>NC_069366.1:78560000-79185000 GCF_021730395.1 Mercenaria mercenaria | reverse complement strand
ATAATTCAGTCCGCGGCATCAATATGGCCGCCGCCATAACTTTTTTGCTGGTAAATATTAAATATTGCTGGGGAAAAAATCCGAAATTTAACTGTGACTAATACGCTGGAAGTTAAATTTTCCGACCATTTCCAGAGCAAAAATTAGATGCGGACTATACATTACCGCGACCTATACACACCAAAATACGGTAAAAAATTGATGGCAAAAAAAAAAAAAAAAAAGTGTCCTACAAATGCAAAAAAAAAGAAAAAAGATATGACCAGCAACCCTCAGATTTTGATGTGTGGATTTTCACTAAACCAAGTAAATGGCCTGGCTACAACTGATGCAAACATTGTATGATATGGTAGTACCTATCACCTTGTTATTTTGAGGGCTGACTTAAAACAGTATCATACAGTACTCTTTCAAACTAACAGTGGCAGAAAACACCTTATTCTACCTTATCATCCCTATCCACTGAAATTTAGTCCAAAAATACAACCCTTAAGATGCAGTGATATGGTAGTTTCTAGAAACCTTTAGCCAGTATGCCTTTGTGTTATCCTACCATATCCCTATCAGATTATTTTTAAATGTAGAAAGTCGTAGCTTTTCAGTCTTAATTGTAGTCAGTTATAATACCTGGCCTCCGCTTGACTTTGTTTAAACCAGCCTGGCTATCTATAAGAGTTGACAAAGTAAATGATAAGGTAGTAACTTAAACTGTATTTAATTGTGGGGCATAAAGCATATTGGCAGGCATCTTTCCTAAAACACTACTATGATTACTGCATTTAATCTAGAACATTATCAATGCCTGCATTTATTAACATTATATGCTTTATTCAACCTAACCAGCTCTAATTTAAATTGATGTGGTGATATGATATAACAACTACAGTCAACATTGTTACAGTGACTTAATTTTGACCTTCCCTAACGCAATGGCTGGCACCTTCCTCCTAACAGTCTGACTCTTCAAAAATATGAATTTACTTGCTAAAAACATTACAGTGGTTGTAACTTTTCTTAAAATATTTCTTTTCTTGATGTGGTTCAGTATTAAACCCATTGGTTGAAAATAAATGTACTTCATGAAATATGAGCATGAAACTCAACCTGCATAATACTATAATAGCAGTTCAGTAACTAAGCATTTCTGCAATAATAATTAAGTTAATTCTTATAAAATGTAGCCAGTACTTAATGACAAAGTTTATAACAATAAAGGGTAACCATCAAGTTAATACTTATGAATGTAGCCAGTACTTAATGACAAAGTTTGTTACAATAAAAAGTAACCATCAAGAAATTAGTTAATGCTTACAAACTGACTAGCCAGTACCTTTTAACAAAGTTCGTAACAATAAAGGGTAACCATTAATACTTATAAAATATAGCCAGTACCTATTAACAATTTAAATAAATAACAATAAAGGGTAACCATTTAGTTAATTCTTATAAAATTAGTTCTTATAAAATGTTGCCAGTACCTGTAACAATAAAGGGTATGCTTAATTGATAATATTCCTACATCTCTTTGTCTGCCTTAATCAGTCATAAAAACATTTAACAATAATGAATAGTCAATGCCTTAATCATTCAAGTATTTGAAAAACAGCAGCCAGTATATTTGGATCAGACATGAATTTATTAAACGATTCATTATAAAAATGCCTGAATAATGATTAATCATCTTGAAAAACAGAGCCGTTAATTCTAGCCAAAATATAACGAAAACAATTTCCATTTTGGACAAAAATATAATTCCAGTATTCCAATTTGTAACACAATGGCTAGGGATTTTTAATCTTTACTTCTTAATGCAGTCATACATTTACCTGCACTGATGTTGGGTATTTTACAATGAAAGAGGAGTCAGTTTATTTATCTCTTTGCTTTATTCTGTCATTATAATTACAAACTAGAAAATGCTTTTGTAAAAAAGCGCATATCTCCCCCAATGCAAAGTCCTATAAGCAAGAAGTCAATAGGGGCCAGGAGTGAAAGTCAAAGAGACACTGATGGTTGGCTGCAATAGGGATCATCTACTTGGCATGTCCAGTCATCCCGCTAAATTTCAACACTCTTGGCCTAGTGGTTCTCAAGTCACTGTTCAGGCTCCTGTGACCTTGACCTTTGATCAAGTGACCTCAAAATAAATAGGGGTCATCTACTCTGCATGTCCAATCATCCTATTAAGTTTCAACATTGTAGGTCAAGTGGTTCTCAAGTTATTTCCAAAAAATGATTTTACATGAACAGGCCACTGTGACCTTGACCTTTAATAGACTGACCCCAAAATCAATAGGGGTCATCTACTCTGCATGTTCAATCATCCTATGAAGTTTCAAAATTCTGGGTCAAGTGGTTCTCAAGTTATTGATCGGAACTGGTTATCTATGTTCAGGCCCCTGTGACCTTGACCTTTAACGGAGTGACCCCAAAAACAATAGGGGTCATTTACTCTGCATGAACAATCATCCTATGAAGTTTCAACATTCTGGGTCGAGAGGTTCTCAAGTTATGGATTGGAAATGGTTTTCCATGTTCAGGCCCCTGTGGCCTTGGCCTTTAACAGAGTGACCCCAAAATCGTTAGGGGTCATCTACTCTGCATGACCAATCATCCTATTAAGTTTCAACATTCTGGGTCAAGTGGTTCTCAAGTTACTGACCGGAAATGGTTTTCAATGTTCAGGCCCCTGTGACCTTGACCTTTAATGGAGTGACCCCAAAATCGATAGGGGTCATCTACTTTGCATGTACAATCATCCTATGAAGTTTCAACATTCTGGGTCAAGTGGTTCTCTAGTTATTGATCGGAAATGGTTTTCAATGTTCAGGCCCCTGTGACCTTGACCTTTGACAGAGTGACCCCAAAAACAATAGGGGTCGTCTACTCCAGCAGCCCTACAACCCTATGAAGTTTGAAGGTTCTAGGTCAAATGGTTCTCCAGTTATTGCTCGGAAATGAAGTGTGACGTACGGAAGGACGGACAGGGCAAAAACAATATGTCTCCTGGGTGAGACATAATAACCAGTAACCAGAACATTGAATGGCAGTTTTGATCATTAAATATATGAATTTTATGGAACTTTCCATTTTGTTCTACATTAAATAAGAGAAAGTAAGATTACTTTCATGATGATCTTAAATGAATTGAATGGCGGATGATGACCTAGTAGCTAAGTGTGTAACGCTTCCCAAAGGACTACTGGTTAGAGCCCAGTAACACCAATATACCTCCAGATTGCACATAATAGATTGATAAACACCGCATACTAAAACTGCTTGTTTACTTAATTTAAATAATTATGAGAAAGTAGAAAAATCTTCCCTCCCAATGTAGGCATACTTATTTCTCCAACACTTCAACTTGAAATTTCTACTGAGAAAGCAGCAAACATGCAAAGTGCAGTGCAAGGGAAGGCGGTGTATTGTGCAAGGCAGGAATGCATGCCACATTCTCAACTGAATGTTCCTTGTCAAAGATCAGAGAATAAATGATTGCAAAAATGTTTTTAAAGCATTTATGAAAGAAAAGCTCAAAAATAAAAGTTTGTAGATTCAGCAAAGCAAGCTTGGATTCAGTACTTGGTGAAAGATAATATAGACCTTTCTGGAGTTACCAAAATGGAATTCTCCATGATTATATTCTCAAGACCTAACCAGATGATATCTGTACATTCAGTAACATAGTGCCAGTCACTACATATAGCACATTAATTTTGACTTTAGAACATCCTTCTTTGTATTAATTTATCAACACTGCTGATCAATGTAGTAACTCTTACTGATCTGCTCTGGAGTTATTGTTTACAAATTCAAGGGATATAACTCTGAAGTAACTTCTCTAAACTGGCATTTTTATCAATCTTGACCTAAATTTTTGCAGAAATAAGTAAGACCAATATCAAAGAAAATATACAAAAGTTGTATTAAGTGCATACACAATTTTCTAATCATTTAGTAATTCAAGGGCAGTAACTCTGAAAATCCTTGCATTTTACAGAAAATCCTATGATGTATTGCTATAGCCAAGATAAATAAACCTATCCTTTTAACATTCAATTTTAACAGAATCACATGTCATTCAGTACAATAATAGCTGAAACTTCAAAGTCCCATAAAAAACCTTCACTAAAATTGCTATGTGATAATAAGGCAGGACTTTGTCAAAATTTCCAAACAGCTATACTTTTGCTTAAGATTTTGCTGGAAGTTGACACAAAGTTCCTAAAGGCTGCTTAAAATTCTATACTATTAAATGTAATAATAACAAATTCACAGGATGCCTACAGATACACTGGCAGGAAGTAAAGAATGGCAATAAAGCGTAAAAAAAAAAATTGTTTGTTTCCGGTATCCCGACCTACCCTAGATTTTTGGCCCGACCCTAAATGTTTTTATGGCCTTGGAGAACATTTCTTTCAACTTTTTAACTAAAAGTTGCAAAACTTCACTTTTTCTGCTTTAAACATGGCCAGTGATGTTAGAAATCAACTTAGTGATGCTCTAAAGGCATTAACCCCTTATTTGCAATCATTTTTTGACACAAAAATAATTTCTGAAAAGTCTCCCTTAATAAAAAAAAATTCCAAAAAAAAGATTTTTCCCACCTAGAGCAAAGGAGTCTAATATCGACCCTCTTCTATTATCGACCCCCACCCTTAATTGATACTTAATCACATTTATTCCTAGAAATCATGTGATCATGTCATTCACTGTCATTTTTACGTCACAAATTTTCTTCATGCGCCATTTTGAATGTTTACATACAGTGCGACTGCATGAGATAAATTTCAGTGCCAACCACTACATCGTCCGTTAAGGTAGGTATCTTTCTGTTAAATCAAATTTACCGTTTTTATGGATCAAATCAGTTTAATTTTGTATTTAATCCTACTATACACATATAGAACCCATTTCTAGCAGCCATTTTTGTAGTCTCTTGCAACTTCTGGAAGGATTATGTGGGGGTCGATAATAGCAGATTGAAAATATGACCTTCTGCTATTATCGACCCCCAACTAATTAAATTTATATAATTTCTTGTTGCTTTGAGAAAAGCACTTAATTCATAACTTTAACATGTCCAAAAACATTGTGGAATGATACTTATTTCACTTGGGTATTGATTACATTTTACTCGGACTTTATCTTAGACTCTCAGTGTAAAATCTCAAACTTTTAACTAAAATAAAGGTATTAAATCAATATAACATGTCAATGAAACTTCAAAGTTTTGTTGTTTGTAGCATCATCTGAAGCATGTGCAGTGAAAAATCTTGATTTGATTTCTAAAATAGTGTGATATTTATTTCTAAAGTCACTATATGTTCATTGTAAATATACTTTGTTATACCCAAGTGGAAACTGGCAGGTACTCTAAAATGCAGCTCTCTGATTGGTCAGTTAGAACCCCTAATGTTCTGTGATGACTCATGATAAAGTTATGAATGCACATTTTTAGTTGATCACAAGGATTAAAAATCTCCTTAAATAAAAAGAAAAAAAAAGCGCAGAGTCTCTGAAAGTTCGTCATAGTCTGATGTTTCTATCATTTATGATGATAGTGACAGTTATGACGATTTTGACGATTTCTCTGATGGACAAAATGATGATGGACAGTGCAGACAGCTTAGACCAATGTCAGGGGTGTGGTCAGTTTAATGGGAAGCCAAATGAGTGAAAAGGCTGTGATGAATGCGCTGGATGGTGGCACATTAAATGTACTAAGCAACCAGAACTTCACTTGTTGACTCCAGAGGACTTACGAAAAGTTAATTTTAAATGTATAAAAATTGAATGCTAAAATATGTTGTTAAGGCTGTAGATAATATGGATAATCAACTTTGTTTGAGTGTTTGAATTATTTATCTCTTGTGTGTGGCTAATGTTATATTACAAATAACTATTATCTAATATTTACAATTTGTCAGTCAAAAGACCAAATATGAAACTGTGATAGTATGAAAGACTAAATTTATAAATAAATAAAAACACACATGAAATAATATTTTCCATGAAATCGTAGTAAAGTTATGGTTTGTTTATATGCTCAGTTGCATAATTTCAAATTGCAATTATGACAATAAAGGACAAATAAAAATTAACTTAATAATAATATTATGCATGATTTTCAGTGTTTTCAGTGTTTTTTTTTTTTTTTAAAACTAGGAGGTCGATAATAGCAGAAGTGGGTCAATAATGGCAGACACATGTCACGAGACAGAATATTTGACCATACCTTATTCTGTAATGTAACAAGTGTTTTCATTGGTTGAAATCGACCAATGATAGTTTGTCTCAAATATATGTGTCACTTCGTCTCCGAAAGTGAAAGTAAGAATATGTACGGTAGATTATGGTCTTAAGGGGTCGATAATTGCCTCCTTTGCTCTACCTACCCTAATTTTTTTTAGCATGTTACCAGAAACAAAGAATTTTTTTTTTAGCCTAACAAAGGCATTGTTTTTAAATTTTAGTGGTTGCCACTCAAGCTGAGAAAAAAAGTATCAAACTGTTTTAGAGAATCTGTATTGTAAACATAAAAAATCAAGCCAAAGTTATGATATTCTTAAAAAAAAAACCTTACCTGTCCAGATGCACAGCTTCCACCTTGACACACTGTGGCTTGCTTAGAAAAACATACATGCTGGCATTACACTGTACAGCAATTGCTATGTGGGAATCCCTATTCAACCGTAACCATGGTGAAGATTGTAGAATATTTCCTCAGTGTCATCACAGTTCCTACAAGATACATCAAACAAGAAGAATCATTTAACCTCAGATACAATAAAAGAATTTAATATTAGTAATATTATCTAATTTCAAAGTCCAACAACAAATACACATATTAACCTTAACCTTTAGCCTGCTGGCAGCAAGTGATAGTGCCTTTGCAGCTAGTGCAGACCAAGATCAGCCTACACATCCTTGCAGGCTGATCAAGTTCTGCATTGTTCACTATTCAGTCAGAAAATTTTCAGTTAACATCCCTTCGATAAACAAGTGAATGAAGTATTGTCATGCAATACAAAGTCCCCTACTGGAAGGCAACTAATTTTCTCTACTGCAGTATAACATAATGAACTGACATCTGTCAATAATGTTTAAACAAAATTGTACTATATATACAATATGTTATAACAAAACACTTGGACTGCAATTTTTATGTTTAAAAACCTATAGTTTGGCCGATTATCAAAAAGGTATCATATAAGTTATTTATAGTAAAAAAAAAAAAAAACCCAAAAAAAAAAACACCAAAAAAAAAACAAGAGTGCCAAAATGTCACAATGTACGCACGTCATAGCAAATTTCTTTACACTAGCACCTCTATTTGCAAATGGAATTACAAGTCTGTGGTTGTGTAGTAATTATTGTAATTCTTTTGTTTTTCTGAATCCACAAAAAAACTCCTTACCAGGCAGAGATACCTTAAAATACACCTAAAATTTGAAAGTAACATTATGTTGTACCACAGAAAAGTGATCTTGGTTTTTCCCTACGGTCAATTATAAACAAGAGCTGTTGGATGACAGTGCGCTCGACTATTCGAAGAATTAATTGAAGAATGGGGTCAAAATATTTCCACAGATTTTCAGACAAAAGAAAAAAATGGATTAAACAAAAAATGTTCCTGTATTTGTGGATTTCGATTAGTCTTGTGTATTGCCGAAATTTTATGATGCTTTTATAGGTATTATGTTATGGCACTATGGCATTACTTATTATGTCCAAATAATAAAACACAGTTCCAGATTATCTTCTTTATTTTTCCTCAGTGGAAAACAACACAGTCAACAAATAACAATTTTCACACGGTTATCCGTAGAATATAACAATTAGAAAAAAGATTTAAGTATTAACAATTCTAGCGTTCTAGTGGAGAACCACGATGTTTCTACTTGGAAATCCAAATCTATTCTCCCAAACTTGCTGTCTTCAAAATATATTTTTTCTCAGCATATCATAACTGACCAATTGAAATGATCCTTACTGTAAGTGTAATTAACAGTATAAACCAATCAAATTCAATAAAGCATACAGGGTAATAAAATTACAAGTATTTTAAATATTAAGAAGTTTTGACAGCAATCAACACCTTATCAGTCAGGAAGTCTTAACATTTAAATTATCAAGTCAGTCACAATGACCCTATCACAAATAGATTGAGAAGCCTTTTAGCACATTCTGGACTATCAGAGATTAAAGTGCATAAATGTGTCAAAGTTGAGACAACAATAAAGTTTTGACAAGTGTCATGAAAACATAAAGAATTTTCATTATTTAAAATTTTAGCAATATAAACTTATTGAATAATTTATCCTTATTGTGGTTTCTATATTAAAAAATATACATTTTTGTGATAACTGACTTTTAACATTTTTTCTGATTTTTCACTGCACAACACTTGCACTAAGTGGCAATGTGTGACCATGATGGCAAATATGTTATTAAGTTATATGTTAGGCAAAACATGGACTTGTATGAATAGTTTAACTAATTTCCAAGTCCAAAAAGGGTCATAATTCAGTCAAAATAGTTGACAGAGTTATGTACACCTGCCTACAGATGGAAATCTTGTTGATATACTAGTGTTAACAGTTTCAAAGCCACAGTTCAAATATTTTGACAAAAATTTCAAAGACCAAAAAGGGCCATAATTCAGCCAAAATAGTTATCAAGAGTTATGTACTCTTGCCTACAGATGGAAATCATAATGATAAGCAAGTGTTTAAAGTTTAAAAGCCATATGTCAAATAGTCTTGACAAAACATGGACATATACGAAAACAGAACCAATTTCCAAGTTAAAAAAGGGCCATAATTCAGCCAAAAAAGATGAGAGAGTTATGTACTCTTGCCTATTGATAGAGACTATAATACTGAACAAGATATAAAAGTTTCAAAGCCATATGTCGAACACTTTACACAAAATATAAACTGGTACGAAAAACTTAACCAAGATTTCTAAGTCAGAAGGGGCCATAATTCAGCCAAAATGCTTGATGGAGTTGTGTATTTTTGCCTACAACTGGACATGGTGATGGTAAACAAGTGTTGAAAGTTTCAAAGCTTTATCCCAAAAGACTTTGTCAAAATGTAGACTGGTACGAAAAACTTAACCAAGATTTCTAAGTAAAAAAGGCGCATTAATTCAACCAAAATGCTTGATGGAGTTATGTACTCTTGCCTACAACTGGACATGGTGATGGTAAACAAGTGTTGAAAGTTTCAAAGCTTTATCTCAAAAGACTTTGCCAAAATATGAACTGGTACAAAAAACTTAAACCAAGATTTCTAAGTCAAAAGGGGCCATAATTCAGTCAAAATGCTTGACAGAGTTATGTACTCTTGCCTATAACTGGACATGGTGATGGTAAACAAGTGTTGAAAGTTTCAAAGCTTTATCTCAAAAGACTTTGTCAAAATGTGGACTGGTACGAAAAACTTAACCAGAATGTGATAACGACGCTGATGCCGACGCCGTGGTGAGTAGGATAGCTCTACTTATTCTTCGAATAGTCGAGCTAAAAAGTTACAATATAAGTTATTTATAGTAACAACAAAGGAAAGTTAATCCTAAAAAAAAAAACAAAAAAAAGTCCAAACAAGAGGGTCTAGATGACCCTGGATGGCTCACCAGAGTAATATGAGCTACATGTTTCAAATGGCAAACAGATGATTTTTAGAATTTTTTTGGAAAATTTTCCGATGTACATTCAAGTAAGCCCTGGGGCGGGGCCAATTTTACCCCGGGGGTCATGATTTGAACAAAGTTTGTAGAAGTCTACTAGGCAATGTTACATATCGAATATCTAAGATCTAGGCCTTCTGGTTTATTTTAAGCAAATTTATGAAGATTTCCCTATGTAAAATCAAGTAACCCCTGGGGCAGGGTCAATTTGACCCTGCGGGGGGTCAAGATTTGAGCAAATTTTGTAGCAGTCCACTAGGCAATGCTACATGTCAAATATCTAGCTCTAGGCCTTCTGATTTATTTTTAGAAAATTTTGAAGATTTTTCTATGTACAGTCAAGTAATCCCATGGGGCGGGGCCAATTTAACCCCAGGGGTCATGATTTGAAGAAATTTTGTAGAAGTCTACTAGGCAATGCTACATGTCAAATATCTAAGATCTAGGCCTTCTGGTTTATTTTAAGAAATTTTTTGAAGATTTTCCTATGTAAAATTAAGTGACCCCTGGGGCGGGGTCAATTTTGACCCTGGAGGTCGCGATTTGAACAAATGTTGTAGAGGGCCACTAGGCAGTGCTACACGTGAAATATCTAAGTTCTAGGCCTTCTGGTTTATTTTAAGAAAAATTTTGAAGATTTTCATATGTAAAATCAAGTGACCCCTAGGGTGGGGTCAATTTTGACCCCGGGGTCATGATTTGAACAACTTAAGTAGAGGTCCACTAGGCAATGCTACATGTCAAATATCTAAGGTCTAGGGCTTCTGGTTTTTTAGAAGAAGACTTTTTAAGATTTTCCTATGTAAAATCAAGTGACCCCTGGGGTGGGGTCAATTTTGACCCCGGGATCATGATTTGAACAAATTTGGTAGAGGTCCACTTGGCAATGCTTCTCACCAAATATCTAAGCTCTAAGCTTCTGGTTTTTGAGAAGAAGATTTTTAAAGTTTTTGCTTTCGGTTGCCATGGCAACCAGAGTTCTGCATGGAATTCAATTCTTTGAACAGTTTTTGTAGAGCTTCACCCAAGGAACATTCCTGTGAAGTTTGGATGAAATTTGCCTAGCGGTTTATGAGGAGATGTCGTTTGAAGTAAAAGTTTACGGACAACGGACGCCGGACGGTGACTGATCAGAATAGCTCACCCTGAGCCTTTGGCTCTGGTGAGCTAAAAAAATTCTAAGTCCACACAAAAATTCTTACCTGAGGTAGACAGATTAAAATACACCTCAAAATTGGATGTAACATACAAGTTGTACTACAGAAAAGTGGTCTCGATTTACCCTATGACTAGAAATGAAAAAGTTATAATATAAGCTATTTATAGTAACAACAAAGGGAAGTAGTTCTAAAGGGACCTGCGCATGACACCAGGGCTCTCGCGAGTGGGCGACTTGAGCGAAATAGGCGCTTTAGAACTTCAAACTTGGCTCAAATCTAACCTCAAAGCGAAATGCAAGTCGCCCAATTTTCTTTGATTTCCACACTCGCTAATTACTGCTACCCGGACTGTTGACAATTTGCACGGTGTCATAAATGAGTGTCAAATACACAAACACACGCTGGTAGCATAATTTAAGCTCCGCCTACCTCAGGTACTTGCGAGATTTTCCCGAGAAGTGTGAAAGCGAATCAAATTATCCGGTACACCAGAGTCTATTTGTGTTAAGCCAATCAGTGCCGCGTTTATGTGTTTGACTCTTCGCGTTAATTGTCAACATGTTCGAGTGCAAAAAAAAACAAAACAACACAATGTTTTATTAAAGAAACTGCTGATTAACCATGCGATTAATTGGAATATGGTACACAAATATTTGTTATCTATGATAAAAGAACGACATGTAATCTATTAACTACGTTAAATTGACTTCCATCGATGAATTTATTTGAATATGTATTTCTAGTTTACACATTTTACTTTCAGTTTTATAATTCGAGTGAGATACTAACATTCTTTGGTGAATGACTCGGTGCAAAGAGCTATAAAAATAAATATGCTCGGTGTTAATAATAAACACTTCATATAAGATATAACCAAAATTCGGCAGGTTACATTTACAGCATTGGCTTGAATTTTGAAAACTACTTTTTTTCAGAATTTTGTAACGAAAGGATTACCACTGTATGGGAAATGATCTAACTAAGAAAATGAATGATCACATCAATGTTTTTTATCAAGAAACAAGAAAATTTACAGCCACCTTTCGAATCACTCAACATCATATTGCGGTAGAAAAAGTCTTCCCACTTCTCCCTAAAGTCTCCCCACTTCTCCCAAAATCAGCTTGAGGGAGAAGTGACTTCTCCCAAAAATTTGGACCTAGCTAGACCCCTGTCTCATGATGGTGTACAATTGTGCCAAGTTACATCAAAATCCCTCCATGCATGAAGAAGAAATGCTCTGAACAAAGTCATTCTTGAATTTGGCATTTGACCTCTAAGTGTGACCTTGACCTTAGACCTAGGGACCTGAATCTTGCGCACAACAATCCATCTCATGTTAGTGAACTTTTATGCCAAGTTACATCAAAATCCCTCCATGAAAAAAGATGAAAAGTTCCAGACAAAGTCATTCTTGTATCTGAACATTGGCCTCTATGTGTGACCTTGACCTTTGACCTAGGGATGAGGTTCTTGCGCAAGACAGTCTCACAGTGGTGAACATTTATGCCAAGTAATATTCAAATCCTGTTTGGCACGACAAGTTATACACCGTACAGGAAAAAAGCCCGGTTGACCTTTGACCTCCAATTGTGACCTTGACCTCTGAGCCAGGGGTCCGGGATTTCTGCATGACACATTTGTGCCAAGTGATATTAAAATCCCTGAATGAATGACGGAGTTATGGACCTGACAGGAAACAGACCCTGTTCATGCCATGTTAACATCTGACTGCCAAGTGTGACCTTGACTTTTGAGCTAGGGGTCTGAAAGTTGTGCATGACACATCATCTTATTACGAGGTATATTGGTGCCAAATAATATTAAAATCCCTTCATGGATGGCAGAGTTATGGACCGGACATGAAAAAAGCCCTGTTGACATTTGACCTCCAATTGTGACCTTGACCTTTAAGCTAAGGGTCCGGACTTCACGCATGACAGGTTGTCTTATCATGGGGAACATTTGTGGCAAGTAATATTAAAATCCCTTCATGGATGACAGAGTTATGGACAGGACACGAAATTGCGGACAGACGGAATGACGGACGGAAAAGCGCATTCCTATAGTCCCCACAACTGGTTTTCAACCAGTAGGGGACTAATAAATGGTATTGCCCAAACTGAATGATGGACAAGTCTGTTTTAGAAAATTGCTGAATTCAGTAAATTTAAAGAAGATATATGTACCGGTACTAATTGAAGATACTGAAGATCCATGCAGTAGTGGTTTAGTAGAACGAAGGCAGAAGACATACACAACACTTTGCACCATTTCACATCACCTTGGGAACAAAGTGCCTAGATCTCTACACAAGGACCGTCATCATTTTAGTTTCCATGCATGGAAATAATGAAAGTCTCTGCTCTCAAGCCTGAAATTAAATAAGCTAAAACAGGGGAAAAAAACGCAAAATTATTTCATGTTAAGTTTGCTTAAATAAGGAAAGAAATCAATACTGCAGAAGTGAGCTACATGAAAATAATTCTGAAAGACTGGCCTGTCCTGGTAGAGGAAGGCAAAAGTTCATAGAAATCTGAAAGAGAGAAAATCCTGCCCGGTCCTGGCAGGCCTTGAACCTGAAAAAAATACAAAACCTGCCCAATGTATGTTCCGTCCAAGTAAAACATGCATTAGAAGACATAGGCAGGGTATTGACCTGAAATGAATAAGAAATCCTTGCAATCCCTGATTTCCGTTTCACTCAACAAAGGAACAACTCATCATCTAGCAACCCGCCGGCAAGGTTTGCAGATCAGTCACCCCCACACGCTTGTATCTTGCGGACATATAGGCACCGGGTCCTCGATAGTCACGATAGCAGTCTTGATCAACAGTTAAGGGATCTGCAAGGCCTTGAAACCTGAAAGAAATATTCTGCTGCTTCTGTATCTTCTGCAGTCTTAGGCAGACCTTGGACCTGGAAAAGATGAAATCCTGCCCACCTCATAAAGGTTATCCTAGGCAGGTCTTGACGCTGAAAGAAAATCCTGCCGACTGTATGTATGGACGGGACATACAGTCAGTTGTCACTGGCAGGCTGTGCACCTGAAAAAAATTAAAATCCTCACAATCCCTGATTCCCATTTCTCAAAACAAAGGAATAACCTTCATCTAAACACTGGCGGTACAGAATTGTAGAACAAGTTACACCAACCCCAAAATCTTGCGGACATATAGGCACCGGATTGTCCTCGATAGTCACGCTAGTATGTCTTGATCAATAGTAAAGGGATCTGTCAGGCCCTGGCAGCTGTAACAAAATGCAACTCTGCCAATCTTTTGAAGCAGCATCTCCTCCCACAGTCTGTAAGATTGGCAGAGAAATAAAACAAAAGGAAAACAGCTCACTCCTACCGTCTTAAAAGTAAAAAAATGTCCTTACCCTATCAAACCATAACTAAATGCAACATCAAGTTTAAAATTATTCAAACTGAAACTTACACCAAAATTGCTTAAAACTTCTGATTAAATTTACAAAACCTAAGTGGGTCACAATAGTGCTGATTGCCTGACCATGCTTCCTGTCTAAAAGGTAATACAACTAGAGTGTAACCAATGTTTTTTCTGTGATCTAGTTTTTGACCTCAAATGGTTTAGTTTCCAACTGAACCTTCTACTTTACAATTAATACCTGGTGACTTTAAACACAAGATGCCCAAGTTGAACATAAATTTAATTCAATTCCAAAAATAACCAAGTTTCTACTTTGACCTTTACACCAGAAGAAAATATCTCTACTTTTGCCTTTACATGGGATTTCTATCCAATACCATTTTTACAGGTTTTTTTTTTTTTTTTTTTTTTTTTTTTTTTTTACCCAAGATAACCAAACTTATATATTGACTTTATTTCTGACAAGCTTTCTGCAAGATAGATAGAAGATGTCTCCTCTATGGTGCTAACATGGATTTTTTTACGATTGGCCCAGTTTATAGCTGGTGACAAAATAAATACACTGCACTGTGTATCTGCTTCTCAAAAAAAAATAGTTTGATTTGGTTTCCTATTAATAGGACAGGAAAACAATATGAAATTACACTATCAAGACATTACTCAAGAGCCAATGACTCATGGGTTATTGGATCAACCTTGCCAATTTATATTGTCTTGCAACAATTTGTATTCTGTATTATGTTCTATAAGATTGTTATAGGTTTATAACTCTGGTTTTATAAAAATGATCTTACCAAAAATCTTATCACAAACATTCTAGGATATGTAACATGTAACCTTGGTGAGTTTTTGAACAATTTTGTCTACTACTGAACTTAAACAAAATACTTTATTATATCTAATTACAAATATCTTAAAATTTTGATTGGCTTTACAAAAAGTTGCCTATAGGATTAAAATTTAATGTTGAAGAAAGTTAAGATCAACTCTTGCATCCATTCATCTCATTCACCTTGCCACTTAACTTTCCATATTATATCAACTTTAGACCTTGCCAATTTACCTTAAAAAATTATTCCTCAAACAGACATTGCAAATGCCATTGAATTTAAAAACATAATTCATTTCAGTAAATTTGATTCATAAAGGAAACTATTACCAATTAAAGCCTGGATACAGCAACTTTCTATCTTATTAATTTTTTTCTTGGCCTAGTAACCACCCCCCCCCCCCCCCCAACCTAGTCCTGTTTAAATGACATGCACCATTAACCAAAATGAATCAAATGAAGTTCATGCCTTGCTTGCTTTTAAACATCAGCCATTGAGAATAGTACAAATACTAAGAAATAGCAACAAACACTTCACTTAAGTGCAACTTGTCAAACAAAGCTAGAGATACCAAAAGTGTAGAAGTCACAATATATACCCTTCAAATTAATTTATATTTTCTATAATACTCTTCTTAATAGATTTAAATTTTGCAATTTTGATTTATTCAAGGGCAACTGGTCCTGACTAGCAAATTATCAGAAATGACCTAGAAATATCCGGTATGCACGAGATCAAAGAACAAGAGATGTCCCTAAGACATTAATGCTCTACTATTTGAATCAGGCATATTACCCTAATTTTTAAAATACCTACAGAGTTGAATGCAAAACTTTAACCAGGATTTACTTAGTCCAAGAAAGGTGGAGGTGGGGGGGGGGTGCATAATTTGGCAATTTGGCTAAAATGAATGCCAGAGTTATGGAATTTGATGCTATCATCTATTTTTATAACCCTATAATATAATCACCTGTAAAGTTTCATTATTAAAATAACTGAAAATAATGCTCTCATACAAGTTTTAGAAAACAACCATTATGATGCAGATTTTAAAAGCAAGTTTTGCTTTCTTACATTTACTAAAAAAAGGATCCTATCAAACATGGAAAAATCATACAGGCTTAATTGTTTTGAATTACTTTCTGTGGTAGGCTTAAATTTAAGTGTTACTTTAATATTAACTTGATAGGTTCCATATTTCCATAATGATTAACTTATAATCTTCTAGTTTAAACAATTATGCAATCAGAATTTGCTAAATACTGAAAGACTTCGGTCAAGAGCAACAGGTAGAAGACTGGAAGTTATACAGCCTGTAAGAAGAAAAGAAAGCCAGCTTGCTGTATACAACCATACAAGGTAGCAGCTTTGGCTAGTCTGATGGATGAAATATACAGCCTGGAAGCACACAGGAGAGCTAGTTAGATGTAATGTATAGACCATAATGAAATATACTACCAATAAGACCCTATAGGATAGATGAGCTTATAGGAATATATAGGGTAGGCTATAAGAAGAAAAGAATGTTAAATGCTCCCTAGAAGAAACATGGGCTGGCTGGCAGTATTCAGCATCTCTCTCAGTAGCAGCTTCAGCTAGCTTGGTGGATGAAATATACAACCTGGCAGCACATGTGAGAGCTAGATGGATATAATATGGGTCCTAATGGTAGTTACAAGGTAGAAATATATACCATACTAGTATCACGGTGGGACACCATGGGATAGCTAGCTAGAGTTATATAATAGTTGTGGATATTATAGTTAGCTTGAAGACATATACCCTAGTAGCATCATGGAGGCAGCAACATAGGATAGCTGGCTAGAGTTAGGTGGATATGATAGCACGAAGAAATATATACCCTAGTAGCATCATGGGGGAACACCATGGGATAGCTAGCTAGTTAGGTGGATATCATAGTGAAATAGGATAGGAAAAGAAGTTAGATGGGAAAGTTAGCTAAATGCAGATACAAGCACAGCGAACAAGCTGCATTGATAGAAAAGCAACAGAGTAGAATAAAGAAATTTGATCTCATCTTTCAGTCTTTAAATATAGAGCTTTTTTCAAAATACATGTAGTACAATCAATAATTCATGTGATCAATAGATATTTCACTCAAATTCAACAAAATATACGAAAACCTACTTACAGTAACCAGTGCTTATGCTAAGGGGGCATGTGAGGTACAGCACATTTCATTACCTCTCAAAACTTATCTCATATGTACCAAGTATGCTAGTAGGTTTCCACAGAATGTTCTTATACATTTTTCCAATTTTTAAGCATATTCATTTTAAAGACTTAAGCTGTAGCAGTTTGATACAAAATTGACCTCCCATGTATTTTCTTTCTGTTGTAAAATATTTCAAATCTGCACTAAAATGGTTATTCTCATATCATAATATTATCTTGTATCAAGACAAACTATAATGTTTATTAATAAGCTAAATTCAATCATTTTCTGTGATTTTCAACACATACACTTTTCATTAAATTTAAAGAGCAATTCTGTAACTTATGAAATATGCATGTCTCCCAAGTTATTTGAAAATATTTCCATAAAACTACAAATTACACCTGAAATACTGCCTATATGACATTTACCTTGACCTTTCAAAGTGTAAACTTGACCCCAAAATGTACAACATTGACTGGTGCAGAACGCAAACAATTTTGCTAAGCTATATAAAGATATCTAATGCACACTAAAACCTGCCTATTTGACCTTTGATCTCACCATATGACCTTGGTACTGAACCAACATGACTGAAAGATGTGTCCTGCAGGTCATTTTACTTTGGTAAACTGTGTGCCAACTTCTTGAAAAATTTTCAAATTGGAAAAAAAAAGAGAAAAAACAGCACACATAATAAAATGGTGCCTGTGTGGCCTTTGATCTCACCATACCACATGTAGTGACCTTGACCTTGAACTGATAGGACTTAAAAACATTCCCCAATCATTATGACAAAAATTTATGAGCAAAGTCAATCCTAGAATTTCATTAAAAGTCATACTTTTATTTTTAGCTCTAAATTTACAAGCACAAATTAGTGAAACGTTGGTCTCTATTTCATAGTACAAATTGAACCACACTGATGAATACTGCTGAAGTAAGCAGACTAAGATGTAACATTAAGGGAAGTGAAGACCTGAACATTTGCTTTGCTTATGTCAGTGCTGGACTCGGCTATAATTTTGCTCAAAGCATTTTCAGTTTTCAAAAGATGTTAAGATTTTAATTTTTCAAAGATTTTCAAACAGACACTTTCACTGCAAAGACAGAAATGCTCTATCAAAACTGTTCTATATTAAAAATCCTTCAGTTGTTGCTGACAGGAATCTGTCTTACAAATATATACTTTGAATTTCATAAAAATAAAAATCATGAAAGAAAGGTGTAATTGTATTAATTTATTTTATTTATCTGTTAAATTATCAAAAAGTAGTTTTAAAGAAGAGTATTCATGACCTACAAATTTAAGAACCATGCAATGTCTGTGAAAGAAATACTATTCAAAACAAGTGAATGAAGTATTGCCATGCAATACAAAGTCCCCTACTGGAAGGCACCTAATTTTCTCTACTGCAGTATAACATAATGAATTGATATCTGTCAATGATGTATAAACAATATTGTACTACATATACAATATGTTATAACAACACACTTGGATTAAAATGTGCATATATAAAAACCCACAGTTGTTTTCATATTGAATTTTTTTGGCTGATTATAAAAATGTTATCATGTAAGTTATTTATAGTAACAACAAAGGGAAATTAATCTTTAAAAAAAAAAAAAAAATAATATAATATAAGTCCACAAGAAACTCTTTACCAGGTAGAGATAGGTCAAAATACACCTAAAAATTGGATGTAACATGCATGCTGTACCACAGAAAAGTGGTCTCGATTTTTCTCTACCGCCAGTAATAAAAAAGTTACAATTAAATCTATTTATAGTAAAAACAAAGGGGCGTATTCTAAAAACAAGGGTGCCTCATGGGGGTGAACATTTGGTCCAAGGTTACATCAAAATCCCTCCATGCATGAAGAAGAAATGTTCCGTACAAAGTCATTCTTGAATTTGACATTTGACCTCTAAATATGACCTTGACCTTAGACCCAGGGACCTGGTTCTTGCGCATGACATGTCTCATCCAGGGGAATATTTGTGCCAACTGATATCTAAATCCTGCTTTGCATGACAAAGTTATAGACCGGACAGGAAAAAATCCTCTTGACCTTTGATCTCAAAGTGTGACCTTGACCTTTAAGCTAGGGTACTGGTGTCGTCTCATCATGGGAAACATTTGTGCCCAAATAATATTAAAATCCCTTCATGGATGGCAGAGTTATGGACGGGACAGGAAAAAAACTCTGTTGACCTTTGACCCCCAATTGTGACCTTGACCTTTGAGCTAGGGGTCCGGGGTTGCGCATGACACGTCGTCTCATCATGAGGAACACTTGTGCTAAGTGATATTAAAATCCCTTAATGAATGTCAGAGTTATGGACCGGACACGAAACAGACCTGTTCATGCTATGTTAACATTTGACTGCTAAGTGTGACCTTGACCTTTGAGCTAGGGGTCTGAAAGTTGTGCATGACATATCGTCTTATTATGAGGTACATTTGTGCCAAGTAATATTAAAATCCCTTCATAGATGGGAGAATTATGGACCGGACAGGAAAAAAGCCTTGTTGACCTTTGACCTCCAATTGTGACCTTGACCTTTAAGCTAGGGGTCCAGGTTTTGCGCATGACACGTCGTCTCCTCATGGGAACATTTGTGCCAAGTAATATTAAAATCTCTTATGGATGGGAGAGTTATGGACCGGACAGGAAAAAAGCCCCGTTGACCTTTGACCTCCCAAATTTTGACCTTTTACCTTTGAGCTAGGGTCCGGGATTTGCGCATGACACATCATCTCATCATGGGGAACATTTGTGCCAAGTAATACTAAAATCCCTTCAAGGATGGGAGAGTTGTGGGCCGGACAGGAAAAAAGCCCTGTTGACCTTTGACCTCCAACTGTGACCTTGACCTTTGAGCTAGGGGTCCGGTTTTGCGCATGACACGTCGTCTCATCATGGGAACATTTGTGCCAAGTAATATTAAAATCCCTTCATGGATGACAGAGTTATGGACCGGACACGAAATTGCGGCGGACGGAATGACGGAAAGACGGAATGACGGAAAAGTGCATTCCTATAGTCCCCGAAACTGGTTTTCAACCAGTAGGGGACTAATAAAGTAAGTTCTTAAAGCAAACATTAACAAAAATATGCCATTTCCCCTTAAATTTAATCTGTTGTTACTTCCTGAATATCTAATAACAAACAAGTATAAGTATAAGGCAGATAGGACAGATTTTTTTCTAACTTGTATGAAAACTATCTTGAATAAATATAGGATATATTTATATGTGGTAAAAAGGGTTGGCAGGCCAATGGTAAACAGACCATCTCTAAATCCTGAAATACAGTAGTTTAATATTAGTCAGTAGCTAATATTTCTGAACCCAGTCCTATGATATTCAAAACAGCTAAGCTTCACGTTAAAATTGTTTGACACTGAAACTGTTCTGACATTAATCCATAGCTAGCTATTATAGCCAGCTGCTAGTATTTTTGAAAGATGATCAACACCATGAGAATGTTTGACTCAATTCTGAAGAAATGTGACTTTTTTAAAATTGTGTTTATCAGCTGAAAAATGACCTGTAATACAGTTCACATCTTGACCTGGAAAAGAATGAAGGTATCTTTAAATGCAGATACATGAACCAGCAGCCATTCCACCTGTTTCCCTTGTCAATGACTTTTTCAGTGTTTTTGAAAGATTGGTGGCATTTTGGTCAAAAGTGTATTGATTTTCTAGTTAATCATCTAATATTGATAACAAAAAATACATTATCTAACATACACATGTTCCTTTACAATTTCCCAGTACCAGCTTTAAAAGCAGTTGAAAGAATACAAATGCCTCCGAAATGAATAACATTGTCCCTAAATGCAATTTAAACCTGAATTGGAAGCGCTTCCCCAGCTACTGATGTAATGTATGTAAAGAAATTTGACAAAAAAGTATTTAATAGTCTAACACCACTAGAGCCCTTTCAAGCTATTTAAAGAATCCAGTCCCTTTTAAATGATATTCTTGTTAAATGAAAATTCTGACACTATTGGTTTTTATTTCATAATCTTTAACCAGTACCTCTTTTTTGCCAGTTTATCCTTGGGTAATTATTGACCAGAAACTGTTTTTCTACTTTTAGTACCAGTGACCCAACTCCAGTAACCCTTAATACAATCTGTATAAGCTTATAAACTTGCTATAACACTAAGTTTGGTGACAATTATTAGGTTGTTTTAGTAATGGTGACCTGACCTCATTTTGCCTGGAGACCCCCAGTCTTAACCTTTGTTTAGAAGCCTTTTTATTCTTAGCCTTTCTTTATATACTCTTTTTCTCCTTCAAAAGCTTTCTAACAAGTTTCATTGCAATATCTAATTCAAATTTCAAACTTGCTAGCAAACACCATGTTTTGGGGTGACGACTAAATTACTGACCTGAACCCTCTGATTGTGGGTTAACCTAGCCCCCACTGTTTTAAACCAAATTCAATTCCCCAATTGGCAGAAAACTGTATACAGTGACCCCAACTGCCTCAATCCATCCCAAGCTAGGCCTGAACAAAAGTTTAGTGATAAATATCAATTTTAACTACAACACCAGATGGACCATGCTTGGCTCCCTGACTTGGTAACCAGGATTTTCAAAATTGACCATGTGATAATGAGTCGTGTGAAATCCTTGAAATCTTAAAAGTTAATTTCTGAATGAACAATCAGAGGAAATGTGCCATTGTCTTTGACACTAACCTTGAGGGGACATAACGTGACTCTCACAAAGCTTCTCATTATGCATAACTTTGATAAAAGTTTCATTGGAATCCCATTGAATAGTTTAAAAGTTTAAATATTGCGAGACACAAAGTAAGTATTACAGTCCGTTTTAATGTGTACTACTAGTGACCATTGACCTTTGATGAACTGACCTCAGACTGACCTGGTTTTCATACCATAACATCAAGCTGAGCATTACATTTAAATTACACTAAATGTTTTAGAGAAACTAACATGCGATTATAGGAGAACATGAAAATAAATTAGTCGAAATTTGATGGTACATAATACTAAACTTGACATTGGAACTATATGAAGAAATGGCAATGCCTAGTGCAAGGAGCATGCTGGGATGCTGACCAATGCAGGAGAACATGCCATGGGAAGATCAAAGGGAAGGAAAACTAAAGTCCCAGGGTTCAAAAAAAAAATTGTAGTATAATGAACTTAGAAAATTGTGGAACCATAAAAAGATAAGTACAGCAGATGTAAATTATGCAAAAAGCCTGCCTACAATTAACTAAGTGTTGATATTTTTTACAAAATATTATTTTTATCTAAAACAGCACAAGAGCAATTTAATTCAGCTTAAAATGTGCTATAAAGTGTAACCAATTTGCAAAATCGAAACTATTTGAGATTTAATAAAGAAAGATAAAATCCCAAACAGGGATACTGGTTGCAGAGAGCCAATCAATCTTTTCAAATTATGACAATGGCTTTTAGATTGTGGAACCCCAAAATCTGTTTTCCCAGTTAAGACGAATGTTGTTCAAAGGAAATTTAACTTGTTTCGAGCCCTACCGTGCAAGTAAATGATTTCAAAAGTGATATTGTTGGCTCAGAGCCTGACATAACTTTTCCCATAAGCTTAGCAAATATAGGTAAACCAATTTTACATAGAGACATAGTTGTTACAGAACTGACACGGATTTCCCAAAGATACTGGTTCACATTATTGTAAACCAAGTTGTCCTAATGAAGAGAATAGTGGTTGAGACATGACATGGTTTTCCCAATTAACTTTTAGGGGATATACTGTTCAAATTCTATTGTAAATTAAATTAACTATTGAGGTGCATACTGGGTTAGACCTGATATTTTTCCCAACTTTTGAGGGTACTTGATTAAATATAGTGTAAACCAACTTGAAATTGAGAGACATTGGTCAAGACCTGACATGTTTTCCCCAATTAACTTTAAGGATAACTGGTTCACGCAGTCTATTCTAAACCATGTTGACTGAACAGTAAGAGTGTTGAGACCTGACATGGTTTTTTCCTTTCCCAATTAAACTTAGATTTAAGGAGGATACGGTTCAAATCTATTGTAAACCAAGTTGGAATACTGAGAGCATACTGGTTTAGGGACCTGATGTGGTTTTCCCAATTAAGATATTATTGAAGGATAACTAGTTTCAGATCTAGTGCAAACAAAATTATAATCTATATCTAATTAAGATAATGTTCACAACATCAATTGTTTTACCCAAGTTAATATTTCAGAGTACACTGGTTCTGATCTATTGCAAGAATCAAGACAACGACTATAAATTAATTAAGTACACTGGTTTAAAAGCACTGATATGTTTTCTCCAATTAATATACTGTGAGGATACTTTTTCCGTTCCACTCGCAAATTAAATTTGCATTTTGCTTTCCAGATAACCTATGTCATAGTTTTCAAATGAACTGGGCCAAACAAATAAAAAATTATTTACCAACAAACCTGATCATATAATCAGCATATACATGTGCTATTTAAAAATTGAGTTATGGCCCTTTTAATGGTTTCCCACATCCAATATGGTATCAATATTAATAGAAAACCAAACTGCTTCATGTAATTAAATTTCTTGGACAATCTTCAAAATATACAGTCTACATAAACTACTACTTGCACCTTGAAATATTAAAACAGTAAACACAAAACCATACAAATCATTGAATTCACCTTTCGTATGGACCAATAGAATGATGGTCCATATGCAAAGACCTTGAACCATAATAGAATTTTAGGAAAGTACAGTTTCAATCTCCCCTTTGTGTGATGACAATTTTAATGGTAGGCTAAACAGAACTCAATTACACTGAATATATTGACAGATGGCAATGAGAATAAATGCAATAGGCTAAGAACCATAACCTCTAAATTGATATTTACCAGTTTATCTTCCTCCTCTTATATGTTTTATGAATTCTTAGTGAATTCAACAATTATTTGATATAGTACATGGTATCTAGATGAAACACAGAATTTTCAAAGGCCAAAAGGGCACTCTATTTATTTGTTGAGAGGACAAAAATATACCAATTTAAAAAAAAAAAAAAGACGCTCCATGCTTCCAAAGTTACAGCTCAAAAAGATCTATCCTGACCTTGACCTCTTTAGTAATGAAAAAAACCATGACCTTTGAGATAGAAACCTGCATCTTACTCGAAACACTATTCACTGTGCAAACAGTGTTATGGCCCCCTGACAAAGACCTTACATGAACTTTAACCCGCTAAATGTGACCTTGACCTCAAGAAATAATATGGCAGACAATCCATGGCATTTCATTGTTGCAGTTGGACAAGCTGTAATCCCTTTGATTACTCCTTAAGTGTGACCAAACCTTTGAAATAGGAGCCTGCTGCAGTGCTCTACAGGCAAATAAATCTGTTTAAATAAAAATAAATACTGCTCCCCCCATGCAGGTCAAAGCTAACACCCACATTAAATTAGATAGACATAAACTTAGCAATAATCATGGGATTTTACCAGAAAACTGGTTCAAGCCAACACAATAACAACTGCGCTTTATCAGAATAAAATTACTTAACCCCCAAATCACTACTAAGAAAATCTAGAAAAAAAAAACAATCTGAACAACAAATACAAGTCTAAAAAAGCAAAACCTAACATTCTTTTTTAAATCATTTTACCTTCCTTCCTTGCTTTGTGGTTATTTTTATGGTCCTTTACCAACTGTCTGCTGAATAACATGCACTCTCAGCAAGTGTCACATGATTTGCATTGGTTTGGCTTGTAGAATAAAGGTATACAGTAGTAAATAAATTTACTAATAGTGGTTCTATAAAAAATTAGCAATCTTCTGAGAGCTGTAACATCTTAAATCATAAAATAATTGGTGCAGAGTTATGCACCTGTGCCGTATGGTGTGGCGAGTTGGGAACAACTATTTCAAGTTTAATCAAATCCCTTTAGATATAACTATAAAAATAGTGCAATGCATCAACAATTAACCTTAATTCGAAGTTAAAAAGGGGAACATAATTCATTAACACGAGCTGTATGGCTGCAGCAATGCCTCCACTATTCAATAGCCTTGCTCAATTGAATGAATACAAAAGTTAAAAAGACTATCCCATAAGACAGCACCTTGACATTTCTCAGTACTTTGTGGACTCTGAATTAGAGTTTTGCCAGCTAAAAACATAGGAGCTGGTCAATAAACGCTTGAAGCCCCCAGTGGTATATCCTTGCTGATAGATTTGCACCGAAGTCCAACACAAGGTCAAGGTCAAACTGTGGGTCAGGTGATGTTGAAGATGAGGATGGTCCACAGTTTAATCTTGTATTAGTATCAATTCATTCTTGTAGGGTATTGAGGCTAGACCGAAATGGTCCCATTGATTAACCAAGAGATGGTCCATATAAAGCACGATGCCTATGTCGCACAATGAGGTCAATGTCAAGTCAAACTGGATCAGGCAATGTCCAGAAGATGGAGGATGGTCACAGTTATACATCTGTATAAGTATCAATTCATTCTTGTAAGGGTACTGACTAAGATGAAATGGTCCCCATTTGGTTAACCAAGAGATGGCCCATATTAAGCAATCTAATGTCCAAAATGAGGTCAAGGTCAAACAAAGGTCAGGTGATGTCTGAAGATGAGGAATGATCACAGGTTACATCTGCATTAGTATCAAGTCATTCTAGTAAGGGGTACTGATGCTAGACGAAACGGTCTCAACTGAATAACCTCGTACGGACGGACAAACAGAAAGGACAATCACTGTATGCCTCTCGCATCAGCAGATGCTGGGGGCATAAAAAACAAGAGCTGTCAGATGACAACGCGCTAGACTATTCGAAGAATTGATTGAAGAATGGGGCCCAACTATTACCACAGATATTCAAAAAAAAGAAAAAAAAAGATAAGACAAATAATTTTCCTGCATTTGTGGATTTCGATAAGTCTTGCACTAAATGGCAATGTACGAACCAATTTCAAAGTCCAAAAAGGGCCATAATTTAGCCAAAAAAGTTGTCAAAGTTATGTCCTCTGCCTACAGATTGAAATCTGATGAAAGTATAAAGCAATATGTCAAATAGTTTTGACAAAAAACGTGACTTGTATGAAAACAGAACAAATTTCAAAGTCCAAAAAGGGCCATAATTTCATCCCAAAACAGAGACAGAGTTATGTACTCTTCCTACGATAGAGACTATTATACTGAACAAGTGATAAAAGTTTCACAAAAGCCATATGTCAAACACTTTACACAAAATTATTAACTGGTACGGAAAACTTAACCCAGATTATCTAAGTCAAAAAGGGGCCATAATCAGCCAAAATCCTTGATGAGTTATGTATCTTGCCTATAACGGGACATGGTGAATGGTAAACAAAAAAACCAGAAACCAAAAAACAAAAAAAAATTGTGTGTGAAAGTTTCCAACGCTTTTCCTCAAAAGAACTGTCAAATATGAACTGGTACAAAAACTTAACCCAGATTTCTAAGGTCAAAAGGGGCCATAATTCAGCCAAAATCATTGATGGAGTTATGTTCTCTTGCTATATAACTTACCTTGGTGATGGTAAACAGGTGTTTGAAAAATTCAAAGCTCTATCTCAAAAGACTTTGTCAAAAAATAAACTGGTAACGAAAAACTTAACGCAAGATTTCTAAGTCTAAAAGGGTCCATAAATTCTGCCAAATTCTTGATGGAGTTAATGTGGCTCTTCCCTATAAATGGTCATGTGATGGTAAAACAAGTGTTGAAAGTTTTAAAAAGCTTTATCTCAAAAGACTTTGTCAAAATGTGGACTGTACGAAAAACATACACAAGGTGTGACGCCGACGCCGGGTGAGTAGATAGCTCTTCTTATTTCTTCGAATAGTCGAGCTAATATTAGTAAAGACATCGACTTTTACATACCATCTCTAGAAAAGCATACAGATTTCTGTCCAAACTTATCTACATGGTACTCCACTTGAACATGAAAATGTTTTGGCTTTCACTGAGGAATTGTTCTGGTTCCCATTCTGACAGCTTTTATAGTTTCACACACTGTGAGAGTCAACTGGAATGATGCGGACATCAGAAAAAACTTTGGTTATGAAGAAGGTGTAGATCACCAATCCATAGACTTTCAGCCCTGAAAATAAATTGTTTATTGTTCTTGAACATGGCTTTAGACATTGTAGACATAGTACTAGATATTTAATCAATATACCTTGTACTATGTATACACCTGTATGAGGAAGAATGAAACACCTTTACAGTTAAAAAGTTAGTGTTTAGTCATTTCATTCTATTGTTCATTTTCACAGTCTTTCTTGGTTAAACCGTTTTATATACAATGTGCGATATGGTAGAAACAGCATTGTACATGTACTTAAATTTAAGCTTAAAAAGAGAATCTGAATTTATTTTAGTAACTTTTATTATACATTTCTTATGTCATAACTACAATATGCATGTATTTTGACAACTTTTTTTTTTGCATTGACATATGTTCTTTCCATAACTGGGGGATAAATATCTAATTCAATGACTTTAGGGTAGAACTAATCTGCACGCCAAGTAACATGGCACTTAAGAAAACCTTTGACAAAGCACGTTACTAAGACTGAGCCAATGCTTGACTATTCAATTGTTTACGTCCCAGAAGCATGAATATGTAACCTGAAGTTTAGATATCTAGACTTTTTAAAACAATATCTGCATTATTAGTTTTGGAATAGTGAGGTGCATTTAAAACTTTAAATCGATTTTCTAAGCACAAAAGTGGCATAATTTGTCCAAAATCGCATGTCAGACTTACAAGACTTGATGCTATCACCTTGTTTTTATAACCTAAGACACATGTGAAAATTTCAATTCAATGTCGCTTTTGAGACAGTTAAATTACAGGACTTTCCATGTCCCAAAAGTGGACAAAATCTTGCCCAAAATACAAACAATTCAGAGGCATACTATGTGACTTGACCCAGTATGGTTGGAAATTGACCTAGGAAAAAGTAAAAAAAAAACAGTTTCATAAAAACTTATATGCATATTGTTTAGTAGCTAGAATATACATGCATGCAAAATTTTAAACCAGAGTTTTAAAGGCATTAATTTGGTCAATGCAGGTCAAGTTATGGGACTTGATTCTATCAACCTTTGTTTTATTAAACCCAGAAGGACAATGTGAAGTTTCAATTCAATATCAGCATTAGTTTTGGAGATAGTAACTTGCATGTTTAAACTTTAACCCCAACGGATTTTTTTTAAGTCCAAAGGGGGAGTAATTTGGCCAAATAACAGTCATTTTATAGACCATGACCTTATATACGGAGGGTTTTTTACTTGACATAGTACAAGAAATAATAAAGCAAAAAAAGTACAAAAATATGCCTTTAAATGATAGCCATGTATTGCATGCAGTTAACCAAGGTGAGACACGAGCCAATGGCCTGGGTAACAGAATAACTAAGACTCTTCTTTGAACAGTTAAGCTAACAAGAGCTGTCCGAAAGAGTCGTGCGCTCAAATCCTTTTCTCATGCTTGACTCCAAAATTAGAGCTTTGCCAGGAGTAAACTTAAAACAAACATTCTAATTTAAAAAGTGTGCATAACTCTGACAACTTTCCAAGAAAGTTATGGGGATTGTTTGTCCAAGTGTACACTGTTGATAGCTAATAACTATTTCAAGTTTCAAGTCAATAACTTTGATAGTAACAGAGATACTGACTTCTACAATAAACTTAACCAAATTAAAACTCTAAGTTAAAAAGATGCATAACTAGTCAAAATTCAAATCAGAGTTATGGGTATTGTTTCTCCTGGTGTAGACTTTTATGGTAAATAAGTTTCAAGTCAATATCTTTGATAGTAACAGAGATATTTGACTTTATCAAAAACTTTAACCAATGGCGATCCCATGCTAACAACGGGCGAGTGAAAAGCTCTACTTTTTCTTTAAAAATCAGCTAAAAATGCGCTATACCTGTAAAAGTTATGGCCCGACAATATCTTACATTACTTGACTCCTAAATGTAAACACTGACTCAGTAAGTATTTTATGCGAAATAATATGACGACTGCTCCATGCATGTCAATGTTACAGTTTGGACATGCTAATTCCCTTTGATCCCCAAAATATGACCATATCCTTCGAATTAGGCGCTAGAACACTGTAACAAGAACAAACACTATGCAATTGCACTAGGTATATCAGGGTGTTACGAAGTACTGAAAACAGTTACAGAATACTGATTTATGGAAATAAGAAGGAACAAATTCACAATTACACAACCGAGACTCCTTTTCATTTACATAGATGTACGGGAGAGACACTAGACAAACGTTTACCCTTGCTAACAGATGAAGTTTACACACGATGCACCACATATACTAGCATATTAAATAACTATAGAGTAGCGCAGCTAATTCGGGGGTTTCAGGAACACCAACACACGAAAGATAAGCGGATAAAGGATCATGGACCTGTACTATCTGCAGTCTAGAGGACAATATGTCCTTGGCCACAAAAAGCCACTATCACTTCTTACTAGCTCGTGACCAAATTTGTTACATTTAATAGATATGTTTGAACCTGATGTCTCAAACACAAAAAAAGTGATCCAAATGAGCTGACAGTCAGTTGCAAAAATTCATGCCTGTATTTCTTAAAATCAGATGTTTATACAAATCATAACACACTAAAATAAATCATGACTTTAGCTGTCTTCATAATCACGAGTATATCAATTGACCCTAGCAGGTCAAAATCTGTAAATACGGGTAAAACAAATGGAAACAAAGGAACTAATTCCTTTTCGTAACTCTATTAAATTATTCGTATACTAAACCACTGCTCAATTACAGTACAGTAATACTTAGACAAAATGGTAGAAGGGCAAGGTTCAACAAGTGATAACATTATACCAAGGAGAACAAATGCAATGAAAAGCCACCTGTGATTAATAAAAATCTATTATAACGAAAAATTCAAATGATGCCGCTTTCCACAGTCCCAGAAAGTCACAAAATAGCTATATAGCGAAATATAGGCTATAAAAAGCTAGAAGTAGCTATAAAACCAATACCAGTAATGCAAAATATGTGAAAACAAGATGCAAAATGGTCATAATTACGTCCAAAAGGTTTATAGGATGAAAGACCCATATGACCTATCATGTGTCGGTGCGACGTAAAACCCAACAAAAAACAAGAGCACCGCCTTGCGGGTGCTGACGCTCATCTGATTTTTTTGTGTAATAGAAATATTGTCCTACCCAAGAATTGTTCTAAGTCTAAAAAGGGCCATCATTCTGGCAAAAAGCAGGAGTAGAATAATTTTTCTTGATGTACAGTGTCCACTTATGATGGTGAAAACCTATTGCAAGTTTTAAAGCAATAGCTTTGATAGTTTATGAGAAAAGTTGACTTAAGGTAGCGGGAGCCTAATGGAATCGGCAGTAATCGGGCGATGTCGTTATTTTTCGTGGCGTGATCGGAACCTTTCGTCTATGGACGCATGACTCGGAATATAAATATAATTTCGAATTAAACGTTGTTTTTTTGTCAAAAGTCTTATAAAATTTCATTATTTATCTTGGTAAAAAAGCTGCCAAATAATGCTAAAACATAAAAATCCATTTTTTTGAAAATATTCCAACGGATGATAGCGGGATTCCCCTCGAATGACGTCATACAAGGAATTCCTTATGAAAGTGAAAACATGAAAGATCGAGACGGTTGCGAGGAAGATACCGCAAATTTGGTGAGAAAAAGAGGAGAAATGAAGTATCCAAGCGAATAATTCTATTGAACATAATTACACAAAAAACTGGTTATGTAACAGTAGTGACTGCACTGCTACCATTGCAGCAACTTTCACTTTGAACTTGGCGCTAGTGTTCGCCGTGATGGTGGAGGGAAGGCAAAGACTTTGATTGAACTTGACATTATGTTGAACAATTTAAGTAATGTCGCTCTTGAAGTTAGACGACCTGTTGCCGTTGACAGCTTATAATGTTGTTGGTTGAGTTGCAAAAGGGGGCTTGGTGGATAATTTAATGTGTTTGCCAAATCCTGACTGCAACTTCGTCAACAGAGTTTGGCATATGCAAAGTAACAACCGGATGAAAAACAAATGGAATGCCATGTTTTGATGTCAAAATAAACTTGGTACAGGTATGTTATAGATAATAAATAATCAATAGCATTATCATGTTTAAAGCAATTGCCATAATACTCGTGAGAGGGTGTAAGGCCAGTATAAAGAGATAGAAAAATGTTTGGTTCTACCACTCACAACCCAGGACCCCATTTCAATGGCCCGACTCTTGCTATGCCCTACGATAGAAGCTAATAAATTTTGTATGCCACTTGTAAATTCCATGGGACAGATGAAGTGCCACGCAGCCTGGGCTGTTTTAAATAATAAACTTAAAGGTCATTCGTTCTTTTTGAAACATTTCGAATAGTGGGAGCAGTATTTCTTGTTTCATTGGGAGAAAAATTTAGGCCACCTGGACTGTAGCTAACAACCCCTTGCTAACAATACCATTGCTGAACCATTACCCTTTGTCACGTGCTACATTACCACCACCGAATGAGACTGTTTGTTTACCTCGCAACATAATGTGGCTTTGTGTTTTTCGATTCCAGTATGTCTTTTATAAATGTCATTAAACCTATACTATAGTCCAACCACCAAAATCAGCTACTAACCTTTGGTCGCTGTTATGCAACAGAAGCATGATGATGATGATACATGCTGTTTTGACGTTTAGTATAAGCTTCAACTAATATGTAACTAAAACAAGAGGTCAGAATGTCAGGAGTATTTGACCGTGCCATGAGAAAAGACAACATAGTGGGTTTTGCGACCAGCATGAATCCAGACCAGCCAGCGTATCTCCCCAATCTGGTCAGGATCCATGCTGGTCGCTAATGGTTTCCTTCTCTAATTATGACAATAGTCTTTGAAAGCGAACAGCATGGATCCTGACCAGACAACATCGGATGCGTCAGGCTGTTCTGGATCCATGCTAGTCCGAAAACCCACCCACTATGTTGGTTTCTCATGGCACGGCTCATTTTCTTTGATTGCTACATGTAGGCAATGTACCTCATCATTGCTTAAATAAATAATCAACATAATTGGTAGTGACTAAGAGTCCTGTCAAAAAAAGGTACAAGTATAATAGTCCAGGTTTAAAGCTAATAAAGTCTTGTTATTGAGATATGGTATTTACTGAAATGTTACCTGTGTGTATGATAATTGCTAGTGTGACCTTCATTCAAGCTTATCTTTACTGTGTTTATCTAATTACTCTAACTTCAATAAGTCAATATTGTTTGTAATTAAAGTAACAATAACTAGACACATAGCAATAACAGTGCATGACTTATTCATATTGATTGCGTTTTATGCCTGCAGTCATGTTCTAGTTTTTGGGAATAAATTTGCAATATTTTTTATTGTTTATTTTTCACTATGATTGACGAGTTTGGGCGGCCACAGTCCGTGTCAACAATTTATTATCCACTCTAAAAATGTCCAAGCTATATGTAACAGGATTCTGAAGAAAATGGAGGAACGTGGCAGGGCGAGGCCATTAGGCACTTCTGTGCATTCTAACAAATCCAAGCTGCTCTCCAAGCATTCTTAGAAAGAAATTGAGTAAGTGCAATTATCATATAAATATGAAATGCCATGAAATGTGATACAGTGAATGAAATGTAAACCTGAGATTTAACTTGCAAAAACGGCTTTAAAGAAGAAATAAAATGTTCTCCAAAATTTTATTATAAATAAAAGATATTCAATTCACCTCACTGACATGTGATATTAACTTTACATGCTACTTTAATCGGAGCGCAGTCTGTAGGGGCAAATTTTTCCCAGTTTGTAGTATTATTAGTGACTAAAATGTTATAAAAAGATTTCTGCCTCATAGATTACATGGACTTGGAAAATTTTTTTCAATTAATTACAGAGACATAGGGCACATCAAGAATCATAAGAGGACCCGGAAAATTCAATGAAGGATTTATTGGATGATCTTGGGGTTTGTCCACTACAGAAAATCAACCAATCCTTCGGTGAGTGTGTGACTTTATACACAAAGTACTATAGTAAAGAAAAAAAATCTAGATATCACTAGTTTTACACTATAACTTGTTGCCATCTAAAATTTATGGCCACATGTTTAAACTTGTGGACATTACTAGAAATCACTATAGCCCTTTTTTGGTTAAGCCCGGCTTGTGAAATAGTACATAGATGTCTAAATGGCTGTTTCGGTGTGTGTGTGTCCTCCATCCTATTTCTTTGTCCGAACTCATAACTTTGGCATGCAATGGTGGCAATCTTGTTTATATTTGATGTGAATGTTAACCTCAGTGAGACAGTGCATGCACACAGTCTCCCAGGTTCTAGTATCTCTCTACAAGGTAAAAGTTCTTAGTTGAGGTCAGAGTCATGTCAGGTCAAAATCGATGGATAAATTTGACATTTCAATGAGGAAGGCATGAATGTTTAACTCATGAGCATTGTCATTTGCAAACCCTAGGTTTAATATTTCAGAGGTCAAGGTCACAGTTATGGGGGACAAAAGTAGGCTCCACATGTTGCCCATAGGCATCTAAACTTCTGTGTAATATATTGTCTGAAGTTGTACAAAACTGTGCAAAACATATAAAATTTGAATTTGAGGAACATTTTGTGTTTTTTTCAAGTTGACTGTTACAAGATACATCAGTTGTTGAGTGGGGAGTCAGAGCTGGACTGATGTTCAGTCTGAGACTGAAGAAGAAATGATGTCCAGCTGTCAACATTCAGAGCTATAGACCTGTTACAGACGATCCCTTCAGGTGAACAGATTTAAATATCATATAGTATTTGTGTGAATTTAAAACAATTTATTTTCCAGGTTCTGACTAATCTATTTTGTGTAGAAAAATTAAAGATTATTATTTGCCATTCTAGCTTGCTAATTAATCTCTGGTCATTCTCCTCCAGTATAAGCTGTGAAATATTCCAAATGACCCAGACTATAGATGCATCTTCAGATTGGGGGCACTCACAATTTTTGAAATCAGAGTCGATTTATAACAGACCCAGATAAATGACATACACTCGCTGTCCAAAAAATTACTTTGATAATTACCATAATTGGTTAGATTTGTTAGGGGTCAGCACCCTGGATGCCCCCCCCCCCCCAACACACAACAACACAGACACACTTACCACGGCCTCTGTTACCGGAAAATATGCAAGTTGCTAACCAGAGAAATTGTAATAATATCCATAGACACGAAATGCAGTAATTTTTATGTTAATTTAAACTGAACCTTTTCCTTTAGACTCCAAAGAACAAATGGCATAACCACAGTCTGTCAGAAAAAAGACAAAGAAACACGCATATCCAAGATACAGGCTCTTCAAGCAGAAGATTTTTGGTTAAGAAATTCCTTGTTAGACCAGAAAGGGGATGACTTTGTGCTGTCGATACTGCCTGGCGCAAAAAAAAGGCTTTGATAGATTAACCTGTAAGTAATTGCAACATTGTAATATTAAGAAATTATTTCTATACGTAAATAGAGAATTATTTCAATCCCTTGGGTAATGAGTTGTTTTATAATTTTAAATAACAACCAGAAATGTTGATGTGGTTTTATTTTTTTTTTGGTGTAACTGAAAGTCTTAATTTTTGCAATACCAGATAGCAAGTGCTCCAAAAAAGTAAAATCGTACATGATCTTAGACTTTTTAAAATGCTGCATTGTAATCTAATATATTGTGGTTAAGGTTTTGTTGAAAGATATTGTCATTGCAGAAGTTGGCCATTCCTCCAGTTTGATAATGAGAAACTTCCATATGCTGTCCCGCGTGGCAATTTTCAACCCGTGAAAGTGTAATAGGGACAAACCTCATCATAGCCATAGACCTGGAAACTACAGATCTAAATAAGAACAAAAAATTTAAACGGATAAAGCACTTCCTCTTTCTTGTCAAATTTATTCTAAATTCAGTCTGCTGGTCAGTATTGCAATACTCTAACAAATACCTATACCCTTCTTTTTGTTTATCACAATATTTTTCTAATCACTGGAAATACAATTTTAAACAGAAAAAAGAAAACTTTTTGTTTTACCTGCAAGATAAGATATATTTCACTGTGTACATTAAATCTTGCGGTTACACTACTGTGCAAATAATGCTCTGTGTTCACTCACCTGAAAAATTCGGATCTTACACTGTACCAAACAAAATCTCCTCGATAGAATTAATTCTTCACAAGTTTTCTGTACTGATCATTCACATTGTTTGCTTCAGTACTTGGTTTCTGTTATGGCCGCACATCACACAGCTGCAGCAGTGGAGGTAAAGTCTGGTGCCCAGTTTGCAGTTTACACAAAACCAAAGATGACAGTTATACATCTGAAGCCCCAAAGGTAACTGGAATAATGTGTTGATGACAACGGCGGATATGTTTGTGAAATGGAAATCTGGTAGAGTCAATTCAATTCAGTCTGCAATTGAGAAACGTGCATGTGCTTGACCATTTTTTCCAATGTGATTCTCATTGCTCATAACGAAGGGGATTTGACTCCAATTCTCATGACGCTGTACAGAAACCCAAAAACCACAGATGTCTTTTGCAAATCAGTATTTTGCTTGTCGAAGTATTCTGTGTTAGAAAGTAAGTACCCTGGAGAGTCATTAAAACAGGAACTCCTTGCACGTACAACTTCTGGTATGACATACAATGCCCACAATGCAGAGGCTGATGTTGAGGCCTTGGAACATCTTCTAAAACTATGGAAGTGTCTGATCTCCTAAACTCAGTTTTTCTTCCTGTGGCTGAGAAATATTCTTTACTGTTCAATTGTGAAAAAATCGAAAAATCTGCGCTCCTTCGATCCATTAATAAGCAAGGTGATATGCAAACGTCCATCAGCAGAAACTTGCAGGCTTTCTGGGTTTGAGTGTTGAACATCTGAAAGTTATATTTAGTGTTCAAGGTGAAGATGGACTTAGAGATACATTTAACAGCTGTAACCTGTGATGGCTACCGAGAGTAACAAACACAAAAAAAGTTCTAGAGGAACTGTTCCCAAGTTTTGTCAGTATTTTTCATCAAATGTACCTCATAGACATAGGTTACTTGTATGAAAGATCTGTATTCAGAAAGAAACCTTATTTGAATCATCCCGATGACAGCTGATTAGTATATTTTGAAGTATTTGGCATTTTGATTATGAATTTTTACAAGGTGTATACAAAAGCAAGATTCAGTCTTTTAATAGAAAACAAATATAATTGCTGCCAAATATGTAACTTTTCTTGCATACAAGACCAAGATTTCCGGTATTTTTGCTGGTGATGGAAATTCTATCCTGCACCTCGGGTGTCAGAAGACACTGTTTGTGCTTATGATTGATGTATATTACTCAATTCAAGAAACACTATTGTTATCACAAAATACAGAAAGTAGGCAGAAACTGATAAAATAAAACTGGAACTAGATCTTGTTTACTTGTCTTCCGAAATGTTGTGATGTCTTTGCCTGTTTATGATGTTGGTTTCCCCTACTTTGTAGGAATACACTACTATACAGAACTAGTTACTATACAGAACGAGTTCCCTTACAAAGAAAGAATTTGATCATTTTTTTTTATTATTATTATTTGAATATGGTAAGCAAGAAAAAGATTCGATCTCTGGTTTCGATGTTGATAGAATATCCGGCTCTCGTTTTATCTGTATAAATGTGTTAACTCGGCAGAGCCTCGTTACCCCCTAAACAGGTAACCATTTCATTAGACATGAAATTCTAATCTGCACTGATTATCAGTGAAATAATCAAATTAAAAAAAATAAATAATTATGCATGAAACTAAAACTCAGAATTTTTTCTGTCTTTAGAAGAGGTCAAATTCATTGTACTTGCCTGAAGTTGGCTCAGTATTTTCCAGCGTGGAAAAAAATATTTCCCTGTTTTTGTTTTCAGTCAGGAGACTTTCTCTATTTTATTCAGATACATGTAATTAACAAGACATAATGTCAATTCATCCAAAGAATGAAACTTGGTCAGTATCATTGAAACACAACTTCTTTATGAAGTTCTAATAGGCCAAAATTCACACTAATTTTTCAAAGACACTGATGACCAGATCTCTACAATGTCAACAGGAAATGAAATTTTTAAATATTTTGATATCTTAACTGTCTTTTTATAACTTAAACAGTTAAATATATATTACATAGTAGAAAATGTTGCTTTCCTTAATCATAGTTTGATCAGTATTTGAGACATTGGGGGGGGGGGGGGGGGGGGGGGTGTATTTCCGTCATTTTTTGTGAAAATCTTGTTTTGTGGGGTAGCCAAAATCAAAATTATATTTCCTTAAATGAACAGGATTTAAAACATTTTTTCTTTGTACAGTTTTTTTTGAAATAATAATTTATAACTAAAAAATAGAAAGGTACCTTAATTGACTAGTATTAAATATCTGATTTTTTTTAATTAAAAAAACATGTATTTTTGATTATTTGTGAAAATTTGTCTGTGATTTTTTTGGGTAACCATGCCGTTTAGCTCAAAAATACTGTTTACTATAGTTTGTGCTTTTAATATGCACTTGTTACATTAGATTATATGTATTGTGAATGAAATGAAATCATATAATATATAAAAAGGGTGGAAAATTTTTCAAAAATACTGTTTACCATAGTTTTGTTGCTTTTAATTGCACTTGTTTATTAGATATAATGTATTTTGAATGAATGAATCATATACTAAATAAAAAGGGTGAAAATTCATAAAAAATAGTCCATTTTGCAACTGCACCCGCGTGGTAACAATTATACGGATTTTACAGTAATAGGGGGGCAAATTAAATCGTATTTTTTTCCGTAACTGTTGGTGAAATTCTTTTTAATATTTCACATACAATCTCTGTAAATTGCATATAGATTTTAAAATGTTATATGATATAGAAATCTGGAGAAACAGTCCATTAGATCCCACTACCTTAAACATAATACTCACAACCAAGAAAATGAATTTTCTAAAGTCCAAACGGGGCAATAATTATTGCAAAAAGCAGATGAGTTATGTTGCTTACTGTATCAGGGTCAGCTTAGAGGTGAACAAGTGTTGCAAGTTTCAAAGCAATAGCTTTGATAGTTTAAAGAGAAAAAGTTGACCTAAACATAAAACTTAACCAAGAAATCAGATTATTTTCTCTGTCCCAAAAGGGGCCCATAAATCTTTGCAAAAAGCAGGACGGAGTTATGTTTCTTGCTGTTACAGGTCAACTTATGATGGTGAACTAGTGTTGCTAGTATTTAAAGCAATAGCTTTATAGTTTAAGGATAAAAGCTGACCTAAACATAAAACTTAACCAAGAAAAACTGATTTTCTAAGTCCCCAAGGGGCATTAAATCTTGCAAAAAGCAAGATGGAGTTATGTTATCTTGATGTACAGGTCTGCTTATGATGGTGAACAAGTATCAAGATTCAAAGCAATAGCTTTGATAGTTAGGATAAAGCCTGACCTAAAACAAAAACTTAACCAGGCACACCTACGCCGACAACCCGCTCAAGTGATGACAATAACTCATCATTTTTTTTTTCAACAAGAGCACCGCCTTGCGGGTGCTGACGCTCATCTATTTTTTTTGTATAATTAGAAATATTGTCCTAACCCATGATTTTCTAAGTCAAAAAGGCCATCATTATTGCAAAAAGCAGATAGAGTTTATGTTTCTTGATGTACATTTCCACTTAATATTGTGAAAAAACTGTTGCAAGTTTTAAAGCAATAGCTAGCTGGATAGTTTATGAAAAAAGTAGTACTTAAACATAAATACTCAAACCAAAGAAAATGATTTTCTAAGTCCAAAAGGGGCAATAATTATTGCAAAAGCAGGATGGAGTTAGGTGCTTGCTGTACAGGTCAGCTATATGAATGGTGAACAAGTGTTGCAAGTTTTCAAAGCAATAGCTTTGATAGTTTTAAGAGAAAAAAGTTGACCTAAACATAAAACCTTAACCTAAGAAATCTGATATTTTTCTAAGACCAAAAGGGGCCAAAATCTTGGCAAAAAGCAGGATGGAGTTAATGTTTCTTGCTGTACAAGGGTCAGCTTAAGATGGTGAACAAGTGTTGCAAGTTTTTAAAAGCAATAGCTTTGATAGTATAGATTAAAACTGACCTAATCTAAACATAAAACTTAACCCAAGAAAACTGATTTTCTAATCCAGAAGGGTAAGTAATTCTGCAAAAAAGCAGATGGAGTTATTTTTCTTTATGTTACAGGGTCTGCGTTATGATGTGAACAAGTATTTCCAAAGTTTCAAAGAAATAGCTTTGATAGTTTAGGAGAAAATTTGCCCAAAACATAAAACTTAACCAAGAAATCTGATATTTTTTTAATAAAAAAGGGGCCATAAATCTTGAAAAAAGAAAGATGGGTTTTTTCTTGCTAACGGGGTAGTTATATGGAACAGTTTCCAATTTAAAGAAATAGCTTTGATAGTTTAGGAGAAAAGCTGACCAAAAACAAAAACAAACCACAACGACGACGAAACCCCGACGCCGACCCAGCCCCCGACAACCCCAAGGATGACAAAACTCATCATTTTTTTTTAAAAAAATCAGTGAAAAAAAAATCGATGAGCAAAAAGAAAAAAAAAAGGGAAGACAATAACACAAACAAGATTTTTTTATTCACTTTTTCCAAAAACTGGGGGCTTTTTTTTTGCGTAAATATCACTAAATTTTTTAAATTGTGATTATCATTGAAATTTTAAGACAAATTTATAAATGACAATCGCGATCTCCATTCTTTGGATTGTTCCTGTTCAAAAACCTTTTTAAATGGGATAATGATTATTTTACATTTGTATACACATATTTAAAACAATTTTTATTTTTTTTCTAGTATATATAGCTAATTTGCTATATAGCTATTTTGTGACTTTTCGGACCGTTCCACGCGGTCACCCCAATCTTTTTGAAAAAAGTAAAGCAAAAAAGTTCGCCTTTCCCGTTAAAACACTTTTAAAAATTTTTTTAACCCAAATGCCTTGCGTCACCCAGCATAAATAAAGCTTATAAAAAATTTCTAAAATTTCTCTCCCCCAAAATCACTTCCGCTACCATCAACCTTTGCCCCCATGAAACTGGTTCAAGCCTAAACATCTCAAAAAAAATTCTTCCCCCTAAATCACCTCGAGAAAAATCTGAAAAGTGATGAAAAAAAAAAAAAACAAAAAAAATCGAATACAAATAGAAGTCTAACAAGAGAAACAGTAATTAAACATTTCTTTTTTAATATATTTACCTTTGTCCTTCCTCGATGCTTCGCCGTGCTTTACTGACTGCCTACTGAATGAAGATGAGTTCACGCCCAACATAAGTCACGTGATTCGCACTTTGGTTAGCTTTAGACTACACTTTCACCAGCCGTTACCTGCTACACTAGGATAACAATTCGACCGAACGTGCGGTGTTATACAGTGATACATGTATGTCATATGGAATACGATATATTTTCTTGAACGCTGTTCATATTTCTGCACCACAACTCAGATTTTTGCTATGACTAGTTTTGAAAGAGTATTACTACATTGTCCGATATGGAATTCCATGGCTAAAAATCAAACTTCCCTAGGTTAGTCCTTGGCCCTCTTTCTTAAAGAAAATGGAACAAAAATTCTCAACTGGTATTAAGAAGCGCGACATAGCTTACAACTGGATTTTAAATTCTTATATGTACGGACTTCACCCAGTTACTGATCATTTTTCGACCGCGGGTCTTGGCATAAACTACATTATTGCAGTCGCGAAGAGCTACAACAAACAGAACTTTTCTGCTCGTCAAACACATATGTGTGAAATAATGGAACTCATGCGGCAGATTTAATAATGGAACAAACGATTATGATTAATAAACAAACGGGACATGAATTATTGAACAAACTGGTTATAATGATGGAACAGGTGTGAAAGACGTATAGTTCCAGACATGATGTCATTTACCAACATAATTGAACTCACAACCCCGCGGTCCATTTTATTAGCTGGGTCGTGAGTTCGATTCATGGGTGAGGAGTTTGTACACTGTGATGGTTTGATAAAATACAATTGTTTCTGAAACCATTCGTCCTCTACGTCTGACTCATGTAGAAAAGTTGACAGTTACTTGTGGAGAACAGGCTGATACTGGTATAGAATCCAGGAACACTGACGGGATACGTTCGATCAAAAGATATACATTTATAATGATAAAAAAGACAGGTGTAACGAAAGAAACAGACGGGTTACATATATAATATTTTATTACACCGGATTTATATGGCTTCCTTATCATGCATGATAACCACGTTCAAAGGGGCTTTATATAGCGCAAAGACAGCCACTCGGGTGCCGAATTCATCCTCTACTAGTACAAACACAGAGCGATCTGACCAGAGGGGCAGAATGAGACAAAACTCACAGAATCGAAAGAGAGAGACAGTTCCTTTTAGATACAGGCCTATCCGGCTGGTTCTTTAACGTGCCCGATACACGCAAAGTCATTCTTCCTGGAAGAACCAGTACTGACCTCTTAGTTAGGTGTGAGACACTCAAGAGCATCTCAGAAATTTCCAGTAACGGGATTCGAACCCCCGACCTCTGAATTGACAGTCAAGCGTGTTACCACTTCACCATCGGGCAATAATGACTGAACAGACGGAGAGAGAGAGATAGAGAGAGATAGGGTAATTTGGATTTCTAATTTTGTATTTATATTGAGTGTAGACACGGATCATACTGTAACTCATGTAGCAGATAATAGTATGTGGATGATTATAAAGGTGATTTTCTCTACACATGTAGATCCAGGGGTGGTATAGTACGTCATCAACAGGTGCGCGCAACACTTCCCGATGCGGCTTTTTTATGTCAAAACACCTCGATTCGGTGATAAACTTGCGATTTTTTTCATTAGTAACGAACAGACTTGGAATGACATATAGTCTAAAGTACCCGCATGTGTCTCTAGTTTTCACTGACGTTTGCTTTTTTCAAGAAAGTTTTAAACGTTAAGAAAACATTCGAGCACAATGCACTTCAGGGAAACACTTCCCCATTCACCACACCATATTATATCGCATAAAAAGAGTTTTCATGCTTTTCCCTAATGACTAAATCCCTTTGGGACGGGTGTTCTTTTATGGCAAACAGAGGCCCAGTGATACCTTAATTTATTATTGGAATCTATAGTTTCAAAGAAATCAGTAATATAAAATTTCGCCTTCCCGGTTCACCGGGTTTAAAATGATGCACTTCCCGGCTCACCGCCATTGTGGCAGCGTGTTTGACTTAATTAATTATATGTAGCCTTTCAATTTATTTTGACGCATGGTACTTCGGTTGCCATACAAGCAAACCTAGTATTTAGCAATGAACGTTTATTCAGTAAAAACAGTGTTTAATTTACTTTAAAGGGCTAAAATTATGACAGATTTGCTCTTTCTTTTCAATCACAACAGAAACACCTGAGATATTCTGTTTTCAGAATTAAATTAGAAGCAGCTAAACACTTGGGGTTCAGTATATGATACCGTAGACAGTGAACATAAACTGCATATAGAATTCATGCATTTCTCGGGAATAAAATGACACGTCCAAAAAATCAGAATTGTAGAAAGAACAATACCCGCTTGTTGGGGAAAGTTTGTAAAAAAAGTCAGAAATAAAGACCACAAAAGTAGTCGTTTTTTGGGGTTCACTCACTGGCAATATGTGCAGACACCGTTTAAAACAGCTCACTGTTACGTGTGACCACTACTGTACAATATTTAGCCACGGACAGCTTTTGTAGACGGAATTTAATGGGGATTTTGCGTGACTTCAAACAATTGTGATTTTTTTTATTGAAACATTTTTTGTTTTTGTCTGTCTGTGTTGAAGTCACAGAGTCTTGTCAGGCCTCTCCTTTCTTCTAAATAACATTTGACAGATTTTGGGTGAAAGGCAACAGCAGTATTAAACTTTGTATGAAATGTAGTTGACACTAATGCTCATAACGGGTAAAACACAACAATGTAAATTTTTGTTATCTCTATGTTTCGGTCAATAAACGTTCACAGATTATACTACATTGCCACTTTATCAATTTTTTGTGTGTTTTAATGAAATTTCTGAGTTATAATTGGTGTAGTTGCGCAAAACCTCAACATTTCCAGTTTAATGGTTTCAAGAGTTATTATATTCTGCTTTTTGTTGATTTTGGGCAGTGCATCTCCACTTCATGTCTTTCTGTCGTGTCTGAATATTTCAATTGTTGAGAATATGTGACATAGAGATGTACACTACTTTTTTGATCGAAGAAATTAAAGCATACAATGTGGAAAGAATTTGTCAGATATGCGATCTTAATGAAACTTTAAGGTGAATTTCATTTTTTTTATGTTTTAGTTATTACGTCCATAGTTAATGAAACGTATCATTATACTCGTATTTATAATGGGGTATAAATTTAGAATTGTACAATCAAGTAACAAATCTACTTTCGTTGATTTGTTTTAAAATATATAACATTAGCTGATAAAAAGGGAAAATGTTGCTATGTCTTGAAAGTGTATGTGCGTAAAGTTTATGTCACAACGGCTTCCCCTGTGTAAGGGTTTAAATAATAAAATCAGTAAAATTTTCCTATTTTAAATAATCTTTTTTACAACAACATTTTCAACAACTAAACAGTTTAAGAAAAGCAAATAGTTTTACACGCAAGTAATTGTTCTACCACTGTTCAAGCTCACTTCGAGTTTTAACATGTAATTGGGTGCACTAAGATTTGTAAGCAAAAACTGAACACCAGACAAATATTAAATCCTGAAAAGCTTTCTAGTGTAGTGCAATCGATGTCCCATTGTACACGTGGTAATTATAATTCGGTTGCAGTCACTCTTGTTCTTTCCCTGCGCACATCTAAAACCTTAATAAGAACATTTCGTTGGCGCGATACAGTAATTTCTCATTTTTCTCGAGCAGTTGTGATGATCACGTGGCCTTGAAACGTTAACAAAATAAAATAGTAGCATATCATTAAAACTAAACTGCATTGGTGCAACTTTATACCTTTAAAAAAATATTAAAAGGTTGCTCCTTAAAAAAAAGCACATGATAATAATTTGACTATATAATTTTGCTTTACTTAGCATATTATCAATGCATAATCTTATTTGTCTCATTGAGTATTGCCTTGAACTCAAGTTCGGAATCAAAGCCATCATACCGACTATTTTCCCGGGGACACGCCATATATAGTTATCATGAAAAAATAATTAGATTAACAAGTTAACTAATGGTTTCCAAAATACTTTCTATTTATATTATCATGTGTCGAAGTGCCTATCTAACTATACCCCTTATTAAGGGTTTAACTAAATGTAACATTATTGAAATTTTAAAACAGTTATTTATATCCACACGGAGACTAGTTGAGCGTTGAAATCCTTGTCTGGGGTTATTCCCTTAGAGGATGTTTCTCCCCCTTCTCAAAAATTATGTCGCACAGCTTTTGGAAAATATTTAAAACGTCAATTATGTCTTGCATGCCGATCACTCAGCAATCCTTTTTAACATATATTGAGAATTCCATTGATGCAGACTAGAAGTTTTGTTGCCTTTTTATTTTTCATGTACCTAAAATAACAAATATAAGGACAAGATAGAACATAATTATATCATACATATGCACGTTATAGTACATGTATACAACATATGTTCAAGATTTTGCCTCGTTCTTTCAATATTATCTTCAAATGCTTAAATGAATTTACGGACCATCTAGTTAACAATTAGTTATTCGAATTAATAGAACTTCCGGCAAGCGTGATCACATTTACATGAGCACCAGCCCGATGTTAGTCATGCTGGAAATTGGTGAGCCGGGAAGGACATCAATTTAGTTGGTGAACCGGGAAGGCGAAATTTTAGTGTACTGATTTTTCGGAAAGTTTAGATTCCAATGACTAATCAAGGTATCACTGACATCTGTTTACCATAAAAGAACAGCCGTCAATGCTTGGATTTATCAGAAATGCATGTAAACTCTTGTTATGCGACATAATATGGTGTGGTGAATAGGGAAGTGTTTCCATGAAGTGCATTGTGCACGAATGTTCTCTTACACGGAAAGCTTTCTTGAAAAATACAAACGTAAATGATAAACTAGACGCATGTGCGGGTACTTTCGACTATATGTCATTTCCGAATCTATTAGTTATCAATGAAATAATCGCAAGTTTACTCGCCGAATCGAGATGTTTTGACACAAAAAAGCCGCATCGGGAAGTGTTGCGCGCACCTGTTGATGACGTACTATACCACCCCTGAGATCAGGTGTGTTGAACGCAATAGCCGCTAATCCTATTGTAGAAGCACACCACAGAGTGAACGAGTGCCGCAGGGAATATTATCAAACTTGTTTGGAATACCTTTAAAAAGAAATACATGTATATTCTTGTCAATCACATAATAAAATTACAATACTGAAATCTAATAATGCGGTCATTTTTTTTACCACAGTGATCTTTTCTAAATACATTGAAGACCATTTATGAGGAAATAGTGACATAGATACATGTATTTCATTTTTACAAAAATACGGTAACTCACTAATTTGATGTAAGACTCTTACGTATAATGCATGGTTCGTTGTATATCATAGTTTCCAAATAATGAAATTTGATTTAACAGAAAGTTCAAACAGTGAAACTTCGATTTCCACGAGTTCTTAAAGTATGTACAATTTTGGCATTGTGCTTTCAATAATTAAAAGACATGTACAAATTTCAAATTTAAGTGTCAAGTAATGTATAGGGCCTATTCCTGTACGGATCATCAAAAGTCCTTCACAAAGGAAAAACATGGGGGCTCTGTGGCCGAGTGGTTAAGGTCACTGACTTCGAGTAACTTTCCATTCACAGATGTAGGTTTGAGCCTCACTTGGGATGTTGAATTCTCCATGTGAGGAAGCCATTCAGCTGGCCTACGGGACCAGTGTCCCCGCCCATGATGAAATAATGCACGGAGGGGCACCTGGGGTCTTCCTCCACCATCAAAGCTGTAAAGTCGCCTTATTACCTATAATTGTGTCGGTATATACTACGTTAAACCCAATAAAACAAAACAAGCAAAGGAAAAACATGGTGCGACTTCCTGTGTCAAGGGGAGTTTGTCCGGATCCCGCCAAGGCAACGTGACTACTGGAGTCTGTCAATCTTTGATTATTTTTTTTTTCAGACAATGTAAACATTTACAACTTATTATTTACTTTTTTTAAGAAACAAAAAATACGAGGAAAAATGAAACATGTGAATCTGGTCATTTAATCATATATGATGGAAAATACAACTGAATACGAAAAATACAGTAAACAATTAAACAGTATTCTATCAATATAAATGACCGAAGGTGAGAAGAAAACGCTCACCTCCTTTTTAGCATCAAAAGTATCATCATATTGCAATATTTAATAAAATTTTATAAAATTGCTTGCGATAGCAATTACATTTAAACTTTACATTTAGTGGAATAAAACATTCAAGTAACTAAAATCAAAATGGTCGTAGCTTATGCAGAAGCGGTGGTTCCAGAACGTTGATTAATAGGTTCCAGGTGAATTACTTTCGTGGTCACGGTTAGTTTTTCTGAAGGGTTTATCTTATTTTTTGGTCACTTTTGGCTGGAAACCCAAGGGACTCACTGAGACAGGACCCACTTAAGTACTCTTCCAGTCACAAACACTTGTTTATGCTTTCTTTGGCCATAATGTACCACTTCTTGTACAATTTGTATAAGGGACTAGGCTGATTTGTATGAATTTTGATAAATATGGTAACCTTTTTGTTTAAAAGGCGCCTGATTACGTTTGCAATCATACGTAAGTATGACACTAGCCACAACAACCCATTTCCTTGGTTCGGTGGATTGTCACTGCGATATATAAAATAACCGCCAAATATACGGGTATGAAACGTTGCCTCTCGCACAAAATGTGCCGACTGAATGTAAATGCATCGCGCCTCCACTGCGCAGGCATTGCGCAGATGTTTACAAAAATAACGAGTCAAGGTGAGTAAAATTGAAAGTTTTTGGTTATTGTCTTTTTTACAGTAAAACTTTTTAGAAATCGGGAACGCAGCGGATGTAGTGCATTTTGCCGGACAAATCCAATGCCCCAATTGTGAAGAAATATGTAATATTGTTATTTTGCGCGTGTTGTTTTCATCGGATACATTAATCATGAACATTACAAAGCAGTGAGTATTCTGATCATTTCACCTCTCTGCTGAAAAAGGAATGAGTTTTCTGTAGGTATAATCATATAAAGACCTGATATCTGATCGATTGAGGTAAAATACAATGTCAAGGGAAAAAGGCATATCCCCACGTTTCTGCCGACTATTCAGTCCAGTGCCGCAGTCTCTCGATGGTGCCCAGACAGCGTGAAGAGGCGCAGTCATCTTGCATACACTGTTTCCAGTTCCGTGTAATTTCGATGCCTTCAACATGTATTTAATACAAAAAAATATCATTATAGCTTCTTCAATCCGAACGTTTGAATAATCAATAGCTATTTTAAGAAGTTTGCAGTTATTTTTTCTTGGCTCTTTTGGGGATGGGACCAGTTGCCTCCCCAGTTAAGAAATCACGTCATTTGTTATGAATTCCGATTAATTTTTTCCTAAACACAATATTCGAATTACTTACCATTCTCTTTGTAACAATTACTGATCTTATTCAAAGCAAGGTATGAAAACCAGCAGGGGCACAAAAACTGTCATACTTTGGTCATTTTTCACAACCAATTTGATTTTTGTTTGTTTGTTTCACAGCATCAAGTTTTTGGTACTATTTTGGATAACGATGGGGCTGAATTTTCGCCCCTCCCCCGCCCCCCACCCCCACCCCGAAACAAAAGATGGCGAACATCACTGTTTTGACTTTCCGAGAAAGGACGCAAAAAATTGACGTCCAGAAAAGTAACGAAAACATGAAACTTCCCTTAAACGATACCGGGTCCCAATTTGTGTGAAAAGAGCAATGAAGTTATCGATAGTAAATATCTTTGTTTGTATTTTTATTCAGATGGATGTACTGCATTCATTGTATATTAAACGTAAAAGAACTATTTCTTCTTAGATCAGACGAAAACTTTATGTTGTACTCAGTGCACAGACCTAAAAGTAGTAGTAATTGTTTTTGCGAAGTCAATCTAACCCTCATTGGACCTTTGACCCTCGGTCCGAACTGACCAATGCGCGTACATTTAAAATCCACAGGTTTTAAAACCCAATAAAAACCTCTGATTTAACTAAGATGATTTAATTAAATATGATTAAAATGAAGAGAAACATATGTCTTTATTTAAAAATAGTTTCCAATTAAAAACTTTAAACAGCTAAACACCGAGATCACAAAATGTAGAATAAGGTTTGGCCTAATCTACATACAGAATAAAATCTAATGTGGTTGAATTTAGACACATTTATTTTTCTGTTTAATAATAACTCTTTTACTTTCCATTGTTTTGTAATCCTTCTACATAGATAAAACCACTGTTAAAGAAGACATTAGAAATGACCAAAATGTACACAATACCATAATAACATTAAATAATTATCCATGAACAAAAACTTCAACTAAAATAACACAGAGACCGTGAAACCAAGCTAATATAACACATAAAATACACAACGGGAAACCAATGCTAAATATAACAAATATACTAAGTCGGTTATTTACAAATCTATTCCTCTGTTTATTAAAAAACAATAATACTCCCTTTGATAATTGAAATGATACCAAATTCTGTTAATTAATATTGGAAAATAACTTCTTTAGGAGTTTGTTCTTATTTAGAACAAAAAGTAATTGAAATAAATTAATAACACCTCAAAATAAAATTAATGGATACTTTTCAAAACCAATAACACTATATATAAAGAATATACACTATATATAACCGAGTTTCAACTTTTATATCCTTGAGTGATTTCTGTATCTTAGTTCGCCGGAATCAATCTGACCCGTGTTCCTTTCTGTTTAAAGGTATCTGGCATTATGTTTTGTCTGATCGCCGTTGTCTGTTACGTTACAACAGCCTCGTTATGACATTGACTGGTTGTCACATAAAGAATTCTTCAGTCAATTTTGTAATAGCACTGAATTGTCCTACTTCGTTCTTGTCTCTAGTTTCGAAGGTTTCGGGAGGCAAGAACAATGGGGTTGAAGGTGATTCTGTGCTGCAAAACCGGGCAGGTTTTTGATGTTAGGAAAACCCACTGTATGGTGAGCCACAGATTGAGGTCTATTAGGAAAGACTAATTGTTCACACCCGGGCGTCGGTGGTGCACGTAATAATTCTACCTGGCGTCGGGGTTAAAATAAATGTCAGACACGCTTTTTGCATTTTTTAACAACTATTAACAAATATTACAAAGAGTTAAGTACAAACAAAACTGCAAATTACTCTCACCGTTTGAGTATACCATAGGCCACTGCATGATTGAATTATTTTATGGATGTTTTGACATGTTATACTCTCAGTGTTTCTACCATAAATCATAAATGTTTATCACCATTTTGTACACATTTTAATGAAAAATAACATAATAACCACACAATGTGTTGTTTGTGTCTTTATAGGTTTGTTTATTATACTTAACACCCCAGGTAAGATATCATCACTGTCCTTTTTGGTTCATCGATATATAGAATTCGATGTAAATATCGCCCAAAAGCGAAAATTTACTGTCTTTAGATCCGAATCGGCATAATGTATGATATCATCACTGTTCAGCCCTTGTTTTTAGATAACTTTAATTTTTTTTCTTAGACATAGATATTAACTGATCCAGTGTCAAAGTCCCAGGGTTATATTTACTTATCAAATACTCATATATACAAGAATTGTATGATATCAGCATCCACCACCTAAATATAACATGTGATAATTGGGCTTTAATCGTTATTTGGTTCACCAGGGGGCCTGTCCCTGTTAATAAATCTGAATATCTTTATATACATTCTGCTTTTTTTACTTTACAACACACGCACTCAAAACCACATCTTGTGCAATAATTAATATTCTTGGTTTTGTGTTTAATAAAATCTTTTAATCTAACACTAATTCCCGTTTTAATTTAAATTCATTTAAATAGTTCAGACCGGTCATATTTTCATATGTTGAGAGATCCAGGCACCAGCACGACGGTTTAAAAAAATACTTTTTCCTTTTTCCATTTTTACGTAATCATAAAGTGTTATTATAGTAGTTCAAGAAACACTTCTGTCCCACTTCCTCTAAGCCTTTCTTCTATTTTCCTGGCTTTTGTTTTTCAAGTTCAGCATATTATTTCCGCTAAATCACAAGTCGTTTTGTGGTGGCAACTTCAGAAGCAATAGATTGTCACAGTAATTCTTTGTTCTAGCTAATTGTGTTTCTTGTTTTTAAGAAAACATTTTTTACTTTTGTAAGTTCGTTCTGTCGTGGGTATTAGTGGTAATTTCTCCGACATAGCGGTTTGATTTGCTTTAAGTATTAGCAGTAATTACTTGTATTAGCAGTGATTGATTCCTCCTTGTTTAGCTGATATTTCCCGACAGAGTCCAAATCATTTATTATTTTTTGAAGTTTATCATAATTTCTCATTAAATGTATCTTTAATTCATTAATATCTTTTGGTAATAACCTTTAAGTTTACTTAACTCTTCGTGAACACTTTTATCTTGTGATGGCATCGACATTATTTAATCATGTTTAACAAGTGTTTTCCCTCAAATTTTCTAGCTGATTATTTAATTATGTTAAGTTCTTCAGTATAGCAGGAATTAACTCTCCTTGTTTAACTAGATTTTTCAACTACAAGTCCAGTTCATTTTTATGTTCTTCACTTTAGCATTTAATTCATTCATTCATCTTGTCATTTTTTTGGAATATTACTTAGTCTGCAATACTTTAAATTATGACGGTTTGTCACAACAATACTAATATCCAATTTCGAATTTGTTTTTTAAAGTCCATCTATTTTATAATTGAGCTCTTTTTAAGGTTATCTAATGCTGTGTCATGATCATCACCTCTTTGTGAATCTGCCTTTTCCAATTCAAGATTTACTTTCTGCAAGTTTATTTGAATAATTCTAATAAAATCTTTATGCTTATTTTCACAGTTTCAGTATTTAGTTTCTTTATTTCGGTTCTATTCTAACTGATACATATTTTGTAACTTTTCTTCAGCTTCAATATCTTGTCTTTTAGTTCGTCATTTTAATCATACTATCTTTCATTCTTGAATTTGGGTGAATACGAAAATGTTTAAATTAACTCGAAAAACTCGTTTTATGTTGTCATCTGTCAAATCAGGTTCTCTTCACGTCTTTAATAGAATCACCCATAGCTTTCCTTTCTTCTTCTTTTTATTGTAATTCACAACTATTAATAATGAATTCTTGTAAAATCTTTTGTTACATTCTTTCAATAGTCTTTACTTCTTCTTCGAATGTCTGTTTTATAATTTGATGTCTTCAGATTATGTCATCTATTACACTTTGAACTTTTTTAATTTAAACATAAATCGTCTTGAAAACTACATCGGTGGATTTCTGGATTTCCTAGTTGATTATTTATGACCTCCCCCTATCTAAATCTCTGTTCATTGTTTTATCAATTTCCTTAATTCTGTGAAGATATGATTTCCATGTCCTTTCTAAGCTTTTTGGATTGTGTTTTATAGCATAATACTTAATCATATCACTTTTACTTTACTTATACTGTCAGGTTCACTTATTTGTTTTTACAATCATTAAAACTCCCATTATATAATATTATAGATTACCAGTAAAGGTTTTTGCTTAAAAACTTCCTTGTTTTGTCCTATATAAGAAATCATATTTTGAATTTGTTGCATTAAAACAAAAGTATCACTATCTTTTTTGTTCATCACAATCCTATATTTTTCCATTTTAACCCTGGACTTTCAAAATAAAATATAAGGAATCAGTTAACCTAATATCCCTTTGGTTTTTTATAGTAAGACGGACTTAATAATACACAGGAAACATTTTTTGTGGCGTCTTGAATAATGTATTTTGTTATTTCATTTTGAACCTTTTATCTTCACATACAAAATCATCAATATTACTACTTTTTGTTTTTCCTGATTCAAGAGTCTCACAAGGTTCATTTTGGTCGGGATCAGCTGATATTCAAGTATTTCATTTGGATCTAATTTAATCTTTTTGTCAATTTGGTTGAAAAGTGTTATTAATCTTGATAGTTTTAGATTGTTCTAGGGTTTTAGCATATAGGCAATAATTTATCATACATATATAAGAGGTTTCTGAAGTATATGCATTAATGTATTTGTTGTTTTCCAATCCTGACCGATCCACAAGTAACCTTCAAAACATGAAGCTTCCTGCATAAAAGATAAAATTGTGTAAAGTTATTGGGGATGTATCATTTTTTTGTCATCATAATTGTTGAATTTCCATTTATATAATATTACATTATTTTTACAATATCTCATTACTTACATATTTTACATTTTTTACATTAATCTTACATTATTATATAAATGGCAAACCAACTTAATGAAATGATAATAAAAACACATTAGTTGGGCAAAAGATGAAGATCTTGAGAAGAAATCATGAGAGAAAAAATAAGAAATCACAAATCGGGATTATGTTATACGGAAATTTTTATAAGCCAATTACTGAACAAATAGAAAGTTCAAATGAACAATTTATCAATCAGTTAAAAGCATACCTGGAATAACCACAAATTACGTTCCTTAGGTGCTTGAAAGAAAGACATCAACATACCAGGGTGTCCCACAGGCTATTCCAAGAACCCATACCAATTACAGATTCTCCTGAAGATGAAGACCTGTTGATGGGATTTGAAAAAATGGGAGAAAAATACATGAAATGATTTGATGCTGGTTTGGATACTGATTTTTTAAGAATATGGGATTTCCAAACCGTCTGAAATTTTGAACTTTTTTACCCTTGCAGATGAATCTAATCCTAATAAAATATAGAAGACACAGTCCAAAATCCATAGTTACTGTTATTACGAATTAGTGTGAAGCTAACACACGGGCGAAACGGCTGATGCTAAGCCAATCAAGATCAAAGATCCATATAAACGAGAAATAACAAAGAATTAAAACCTAAACAAACGAACTGGTAAGTCCAAAAACGGTTTGATAATACGTTTAATTTAGCTCTATATTGAGTGGACAAGGAATACAACAGCATCCCATATAAGTTCACCAAAATGGACCCTATTGTAATTTAATTATTCCTTAAATAAAACTTTATGGTCAAACAAATTAATTGCTAAGATAAAAACTGGAAAGAAGTAATGAACACTAAGTAGTGAATGATTTAATTGTTTGGGATTAATAAAAGATATCACAATAATAAAAACATTCTTCATTCAAGAAAAAATTAAAAAGAATTAACAGAAAATCCGTATTACCTATCAAGAAAAATCTATGAAATTTAAAAAATAATAGGACAAGTTATGACGTTTGTCCCCTGTAAATCCAACAGAATTGGTTAATGATTGGAGTTAATTTGTGGTTCAATTAATGCTGGAATAATAATGAAAACTAAAAATGAGGTATTAGAAATAATGATGAACTATTAAAAAGAATTCTCTTTTACCAGAACAACATGAAATGTTTATATAAAAAATTTTTTTCTTGAATTTGATTTTATTAAAAGTTGTTGATATTATATAAATGGAACAAAACATAGATTATTCTGAACAGTTTAAAGATAAATAAAAAATAAACCGAGTGATTTTACATATCAGATTTAGTCGTCTTTATTTTAGATAAAATAAAACTTATGGTGTTGTTGGTTTGGATAAGTATTAACACTATGACCTACTCTGGCATAATATTAGTGATGATATGACATAAAGAATCGTATTAATGGTAAAGAATGGAAAGATATCATATTTTACAAATGTTTCTTACAGTACACAGATATTAATAATTAGATTCGGTAAACATAATAATAATGGTGATTATGAATTTGATAAATCAGAAATTGCTCCAATAAGTTTGGAATTGGATTTAAGTAGTTTTAAGATTTTGATTTCAATTCCAGATATTTTAAGTTGATTTGGAAATATCAAATTTTCATACATTTCTTGGATTTGAGAAAACAAAAAATTGAGAACAAACTGAATGGGGAACTACAACAACACCCAGATAACTATCTGTGATACAATTTACATTCATTTGTGATCTATGGATAATTTCACTTGTTGATGGTAATTTCACAGCGATATTATCTAGGCGTTAGTACTGCAGATTAACAAACTTATCCTTTTACAACAAAAGAACCACACATAAGAGTTGGATATTTCGGATTAAGAATAGATTATAAATAATCAATCAGAAAAATATATTACAGATGTATTTGGTAAAGAATTAATTTACTGAGGTTGAACAAGTTTTACCCTAATTCTAAAGAAATTATTAAAACTAAAGTTTTAAAACTTTAATTATGAAATTAAAATTTTAGTTTTAATATAATGTACAAAAAGTTATGAAGTAAAAATAAGGAATATTTATTTATGTTGATGCTCACACTACAGGAGAAGAAATCATGACACGGAACATGTTCTTGACACTTTAACGAAATTGCTTCAAGCGGAGTTGCATCTTCAATTAGCACAGCTGGAAAAAGCTTGGAAACAGCAGGAAAAGCAGCACTTGAACGTGGAACAAAAGGTTGGGAACAGAAGTTGAAATTTAGCTGGCGCTAAAATTTTTGAAAAACTTAAAAGAAACCTGCTTCCGGCAGTTGGTTAATTTATTGCAAGGAATTACAAGAAAGAATAATAATAACATCATCAAGAGGGCGATACCCCCCCCCCCCCCCCCCCCCCCCCCCCCCCCCCCCCCCCCCCCAAAAACCCCCCCCCCCCCCCCCCCCCCCCCCCCCCCCCCCCCCCCCCCCCCCCCCCCCCCCCCTCAATGATAATCTAAATAGAATATTGTTCAGGAATCTGGGACTTTAGCTCGTGTTGAACTTCAGCTCAACAAAACGTATTAACCAGATTAATTATCAAAAATAATTTTAATCTTTAATTAAAAAAATAAAATAATATCCAATAATTATACTGTTTAGAAACAAAAGATATTGCGAAAGATTACTTACTCCTATTCAATTAGATACAGCTTTAATATCGTCACTGGCAATAATGTTAAAACACCAAAAAAAAACCGGCTATCACTTTACAATTAATGATAGAAGTTCATATTTTGATTTGGTTTAAATGCTTATTTGAAGTAAGTTTTAAAGTAATAAACTTGCTAATGGTAATAATTATGGTGCTGGTGAGATGATAATCAAATTGCTTTAATTATATGCACTTCATTAATTGAATCATTAGGAGTGGTTAAACAAAATTGAAAATTGTTTAGGATGTAATAATTATACCAAAGTAATACTTAAGAGTTTTGGTTGAACTATCTGAGGATTATGCAAAATCAAGTGGAACAAATGAATATATTTATTTAATACTACGTGCTGTTTCTGAAAGTAGGTACCAGCTGGCATATAATAGTGGTTTTCGCTATTAGAAAGGCATTCATCCAAGATAATAAAGAGTATGCTAAGATTCATTTAAATAATTATTCATTTTTTTCAGGTGTAATCGAACCTAATATTTTACCTGCCAAGTCAAATTCCAAGAACACTGGCAGCTGACAGATGAATGATGATTAATTTTAGAGCTAATGCTGTTGTGCGTAGAGTCCTTGTAACAAATTAATTCTATGGGTTCCACGTTAAAATTTTCAATGAATTTTGGGTTTAATCTACTTACTACTGAAAGATTTCAAAAGCAAGATGGTCTACCGTAGGAATGGTTACACAAATCACTGATACACAACAACTAAATATAACCTTTAAGAATACCGGGCTGTTGTAATAACACACAACATGTATTGTTTAATTTACAACGACCTGATAAATAATGCTACAATACATAATCCCATTTATAGATACTTAAAATTAATGCAGCAAATGAAAATTGCATGTTTGTAGCTTCTTGTCGTCTTGAAGTTGGTAATGGTGTTTTGTTCTCCAGAAACGAATACACAGTTACAAGAATATATGATGATGTATTAATTATTCATTATAAACAAAATAAAACTACTGGAAGTCTCTTAAATAGATCAAATTTTTATGAATATTTTGGATTTATTCCTTTTAACACTGGAATATAAAAGGAAGTACCTACAGATGACCCTAACACATTACATTAACAGCTAAATTAAAATATCCACCATCAGCTAATATTCGTGTTTTACGATTAGTTTATATGAGGAACACTTGAATCAATACTATTGGAAATGAACTGTTATTGTTAATAAAATAAATATAACTTAAAATAATATAAAGTATATAATGTCATCAAATATATTGAATATAAAGTTAACCTTACAGATGGACAAAAGAAAAATTTAGCCCCGAGCCTACAACAACAAAACTCCATATATTTTAGATTAAACATGAACAATAACCATGGAACTTCCATTTCCTTTACCTAAAACCAATTAATCAAATTACAAAAAGCTGTTGCAATAAGAAGGAGTAGAAATTACAATTTCAAAAGCCAAATGTCCATCAAGGTCCAACAAAATGGTGGATTTTTCGGAGCTTTACTGGTTTGTTAGAAACAATTCTCCAATGGCAGCAAAATAGCTCCACAAGTTTAGCCCCTCTAGGCATTGTGTTTCTTTATCTGGGCTAGCCATACTGGTGTTAGTAAAATACTTGGAAATGTATGATTTCAGTAGCTAAATGATAAGCGAAATATGAATATCACCATCTCTACAGCCTAATCAAATAAAGCACTAGTAGGATCTGGAGTGATCAGATTAACACCAAACAAAAACCAAGACGTGGGTTTTTCGGGGTATGTTGGCTTCTAGTCTAGTAATATTTATTTATTTTATTTTGTTGGGTTTACGTCGCACCGACACAATAGTTAAGGTCAGGATGGCACTTTCCAGTCTTTAAATGGTGAGGAAGACCCCAGTTGCCCCTCCGTGCACTATTCACAACTAGCGGGCACCTGGGTAGAACCACCGACCTTCCGTAAGCCAGCTGGATGGCTCCGCAACGTGAAGAGTTCTATCGGCCCCAATGTAGTTTCGAACCCATCGATGAGGGGCAAATGGTTTTGAAGTCACGACTCTAACCACTCGGCCACGGAGGCCCCAGTCTAGGAATACTTTGATTAATCTTTGTTAAGTGGACAAGGACTACATATTGATTCACAAACGGAGACTACCGACCGAATTCCCATATAGTAAAAAAAATAAATTTATCAAACAACCTATTTCTAACTTTGACATTGAACAATGGGTAAAACAGTTTAACATTAAAAACTTTTAGGCTTTATTTATTAGAAATAAATTTACCAAAATTAAAAAGAAAAGGAACGAGTGTGGAATTATAATTTGGACCTGACTCCTGTTGGTCCTGGAACACTTGGGTTTGTTATTTAAATACCATGTATTTCGACCCATTTGGACTTCCTCCTCCACCAAAAGAAGTACTCATTATATACCAAATGTAATATACAACAATGTTCAATATCAAGACCAAACAAGTCTCTTTGTGTGATATTAATTGTTTATTTTTTCCTTAAATGTTACAAGATAGTCCGGTTGTATGATTGTATTGTCTAAATACTCAAAATTCATAATCAAGAGTAAATGAACACACTATTCATACATTATTTTAATACAAAAGGACATTTATTTAACACTGGAATAATGAATATAATGGGACTAATTCCAATAATTAAAGGAACAAGTAATAAAATAGAAACAAAGGGCAATTATAAGAACACCGCCATTGTTTTTAAACAAGTTAGACCCAAGATACCGATGGTGGATTATTTCAATGGCAAACTGTAAATGCTAGTCCTGGTTTGGTTGCAGGGTGGTAATATTGTGGCAATTGAAACCAATTGCAAGCTTAATTATATTCCTTGTTGATGGCAATTAAATTAGATTAAAGGAGAGCTAAATTACAATAAAAATAAGAAAGTTAATTCTCCAAAGTTATCATGTTTACAAAATACTAGAAAAAATGATCTATTTCTATGTAATCTATGCCAATGAAAATTTAAATGGATGATGTGTTTGATATTAATTCTTCAAAAAAACGTTTCGATATTCAGTTAACCATTATGTTCTATATTTAATAATTAACTTTAAGTTTTTATTACGATAAGCTAATTTATCAATAACATTATCAATAATATATCTTTAATGATTATCCTATAACATATAAAATGTTTTATTTATACCGAACTGAAAGATTGTGTTTATGATCAGAACGAATAACTTTAAAGGTGGGTTACGTTTGGTTTGAATTAACAAAGTATCCTTGTAATTTTTTATGAACTATTGTTTCTTAAACAAGTTTTTTAATTCCTTTACCTTTTTTAACATTAACTTCGTTTCCTAATAAATATGAACATTTTACTTCTAATCCAACAAATTCAACCTGGAAATGCCGGCCGCTTGCATCGTTAATTTTCCCAATTACTTTTTTATTAGTATCAAAATAAAATTTTTGAATTACTATCGTAACCACTATATCAAATAAATCTTTGTCCCTTTATAAAAATCCTCATATGCATCTTTGGTTTTTGATTTCATACCATAATGATCAGTGCATTAAAACTAATTCCAATTACCCTCATACTTTCCTTAATAAATTATAAAATGAAAAATCATACATTAAATATTTTGATAAATCTAGAATGCCCCATCCACATAACAGGTCGGTTTAATAACAAACTTCTTTTTTCTATGAATACCCAAAAAGTTAGAGTTAAACATCGTTGAACTACAAATTAGTTTTGCTATGTATTTTATCAAATATTTTCATCATAGTTAATTTAATATAACCCTCTTGCGTAAATTCTCCATCGTCTACCGATACAAGAATTGTTTCATTAACTTAAAAAGGTCCTTTTCAATGAATTTTTGCTTAGATCTTTTTTTGAGTATTAAAATCAATATACTTTTTTTAACCAGGACTTTCGTCAAAAGTTTAAGTATTTTTATGTATTTTTTGTTGTTACTTTATAACCCTAATTGTTATATAGTTCAAGAGTTTTAGAATGAACTACATACTTTGGTTTTTCATGAACGTTGGAACTAATTTTTTTACATTACTTTTCCTATTTCAATTCTGTTTTAATATTTTACTATAATCGAAAAGCCATTGATCTTATTTTAATTTTTGCAGAGCAAAGGCTAATCATTGTGGGTTTTGAATTCCCTTTTGGGATATTCCGATCACATTCAACATAAAGTTAGTTTTACCTTTTGCAATTAATTTCTTATTGTTTTTCGGATATACTTTAAGTTTCCAGAGGGTAAAGGTTGACACATAGCCCACCCGTAAGTTTATTGTCGTCGAGGTACATAATGTATTTGTCTTTCTGCTTTTGATTTAATCCTTCATATATTTATTGTTTGCTTTTACTGTAGCTGTTGAAATAACTTATTTCCTCCTCTCGTCCCTTGCAATCAAAGATACATATCCAATTCCAGTTAAAATCTACCTTAATTCCAGTCATTTTTCAACATTGCATCCCAAGCTAAACCGGACTACTAAAATAATGACAAGGATCTAATTGTAGTACTCTAAACAAGTTTCCTAAAATTTTCGAATACACCGCTAAAAGTATACGTTCAGTTTTTAAATAAGATCCTGATATTCTCCCATTGTTTTTAATTTTAAATTTTATTCCAAACATTTGTAGCAATGTTCATTATTCATTTCAGAATATCAGTTTCATTTAAAATTGGAATAAAACTCTTCTTTAGAAGGTAATTATTTTGTTTCTTTGAATTTTTTAAATGAATCCATGTAATCATATGGATAAACACTTTGGTTTTAATACATTAATGCTTTCACAATCAAATTCTTGAATACATATTTAAATTCTGAATAGTTTTACTAGTTATATCCATGGCTTGAGACATACACTGAATGTAATCAATAAAGATCCAAGTCAGAAATCATAATGCCATATATCTTTTTCCAGATTGTTAAAAATAACCTTAATTTCTTTTTTGCATACTAAATGACCGTCATAACACTCTTAAATTATGAAAAATACCAGGAATTTTTATGTGTTAGTTTAAAATTACTATTACATCTGATGAGCACTTCCTCTGAATTTTCCTGTTATTGACTCAATGATCACGTACTGACCCTTCACCTTCTATATATTCTTTTTCACAGATATGACAAACTTTTGTTTTTTAAATTCACTTTCATCTTTTGGGACTTCCTCAAATCTGTTGTTAAAATGGTTCTTACATATTTCTTTACAATATGCCTCGGCCTCACGCATTATTTTCAATAAACTTATAAACTGCATTAGTACCTCTATCACCTGGGTTGGTTTAGTATATTTATCGTCATAAACAACAACCACTTTATAGGCCGTAACCACAATCTAGATGATTTTGATATGGTTTCGTAAATGAATATTCAGTTTGATGGTAAAGCAGTTAACACTAAAACTTTTTTAGTGTATTGATTTCAAAATCAGCATAAATTACAAAGGTTACTGCTAAACCTTTATGTAAGTTTTAAATTGTACTTTACTTCCCTCTTTTTGCATTTTACAAACCTTGGATACCATTAATAGCTAAACATTTGGAATATGTTCATTTAATATTTCTTCTTAGTAAATGTTGCAGGCAAGATCTGCAAAAATGTTTCTCTTGTTTTTTATTTTTTGTTTGTTGATTCATTCATCTATTAAAGTCTTTTTGATCCAAACAAATGTGTTGGACTACGTTCTTTGGAGGGCTTACAGTCTCATCAGTTATTTTATCATTTATTTTTATCATTTATTTTATCATTAGTAATTAGCAACATGTCCAGTGTTCTTCGTATTGATATTTTGATATGTACAATGATAAATACTATTTTCTCTTCATATCCAAATATATGAAATGATATTTTCATTTAAAACTCTATTAGGTATTTGATTAATTAACATGAAATTTAATTCCAGTACATAATCAGATCGTTTATATGTTTTTTAAATTTGAAACCTTTCAGAATGCGTTGTTACAGGAAATTTTGTAAGCTAAAGGACCCTCTAAAACATTTCCTACATCATTCTTATATTTATTAATCCTTTCATTGATTTTGTAATGGGTTTGGTAATTCTAAATAACTGAAGCAGCCAATGACATACTTATATCTATTTATATAAATGAGCATCAACTGACCTCTATTCTCCAGCCACTTCACTTCAGAAATCCATACAAATTCTATTTATTATTTCATCAAAAGCTTTATGTAAAGTTTTGTTTATTCGTTTGTGTTAATAATTTCTAAGCCTTTGATTGAAATAAGCTGATTTTATATTGTATCAGTGTTATATCCATTTTTTTGCAAAAGTTTTTTTTAAAACAACCTTTATTGTTGATACCTTTTACAGTTTTTAAGTTTCATATTTAAGTATTTCATAACAGTCGTTTAGGTTAAATATATTGATTCCTTTGGATCTTGTCCTATATGTAATTTTAATTTCAAATTCTTATAAATTTTTTTGTAGATCTCCGATTTCCATCATATATTTATATTTATAAAAAAAAAAAATCTTCACGCAAAAAAGGCTTAAAAAATCATTAAAAAAATAAATAAAATAATAAAGTGTTTAAATTATCCTCTTTAAGACGAATAAAATATTTAAATTTTATATTCTTTTCCATTAACTTTTGATATTCCACATTTTACTCACCGGTTTGTCCCTTCACAACACATTTTTATTACCCAGCATTAATTTTCAATTCTTAGATGCTTTGTAAGGCTTCTATAATTTTTCTCATTGAGTATCACAGTCGGTTTACAATACTTTTTTTAGGATTGTTCGATAATTATTTGGGGGGGTCTGGGACATCACATAATCTTTCATCTTTCATCATTTTCTTCTTCATAATAGACACCTCAGTCCCATTCAAATAAAGTTCTTTTTTAACAAGATAAGGATCTATAACATTTGTATGTATCAATAACGTGATTTTTATATGCCATGCTAACTATTTGATCATTTTTTATTTAATACCATTTTTTCTTTTAAGAACTTTTCTATATGATTCATCTGGAATTCATTATTTTCTCCTAAAGTGCTAGATATATTTTGCATAATCTTTCTATCCTACCTTTCTATAACCATCTATCTATAATTACTTATAGAAAAAAAGTCTTTAAAAACGCACCTAATTAAATTATATTGATTGAGAAATTTGGTTTATATTAATCCTATATCTTTTGATAAGATTTTAAAGTCATTTTTCAGAACTTCTAAATTGTGTATCAACTGTTAAAAAATTTTATAAGACCTTCTTGAACATTTGTTTCCATTCTTCAGTAATTTGTGTAGGTTTTCTAATACCTAAACCAACTTGTTTCTTCCGTCTGTTTCTTTGAAGTCTTTTAAAACATTCTGGTCGTTTGACAATAAACAAATCCATCAATTGGGTTTTTTCATAATGGTTTTATAATATGATCAGTTTAGAAAAGATTATATCACTGCCCACTCGGGTCATTTATAACACCGTTGTCGTGAATGTTGTTTTTGTAAAACGTTTCCTGTTAGGTGTAATTAAAAAAAACAAACCCCGTCCCTCAATCCAAGGCAGAAACACCATCAAACTGGGTACAGAAGATAACCTTTTTTATGACCTGTTTAAGATAAAGTTGTTAGCTGAAAAGGAACTAAATATTTGGAAGGTCGTGAGCACAAGTTCAAAAGGTTTATGAATTTTCCTCCTCCCGCTTGGGTTTTAGAACATTTTGTCCATTCGTGAATTGGTTCGGGCATATATTTAAAATTAGATATATTCTTTAATAATACTCAAACGACTTTTTCCTGATGAATATTGCCTTCAACTGATAATAGTTTTCTCTCATTTTATATAACATCTTATAGAAAAATCTTTAATCCTCTTTATACAGTTCTTCTTTCTTTTTTACTTTATATCCGTTAAGTTTAAAGTCCTTCATATGCATTTCAAGAGGTGTTTGAATAATTTTTTTTTCTTTCTGCATTTCTAATCGTATTGTAAAAATATCCTGAATAACTTTATTGGATCTTCTTCTTTATTTACTTTTCCATCCGTGCTTTTGTTATAGTTGTTTTAAATTTATATGATGTTTTTTAAATAAATTTCTTGGTCGTCAGTGTTAGTCTGTTTAGTAAATTAGGGTAATTACTGATGAACAGCGCCACAACTGCTTACAAATATAGGGAATAGCTGGAACAATTACAATGCAGCTGAACACCAAAAAAGACCTGCCTGTAAATATATCATCCGTATTTACTCTCCCACAAAATTTAATAACCTTTTTCTGTAAGGCAGCAGCTATTTAGTTAAGTGAAGAATTAATTGAGCGATTGTTTCTATTCCATTGATATTATAAATTAGATTTGTTATTGCTCATTTATATAATTAACTTTTTATTTCTCTAAATTAAATTTGTTCAAGATGCGCTAAACTGGTACCCAACTATTAAATTTTCGCTTATAACCCTTCCTTTTACTAAAGCTTGTTTTTCTTATAAATTCGGTCTAATACTTTTTCTATTCTAAAAACTTCTTGGTAGTAGGTAAAATTCTTGTTCATAAATGACCTTGAATTATTTCATCATTTAAATCTTTAATAGTGTATGTTCTGGATTGTATTATTAATTTGAAATAAATTGATAAATATTATCCTCTGTCCAGTTTGGTGTATATCCTTTCAAATGTCTTTTAAGTTTGCTTACGAACTTCGATCCCAATTTTAAATTGTGCTTTGCTCTTTGGTATCTTAAATCACCAAGATAAAATTAAAGGAAACATACTTTTATTTAATTTTTTTAACTAGCTTCGGTTTGTGTTATTTTTATCACTTAGAATGTTTGGTTTTGTTAGATTTCAACCATATCCTGCAAATTAACCATTTAATAATATAAGTATTTTTGCGTAAAATATTCCACATTATTCTTTTGTAACTTCTATTAATCTTTCAATAACTACAGCCTTTCCTTCATTAAATGGTATGGTACATTATTAATTTATTGTTTATTCAAAATATTCAAACTTTTTATTATAAAATTCGTTTTCCGTCCTCTACCCCTAATTTACTGTATCGTCCCTTCTAAAATTATTTTTTCATGTTTCACAGTAACAGATTCTCCATTTTTATTCTTTAAAGGGAAATAAACGCCAAGCATATTTATAACATATATCCACTACAGTTAACAATACTTTACTCCTTTATGATATTTTGAAAAAGCTTCATTCACTAATCAGCTGACCAAGTATCATCAATTCATTAACTATCACTCTTCGTTTCCTAAGTTCCTTTTAATTGGTTTTGTGTATTCTTCTGCTAATGCATCGCTCCATGTATTCCGGGTATACTCTACCCCCTTTTTCCCGTTTTGTGACTTTGTTTTTGTCCAAATCCAAGTGTGTTTTCTTTTAATTATAGGTTTCACCACTAAATGTTTTGCAATCTTTTCTCAAACTGTTTTTGGTTTAGTTTTATTTAAATTGAAAGCAATTTGCTTATCACATGTAACCCTTTTTGACCTCGCTGTCATAGCAAAATCATGGTCCATAATACTGCAACCATTTTCATTGACAGGGGGTCCATATAATCTAGGGGATTTCCTGCCCACCTAATTATAATCCTGGAAGTGTTAACCTTTCTTAGGATAAAAGGTAACTTGCTTTGTGAATATCTACATACCTCCTGCTTTTAACAAACTTGATTTCACTCTTTCCCCAAGATGAACAGTAAGCTTTTATCATTTTTCCTCCCGTTTTTTGTTAGTAACATAATGCGATTTATATTAATCAGTAATTTCTTCTTTCAAAACATATATTTTATTCTGTACACTCATCTATCTCATAGTGATTTAAAACTTTTAATTGGGTTTAAACTGTGGTGTTAAAATTGCCGGCAATTGGTCAGTTTTCGGATCACCGGGGTCAAAAGGTCAATGAGGTTAGCATTGACTTCGCAAAAACATTACTTTACTACTACTCCTAAAATCATAGTGAACGACAAAGAGTGAGTAAATACGTTAATATTTTGTAGAATTTCAAATAATTAGAACAATTTTAAAGCCCCATTTTGGACATTTTTTTCATTGGTTCTTTTCTACACAAAACTGGAAACAGTATCGTGTTAAATATTCTTCGTTCGTATATAAATAGCTTGACATTAACAGTGAAATTTGTGCTTATATAACCCTGTTACAGAAAATCATGGCGTCGAGATGAAGCGAGAGAAATTTTCAGTTTTTATGTGTGTGTGTGTGTGTGTTTGTGTGTGTGTTTGGTTGTTTTTTTTTTTTTTTTTTTTTTTTTTTTTTGTCTGCGCCGTGGGAGGCGCGATACCTTCATTTCAGTGCGGCACGTTTACCCCGTGAAAAGAAACTAACAGAAAACAGCACGTGCCCCCCAGTTAACGGGAGCATCTCATTCACCAATCTAAACTTACTTAAATGAAGTTCCTATTCATATTTTTTTCGCTGATATTTTTGGTAGAACTAAGATAATCTTGAAAACTGTACTCAAGTATACATGTTTGATGTATGGAGTCCGTGCAACGCCCTGATGTTATAAATGTAAGTCTATGGGAAACAGTGGGTGGTTTCTACTATATACCATAGCTAGTTCTTATGACTGTAAAAGATATAACTCACTAAATGAAAAAAATGAAATATCCAATTGTTTGAACAAGGCTTCCGTTACACAGCTCTTTTTTGTTGTGGGCCACGTTGCAATGCTGGCTCTGAGGCTGTATTTTTAGTGCTCCGTGTTTCCGAGAAATCTACCCTTATTATCTTTTGCAGTGTGTTTCTTAGACAGATTACACCAAACCGGACGTGACTACACATGTTACATTTGACGTAGCTCCCAAATGTAGATTCCATGCTATGGAGAAATCTGGTATCAATGAGTGCCATGAGGAGGTGACAGTTAAAGTTTTGGCCCTATGTTTATTGCTTATAGTATTAGATAGATCTAGATTCATTTTCATTGTAAATTCTTGGAATAAGTTTTATCTTGCGGAAAAATGTCTACCTACGCGCACTTCTAAACTCTGTTTTCAATGGGGGCATTTTTTAAAGGGTTATGTTTCTCAGAACCGATATTTTCTTATATACACATAACATGTCCAAATTTTTCTATTTTTGATACGAAGATATCTTATACTAAATGACCATATATGGTTCCTTATATGAAATGCTTTAAAGGCTGAAAATGAGGTCTGATGTTTATTGTCAGGTCGGAATCTCCGGGCACTTCATCAGCGTATCGCGTTGCGTAGCAACAAAGGCGGAGGTGACAGCAAACGCTAAATTGTAATGAAAGCTTTTAATCATATGTTTCCTAGTGCTGTTGTTTTCTTTGGCCTAAAGTAACATGTTTGGCATATAAATACGTCAGTGAAGTTATAATTAGTATGATGTCAGAAATACTCCGATAAAGAAGTCTTTCTTTTTTGGTTTACAGAGCGTGATATTCCATCATTGATGTCCGTGTAAGCTGCAAGGTTTCTATTTGTGGGACGGACTGGGATAATATAATTTAAAATCGGGGGTCTTTTAAAAAAATCTAGCTCATCTAATTACGGATTCTCTTCCATTCGTTTCCTTTTCTCGGTCTATTTTGTAGCCCTGCCATTAAAATATTCTGAAAGCCAGATAGGTTACTGTGTGTCCAAAAGCGATTCAGTCACCGCCAAATTTAATAAATTAACACCTTCTTACCTAATTCTGATTCGTATGATATTTAATGAGAGGTGTCATACTTTAAAGTCTTATAGTACATTAGCGTAAATACTGGGAGAAGGGTATTTTTCTCCCTCGAATCTGTATCAGATCACAATAAAATCTTTAACTGCATTTAAAACACAAACGGGTGTTTTTTTCGTTTTAGTCGTGTTGACGAACCTGTGAAGTTTCCACTTTTTTGCTATTTAAGATACATTGTTTTTAAAGGTAAGAGGACATTTAGAGCTAGTTTACTGTGTCACATGGGATACACGAAATATATATAATAGACTGCAATGCTAGTTTCTTTTCTAACGTAAAACCATAACTAGTTTCTATCAAAGACTATAAAATGCATTAATAAATTTATTTTATAGCTCTTTGGTTCTATCAATAAATTGATGAGTTCCGTTTACGGAAATACTGAAAAATACTGATCTCTGTTTTTGTATTAAATTGTCAATATTTAAAACTGGACAATATTGGCACGCTTTGTGCTAAATATTTTAGAGTCTTCATGTATGTTCAATATCCATATTTTTTGTTAATTGGAGACTGTCACAACTGACTTGCTCCACTACCACAAAATTAAGGCATTCTCCAGTCATAGCCCTCCATCACTATGGAAACCTAAGTATTGTATCAATAAGAAATCATTTTACCAGTTCCAAGTGACTACCACTAACTAATAGATTGATTTCCGTTTGTTTTAACCCTCTGATATTACCCCTTCGGGCCTTATTAATTTCCTGTCTTTATCCGTTTGTGTATCTTGTTTCAGGGTCCTTATATATTTGGAAGATGCCACATTATTGTTATTTGGGTGTCAGTTGACAAAGGGATTACTAGAGCTACTATTAAAAATAATCCTTTCAATACACATGCCCGCATCATATATTCCTTGGAAATTTTAAAATCAAATCCCAACCAGTTTTTGACTTGGGTGGGGAGGGGGACAATTTCTCCAAAAAAAAAAAAACAAAAAACAAAATAAAGAAGAAACAACAATCACAAAAAATACTGCATAAGATTTACCTATAGAATAAAGTATAAGTTTTCAACTTTTAAATGTACTTCATCATACTTAATTAGGCATTTTCTAAGCTCAATAAAATATTCGCACAAATCAGCATTTCGAAATGGCCAACTATACAATTATTTCAGAGCTTAAAAATTTAGGAAAAGCAGCTTATTTTAAAAAGAATAAAAAATCGAAATCAATTTACTTATTTATTTGATCTGTTCTTCTTGAGAAAACAACAAACAAAAATCTTTTTCAAGACACTTGAAAGATACTCTTAAAGAAGGGGGAAAAAAAGGGGGGGGGGGGGGTGGGGGGTGAAAGAAAAGAACGCTAACATTTTAAGCAAAGAATTTGAATAAAATGTTATCTCAGATAGTTTTAATTTCTTTTAATATTATATAATGTCAAACTGGGAAAATGTTGGAAATAGCTTGGGAACTTTGGTGTTAATTATAACTGAGCCGTAGCGCCCGAAGATCTGACAATACATACTGTCACTTTTTTCCAGACGTTTTAAAGTTGCCACAAAATCAATTATCACAAAAACCCTACATTTTTTTTTGAAATATATAATGTACCATAGATTAGGACCTGCAGACAATAAAAATATGACTCGTGATTCTTTTTATTAAAATAAAGACATTACAAGCCCCCACCGCTAGTTAATTCGCTACGAATTGCGAGTCCTGCTTTTCACCTCCGAGGTAATTTTGCATAATCGATTGCTCGGATGTGACGTTAGAGGTCCAGTTATAATCCCATACTCTACCATATGTTTTTATCCTTTGTATTGTATTCTTTTAACCTTGGCACTACTGAGCTTGCTCCTCTTTTAACAGTCTGTCCCAGACAAAGCGGCCTTCTCAGTTATAATCAGCTAATTTATTTTTGGTCAGTACACAGTAGATGTAGATGTAGCGATAACCGGATATTTGTTTTAGGCATGTATAGTGTACGGGTAAGAGACTGTTAAACGTCAAACACATCAGCCTGAAAAGCTAATAAATCTCATTTCCTCGGGTTTTTGTGAAACTTCCGCCTTGATAAGATGAAATATTATGAGTACATTTATTGGAGGTATTGACAACTACATGTTTGCAACACACCCTGCTTGGTAATTGATATAATATGTTGATTCGAATGTAGTAGTAAACGGACAGCTTTAGTTATCGGACAAAATTCAAAGTAATGTCTTCATTTAAAGTTTCTTTTATTCTTCACCAGCTGATAACTTTGAATTCTTTTTATTTTTATGCAGTTTTCAAAAAAAAAGTGAGAAATCAATAGAACTAGCGATTACAGCCTGATTGTGCATAATGCACGCAGTTGGTTTACATATCGACACCTATTTTTCTGACACAACCCTTATTCGGCCTTCCCCGTAATGTTTTAAGTTTTTCCTGGAAAACACGCCTCTCTTCCGGTTTCCACAGGCAGCTTTTTTTACAAACGCCATAAACATTGTCTTGCTGGTAGTTTGAAGAAAAATTGAAATTAAAAGGTAAGCAAATGATAAAAAACTCCATACTGTTACATTTTTAATTTTTTCACTATTCCCAAAATTTCACGTCCAAAATAGTATTGTTATAATAAATCCATGTTTTTCATTCCATATGTTTGAAAAGTCTTCGTGCGCAATTAGGTTATTTTTACATGGCTTCCGCCCCACTAGTCAACTACTCCGAGTATAAGTTTGTTTTAATATTGTGACGGTCAAACTGTAATGCGGACCAAATATGCCAAAACCCGAGTGAATTGAGTTTTTTATGAAGTTTGCATTTAACAACAATTTTCACATTTTTCTGCACTCTACTTGTTATAAATCATATAAATACAGACAATACCTGATATCTGCTTGTTTCTATAAGTACTCGGTAAAAATATGTTAGCTCAAAACGAAACACGTTAGCTGAAATCCTTGTAAACACAGCCAACTGTGTGAAATCTTACTTGCTCAATATCTCTCTAAAACCCCGTTGAAAACCATTCAATGTCGTCTCCCTGTTTTTTTTTTTAATGCACCTCTTACATGTTTTGAAATTTGTTGAACGTTAGTATTGACAATCATTTTTCTCCTGTTTTTTTTTGTCCTGTACACAATGACATTATAAAATCTTCTAAATTCACAAATGTATTAATCGTTCCAAACAAACAAAATGTAAAAAAAAGTCAAAAGGATCCATGCATAAATTTGACATTAATGTTTTGCTTTGGTTTTGTTTTGCTTTAATAAATGTTTATTTTCAGGGTTTATGACTTAATTAACCACATACAAACGTATAACTAAAATAATTGATTTGAAACGAAAATAAAGTACGTTCGCACAAATGGTCTTATTCGAGATTGAAATCGGTGAGCGGCGCAGGAATTTTCCACAACCGTAAAGCACCCGTTTTTTTAAGTAAGGTGCTATTTTTGTGTGGCTTTATGACAAATTCATTCTTATATAACATGATACCTGAAATACAAGAAAAATGAAAATCTGCACACAAAACGTTTTTTAATAACACATTGAAATCGGCGAGCCTAAGGGAAATGAACTCAAATTACCATAAACTTCTCTTATATAAACACTGTTTCTGTTACTTTGTTTTTGAAATCTCTAACCCTGTTCAGTCAGAAATAACTGAGAGAAGTTTAATTAAAAGTTATTTTTGCATACGAGATTTACGGAAATAGGTGTGTCGCGACATACAGTGTAGATCTCTCTAAGAAATAACTGTTTATTTTTGATGATCATCTTGACTTATCTGGTTTACTTTTGAAAGATTTTTTAATACCCTCACATGCTCTTTAGTTAAATAATGTATTCATACCGTTACAAGACGTTCCGAATCGGCAATTTTGGAAAGTTCGATCATAGCTTTTTTTTTATTCTAACTAATTTTTATTACGTTTTGAATATTAGATATGTGTATTATGTCTGTCACAATCAAATAGATTACCACTAGTGCAACAAGGGGTGTCAAATTGATATAGTAAGTCTTTTTAGGTGAATTTGTTTGCAAATGAATTGACATCTCGTTTGGCAATAGTTTTTACTTCAGTAAATGCCCTTAGATGTCTCGGACAACAAATATTATTTTTTTAATTATATGCAAAACGACTTCTAAACAACGCACTTGTTGTCAAAATTTGAATTTGAAGTTTACTTTTAATATATTCCTATGGCGATTTACAAAAGATAAACGCATATTACGCGAAATATATAATTTGTAAGTCCTTATCTTATAAGAAATAACCACGCATAGTTTATTTGATTTTGTTTATCTGAATAAAAAAAACTAAAATTGCATAATGATACTGTGCCTCATGTAACAAACCAAAGGAGCTTGTTTGTTAAGGTCCGTTGTTGTACATTAGTAACATGTGTCCTCCATCATACATTATACGTCACCATATAAAAAATCAAGTTGATTAAGGCATTGGATACCACTTTCAAGTTTGTATCAAGGAAATGCGGTAGATCTAATGAATTTCCCGCGTGCTTGCCCCGAATTCAATGTCGTATAATAGTTTTGTGCTAACGTTTTTTTTTTATATATTCTTCTTGTAAAGTAAATTATTTTGAAAGTATTATATTGATTCTCTCAAAATTCAAAACTAACTTAGTTTAAAAAATACAGGTGTAATACGGTGAAACGTGGGATCCCTTCTCAAGTCTGTCACCATGTTACTTACTTCTTTCCCAGGACGACACGGCTGTAAGCTCCTCCGTTTTTGAGCGTTTCAACAAATACGCACATGTCTCCCTACTTAACTGGTCTAAATTTGCTATCAAGATGTAAAATATTTTTACGACAGTACATGAAAACATCACGGGGATCTGAAAACTGTTGCGAGGGCCGTTTGGAAAAAATATGTACATAACTTTCACGAGACCTTGATGTTGCAACATGGACAAATCGACTTTTTTATATTCGCTAGGCTGTTTTTATATATATCTAATCTTTTTCTGTATGCTGTTCATACGTTTTAAATAATATACATCACGTATACATCAAATATTTCTCTTTCATTTCTTTTAATTCAATATGACGTAAAAAAAACGAGAATTCACAGCGTACAGTTTTGCCACAATTCTCCAATACTTGAAATGTAATGCTGTAAGGTGCGCGTTTTCTGATTGGTTGATAAGGATCAAAACAATGCATCATGAATATCATGGCTGAAAACCAGGTCAAATTGAGTATACGTGGATTATGGCATTCATAAAGTAACCTGTGTAATTTCAAGAATATCATAGGTGCAGATCGCGAGAAAAAGGGTCTTTCTTCGGGGCATGGGATAATATTTCATAGTGTTAAACAATTCCATTCTGTATTTGAGATGCGACAAATAATTGCTCGCAGCAGATCTACGGTTTTTTGACAGACTTTGGCTGTCGCGGTGGCTCAAAAGTCAAATTAAAAAGCAACACTCAGCGACATTAGCTGTCTATGCCCCCACTACAAATTTTGTGCAAAGTATACTTCACACAAAAAGCTACCTTTATAGACCCATGTACCTACGAGGTTTTCTTATCAGCGCTTACTAAAATTTTAAATAGAGAAAAAGGTTTTTTTTCTCTGTTTCGTTTTCTGTAATCATTTGCCCACTAGGGTCTATAGACCTGATGCTGATAATATACCTGTAGGATTATTTTGGGCTCTGGTGGAAGGGTGGGTAAAACCCTTTTTAAGCCCCCTTCTTGATGGAATTGGCTGCTGTACGCTCAGTTTGTTATCTTCACAGTTTATTTTTAGATGGTGACAGATCTATTATATTGTCATTATCGCTGTAAACTCAATTTACAGCCCAGTGTTTTTTAGTGCTCATCATGTGTATGGAGTTTCTCCCTGCCAGTGCTTATCTAATCTTGTTTTGAAGTCAATTACAGTTTTAGCATCTCAACAACTGTGGTACTTCTTCCATGGTTTGATACCACGACCGAAACCTGTTCTGGCAAAACGTTGTTCTAGAACATGGCATTTCAATTTGTTAGTTATGGGCCGCTTGTTGAAGAAGAGTACTTTAAAAATCTCTCAAAAAGGACAGCCAAAATCAATTCCTGTATAACAATTGTAAAAACTTGTATAAGTCACCTTTAATCTGCGATGGTGAAGACTGGGTAATTTTAATTTTTTCACAGGTCTGTATATGTACGTCTTTCCAAGAATTGCAAGAATTGTTGCTCCATTTTGGAAGTCGTTTCTAGACTGTCTCTGTCCTTTATAAAATATGGGTGCCAACAACATGTGCAAATTCAATATGAATGTGAATCAATGCAGTGTACAGCTTCATGAAAGTTTTATTCATCGATAAATTCAAATCTTGCGATGGTTCATATGCGTTGCTTTTTGATTTTTGTCGAAATAGTGCTTACTGAACTTTATGTCTCTTTCAAAGAAAACATTACACCAAGATCTCATTCTTCCTGTGCCACTATAAGACTGTTGTTTATCATTTTTATACCCGTTTTGAGGATTTGCATGCCCGTAAGGAAACTTTACACATTAATCAGCATTAAATTTTCCAATTCGCCAGTTGCAGCCCATTTCATGACAGAATTAAGGTCAACTTGAGTACGTATATCAGAATCACTTGCTGGTGCATAATTCTTGTGTCATCAGCAAAATTTTAATGCTGGATTTTAACATTCTCCTTCTTTTGACGTCATTCATGTATATAATAACAAGCACTGGTTCCCTAGTACACTGCCCTGGGGCGCCTCCACATAATACATACTTTTTTCCCATGTTGATGTACCTTTCCCTTAACTGATACACATTGGCTTCTATAGCATAAAAGTCTTGATCCATTTAAGAACTTCCCCCTTAATCCCAAAGAATAGATTTATCTAACCTTACATTGGGACCTTATCAAAAGCTTTTGCTAATCCAAGAATACACTGAGTCCCAGCTTGGTGATTTTCAATATATTCAGTCCATTCGTCCATCACATTGACAGCTGCAAAGCACTGATCTGTTAGTTCGAAACCTTTATTGATCATCTGACAATAAATTGTTCTCTCAATATGTTTTCATAATATGTTGCGAATAATTTTTTTCCAAAGTTTTACACACAATTGAGGTTTAAGCTAACTGGTCTATAGTTACTACTTGTGGATCAGTTTTTTGCCCTTTTTTTAAATAATTGGTGGAAATTTAGCATCCTTTCCTGCTTTCGGGAGAGTCCCGTTTTCGACCAAATGTCTAAATATTAAAGTGGTGGTGTAAAAATATATCAGCAAACTCTTTAAAACAAAGGGTGAATCTCATCGGGGCCCATTGCTTACTGAATCAAGTCCTTCACAGTTTCAACACCTCATCTCATATATATATGTTTGCAGTTCAGTGTCACAGATTATCAGTATATCTGGCACATTGTTAAGGTTCTCTTTTAGTGACATCACTAGAAAAGAATCATTAGCAGTCGCCTTCTCCTTATTGGATTTCATCAAGTCACCAGCATCATTGTCAAATTAAAATACACCCACCGTCGACTTTGTTTTGTTTTTACATATCTCCAAAATGTTTTTTGGTTCAGTTTTTTTCTTTTTGTGAGATCATTTTTCATAGCTTCTACTTGTTTTAATACACTCATTTGCACAAAAGCACGTTCTTACCCTTTATATTCATCATACTCTTCAGACTTCCTAGTTGCCAACTATTTATCCAAGCATAGCCGTTTCTTTTTATATGTTTTAAAGTTTTCACCTTCATCCACATATTTTGCTTATACCCTTTCTTTTGTTTGTTTCGGAACAATATTGTCTATACTGTCTTGAATTCTTAGTAAATGGTTCCACATCCCTCACTGTCACAGTTTTTAAAAGTCAATTCCCATCTATTTCCTGCCATTCAATGTTCAAAACCTATCAAATCACATTTCTGTACATATAAAACCATTATTTTCCAGTGTCATTACTCTTTAGAGTCACAAAGAAGTAGTTCAAAATACATACATGGTCACTACCATCCCAAGATTGCAAATATTAATGTTATCACATTAGATCCCCTGCCAGTAATAATCAGATCAAGAATTTACTTAGTTGTGTCTTCTATAACTTGTCAACTGATACCTGTTGAAACATATATGTCCACGCAGACACTCGATAAACTGAATTCAATGGGTTTTTTTTTTTTTGGTCCTGGTTATGAGGGGTACTCTGTAACATCCCATTCAATATCTTTCCTATTAAGTCTCTCAGTAATGAGTAATTTTCACTAACAACGGAGGCTTGATGAATTACTAATTTAATTGTATCACAACCTTCAAAAATCAAAGGGCTCCATAACTCAGCCACTATGACATCTATCCTCAACCAACCAGTCACAACCAAATGCATCTCCATACATAGAGTTTAATTGTAAGTTTGTGACTGTCCACGATCTGATTTTGCATAACTATTATCACACCCTCCCAACATCTGAACTAGAAACACTGTATAACCATCTATTTATATATTGGAATGACACAACATTATCAATATTCAGTTTTTGTAGAACTTCAGTAACGACACAAATGTTCTGGCTGTATACTTCAAATTTGTTATTTTCAATTCATCCATCTTATTACGCAGCTGATCAGCATTTGTACAGATGCACTTGTGCATTTTTTATCGCCCTAACCGAGGGACTTATTATGTTTTACGGCTTTGTCCGTCTGTCCTGTAGCAATTTCAGTTCATGTCCACCGGTAATCTTGACCCCTGAAGTATTTCAAGGAAACTTGACAACAAAATGTTCACCACACTGAGACGATGGGCAGAGCACATGTTGTGGATGTGCCTCGCTTCAAGGTCAAGTCACACTTAGGAGTCAAGGTCATGATCAGTTTGTTTCGTGTCCGCTCTGTAACTCTGTGAACCCCTTGAAGGATTTCAAAGAAACTTGAACAAATGTTCACCACCCTAAGACGACGTGCAAGAGCGCATGTTTTCTCAGATGAGCGCTTCAATGTCACACTTATGAGACAAAGGTCATCTCAGTTTGTTTCGGTGTCCGCTCTGGTAACCTTGGATCCCCCTTGAAGGATTTCAAAGAAATTGACACACAATGTTCACCACCCCAAACGACGTGCAGAGCGCATGTGCCCCGGATGACTCGCTTCAAGGTCAAGGTCCACATCTTAGGGTCAAAAGTTCATAGCACAGTTTTGTTTTTTTGTCCGTTCTGTAACTCTTGAACGGCTGAAGATTTCAAGAAACTTGGCATAACTGTCACCCCACACGGAGACGATGTTGTCAAGCACTGTTCCCGGATGACTCGCTTTCAGGTTCAAGGTCACACTTAAGGGGTCAAAGTCATATATGACTTTGCTTTGGGTCTATAATGCCTCATTGCAGGGCTCTGTTTTTATTGGCAGATCTCTTTTTTTTTTGTACTTAAATATTGTTTTTCTTTGAATTACTCCCTTTTATGTTACTATAAATAGCTTAGTTGAACTTTTTATAGGGCCGTAGGGAAAAACTCTAGACCATTTCTGTGGTACCACCTGATGTTACTTCCAATTTTAGGGCTATTTTACATACCTGAACCTGATAGTTTTTTTTAGGCCGAATATTGTTTGTGGATTTTGTTTTTTGAAGTTTCCTTTTGTTGTTCAGTCCTTGGGCTACACATCAGTTCTTACAAATTTTGCTCCCTCCTATGAGTAAGCCTCAGGCGTATATTGCCTCGAAAAAAAAACAACAAACATTGCCCCCTGTCGTCGCTCTTGTTTATAAGGGTTTCAGTAATGCTAGAACTGTTTCAGAACTGCAGAGTCAACAACTAAATTTCTATCTGTGCAAAACTAACAACATTTGAAACATTCACTGAAACGTTCTTTGGTAATCATAGTTCTCAGCAGGCCCATGGCCTACGATAGTTCTACATCAAAAACAACTAGAAGTAACTGTAGTATCTCGAGATCAAACTCAATCACAAACTGTCAATATCACCATGACTGTCATAAACATGACTTGGCAAGGTTTGTTTACTGACTCGTAATACGAGATCACAATTATCAAGTCAGATTAACAGAATACATCTAAATTAACATCAACGTAGTAACATCCTACACATGTCCACATTAGTTACGCTTTCTAACGACAGTACTATTACAGTTTGTACATCACAACTCCTACAAGCGTAATACTCCGAGCCAGAACCGAGGTACCTACCCCTGCTGACCACCTATAGGTGCGTTTTTTTATTATTAGCACTTGACCATCTTTTGGTTTCTTTCAGTGATTTCACCACGAAAATAATAAGGTTAGATTTCTCTCCTCCTCTCTTCTTTTTCAGACGTTCTTCCTTAACCTAATCTTTTTTCTCTTTCCGTTTTGTCTGGTTCTGGTTTATGAAATTTTGCTCCCCCATGAGCGTATTCATTGATCAGTTTTCTTCCTTAGGTATTTGTGCCCCTAATACTTATGTTTGTCTCCTGTTGACTGAAGTTGACTTTAATTAGCCTTAGCTCTAGACCCTGGTACCCCAATCTCACAAAGTTTTAGCAATTTTCCACACAGAGCATCTAATAACCTAACATGTCTCTTAAACCTTTCCATCAGAATCCCTTATTCTCTCACAATTCGGGGAACATTGTTGTGAAAAATAATAATTCCAATTTCCTGTCCTCCCTCTCTTTAAATTCAGTAATTGCACATGCAACCTTTTCCGTGACAATACTGTTAATCATGTCCTTTAATGCATCTACCTTTTTTCTCACATTCAGTTATCTTAACATTTTGTTTGCTTAAAGCTGACCCAAACTCTGCTAGTTTTGGCAAAACCCTGGTACAACCATCACAATTAAATGGCAAGTTCTTAGTTGGTTCATGCTTCAAGGCTTCATACAACTTAACAGATATGTGACTAAGTCAAGGCAGAACCAGTAATCACAAATCTGACAGTTCATCGACTTTTGAGTTTTTTTTAACACAACTTCACACTGTGCACAGCTTTTGTTATTTGGCGTACTGGATGCCATTGCAACAGAAATTCAGTTGCTATATGATGGTTTATCGTTTGATCTGTCACCAATACTATATTTTAACACTGATATCAAGTCTAATGCAGAGGATTAGGGTAGATAACAAAAACGCTATTGCAGATTCTCAATTTTTGGTCCACCATCACCGGAACCGGAAGTGACTTCTATATGTAAGGGATGGGTACACTTACCATTTTGTTTGTAACAGTGAGGGTAATCAGAATAGGAGACACGTTCCTGTGTCCCATTTGTGCTGATCCCAACAACTAACTCCATAAACTAACACTGAAAATACTTTGTAAATACGTTTTGGGTAGTTTTCTTGTTACTAACAGTTACATTTGATGTTCGAGATTTGTTTAAACTGTTACTGACTTTTTGTGACGTAAACTTTGGAGCACAGTATATTTTGAAGCAGGTGTCCGAAAACGGGTTGTACAACTTCCGGTTAATGGAAAAGTGGGTCAGCCATGTTGGAAAGGATATCTAAAACATGCTGCGGGATGAGGTTTGTTTACTTGCGTATTTTTTAGGATAAATGATTGTTGAACAAAACTCCAGCATTTATAATTGTTGAACATTTTCCACGTAGGGAAACCGTAGCGATATACCGTTAGCTGTCCGAAAATGGGTTGTACCGGGATACCGTTATAACATGTCTAAGAAAGCAGTAATTTACCAGTGTTTACAGATTATATGTAAATTAACCGATTTTTATGCCCCCGAAGGGAGGCATATAGTTTTTGAACCGTCTGTCGGTTTGTCGGTCTGTCAGTCTGTCCGCAATTTTCGTGTCCGGTCCATATCTTTGTCATCCATGGATGGATTTTCAAATAACTTGGCATGAATGTGTACCACAGTAAGACGACGTGTCGTGCGCAATACCCAGGTCCGTAGCTCAAAGGTCAAGGTCACACTTAGACGTTAAATGTCATTTTTCATGATACTGCATTGATGGGCGTGTCCGGTCCATATCTTTGTCATCTATGGATGGATTTTCAAATAACTTGGCATGAATGTGTACCACAGTAAGACGACGTGTCATGTGCAAGACCCAGGTCCGTTGCTCAAAGGTCAAGGTCACACTTAGACGTTAAAGGTCATATTTCATGATAGTGCATTGATGGGCGTGTCCGGTCCATATCTTTGTCATTCATGCATGGATTTTAAAATTATTGGGCATGAATGTGTACCACAGTAAGATGACGTGTCGCGTGCAAGACCCAGGTCTGTAGCTCAAAGGTCAAGGTCACACTTAGACGTTAAAGGTCATATTTCATGATAGTGCATTGATGGGCGTGTCCGGTCCATATCTTTGTCATTCATGTATGGATTTTAAAATAACTATGCATGAATGTGTGGCACAGTAAGACGACGTGTCGCGCGCAAGACCCAGGTCCGTAGGTCAAAGGTCCTAAACTCTAACATCGGCCATAACTATTCATTCAAAGTGCCATCGGGGGCATGTATCATCCTATGGAGACAGCTCTTGTTCAATCTATAAATTTACAAGACTGAGTGTTTGAAAACTGGTGAAAGTTTGTTTGGACACAAAATGGCAGCCTGCAATTAATTAATTTACATAAAGTATGCATTAACTAAAACAAAGAGCTATAAAAATAAACAGATCGGCAGCTTGAAAGGCATATAGAGCAAATCTCGCCAGTATCACAAGGGAACTGAATGAGATCTTGTTTTTCTGGCATATGAAACAGACAGCAGAAGGAAAAACCTTCTAACTTTAAAGGTTTGTTTTTCATGAACTTTGTTGAAGATGGTTATATTTATAATTCAATAAAATTTAAATTATACAAAATGTTGATTTTGATTTTCAAAAGTAACCATGTGCTATTAACTTTGCATGACGTCATTGTCAGTGCGTAGATGTTTAAGAGTTCTGCAACCTTAAATCATCCACATGTTCCCACAGAAAGATCCTTGACCTAGTTCTGCATGTTTACACTGAAACAAATTGACAGATACTTACAGTGCATGTTCACATGGACCACATGGGGCAAATTTGATGGTCATACTTTGTTGGACTCCCACTTTTATCCGTTTGAATGAGTATGTGTAATGTTTTATTGGTAAACGTTTACAAAATTTCTCCTGGTTAAAGGCAATGATTACTCTTCCAACCATCAAAGTCTTTCTCTGTTCATAAAACTGAACGAACAAGTGTTTTCTGCCTGTGAACAATATCATATTATCTCTTTTTCAGTAAACTGTAAGCCACCATTTTGCGCACTTGTGATAAATTCTGTTAGTGGGACGGAACAATACTTAAGAAAGCTGTATACGGTTATAATTAGTAAAAGATGTTAAATTTGATTCGAATAAAATAAATTCTTCCATTTCACAATGGAATTGCCTCAAACAGATCAACCATAGCGCGGAAATGTCAAAACGGCATGAACTTGCGTAAATGTTACCAAAAAATACTGTGAATTTATGATATTTTTTTCCTGATTATTTTGAGAAAATAACGCATTTACGATTATGGGTCCCCATTATAGAAGGGAAAAAGCCAGCTAGAGTCTTGACTGAAGACAATAATTGATTGCCGTTCAAACAGTATAGTTTCGTGTTTGAGAGATCATGTAAACGTTTGCAAAAATCTGTAAACTTGGGAGCCTTACATTTCGCTACACTTAACTTTTTAGTTATACTTAACAGAGAAAGGTACATGTCACCAACTTAAAAATGATATAACTAGATAGTACTCATATTTAACAGAAAAAAAAACAACATGTCACCAATTTAAAATTGATGTAACTAGATAGTAATCAACTCCAAAAATGATTTATTAAACAGTTTTAATTGTTTCAACCATTAACATATTTACATTTACAGTAGTTGTTTTTTTCTCTCCAGAATCTGATCATCTTTGTACATGTGGCATATGATGAGCAAAAAGATAGGTTGATCCGCTGAAAGTCGTGTTTGAGTGTGGGATGTAGAAGAATTTGCTAAAAATCGTAAATTTTACAATTGCATTATTTTTATTTCAGCAGAATAGAGACAGAACACCGCTAGAATAAAGAGATGGTGAGCAGAACACCAAAGCCAATGATGACGAGGCGGTCTGCCTCAGACTTGAAGAACAGGAGACCGAAGAGAAACATCTCGCCAAAAAACTTGGTAAATTGCTGGATATTTTATCTGCTCAGTACTAGGTTATACGCTAAAACATTGAGAAATTTAGTGTCTACGCTACCTGTTTAATATGCATCTAGGTGATTGCAAATGAAGGCAAAAAAATCCCATACAGAGACCTATGCCCCTTTTTTCCAGTCAAAAACATTTATAGGGTAAACATTAACAGCATTCTCTTAGAATAACTACCAGTAAATAATTTGATGACATGATGGAACGCTAAAGACTTGAACAGTCAGAGAATTGAATGGCTATTTGAAGGTACAGTGCAGGACTGTTTGTTTGAGTACCAATTGCTGTATGTTTGGATGGCTTGAAACTCTGGCTAACTCTAGCATTTAGCCGAGCAATTTGTTACATAGTCTTTGAGTGGTCAGATGTTTATTGTATTGTAGGTCATTGTTTATACAAACTAGATTGTGGGCCTCCAAAGAGTTTATTGCTGTCCAAACCTGTGTAAGCAGAAGGAATAATTCCGTAAACATGCACTGAAGTTTTATACCAGTTTATGGTTTATCATTTTGATATTAATCAGTACCTGATAAGTTTAGGAGAATAGGTGGTACATGTATATAAATGGGTTCCAAAATATCTGTCTAAAATTTATATTTTGTATTTTCTAGGATGACTCAGTGTCTGGACTGTCATGGAAAGAGGAGAGAGAACTGAAGAAGGCACTGTATGCATCGTTACAAGAGGCAAGACGTCAGTCACGGGATGATAAGCCTGAAGATGATGAAAGCATTGCAGACTCAAGGGACGGAATATCACATAGCCAGAGCAGGTAAATTGTGGAATAGCACATAATCAGAGGAGGTATAGTGTAGAATGTCACATAGTCAAAGAGCAATTTAATTGTGGTGTATCTTTCAGACCATGTAAATCTGGAAAATCACATTGCCGAAGAATTTAAGTTGTGGTATATTACATCAGGCAGGTAAATTGTGGAATACCACAGAGAGCTGGTTAATTGTGGAATGTGTTTTAGCCAGAATACATCATTGAGAAAATGTCACATAGAGCTAGTTAATTTTGAAATATCAAGCCTGAACAGGTAAATCATGTAATACACGTAGCCAGAATAGGTGAATTTTGGAATATCATATATTCTGACATAGAGCAGGTAAATTGTAACATTTCACTTAGAGCAAGTTAGTTGTAACATATCTCATAGCGCAAGTAAATTGTATTATATCACATAGATCAAGTAAATTGTAACATATCTCATAGTGCAAGTAAATTTATTGTATTATATTACATAGAGCAAGTATATTGTAAAGAATTTAATAAGTAACTGTGTATCCAGGGTGATTTATCTTTGTACCCCTTAATGTCATATATAACTTTGTTTTTTTTCTAGGGCAAGTTTAAGTTCTCTAAATGAGCCAAAGTTTGTGGATGAGAGCAGCTGCAGTGTGGACTCGAATCAAAGTTTTACTGAGAATAAAGAAACATCAAGGCTTGAAGCAAAAAAGTATGTATGATTGAATTCATGTAGTTTTAGTGCCCTAAATGAATCAAACTTTGTGGATGAGAGCTGCAGCGTATACTTGATTAAGAGCTTTCCAGAGAAAAAAGAACAACAAGGCATGAAGCAAAAAGTATGTATCATTTAATTTGTGTGAACTTGCTAGCCAAGTTTATCAAGAGGTTGCTTACACTTAATGGAGAGGTGGAAGGTTTGATATGGGAATGAATCATATATAGATATTATAATCTCCATGGGGATTTGACTGAAAACAGTTTGTTTGAAGTCACTTGTCATCAGCAGCCGCTTCTTGTGAGGAAGTTGTCAGTTTTTTGCTAAGGGCAAGTAGCTACTGGTACAAATATTAGGAATACTAGTTTTATTAACTGTCTGTTGATACAATACTGATACTGTGAAAAAATAGCATTAAACATAAATCAATCAAACAAATAAGTCACAACAGCTTAGTTGTCTTACACTCTTCTATACAGATAAACCCATATACGTCATTGTTCTGTGACTGAAATTTAGATGAAGACTTAACATTGCTGACTTTCATGACTGTTCTGTTAGGATATACCCTGCACAATTAGCTCAGAAGGGAGAAAGCTGATGTTGAAGCATATGTTCTTCATGACAGTTTGATATTAAACATTGTGTCTCAGGTCATTTCCTCCTCCACCTCTGATTCATGTGGAGAAGTTGACAGTTACTTGCAGAGGAATGGTTAGTACTGGTATAGGATCCAGGAAAACTGGTTAGATTAACTGACTGACGTTACAGATTGAAATCTGTTGAAAAACAGCATGAAACCCAAAACAAACAAACAATTTGTTAGGATTTATAATTGTGCATCCCAGTGAGTGACGGTTTTGAGTGAGCAGCCATTTCATGTTGCACTGAATGTTTCTAGATGTAAAATGTGAAATATGCATTGAGAAATTGTGAATTGTTTTAAATGTTATGAGAATACAATATTTTTGTATTAGTTCAGTTAATGTTCACTTAGTTTGATAATTATTTCAAATACCAATTTCAGGACTAAATACCATGCCCAAAGAAAATTTGCTGTGAATTCATTCACACCAATATGTCCCGAGCCTTCAAGCTCGGGAGTGCGAGCAACTCGATATCCGAGTGCGACTCATCAGTAAGTGAGATGTTGTCAAGCCTCGCCAGTTTTTGTCACGTTGATTTATACATTACATTCTTGGTGTTGTTTTGTTCGCTTCTTGCATGCCAGTTTATAGGAGATTTCCTTACTTTTTAGAGCCTTTAACAAATAACATGTCAAGAGTTTCACATGTTTATATTAGAAATCTAGTTTTCATGCTAACAGGAATTTGTCAGTTAGCATTTTAACTTTTTTACAGCAAATATTGTTTTTATTTCTGGTATATTTTATTGCTGGTTACTTGTGAAAATACTTGTTTGCATAAGTTTCTTTCCCAAAACTTTTCGACAAAGAGACATAATCTTATGGCCAGCAAAATATAATTGTGTTATTTCCTTATTTACATAGCAGACACTTCAGGTGTGTCGAAATTTCTGTTTTATCCTTTTATTTTCTCCCCGTCTGTAAAATTTATATTATTTTATCTATAATTACAGCGGAAGGTAGAAACATGTCCATGGTTTGAAATAACTGGTCTCTAAAATTCAGTTCTAAGGGCACAGATCATATTCCTAGAATTCTTGAAGAAAGACAGAAGTCTTAACTTGAAAGCTCAGTAGGTTGTGTACAGAACTATCAATGTAGTGTACATGTGTTTGATTTTGGTTGTGAGAAATATTCTCCACTTGTGAGTATGTCACAAGACAAGTTACACCATATTAGGAAAGTGTGTTTGAAATTAAAAGTAACTTTACTGGTTACTAATACCATTAATGTTTATTGAAGTGTACCTGCCCAAAAAAGTTGTTCCGATATAAGTTTTGAATTAGACATAATTTTATTATGTTTTACTTGAATATTTTATATTTATGCCCCCTGGGCATATAATAACTGGACTATCTGTCAGTGTGTCCATCTGTACAAACCAGGTTGCCTACAGCTTACATTAATGACCCGATGTAGTTCATACTCACACTCAACAATCTTTGTGGCAACACCTACAAACTGACCTGTATATAAAAAAGAGATTGACCCTTATTTGACCTTCACCTTCAAACTCAAAACTTAAATAAACAACATTTTTGGTCCTACAGCCCATATTTTAATTCATACTCAACAAACCTTGTAGCAAAACCTACAAACTGATCTATATACTGTATAGATGACCTTGACCTTAATGTGATCAAAACCTTAAAAGACGGCATCTTTTGTCATACACTCGGGGGGGCATGATTTTGTGTTTTGCTGACTGTAACTCATAAGAGCATGTGTTTTTTGTACTGATTGTTTTTTGTACTGATTGTTTCTTGGTGTTGTTAAAATGCATGCATCCCCACCCATTGTTAGTCTAACTCTTTTTCAATTCTTGTAGATATTTTGTGTTTTGATTTTTATTTTGAAATATTGTTTGAATAGTTGTAAGCTTGTGAACACACACACATGCAGATGTATACAATATTTGTAAGCATACGTACACAATACATGCAGATAAATGCAATTATTGTAAGCATATATACACATACATGCAGACGTATACAATAGTTATCTGCATATGTACACATAACTGCAGATATATACACTAATATTCTTCATATGTATGCCTGCCTGCTTAGCTCAGTAGGGAGGGTGTTGGTCTATGGATCGCGGGGTTGCAAGTTCGATCACCAGGCGAGGCGTATGTTCTCTGTGACAATTTGATAAAAGACATTGTGTCTGAAATCATTTGTCCTCCACCTCTGATCATTCATGTGGGGGAAGTTGGCAGTTACTTGTGGAGAACAGGTTTGTACTGGTACAGAATTCAGGAGCACTGGTTAGGTTAACTACCCGCTGTTACATGACTGAAATACTGTTGAAAAACGGCGTTAAACCCAAAACAAACAAACAGATCGTCATATATACACACACATGCAGATAGATACACTGAAATTCTTCATATGTGCAGATATATTCTCTGAAATTCTTCATATGTACATACACATGCAGATATATACACTGAAATTCTTCATATGTACACACACATGCAGATATGTACACTGAAATTCTTTATATGTACACACACATGCAGATATATTCTCTGAAATTCTTCATATGTACACACATGTACAGATATATTCTCTGAAATTCTTCATATGTACACACACATGCAGATATATTCTCTGAAATTCTTCATATGTACACACACATGCAGATATATACACTGAAATTCTTCATATGTACACACACATGCAGATATATTCTCTGAAATTCTTCAAATGTACACACATGTGCAAATATACACTGAAATTCTTCATATGTACACACACATGTGCAGATATATCCACTAATTTTCTACGTATCATATGTACACATACCTGCAGATATATACACTAATTTTCTATATATCCTATGTTCACATACATGCAGATATATATAGTAGTTGTCAGCATATGAACTTAAACATGAATATACTCATACATTCTGATATATATTTGTCAACATCAGTTCCTGTACATGTGGATACATACAGTAGTTACGAAATATATAGTAGCTATGAGAAGCTATGAGATTAGTTGCTCATATAGACACATGTATATATGCAGGAGTTGTCAGTATTTGTTCATACACATACATGTACATGTATATAATTATGCTGTGATTGTCAGAATTTGCAAACATACATAAAGTCTCTCAAAGTGGATACAAATCTTTTACGAAAGGTTAATGGTTTTACCCAGATGCCAGGAGGGGCCCCTGAGGGTTTCCTCAACCAACAAAAGCTCGAAAAGTCTCCATGTAACCTTGATTGTTTGATGTGACTAAAAATGTAACAAGAAGAAATAAGTATAACATATTTCACTTTAATCCTGTCAGCATCAAATATGAGTATATCTTAGGTATACTTTAAGCTTTTATTATTTATTATACTAAATGACGAAAATGACCACAAGAATGTAATGCTATTTCTTAAAAATAGAAATATTGTGAAACTGATATTTTTAAGTTTTAAATTTATTTTTACAGAGTAAGAATTCATATTTCAGGTTATAGAAGTAAGGGCCATTCAGGTCTTTAAAAGGGTTTTAAGTATTTGCATATTGATATACGATAGGTTGGGATTTCAAAACTTGTATTTGTCCGGACACTTGAAGCAAAATCCATGTACAAAATATATTGTACTGGTATATGCTAACTTAGAACTGTCTGATAAATTTGATACAGTTGCTGGAGATTTTAGTTTTGAAAGTACATTTTGGAAAGCTTGTGAATTTTGACTCCTCAAATGATTATTGAAATAACAAATAAAAACAACACATATGCTTATCCACACAAGTATAAAATCGCAACCCCTAGTTTGTCTCAAAAATTCATAGTTTATAAATTACTAGTCATATCTTTCCTCGTAAAATTTCTCAGAATAAATTTTTGAGATGACTTGTTTTGGAGCACCAGGTACAATCAGATCAATGTATGTGACTCCTGTCAAATCCAAAGAAGTTAAGGTAGATTCTACAGTTAGATCAGTATAGTTAAAATCAATTGATAACAATGACATAGGTATTTTTAATTCTTTTTATATCTTTAGAACTCAGTAAATATGCAAATGAAGACTCTTGTGAAGGTCAGTATCATTCAAATGGTTGTTAGATGAAATGAATAACATTCTTGTTATAGAAAGAAGATTCATGCACAGAGGAAGTTTGCACATGGTTCAGCTCCAGCAACACCAGTGGAAATGCCATCAAAACCTAAACTGAAAGTTTCTCCGATCAAACTTTTCCCAGGCAGACCAAAAACAGAAGATTTCCTCACTTATTTATGCTTCAGAGGTATGTTCTGATAGTTAGTGACATGTTATTATGTCTCCCACCACACAGTGGTGTGGGAGACATATTGATTTACTCCAGTCTGTGTGTGTCTGTGTCTGTCACAAAGCTTGTCTGCACTCTAAGTCGAACATTTCTCATCCGATTTTCACCAAACTTGAACAAAATGTGTTTGACCATGAGACCTCGCCAAGTTCAATAACTAGCCAAATCGGTCCAGGCGTCTTGGAGTTATGGCCCTTGAATTACCAAAAATCGGCCTTTTTACTCTTGTCCGCACTCTAATTCAAACATTTCTCATCCAATCCCCACCAAACTTGAACAAAATGTGTTTGACCATGAGACCTCGGCCAAGTTCGATAACTAGCCAAATTGGTCCAGGCATCTTGGAGTTATGGCCCTTGAATTACCAAAAATCGGCCTTTTTACTCTTGTCCGCACTCTTATTCAAACATTTCTCATCCAATCCTCACCAAACTTGAACAAAATGTGTTTGACCATGAGACCTCAGCCAGGTTCGATAACTAGCCAAATAGGTCCAGGTATTTTGGACTTACAGCCCTTGAATTATTGAAAAATTGGCCTTTTTACTCTTGTCCGCATTCTAAGTCGAACATTTCTCATCTGATCTTCACCAAACTTAAACAAAATATGTTTGACCATGAGACCTCGGTCAAGTTCGATAATTAGCCAAATCTGTCCAGGCATTTTGGAGTTACGGCCCTTGAATTACTGAAAAATCTGCCTTTTTACTCTTGTCCGCTCTCTGTCGAACATTTCTCATCCCAACTTCACCAAACTTGAACAAAATGTGTTTGGCCATAAGACCTTAGCCAAGTTCGATAACTAGCCAAATCTGCCCAGGCTTTTTTGATTTATGGCCCTTGAATTACTGATTGTATCCACTCGTCCAGACCATCTAATTGGATCCACTCATCTAAGCCATCTAGAGACACTAGACATTTTTCATAGGGGCAGTTGTGGGAGACATGTGCTTTTCTCAAAAGCATCTCTAGTTTGGTCTGTATTTTTAGGTGGATGTAATGCTAAATGTTCAGGATTACTAAGACTGAAAGGTCTGTGGCTGTGACCGAATGTTTGAAGAGTATCGGCATTCACTTCAAATGCTAGGAAAATGGCACATATAAACAGTAAAAAATTAAAGAAAATCATAAGTCATATTGATAAAAAAATAACAATTTTGCCCATTTGTGACAGAAAACATGGTTTTGATTCGAGAGATTTTCTTCAGTAAGCATTTCACAGATGTAGCCTGATTCAGATTTAAATTAAACTTTCAATAATCTGTGTCTGTAATCCATGTTCCCTCAAGATGCCTTTCAGTGTGTACAACCTAGATCACTAGGTCAAGGTCAATGTCACACTTGAAGGTCAAAGATCAAGCTCACAACATCTTACTTTCCCGGTATCAAAGCAGCATCTGTTGTTGTTAATCCCCTTTAGTGATAGCTCTAGTTTTCAGACTTATATCTTTCTGCCCTAATACCAATCTGTTGAGACATGTCAGGGTAACAAGAGAAAGTTATTTTACCCAGTTGCTATGTTTCAAGGTCACAGGCTTTAAATTACTTTCCCATCACCTCTTTTGGCATGAGCCTTGCTCAGCCTCAGGTCATGTTTGGAAGTCATATGGCTGACTATCGGTAGGTTGGTGATTCTACCAAAGTATGTGCGCGTTCCTCAAATAATGTTGGGGAATATCCCACCACTGTGTTAGCTTGTAAGTCAATGTAACTTGATCTTAACAAAGGTATTTTCCCAGTCTATTTGGATTTTGTAGAAGTACTAACATGTTCTACACAGGTTATGACAACTTCCCCTTTGTATAGCAATTTTTAACTCTGTTGTCTTTTCTTGACTCCAGGTACGTCAGTGCTTCCACCACATATGGATTTAATGAATGCTAAAAAGGATGAAACAGAGGGGGAAATGTCAGGTGCCAATGGCAGGTCAGGGTTTACACGTGACAGTTCACCGGCTTCGAGTAGCAGCACCAGCCACCAGAATGAAGACAGTATGGATGTGCCCGATGTTCCATTGGTCAGTGTCCTTGTATCTCTCCATAATGGATATGGTTGTAGATTTGCCCTCATTTGTCTGATTCTCTCAATACCTGTACATCCTGAAAATTTCTTGTGGGATACTTCACTTTCATTATGGGTTGGAATGGCTTCAGACTTTCACAGGTTGTAACCAGTGATCTGTAGGTGTATGTTTAGAATGGAAATTCCTTTTTTATGCCCCATGTTGGATCTGGGAGGTTCTGTTTGAACTGTCCGTCCATCAAGTTCTTCTGTCGCACTTCCTTATGTATTCGACTCCTACAGTTTCCATCCATTCAGCATGTGAAGTTGTGCAACTGGATTTCACACAGCCACACCAGAGTTATGACCCTTTACTTGTTCAAAAATAGGCAGACAAGGGCATAAAAGTTTGTGTTGCCTACATCTTAAAACGTATTGGACCTAGGGTCAAGAAACATAATAGGAGTATTATTCAGCATGTGAAGTTAGGCAACTGGGGCTTTGTTTGGGATTTCTATTGGTCTGACCAGAGTTAAGGCCCTTGATATAGTCTAAAATATTCATAAAGGACTTGAAAGTTAGGGTCTTATGTATCTCTAAAAGAAGATTGTTCTATATCATGTGAAGTTTTGCATCTGGTGTTCTGTTTGAGATTTATCTCGGTCAGACCAGAGTTATGGTCCTTCACTTAGTGAAAAATACACATACAAGTCTGTATTACAGGATAGAAATTAAGACTATCTAATACCTTTTAGTATGCAATAAGGTTGTAAGTCAACTTACTACCATATTGCGTGTAAAAAATGAGGCCATGAGAGTTACGCCCTTATTGCAATGATATAAACAGTTGAAATATTTTGTTTCAGTTTTCACAGCATATGAATTAGACAAAAATAAAGTGATAAATCAGAAGAAGTCATTTTTGGTAAAATATGTTATGCTCCTATTGCGTTGAACCCTTGATTTGACTTTTCATCAAAGTATAGTTTCTTGGTTACCACAACCATGAAATCCACTAAAATTTATCCGCCACAAAAATGATTGAATCTGTAGTACTGTACTTATTCTTAGAGCACTCTACAACTTTTTTTCATTTATTTTCTAGAGAGTACAAACACCCAGTAGGAAAGCAGCTCGAGCCTCGGCAAGTACACCAGAGACAGCACGCGGGTTTGTAAATCTTCGTCGTAGAGGTAGAAATGGTTCCAAGCTCTCTCCAGGAAGTAGGAAAAGGCTAGCAGACTCATATGGTGCATCAGGAAAATTGAAGTCCAAGAGTCCAATTAAAGGGCATATGGGTGACCGTCTAACTCTAAAGAGAAAAGCTATGGCAACACTAACAGCTGCTCGGAGGGCGTCCCCAAAGAAACAAGAAGACATGAAAAAATTGAGGACTTCTGTCTCTGATGGTGAATTGCTGAAAAGGAAGGTAAACTTAAATAGTTATTTTTCTGTTCATTTGTTTTATCTTACCAATACATATAAATTTTGTCCTGCAGTGTTGCATTTTTAGCTCACTTTAACATTGTTGAAGGTGTGACATTACATAAGTATACTATATATATATGTGTGTGGATGATCCCGTGTCTGTCATCCTGTTCATTGTCCTGCATCAAGTTTTACTTCAACATCTTCTCCTTTATTACTGCTGGTCAGAATTACACCATACCTGGTTTTTAGCATCCTCGCATTGACCCCTCTGAAGATTGTTCAAATTGTTTCGATAGACCCCTTCTAGGGACTGCGGTAAAAACAGGAAAGCCTTTAGACAACTTCTTCACATGAAGCAAATGATGAATCTTCACCAAACTTGGTCTGTAGAATCCTTGCAAAGACCTCCCTCAGTTTTGTACAAGTGGTTTAATTAGGCCCTTTTCAATGACTGCTAGAGCTGAAATTAGAAAAATTAAAAAAAAACTTCTCCAGTGCCATAGTATGGATCTTCACCAAATTTATACAGCCATCAGACATAAAATAGAAAAACAGTTAAGCGACTCTTTCTCATGAATCACTTGACGGATCTCTATACTTGGTCTGCATCATTTTTATGCCCCCGAAGGGAGGCATATGAGTTTTCAACTGTCCGTCCGTTCGTTCGTCACAACGTTACCTTTTGCATGAAGGCACTTTACTCGCGAACCACTGCACCCAGTACCTTCAAACTTCACATGCTGATAGTACTTATTGAGTACACGACTCCTACTGACTTTGGGGTTACCAGGTCAAAGGTCAAGGTCACAAGGGCCAATGTTAACTTTTTGCATGAAGGCTCTTACTTGCAAACCACTGCACCCAGGACCTGCAAACTTCACATGCTGATAGTACTTATTGAGTACATGACTCCTACTGACTTTGGGGTCACCAGATCAAGGTAACAAGGGCCAGCGTCAACTTTTTGCATGAAGGCACTTTACTCGCGAACCACTGCACCCAGGACTTTCAAACTTCACATGCTGATAGTACTTATTGAGTACACGACCCCTACTGACTTTGGGGTTACCAGGTCAAAGGTCAAGGTCACAAGGGCCAGTGTTAACTTTTTGAATGAAGGCACTTTACTCGCGAACCACTGCACCCAGGACCTTCAAACTTCACTTGCTGATAGTACTTATTGAGTACACAACCCCTACTGACTTTGGGGTCACCAGGTCAAAGGTCAAGGTCACAAGGGCCAGCGTTAACTTTTTGCAAGAAGGCACTTTACTTGCGAACCACTGCACCCAGGACCTTCAAACTTCACATGCTAATAGTACTTATTGAGGTCAAAGGTCAAGGTCACCAGCTCAAAGGTCAAGGTGCTGCGGGGGTATTTGTCACCATTAGTGACAGCTCTTGTTGTGAGTCTTCTTTCAACTCAATTAAATTTGTTCTGCTTGGACACTTTTTAAAAAGCTTCCTCAGACTTGGTCTGTGTATCTTTATATCAACCTCCTTTAAGTTGTTTTTAAATGGGTTTGCTTGGTCCCACTCAGGGCCATATCTAAAATTAGGAAGTAATCTTTAAACAACTTCCTATGTAGCATTTCAAAAAACGTACTCCTTTCTTCTGCAGCTGAAGGATCTTGCATACTTTATTGCATGTTCTGTCCTTTACTGCTTGCTATTTCAGTTATAGAAACTGCCAGTTTTACAGTTAAGTATTTGTGTCTGGATTTCTGCTTGAATAGCTTGAAAAATGTCAGAATCAGACTAAAAGACACTTGCTTTTATTAATGTTGTTATTTAGCGTCATTTGAAAAAGACTCGTGTTTTGGAAAAATAAGGTTTAAAGTAAAGTAACAGCATAATTGTTTCATCTATAGGTTTCTATTTTCATGTCTAACTGTTAGGAAATCTCAGGTACCAGTATACATTGAAAATCATAATGTTGAATCGTTTAGTGAATCTTTGGAAAAGGAATTTGTTTCAGAATGATCTTTTTGTTTTGTCTCACAATTATGTTGTGTGCTGTGTTTGTCTGATTGAATATTATATATTTTGGTCAGTCTAAAAGTAACACTTTGGATGTGGATCAAGATATTTTGAGAGAAGATACAATATCGAAAGATAACGCACAGTTTAACAATGGTAATGTTTTTGAGAGTTTTGATGAAAAGACAGAATTAGTTATTAAAGAACTGACAGATGACGTTGGTAAAGAGTTGAATAATGATTCTAAAACTGAACAGTCCACTGATATGACAGGAAGTCAAGTTTTGTTAGAGGATTCTGGGGTTCATTTAAGTTTCCATGACAGTAAAGCTTTTGTTGATGATGATCAGTCTAGATACTCTGAAGGCTTGGATTTTGGGACAGAAATTCAAGGTTTAGAAAGTAAGCACTTGCATAAGGGAAATGTTGCTGAAGTTGAGGAGTCAAGACTATCTGTTGGCTTGAATTTTGGGACAGAAACAGAAATTTCAGACAGTAATAATTTTGATAAGGGAAAGGAAAGGGGAGAAATGTCAAAGAGGCTTGTGAATTGGAATGAAATCTATGATCCTGAATACTTGTCGTGTGCATCCTTACTGAAGCCTCTCGAATCAGAACTTGATGATTCTGTTGACATTATGCCAGAGACAGACATTAGTTTAAATGAATCTTTAGATGTTAATGAAATCCTTTCTGTTGGAGAAGTGTCGTTGGGAATTCTTTCCCCAGAAATAAAGAAGAGGAGGCTTTTGGAACAGACTAAAGATCAGTGGAATGATGAAACACATAATTTGTTCAAACCTTCTTTCGAATTGCTGCCAAAACAGCCAAAGAATGCAACTAAAGTTATGAAGATCATTACACGAAGTGCAGCTAAGAAAAGCAATCGAGCTATTAATTTAGATATAAATAACAATAGCCTTACATTGTCAGATCATAGCTACTCCAAGATAAAGAAATACATAAAGTTTCGAGTAAAATCTTGTAAATCCAAAAGTGTCCAACCTCTCTCAAGCTCAACACCATTACTAGAAAGCTGTGTTAATAGGGCAAGGTGTTCTTGTGTGCCATCATGTACCAGACATAAGGTATAAAATGCAGTTAATGTTACCAGTTGAAAGTTTTTACTTTTAACTCAAAAAGTTTATGTTAACTGTTGCAAAGGTTATATGCTTTCTAATACCAGTTTCACTTGACTTTCGTTAGTTTGTTGCTTACAAATGTTGGAAGTTTTAAAGCTTAACATTTAACAGCTTTTTAACATGTGTTTTCTTTTTAACTGACATCATAGTAATTTGTTTCATTATGTTTTGTTGTAACCCCAGGAAGTTCTTTTTTAATTAAATCTTAACATAGGCAAACATCTTAAAAATACGCAGACGGAAATTTACATTTTTTTGGTTGATTTTATTTGGCAGTGCTTTATCTTAAGTTCTACATTTAATCACTTCGTGTCTACGGCGTGATATTCCAGTGAGGCAGCACTATAAAGTTGGGCATTGTGCTCACTGCTACAAGTAGACACCGTTGTTTATATGACTGAAAAATTGTTTAAAAAGACGTTAAACCCGAACACACACACACACATTTAATCACTTACTGCTAAGTAACTAAAGAACAATTTGGCCAACAGTTGTCAAACTTAATATGGTGATTGCCTGTGGTCATTTGATGACCCGTTTTGCCATGTGGTCATTAGGTCAAAGGTCAAAGTCAAACAAAACTTTTTCCACCCAATAACTAAAGTAAGAGTAGGACAAAGATCCAGGCCACAATGATTATTAAGACTGAAATTTTCTGCTCAATAACTAAAAAAGGCTTTAGCCCACAGTAGTCAAAGTTCAAAGGATGATTGCCTGGGGTCAGCAGATTAATACTTTTGGGGATCAGTAGGTAAAAAGTCAAGGTCAAAATGACCTTGACACCGTAAAAAGGATCAGTTCAATTACTGAAGAACTCTTGGGCCTAAAAGTGCACAGACATCAATAGATGATTGCCTTTAATCAATAGGTCATCCTTACTATGATCTAGGTCAGTAGGTCAAAGAGCAAGGTCATAGTGATCTCAGGATGGAAAATTGGACTGGCCAACAGTGGGGGGTATTCATGTTTTACACACAGCTCTTTAATGATATTAACCCGCCGTTACATGACTGAAATACTGTTGAAAAACGGCGTTAAACCCAAAACAAACAAACAAACTTTAATGATATTAAGGATTGTTTGGGATAATTTTAGTATACAAATGTTTACAGTACCTACATTATACCACAGTGGCAGTTACTTTGTATTTAACTTTTTAAAGTTGACTTTTATTGGTAAGAGTATATGTGAAACAATATTTGCTACTGTTTGTAATACGTAAAGTGTTCATTTTAATTATATATCAACAAATATATTAATATGAAAATGTGGACCATATTAAGCATTGAAATACAGCATGCTGACAAGCTATTCTGTTTTCCTTTCAGTGCTGTTTTCTCTGAATCTGTACCTCAGACTGTCATATGTAAACTAATATTTTATACTATAATATTATCATTATTTGTAGATGACTACTTTTTTGTGGATTTCATGCTTACATCTTTCAGTCTCTCTGACAAAATTTTAATAACCTTCCCTGTAACTCTCTTTAAAATCTGAAATCTACAAAGTCACCTCCCTTTGAATAATGCTTTGGTCTTGATACCAATTTAGCATACAGGAATTAATGCCAGCACAAGGAAAAACCAACAGATATACAGGTATTCTATTGATTCTTATCTATATTTTAGAAGAAGCTGAAGTTGACACAAGGTAATGGAAGGAAAGATGTTGAAACAAGTCGAAGTAGCTCAAAAAACAATGGAACCAGAAAACGTAAATCAGCTGGAGACTTAAATGATATTAATGGACCAACCACTCAAAAAAGAAATAAAATGCCAGATGGTAGCAGATTGAAAACAGTAATGAAATGTCGATCAAAAGAAAGTCGAGGTTTTTCAAAGTCCAAACTGAAGTATCTAGAAACTTTAGAAACACATCCAAAGAAGAGATTAGCAGCAACGATAAGAGCAAAGAAAACATTCAAGCCTCACAAACCTGTAACACGTGCCACAACACACATGAAACAGGCACTGAAAGCAGCAAAAATTGCAGTGAACAAAAAATTGAAGCTAGTCAGTAAAACATTGGGAAAGAGTAAGAAACAGGGAGATGAAGTAAAAGAACAAACAAGAAAGAATGGAGTGGAAAAGAAGAAGTTGTCATTTGAATCTACAGGATCCAGAAGTTCTCTAAATAGTCTCAGTGAGTTTTAATTACGTTATTTACTGTAAGGAGTATTTTGTTATGAACACTCCTCTAAGTTATAAATGTATTGACCTAAATTGTGTAAGTACAGTGATTGAATTCCTAAAAGCCAAAAAAGTAAAACAGCCTGGGATACAATATTGACCTTATTTAATATAGTTAAAGACTGGTGGTGTAGTGGGAAAGATGTTATCTACTTAAGGAAGTTCTGCACATTTGATAAAACAGATGTAATGGCATTACATCATTTATCCAGATAACATATAATAAAGCCTGGACTCGGTATCAGAAATGTAAATTGTTTTTATGCCCCCGAAGGGAGGCATATAGTTTTTGAACCGTCTGTCAGTCTGTCGGTCTGTCCGCAATTTTCGTGTCCGGTCCATATCTTTGTCATCGATGGATGGATTTTCAAATAACTTGGCATGAATGTGTACCACAGTAAGACGACGTGCAGTGCGCAAGACCCAGGTCCATAGCTCAAAGGTCAAGGTCACACTTAGACGTTAAAGGATAGTGCATTGATGGGCATGTCCGGTCCATATCTTTGTCATCGATGGATGGATTTTCAAATAACTTGGCATGAATGTGTACCACAGTAAGACGACGTGCAGTGTGCAAGACCCAGGTCCGTAGCTCAAAGGTCAAGGTCACAGACGTTAAAGGATAGTGCATTGATGGGCGTGTCCGGTCCATATCTTTGTCATCGATGGATGGATTTTCAAATAACTTGGCATGAATGTGTACCACAATAAGATGACGTGTCACACGCAAGACCCAGGTCCGTAGCTCAAAGGTCAAGGTCACACTTAGATGTTAAAGATCATTTTTCATGATAGTGCATTGATGGGCATGTCCCGTCTATATTTTTGTCATTCATGCATGGATTTTAAAATAACTATGCATGAATGTGTGACACAGTAAGATGATGTGTCGCGTGCAAGACCCAGCTCCATAGGTCAAAGGTCCTAAACTCTAACATCGGCCATAACTATTCATTCAAAGTGCCATCGGGGGCATGTGTCATCCTATGGAGACAGCTCTTCTTTGATTTAATGGCAGTCTGTGAGTAAATTTCTTAAATGAGCAACATTGCTATTTTTCTAATATTAAAATATGATATTGAAACATTTAACATGTTAAATGTCAAATATTATCTTAAAATCAGCATGTAATGTGCAAATCTCTTTAATCATGGGCAAATATCTCGAAAATAAGCACATGGATCGACCTTTACATTTTGTTTCACCATACTGTTATCTGTTGGTTTATTTATGATTGAGAAGTTTCATTAAAATCTACATTTTAGAAAAATATCTGTTATATAGCAAAAATGTTACCAAAATTGAGATTATCCCATAGACCCCCATTAGGAAAACTTGTGTAAGGCCAAATTTTTTTGTATCAGTCTAGCAAAAAAACCAAGAATACAACACTGTCATACTTGCCAGATTTTCTAAGTATATTCTGAAGTTTTGAAAAAGCAGGGTTTAATCAAATTCTACATTGTATAATACAGAAATTTCCGAATATACAGAACTTAAAGCAGTGGTCAGCGTTTCAAAGTCTGGTCAAATCTCTGTCGTTCCCGCTTCTGTTACTTTTAGGTCCAAGGTTATTTAGTTCAGATTGAAGATCAGTCTTGTGTCTTCAGCATCTTACTGGCTGTTTCTCATTCTGAGCAATTTGTATTTGACCAATTGTAAAATAACATTCTTAGGCTGGTTTTTGCCACAAAAATATAGTGTTGTTGAATAAGAATTACTCAGAGCTATTAACTGAATAAAGGTTAGAAGGAAGACTATGATGTTGTATGATTTTCTTTGATAGTATTGTCTTATTTTTTCAGGTAGTGATAATTCTGGTGAAATCCGTATCAAGACGGAGAGATTCCCAGGTGATTCCGACCCAGCAGCAGTTGTACAATGTCCCACATATTACCCATCAGAGGAACAGTTCCGGGATCCAATATTGTACATTCAGAGTATACAGTCAGAGGCTGAGCAGTACGGCATGTGTAAAATAGTACCACCTTGTAGCTGGAAGGTAGGTCAAATTTAATGTTGAACAGCTAGTTTACTAAATTTAGAAATTGTACAAGTATATAGAGAATAATAGGTTAGTGCCATAGATGAGAAAGTTTATCTGGCGAGGTGGAGGAGGTTATCGGGTGAGCCGAAGGCGAACCTGATAACGTCCGGAGCCGAGCCAGATAAATTTTCTCCATCTTAGGCACTAACCTATTATTCTATTTATCTTGTCATTACTTCATTTTCTGATATTTGGCAATTTATTTTACAAAAATAAGTGTGCGACAACCGTTTTAATGACGTCATATTTGTAATGACGTCACTTATATAATGACGTAATCGCCGACACAGTAATGTGGTTACAATTAAAAATCGCAACAACTTCTTCGTTTTTGAATAAAAACATTATTTGACCACTCATTTTCTTAGTCGGACATTTCCAACACGATGGTGATGGTTTCAATGCAAAATTTCTTATGACAACAATATCGATCATAAGGTCACATGATCGACTGACCGTATATCACTGGTCACGTATCAACTGACGGTATATCAAAAAAATATATATGGCACCCTGATACCGGGTCGAAAATACTGCAAGTGACAGGATAAATAAGAATTACATTGTCAGTAACCAGCTGTTTTAGGTTAATAGGAAAGCATTAGAAAATTTTATTTTGAATTCATATGTTTCGTAGTTCTATGTAAAAATGTATTTTAGACTCCCTTTCTTGATGGTTAAGTCTTTCTTATATTCCTGTAATTTAAGAAGTGGTCCAATTAGGTCAGTTAAGATTAATGGATGTACACAGGTGTGGTCTATTTCATTGTAATTTCTTCAAAGGTTCAAAGGTTGTATATGTATTTGTTATAGATGGAAAGCAGAGAGATGGAGGATTTTAGATTTTCCACACAAATACAGTATATACATAAAATGTTACACAAGTAAGTATGACTTGATTCTGGGGAAACAATACAAGTTTATATAAAATGTTACACAAGTAAGTATGGCTTGATTCTGGGGAAACAATACAAGTTTATATAAAATGTTACACAAGTAAGTATGGCTTGATTCTGGGGAAACAATACAAGTTTATATAAAATGTTACACAAGTAAGTATGGCTTGATTCTGGGGAAACAATACAAGTTTATATAAAATGTTACACAAGTAAGTATGACTTGATTCTGGGGAAACAATACAAGTTTATATAAAATGTTACACAAGTATGACTTGATTGTAGAAAATACACAAACATTATAAAATATAACACAAGTTTGCATGGCTTCACTGTGGGAAGTACAGATAATTTATCAGATTCAAAGTAGATAGTTTATTTATCAAAAATAAAAGGTTTTAAAAATTTATTAGATGTTACACAAGTACGTGTTGCTTGATTGTAAGACATATTATTTGTTTGCCTGAAAAACATGTAGACTGATTCAGGCTGTTTAGTAGGATTTGATTACTTGAATATTACAGGGAAGGTTATCAAAATATTAACCTGAGAATAAATCAAAGCAATTAAGCAGGGATGTGGTATTTTACAAGTAAAGAAAAGGTGTTTGGTGCTTGTTTAAATCAATACATGACTGTTTCCTGTATTTGCCACCAGGTGGAGCCCTATAATAGAACAGCTAGAATACATCAAGAGGTTACACAATGATGCTGGAAATGACAGGTTTCAGGTTCCACAGGTATATCTCTTCCTAACATATCTAATTATTCAATTTTTTTTGGAAATAGTTCTCTGTTTGACCAAACCGCCTCACTTAGCTCAATAGGGAGAGCACAGATCACGGGGTCGCGAGTTTGATCATTGTGTCTGAAATTGTTTGTCCTTCACCTCTGATTCCTGTGGGGAAGTTGGCAGTTACTTTTGGAGAACAGGTTTGTACTGGTACAGAAGCTAGGAACACTGATTAGGTTAACTGCCTGGCATTTCATAACTGAAGTATAAAATATTGTTGAAAAACGGTGTTAAACGCCCCCCCCCCCCCACACACACACACACAAAAAACATCTATTGACCAAATTTTAAACTTTGAACAGGTTTTAGATTTTATTCATAGGCTACTTACAGGGCTCCAGATAATTTGTTTGGCCTATGAGTATTTAATCATCATAATTCTTGCGAATGAGTAAAATGGTAAAATCTGAAATTGACTAGGGTAATTTTATCCTGAATATTTGTAAATGAGAAAAAAAAACAGAAATCAGTTTTATAACATATTTATTGGGTGTAGCACCCATGAATTTGTTTGCATTTCAGTTTCAATTCAGCATTCAAGCTTTTGCTTCTTTTTCTCCATTAGCTTGCTTTGGCTTCACACTCACTGCCAAATCCAGTAGATTATTCAATATACCTTTAACGATGTTTTGGGTATCATTTTTTGTTGGTTTAAAGAATGCGTAGCACGTCTGTTCACTTCATACATTCTTAGAAAGAGACATGTTGTTGTTTACTCCACAACGAAGTTGATATTTTAAATCGACACCGCTTTAAAATACACTACCTTACCATCAATATTAATTCCCAACAATTTGATTTACACACGCATTGAGTGTATAATATAGTTTAACCGAGGTTTATAGAGTACCATTCAATGCCTGTGTACGTTCAATGTGGCACAATGAATGCCGATCGTGCACTGTTATGTAAAGCATCCGGACGATTCAGATTTTGATTACGTAAAAAGTCATTGCAGGCGATTCTGTAATTTCATGTATGTTTTTATACGCTAAAAAATTAGCAGACATGCGTATATGCATTATTTCAAAGCGTAATTTACGCAGATACGCATCTTATCTGGAGCCCTGTACTTACAATTTCATGTGGCAACTTGGGCAGAAGTTTTGAAGTGATTGAGTAAATGTATATATCCTTTACCTCAACACCCAGATAAAATTATTGATGTCCTAGCTCCCTTTCTGTGCTATTAATAATAACTGATGTACTAACCTTGACTTTTCTTCATCAGTAAAGTTGTTCTGGGCTACAAACTGTGAATGACTGTACATAATGCATTTGTTAATTGATGTGTATTGATTATATTTTAAGTTCAACACACTATTTTTTATAAAGTTGACTATTCAATTTATATTCTATATATCCTTTTCAGATTGGCGGTGTGGAGATAGACTTGGTCAAATTGTACGAACTTGTTCAGAAATATGGGGGAATGAAGGGTACTGTGGGTAAAGAAAAGAAATGGTTAAAAATAGCTGAGGCAATGAAAGTGCCAAAGCAAGCGGACAGAGTGTCCAAATTGTATGCAGCGTACTGTAAATATCTGCTGGCTTATGAGACGCTGTCCGAGGAGGAGACAGAGAAACTGCAGGAGATGGTGCAGGCAGAAAAACAGAGACAGGAGACAGATAAACACATACCATCATGCTATAAGTGTGTCTATAAGGTAAGTTAGAAAATCATAGTATATTCAAGATAGTAGAGGTGGATAAATGGAGAATAGCCTATTGGTAGGTTACTGAGAGTCCACTTTGAGTTAGGTGATCAGGGGTTTGATCCCACAGCAACGGCATATCAAAGACATGTGAAATGGTACCCGTAACTCCCTTCCCTGGTGTTCAGCATTAAAAGGGAAAGAGACGTCTTCTATCTCTTACCCTCATGGCGATGGATTCAATCAGGAATGGAGTGTCAGGAGTGATTTATGTAAGTTGTAGAACTTGTTTCATAGCTACCTAAGATAAATTAGTGTAAGCTAAATGGAACTAGGCCAGCAAGTCAATTGTCCAGGTAAGTGGTAGGATGTGACTCCCAAAAGCTGCTATTTCCAAAAGAAACTTGGCAGTCAGCAACCCATACAACCATGGAAAATAAGTGGTACAACAACACAAAATATACAAACACTTTAGGTTTATATACAGAAACAGAAAAACATATGCCTTGGTGCTGTTAATCTATGAAATATATACATTAGAGAGTATATATAGGTAACAGAAAGAACATATGTCCTGCAGTAAATATGTACATATTATTATTAAGGCAAATGACACTATATTTAGTAGACAAAATATTTCTATTAAGGATAAAAGTGTATATATATGGGGAAAGTGACAGTACATTTTGGAGACTAAGTATTTTAATATGAAAATATGAAAGAAGGAACAACGCTTATGTTCTACTATAATGTACCAGTGCATTATATGATTTATAGAACATGCATTGATGTCTGTCAATGTTATTATATAGAGTAAGTAAAATTACTTGACCATTTTTTGAGGAAATACAAAAGTAGAGATAATTTTATATAGGTTTTCATCTGTTTTTAAATTTATATAATATACTGTTATGTATTTCAGGGCAAGTCGCAGCCATTGTCTGGGTTTCATCGTGCTGCAAGGAACACTCAACAACTGTATGACCCTGAGTCATGTAATGATCCTGAAACCATTGAGGTAAACACTGTCAAGTCTACTTTTATAGATGGGTAGAAAATTTTTGCTTTGAGATACTTTCTTTTAAATCACCTATTTAAGAAACAATTTAAATTAAACAGTTGCAAGTCATTAAAAATGTTTCTTGAAGAACTTCAGTAGCTTAACTTTCAGAAAATCAAACCAAATGGTCCCTCGTAACATGAAAATATAGATATAAGTGAAACTTGTATTTTGAGGAACATCATTATCTTAATTTTAAGAATTTCAAACCAGATTGTCCCTCTTAACATGAAAATGTGTATAAATAAAACTTGTATTTCAGCGTGATTACTGGGACATTGTAGAGAAATCAGATGATCATGTGACTGTGCAGGGAGCCAGCCTAGACACAAGTATATACGGCAGTATGTTCCCAGTACGACGAGACAATACATATGCCAGGTATCTATAATTTTATATAGAAAATGATGCTGTATATTTATCATCTATACATGCATTGTATAAGTTTTCTTATAAGCAGGTGCAGTTTGTACTTTTAGACCATAGACAATATGGAATTATAAAACAAATTTACAAGGTAATTTTGAGAGACTTTAAAAAAAAATCTTTCTGGAATTCCAAAACTTAGGAAAATGTCAATTCCAAACTGTTATAAAGGATTTAGAATCCCTGTTTAAGGAAATTTTAAAGAGAATAACCCACACATAAACAACAAACAACACACTTTTGATGTATTCACCTTTGTCACATATTTGATGTAATCAGTATGGACTACTGTAAAATTTTGTTCAAGCCATTATTTTCATTAAAAAAACAAAATGAAAAACATTTGTCTCCAGTTTCTGAAAATGGTTTTCTGGTTAATACAAGCCAGCAAGCACTGTACAGACATCACATGATCATGCACATCCACAGTCTTTTAGTGTACTGCCAACATGGTAAAACAGTGAAGCCCCTCTAAACCAGAACTCCTGAATACCAGAAACCCCTCCAAACTGAACAAATTCTGTGGTCTCGAAATTCGGGCTTCTTATTCCATTGGAAAAATACCACCATAAGACCACCTCTCCTTTAAAAACTGAACAATTTTTCCAGATTGAACTTCTTTATCAACAAAAAATTACCCCTTAAAACAGAAATTTTTTAAAAGCAATTAGAATTTTGGCACTTTCCTTTCATCATGTTCACAAGAATTTACTCTGATTGGTAGCTTATGTCCATAATGAAACTTCTAATGATGTCGTTTCATACAGTAACTAAACAAGATCTCGATTTGATTTAAAATAATCTGGTTAGTTGTGAATTCTGCAACTGTTTATGTAATGTAGCACACATTCAACAAACAACACACCTCTAAACTGGAAACCCCTTCAAACTGAACTTGTACTCCAGGGGCCAGTCTGTTTTGAGTGGAGTTTCCACTGTAGTGTGTAACAATAGTGCAGTTTATTCTAAGTTTGGATAAATGTTTCTTGAGTTAACTATTGCCATATTTTACTTAAAGTGCTAGAGATTAGTGCAAAATTTCTTGTGTAAATGTTTTTTACATTTCATATTTCTACCTTTAATAATTAAGAAATGAAGAAACAATCACATTGTGTTGAAAAAGATAAGGCTTTGATTGAATAAATGTAAAGTTTGTTCATGTTTTGTCAAAAGTTAGATTTTGACTTGTCTTTATTTTTTTTTGCTTGTAGACATGGCTGGAATCTGCATAACTTTGTAGAAAGTAAAGGATCAATCCTTCATCATCTAGGACTGATTGCAGGTGAGTTTTGCTTAAAGTTGCTGTTTTGTTTAGTCAAAGGAACTTTTTCAACAAAGTTGATTTCAGTTGTTCTCTGTTTTCATAGAGAAAAAATACTTCCAGCTATTGCTTATGTATGACTAGCTGCATTGTTACCAAATTTGGTTTGAAGCATCTGCAGGGCTTCAGCTAGGAAACAATTTGAGCGAAATAGTCATTTTGGAGCTCCCATCTTCACTCTAATCTAACATCAAAGTGAAGGTACAGATTCTGTACACCTTTGTTCAGATAGAGTCTACAGCAGTAGCATGTGAGTCTCTTGATGAGTCCTTACTTGGAAATAGCTAATTTGCAGGAAAATAATTAAATTGGCTCAATCTCAGTGTTTCATTTGAGTGATTATTTAAAGATCCTCAATCAACTTACTTGGATGAATGATTTTAAGCTGTTTTGGCTCTCATTTATGAAATCTGACACTAATTTATAGATATTTCGAAATGTTCCAGGTGTGACAGTTCCAACACTTCACATTGGTATGTTATATACCAGCAAGTGTTTATCTTGCAATGGACACAATCTTCCCACAGTGCAATATCTACATCAGGGACCTGGGCTTGTATGGTATGCTCGTATTAGTTATAATTACAAATATTAGTGAGGGAGTTATTTCAGCTATTTTTGCTAACCGTATTTGAAAAAATAAATACACCCAAAATGCTATTATTTCAAATATTGCCATACCTGTTTCATGAGTTGGCCATATATAGTGAATGTTTTCTGTAGCAAACCTGTCCCAATTTTAAATATAGTGCCATATTTGCCTTTTAGCTCACATACTGGCAAAATGCTGGTTGCGAATTCTGATTTTATAAACTTGCATTTTTTTAAGTGATTTTTTAGGCTGAATGATCTGCATTTTTAATACATTATATCACCACGAAAGTTTGTTTTTTGGGACTATATAGGATTTTTTTTTTGGACAAAGCCATTTTGGACACATCCACAAAATTCTATACCCAAGAAATTAAATGATTTCACAGTTTTATGCTCAAATAATAATATAGAATATGAGCTGTTGCTAATCTTCATCTGTGTAAACACAGAATAAACATATTTTGGTGTACTGTATGTTAAGTTTGAAATACTACTTGTGTATAAAGTATAGATATTGATGAACTTTTTTACACTAAGACTTATAAAATGAGCCCAAAATGACATTTCACACTCGGTAAGAAATTTAAAGTTCCCATCCACGTTTTTTAATATGGGCTAAATTTGAAGGAAATTGCGTATTTTGCAGATCACAATCACATTCTGCGAAAGTACATTTTAAAAAGCTTTGACAGTTTTTATTTTAGGGCTTAGTAAAGTAAAGAATGAAACCCTTAATACCTATTAATAAAGTCAGCACATGACAATGCAAATGTAAACATTTTTAATTGTGGACACAGAGATTTCTACATGTGAGACCATAAAAAAGTGCAAATAAAACTGCTATACTGCAATTTGTATTACATCTGTTATACATTAAGTGTGTAGTCCATCAAATGCATATTTTTCCCATATGCGGGTTATAAACTTTTGTACATGATGTTCAGTTTACATTACAGTCCACATACTCTATGAGCCACAATACTGGCTATGCATTGTGATGTGGCATCAGAATATAATAAATCACTAGTAATTTGTCATTATTAATGGTTTCTGAATTTTGACAAGAGTTTAAATCCCAACCACGACAAAGAATATTCAATACTTCTTCATAAATGCAGTATATACAGTGTTGGACAGTAACTTCAAGCACCATTTTGAAAAAGTTAATTCTGATTTATATCAGGTACGCTGTCCCCAGTCAGGAAACAGATAACCTGAAGAGTGCAATGAAAAAAGTGGCTCCTAAACTAGTGAGAAATGAAGGTTTCTGTTTACAGAAGAATTCTGCAATGGTAAGAAATTTTGCTTTGAATAACTTTTAATGTACTGTGAAGTCATTGATATTCGTAGGGGACTAAGTTTTGTGTATTTCATAGTTGCGTAAATCCACAAAAATTAAGTCCCAATGAGCAAGTAAAATTCCTATTTATTTTATATTCATAGTTCTTAAATCCATGAGTTTATATCCCCACAAAATATTCATTTTAGCCAAAACCCTGAACTTCATGCCCACTAAATTGATTTCACAATATTTCTTTTAACTGAAATCATTTACAAACAGTCGCTTACAACATGTGGACTGTACTTTTTCTAGCATCAAGTCTAGTGTTGTTTAGATAAATATAGCTGTTACGTTTTATGGGCCTCCACAATGAGTGGGTATGGTTGCTAACTTTAAATCACATGTTCCACTTCCAATTCTGTGGGTTTAAACCTCACTGAGACCATCATGTGAGGAAGCCACTGAGTAGGGTTGTTGGTGGTTTACAGTTCTGAAATAATGCTAGGAGCAGCATTTGGGGGCTTGTTTCACCATTCTGCTTGGAATTTACATTTAGCCATAGGATCTGAACTCTGCCAAGAAACTTAAAATTGTACAAACAGTCATTTTGATTTATGAATGAAGATTATTTTAGTCATGGACTGTTTATTTGTTGTTGTTTGCAGGTACCACCAAGTAAACTAGTAGAAAATGGAGCATCATTGAGTCGGTGTGTACAGACGGAGCGAGAATTTGTTGTGATATTTCCCTCTGTAAACTATAGCAGTATCAATCTAGGATACAATATGTCTGAGTCAGTTCATTATGGAACGCAAGATTGGATTCCTGAAGGCTATCAGGCCTCAATGGTATTTGTAGTTTTTAGTTTTTACACCTTGTTTATGCTTAAGTTCATTACATTTGTCATACACAGTGCCAGTATTTAGAAAAACCATCTGTTTACAGTTGATGGCATTATTTTGATCATTGTAAAGGTCATGTATACCATTTTGTTTCCAAATTATGGCTAGATAAAGTAATGGAAATGGTGAGACAATAAATATACCTTGCTAGTTAAATTGTGTAAGGGAATATGGCCAAAAACTCTGTGGAACCTTGCTTTTGAACAAAATGTCAACCTTTATTGGGATTTCCTTTTCACTCGGCATTTTTGTCCTTGTTGGGAAATTGTTCTTTGTGGCGAGCAGGTCAGTGCTGGTACAGAATCTAGGAACACTGGTTAAGTTAAGCCATAACATAATTTAACTACTGTTGAAATATACCATTAAACCAATGTCACACAAACAAACAAAAATTAAGTTTGATAAATCAATGAGGTTTAACTGACCTGAAAATAAAAATCAAGTAACTTCTATTTTTGCATAGCTTTTCTTTGGTTATTGTGCATTATTTTTTACAGAATGATTTAAATGTGTTGGTTTATTTCAGAATTTAGGAGTGAATCATGATGTTGAGTTGTTCTCTATGGATGCCATGTTGGTATTCTTGGCAAGGGACTCTACCACTCAGGACACAACACTGGCCCTTCTTCTGCCCTACCTGGAGAAAGTTGTGTAAGTCTGAGTTGAAATCTTTCATGAATGAAATTATGACAGGTCTCAGAATTTCATTCCTACTCAGTTTGTTAGTTCATCCAAATGTATGTTTATACATTCTTAATTCTGTGGAATTATGTCTCCCCCAGGAGACATATTGTTTTTGCCCTGTCCGTCCGTCCGTACGTCACACTTCATTTCCGAGCAATAACTGGAGAACCATTTGACCTAGAACCTTCAAACTTTATAGGGTTGTAGGGCTGCTGGAGTAGACGACCCCTATTGTTTTTGGGGTCACTCTGTCAAAGGTCAAGGTCACAGGGGCCTGAACATTGTAAACCATTTCCGATCAATAACTAGAGAACCACTTGACCCAGAATGTTGAAACTTCATAGGATGATTGGTCATGAAGAGTAGATGACCCCTATCGATTTTGGGGTCACTCCATCAAAGGTCAAGGTCACAGAGGCCTGAACATTGAAAACCATTTCCGATCAGTAACTAGAGAACCACTTGACCCAGAATGTTGAAACTTCATAGGATGATTGGTCATAAAGAGTAGATGATCCCTATTGATTTTGGGGTCACTCCATCAAAAGTCAAAGTCACAGGGGCCTGAACATGGAAAACCATTTCTGGTCAATAACTAGAGAACCACTTGACGCAGAATGTTGAAACTTCATATGATGATTGTACATGCAAAGAAGATGACCCGTATCGATTTTGGGGTCACTCCATTAAAGGTCAAGGTCACAGGGGCCTGAACATTGAAAACCATTTCTGGTCAGTAACTTGAGAACCACTTCACCCAGAATGTTGAAACTTAATAGGATGATTTGTCATGCAGAGTAGATGACCCCTAACGATTTTGGGGTCACTCTTTGAAAGGTCAAGGTCACAGGGGCATGAACATTGAAAACCATTTCTGGTCAGTAACTAGAGAACCACTTGACCCAGAATGTTGAAACTTCATATGATGATTGTACATGCAAAGTAGATGACCCCTATCGATTTACGGGTCACTCCATTAAAGGTCAAGGTCACAGGGGCCTGAACATTGAAAACCATTTCCGGTCAGTAACTTGAGAACCACTTCACCCAGAATGTTGAAACTTAATAGGATGATTGGTCATGCAGAGTAGATGACCCCTAACGATTTTGGGGTCACTGCATTAAAGGTCAAGGTCACAGGGGCCTGAACATTGAAAACCATTTCCGATCAATAACTAGAGAACCACTTGACCCAGAATGTTGAAACTTCATAGGATGATTGGTCATAAAGAGTAGATGACCCCTATTGATTTTGGGGTCACTCCATCAAAGGTCAAGGTCACAGAGGCCTGAACATGGAAAACCATTTCTGGTCAATAACTAGAGAACCACTTGACCCAGAATGTTGAAACTTCATGTGATGATTGTACATGCAAAGTAGATGACCCCTATCGACTTTGGGGTCACTCCATTAAAGGTCAATGTCACAGGGGCCTGACCATTGAAAACCATTTCCGGTCAGTAACTTGAGAACCACTTCACCCAGAATGTTGAAACTTAATAGGATGATTGGTCATGCAGAGTAGATGACCCCTAACGATTTTGGGGTCACTCTTTGAAAGGTCAAGGTCACAGGGGCCTGAACATTGAAAACCATTTCCGGTCAGTAACTAGAGAACCACTTGACCCAGAATGTTGAAACTTCATAGGATGATTGTATATGCAAAGTAGATGACCCCTATCGATTTTGGGGTGACTCTGTTAAAGGTCAAGGTCACAGGGGCCTGAACATTGAAAATCATTTCCGGTCAGTAACTTGAGAACCACTTCACCCAGAATGTTGAAACTTAATAGGATGATTGGTCATGCAGAGTAGATGACCCCTAACGATTTTGGGGTCACTCTGTGAAAGGTCAAGGTCACAGGGGCCTGAACATTGAAAACCATTTCCGGTCAGTAACTTGAGAACCACTTGACCCAGAATGATGAAACTTCATAGGATGATTGGTCATGCAGAGTAGATGACCCCTAACGATTTTGGGATCACTCTGTTAAAGGTCATGGCCACAGGGGCCTGAACATGGAAAACCATTTCCAATCAATAACTTGAGAAACTCTCGACCCAGAATGTTGAAACTTCATAGGATGATTGTTCATGAAGAGTAAATGACCCCTATTGTTTTTGGGGTCACTCTGTTAGAGGTCAAGGTCACAGGGGCCTGAACATTGATAACCAGTTCCGATCAATAACTTGAGAACCACTTGACCCAGAATGTTGAAACTTCATAGGATGATTGAACATGCAGCGTAGATGACCCCTATTGATTTTGGGGTCAGTCAATTAAAGTTCAAGGTCACAGTGGCCTGTTCATGTAAAATCATTTTTTGAAAATAACTTGAGAACCACTTGACCTACAATGTTGAAACTTAATAGGATGATTGGACATGCAGAGTAGATGACCCCTATTTATTTTGAGGTCACTTGATCAAAGGTCAAGGTCACAGGAGCCTGAAAAGTGACTTGAGAACCACTAGGCCAAGAGTGTTGAAATTTAGCGGGATGACTGGACATGCCAAGTAGATGATCCCTATTGCAGCCAACCATCAGTGTCTCTTTGACTTTCGCTCCTGACCCCTATTGACTTCTTGCCTATAGGACTTTGCATTTGGGGGAGACATGCGCTTTTTTACAAAAGCATTTTCTAGTTACTTTATATTTTTGGCTATATATTGTCTGCCAGACTGATGTGATTTCATGGTAAAAATGTTCATGGTTTCAGCCAGATATGTCTTCAAGGGAAAAATGTTCATTAGTTTGGCCAGATGTGATTTCATGGTCTATCATGGCTTCAGCCAGATTTGATTTCATGCTTTTGGCCAGATGTGATTTCATGGTTTATCATGGCTTCAGCCAGATTTGATTTCATGCTTTTGGCCAGATGTGATTTCATGGTCTATCATGGCTTCAGCCAGATTTGATTTCATGCTTTTGGCCAGATGTGATTTCATGGTCTATCATGGCTTCAGCCAGATTTGATTTCATGCTTTTGGCCAGATGTGATTTCATGGTTTATCATGGCTTCAGCCAGATGTGATTTCATTGTGTCCTAATAATATTTCAGAGAGCGTGAAATCTCAGAACGTAAGAAGTTGTTTGAGGCTGGATTGAAGGAGACAGAGCAGTTACATGACAAGCTGGAGAAACCATCCCAGAAATGTGATGTCTTAGAGGAAATTATCATATGTGATGTTTCCAATAAAATATGCTATCTGTCCATGGTAAGTGTATATAAATACTATTGCCTTCAGTTCTCTTGATTTAGTTCAACACTAATTTAAGGAATTGGTAAACCTGTGTGATTTTTATCATGACAAATGTTTGGATGTAAATCATGCTCAAAATTGTAATCTGCCGTCAATACAGAAAGTATCAGTTTAATAAGGCATTACTCCTTATATAAATCGCAAGCCAATAGTTTGTGCAATATAACCAGTCTTTATTCAACACATGTTAACCCAGCTTAAGGTAAAACTTGAAAAAAAATCTCTTTATATAAGACCTTGAACTCACATGAGAACCATGCTTTCTCCCTAGAGCAGGGCCTTATCCATTTCAAATTACTCTAGATTTGCTTAACATTTTCAGGTATTGAACTCCCATGAGAATAGTTCTTTCTCCCTAGAGCAGGGCCTTATCCATTTCAAATTACTATAGATTTACTTACTATTTTCAGGTGTTGAACTCGCATGAAAACAGTGCTTTCTCTCTGGACCAAGGCCTTATACACATCCAGAAACGCAAGAATCTCAAAAACTGTAAACTCATGTACAGATACTCGGAGGTAACTATTGATGTTCCTTAATGCTTTAGTAAATAGGTGTGTAGATACAAGTAAGGTTTGGAGTGATTTAAGTCACTACTTCCAATCTTTGCACCTCACTGCTGTGTTGGAAACCCAGAAAAGTATGAATTGAGCCGTGCCATGAGAAAACCAACATAGTGGGTTTGCGACCAGCATGGATCCAGACCAGCCTGCGCATCCGCGCAGTCTGGTCAGGATCCATGCTGTTCGCTTTTAAAGCCTACTGCAATTAGAGAAACCGTTAGCGAACAGTATGAATTGAGCCATGCCATGAGAAAACCAACATAGTGGGTTTGCGACCAGCATGGATCCAGACCAGCCTGCGCATCCGCGCAGTCTGGTCAGGATCCATGCTGTTCGCTTTTAAAGCCTACTGCAATTAGAGAAACCGTTAGCGAACAGCATGGATCCTGACCAGACTGCGTGGATGCGCAGGCTGGTCTGGATCCATCCTGGTCGCAAAGCCACAATGTTGGTTTTCCCACGACGTGGCTCAATTATTCTTAAATAAAAAGAAGCCATGCATTTGGCTTACTGAAGGTTGATGGTTCTACCCAAGTGGTCTCTTATGCATAAAATAATGCCTGGAGTGGTACCTGTGGCCTTCCTCTGCTTTGGACTGGACATTGTGTGGCTGCGACTTAAAACAAACTACATTACTCCATGTTTACTTCTTATTTACATGGCCCAAAATATCAAATTGCTAAATTGTTTTTACAGCACTTCCAAAAGAATTTCCACTGTTTTAGATCACATGACTTCAACTCTTCTTTCAGGAGGAACTGAAGGCCCTTATTAAGGAGGTGAAGAATAGATTAAGGGGAAGCAACTCATCTAGTCCTGGAACATCTAGTCCTAAGCGCAAGACAAGGAAGTCTTTGACAGACAGTAAATATTCTCCAGCATCTTCGACCTCATCACGATGATCTCAGACTATTGCTGTATGATCCACTTTCCAGATTGTAGCATAACTCAAGTATGATTCTAGAAAGAGATCACTGAAAACTTTTTATCTGGATGTGACATGCTTAAAGAAAGGGTTGTAAAATATTTGTTTTTTGTCAGGCAGAAAATACTGAGAATGACAGGTAAATAAAACAAAAAAGTAGCAGTGGTAAACATTTGGTCTGACTGAGAAAGATTGGATTTTGTTAGTTTTGAAGTTCATGTTAAGCATATTTAGCATTAAAGGTAAACTAAGTCTTCCTTTATCATCAGAAGCTGCTGGGAAGTCACCATAGTAATTGTGTCATTAAACGTTACAAAAAAAATTCTCTGTAATGGCACTAGGTCTTGAATAGGGATTTGAATAAGGATCCTGTTCTCCAGGACATAAGATATCTAAACGTGCAATGTGTATTTGTTGTATGTAGCTTGTAGGCTGAAGATTTTTTTTATGTCTGTGAATTATTTATGTTTTGAATAATGTTTATGTCAAATAAATTAAGTATAACTTGGAATATGTTTAATCTTTATTTTAATGTGTGCAAAGTAGATTTATATTTTTGGGTTTGAGCCTTGCTCGGGGCATTGAATTCTTCATGTGAGGAAGCCATCCAGCTTCGTGGTTCTACTCGGGTGCCCGCTCATGAAGAAATAATTCACTGAGAGGCATCTGGGGTCTTCCTTCACCATAGAAAGGTAGAAAGTTGCCAGTGACCTATAATTGTGTTGATGTGACGTTAAACCCAACAAAAGAAGATTTGTATTGACATACCCTTGAAGTAAAGTAGCCATATACTGGTTGGTAAAGCTTTGCATTCATAACAAGGAAGTCAGGGTTTGGAGTTTCATTGTGATCAGTTCCAACAGTTGCTTAAATATATGTGACCACTGGACAGAAATGTTTTTTGAAAATAACTTGTTTCCACTTATTGTAAAGTGAATAAGTTAATCACTTAATATGTAGATAATATATATTACAGGTATGTCTTGTGTTTAAGATTAGAGCTTATACCAGCCATTTAATATCTTTGTCTGAATTACCATTAATTTCTGGTATGGTTCTTGAAAAATGGGGTCTGGGGTAAATCAAAATGTTCCTAATTTTTGTGTATGTGTAGCGGGGTGGGGTGGGTGTGGGGGATATGAGAATTGCTATTTCAAGTTACTGAAGATATAGTTTCAAAAATGTGGCTATTGTGACCTTTAACTTTGATATACTGACACTGGTGTATAAACTTTCTGGTATTATCTAGCCAACTACAAAAGCATCCATTCCATGGAATAGGTTGTATTCTGCTAGACCTGTTGATAAGAAAGGACTAAAATCCTCCAGACACCCCCATTTCCCCACCCCTTTCCCCTGCTGAGTTTGACCAAGGTGGAAAAAAAATAACTAAATGGAATGACTTGAAATTTTAAACTATATATGAACAAACAAATAAACAAGGGATGGAGATTTTGTCCACTTTGGTCAAATTTGAATTAGTTACCTGTGCGGCCCGACTTACCAGTAGAGGCTACATATAGACTTTGAAAAGCATAATTAGGAGTTCTGCATATCTATATTAACAACTTGCAGCTTATGTGTGCAATACTTTGTTAGTGCAATACTATCTAGCCTGCAGGTAACGAGTGAGATACTACCAAACATGCAGGTTCTTAGTGCAATACTACCAAACCTGAAGATTCTTAGTGCAATACTTTCAAACGTGCAGATTCTTAGTGCAATACTACCAAACGTGCTGGTTCTTAGTGCAATACTATCACACATGATGGGTCTGCTTAGTACAATAGTACCAATCGTGCAGGTTCTTAGTGCATTTCTACCAAACTTGTAGGTTCTTAGTGCAGTACTACCAAAATGTGCAGGTTCTTCATGCAATAATATCAAACGTCAGGTTTTAGTGCAATACTACCAAACATGCAGATTTTTAGTGCAGAACTACCAAACATGCAGGTTCTTGATGCAATACTACCAAACGTGCAGATTTTTAGTGCAATACTACCTAACATGCAGGTTCTTAGTGCAATACTACCAAATGTGATGGTTCTTAGTGCAATACTAACACACATGCAGGTTCTTAGTGCAATACTACCAAACATACAGGTTCTTAGTGCAATAATACCAAACATGCTGGTTCTTAGTGCAATACTAACATACATGCAGGTTCTTAGTGCAATACTACCAAACGTACAGGTTCTTAGTGCAATACTACCAAGCATGCTGGTTCTTAGTGCAATACTACCACACATGATGGTTCTGCTTAGTACAATACTACCAAACGTACAGGTTCTTAGTGCAATACTACCAAACATGCAGGTTCTTAGTGCAATACTACCAAACATGCAGGTTCTTAGTGCAATACTACCAAACATGCAGGTTCTTAGTGCAATACTACCAAACATGCAGGTTCTTAGTGCAATACTACCAAACATGCTGTTTCTTAGTGCAATACTACCAAACATGCAGGTTCTTAGTGCGATACAACCAAAGCAGTACTATCAAACATCCAGGTTCTTAATGCAGTACTACCAAATATGAAGATCATTTGTGCGATACTACCTTACATTCAAGTTCTAAGTGCAATACTACCAAACATACAGGTTCTTATTGCAATACTACCAAACATGTAGGTCATTAGTGCAATACTACCAAACATACAGGTTCTTATTGCGATACTACCTAACATGTAGGTCATTAGTGCAATACTACCAAACATACAGGTTTTTATTGCGATACTACCTAACATGTAGGTCATTAGTGCAATACTACCAAACATACATGTTCTTATTGCGATACTACCTAACATGTAGGTCATTAGTGCAATACTACCAAACATACATGTTCTTATTGCGATACTACCTAACATGTAGGTCATTAGTGCAATACTACCAAACATACATGTTCTTATTGCGATACTACCTAACATGTAGGTCATTAGTGCAATACTACCAAACATACAGGTTCTTATTGCGATACTACCTAACATGTAGGTCATTAGTGCAATACTACCAAACATACAGGTTCTTCGTGTGATACTACATAACATGCAGGTCGTCATTCCTAACATGCAGGTTGTTAGTGCGATATTACCTAACATGCGGGTGGTCAGTCCAAACATGCAGTGCTATACTACCTAAAGTGCACGTCGTCAGTGTAATACCAATCAACCTGTAGCCCGCAGTATGGAGAGCCCAGATCTACGGATCGCGGGGTCGTGAGTTCGAGCACTGGGCGAGGCGTATGTTCTCCATGACAATTTGATAAAAGATATTGTGACTGAAATCATTCGTCCTCCACCTCTTGATTCTTGTGGGGAAGTTGGCAGTTACTTGGGGAGAATAGGTTTGTACTGGTACAGAATCCAGGAACACAGGAGATTAACTGTCCCACGACAAACTACCTAACATGCCGGTCGTTAGGGCAATACTACCTAACCTGCAGGTCGCGAGTGCAGTCTATCAAATCTCCCGGCCGTAAGTTTGATACTATCTAACCTACCCAACGTGCAGGCCTTGAGTGCTATACCATTGAATGTGCTGGTCATGAGTGCGATACTACCTAACATGCAAGTCGCGAGATCACATGAGTCCAGGAATACCGGATAATCGTTAAATCATAAAACAAACGACGTGATTAAAAGGTGGTTTTCACAACAGGTAAATTGCATCTTAGATACAAAATTGAGCTTGTTTACCAACGTTTTACGCCTGATGTACGTTACAGAATAGATAATGTTAAATACCAGAAAAAAACTAGTATATCATAATTGTCGTGACACATGTATGGATTTTGCGTTACATCGCCGGCAGGTAAGACCTAGAGTAGTTTTATTTAAAATTTAAAGTGTATTTCATTTTTGAATTACTTTAAATTGTGATAGCCCTTATTTCAGACATAGCTTTGTAGGGCCACATTCGTAACAGATCGCATTTGTAACAGATTTCGTACGTATGCGATCTCATTCGTAACAGGTAAAATGTGTTACGAATGTGTTTGTCCAACACTGGTGTTGCAATGAGAAGCACATATGTATCATGTTGAGTTTTATACTGCAAATGTTCAATCAGTTGGTTGTCATCGCAACATCATTAAATGACTGCCATAAGCACCATCACAAGTTAGCGTGGTCGTCGTCGGCGTCAAAAACGTCATAAAATTATTTGAGCCGTATCATGAGAAAATGGGCCTTCGGGAATCTTCGAGGCTTTGCAACCAGCGTGGGCCTAGATCAGTGCAGCCAACACCGTTCGCTGTTATCTCAAAGAAGGCTTAGTAGAAACTTAAGATAATACATTTCTGAAAGAACAATTCCAGAAGATTAATTCTGGATATGGAACACTCGAATCAGTCAACCATGAAAGCCTGGGCAAACTGTTTTATGACGTCATCTTTAGGACTATTGAATTCGTAAAAATAATTTGATCATGTTCAGCAACGTATACAATTTTATTGCCCTTTTCGAAATTTCTAATAATCTGGTGACAAAACAATTGGGCTATGTAGAGCTTCTCAAAGTTACATTACTTTAAGAAATATCAAAGAAAGGTTACTTTTGGAATAATTGGTATGAACAGGGATAAATTATCTAAAACGTAGTATCACATTTCATAAACTTTACATCCTGTTTTCAAACAAAGACATTTTTTTATAAAATAGTGTTATAAAAAAGAGGAAGCATGTGTTCATAATTAGATTATATCGCTTTAGAAATCTTCCGACTATAAATGCCTTTTCGGGTCATTTTAAACTTGTCCACACATACCGGGGAGAGATACCTCATATTTTGCTCATTCTGAATGTTGTATATTTCTTTCTTGTAGATACGAACTAAACCACATATTTATGTAATGATCAATTCATACGTAGATCTAAATTCGAATTAAATACTTTTCTATACTTTTGCAGCGATATATTACTTGATACCATAATGAAGAACAATGTAGACTGATTAATTTCATGACTATTTCGCAACAGAGCTAGGCTAAGAGATGGCATATACAATACTAAGAAAAGCAGACCCTTTCTATTTGTTTAAAAGCAAGGAACGTATATAAAACTGAAAGAAGAAATATTCCCTTTATTCCCTTAAAGAATATTTGTAGGGATATGTCAGAGAGATTTTATTTGTACCGCGATGTTGCATACAGCTGTAAACTGTATGACAACATGCACTTAATAAATCTTCTAGCGTGGTACTTAGACTTTTTCAAATACCATTCAAATTACTAAATGCACATATATTTACTCATTTAGAAAAGTATATTGTTAGTAAAATGTCAAAATTAAGCTAACTGAAATATGCAATATCAAATACTTTTATTCACATCAGTGCCTCAACCCATTTAGAAGCGGCTCAATAAAAAACTTAATATATTTATTTAAGTATCTAGCTCGTATTTTATTGTTTATTGTAGTCATTTAAAACATTTATTTAGAACTCCATTTTTAAACGTGGCATGTGAGATAATGTTTTGACACGAACTAATGCAAGTTGATCCCGATAAGGTAAAATATCCGGAAAGAAGGTTTGTTGTGTGTGCGCGCGCGCGCGTGTGTGTGTGTGGTGGGGGGGGGGGGGGGGGGGGGGGGGGCGTACTCATCCGAATACTAGTATACTTTTTAATTGATGAATAAAACTTAATATTTGAGCATGTTTGAAACGATTTCCTTACTAAATTACATTTTTGGGGTGTTTTTACCTGTCAGAAATACATGCATTATTCTATTGTATAAATTAATGAGAAAAAAATGTATGATTGCTTAATGTTTTTCTTATAATGTGGCGACTTTGATATAACATTTTTATATCAAACTGTATTTCACCAGTGAGATGATATACTGTGCTAGTCTGTCGTATGACTGCAAACAAAATATTTATAAATGTACTTTTACATATGTTTCTAAGTCAACAAAGTACATTACATTTCTAAGTCAACAAAATACATTACAATTTGGACAGCGGGTGGGGGTACTCATCCGAATATACCTTTTAATTGATGAATAAAACTTAACATTTGAGCATGTTTGAAACGATTCCCTTATTAAATTTCATACATATGGGAAAATTAGACCAATCGATTTTTCACACGAGTGAAAAAATTTTATATAGCGCAAAGAAGGAGCCCTTTACCTTTTTTAAATTCATGGAAAAATTATTATAGGTATTTTAGCTTTGCAAACGATGTGATAATATTCAATGCATTGTCTTTCTTATGAATATTTTATTTTAAAAATGAATTTAAAAGAAAATGGTCTTTTTTGCGTATACTTTATGTCTGTCTATCTACAATTAGAAATATAGTAAAATATGGATAATTTACTGAAATTTCTTCCGTTTAACAAAGAATAAATAGATTCTTATGTGTGCTTAAAGACCTTTGCAAACGACTTAGTAATCTATATTCATTTAGTTATTGTTTCATACTAATTTCAGTTTTCTAGGTGAAGAAAAAAATGGTCTTTTTTAAGCATTTTGCAGATGAGTATAGGTTTTTTTTTCCTTATCGGAAAGACTCGAACATTCTCGTATGTTTCCGTCAATTCTTACGGAATTTAAGCTCCTTAACGGTAAAGACTGATATCTTCTCACCCGCTAAACAGCACACATGTACGGATTTATAAATTATTGGACGCTCCATAATATTTGTTTACAGCCAATAGTCAATTTTAAACAGCTTGAGGATCGAAGTTCAAAATTTAAAAAAGAAACGTTGAAATTTTAGGCGGCATATTTTGGGCAAGTTAGAAGTAGAAAATCAAAATTCAGATTTTGAAAGGATGACGTTGAATTTCGCTTACATTGAATTTCGCACAGACTCGGAAATCGAAATTAAAATAAAAAGAATTCGTCGAATTTCGAGGCAGAATTGAAATTAGATCCAGCAGGATGACCGAAATTCAAATATTTTGAGGGGTGCGGTCGTCCAGTGAATAATGTGTCGGCCCCTCAACCCAGGGGTCGTGGGTTCGAGCATCCGTGAAAGGGGTCACGACCATGACTTCTCATATGACACCAGTCCTGGGTTTTCCCGGAAGCTGACTGTTTAAAAGATAGTTTCACATTCAATACCAGTATTAAATTCGATTGCTTTGAAAATTCGAGCATGCTTGAAATATAATACCGAGAATAATCTATTTAGATTTTTAACAAGGAGCTGTGTTCAATAAACGCTTGATGCCCCGGGTGGCATCCTTGTCGATACAAAGCAACCTAAGTCCAAAACGAGGTCAAGTTCAAGGTCAAGGTCAAACTGAGGTCAGGTGATGTCTGAAGATGAGGAATGGTCACAGGTTACATCTGCATTAGTATAAAGTCATTCTAGTAAGGGGTATTGATGCTAGATGAAACGGTCCCATTTGGTTAACCTCGTACGGATGGACGGACGGACGGACGAACGAACGGACGGACAGGACAATCACAATATGCCTCCCGCATCAGTAGATACCGGGGGCATAAAAACTTGAATTTCGATATATCCGATCTTGCACGATTTTTAATCTTTGAATCTTGAGCAGATCGCAGTTTCAGTATTATACTGAAATTCAGCTTTCAAAATTTGAAGTACGATTTTCGAGATGGTTCGACACTAATTGCTTGCTCGATATTTGACTTTTTCATTTCAATATCAATCTTGGAACAGGCTGTTCATTCAATACGAGATCGAAATTTGGCTTTTGGAATATAAATTTTGATCATTGAGCTGGCCCGAAATTAAAAGCTATTTTGCAATTTGACGTTTTTCGATCTTCAGGTGTAGCTTAGGATCAAAATTCGATAAGTTATGAAGTTGAATTTCGATCTTCGAGCTGGCATAAGATTCTAAGCTCACGACATAATAATAAATGTGCAATTATTTGATTACATAAAAAACTACTGAAAATCTTCATTTCATAATCATGAACATCAAAGAAAGTATTATAAAAGCGAGTTTCCATCTGATTGTAAGAAAGTAGAAATTACTTTTGGCAAGTCATTGTTTGGTTTTATAATGATGAGTTTGTTGATTAAACCACCAACAGCCATTTAGGTTTCTATTTTCTAATCTATCTTTGCAATCACTGTAAATTAGACTTAACAATATCCCTAAATTCATATGATCAAAAGTATTAATGTAACGGTACATTGGCGAAGAAGGGTTAGACATCGGCCTGAAATACGGAGTAGGCCGAAAACTAGCGAACAGTCTCGACAGCCGATTTACCTGGCCAAACGTATTATCGGCTTTTGTGGTGATTTTCACGATGGGTCTAATTTTCCCATATGAATATTTATAAATGTACTTTTACATATGTTTCTAAGTCTTTGCGTAAAGGTGGAACAATTGCGGTATAGTAAATGTGTATGTTACCGGATGTGACCAGTGGGAAAACTGCATTGTGACACGACATTAATACATTTGCTGTAGGGTTCCCGAGAGGTATAACTCCTAAAATATGTAAAATTAGACTGAATATTTCAAGTAGTAATTATAAGATACACATCACCATCATGGTTCAGAAATTTATATTTTGGTATGAAATACACGATTTTTATTTAAAGCGCGTGTGAAGACTACCACCCTGTATAAACTAAACACGTCCATATGTTTCATACCCAGATGTGAACCACTAAACCACAGGCTGTTTCTTAATGATAGGGAATGTAAGATGAACATAAGCATTTTTACACAGCTTAATTAGTACTCTAAAACGATTGCATTTGATGAACTGAAATTAAATAAACAGTTCTACCGAAGTTAATTGGCTTTCCAAAACGGGGCTACAAATATCAGAACGTTTTGGATGTACGACTGCTTACAGACGTCGCGTAGTCATTCTTTTATGATTACACTGGACATTGGTCATTAGACAATTTGATGCATGCTTGTATAAATATATGCCGTAAGTATAAAAACAGCTTAAGTAATGCAAAACTGAATCAGTGTAAACAATGTTAAAGAAAGACTAATAAAAATGTACTTACATGATTTAAAAAGCAAATTAGCAGTGTACTACATTGATGCGTTCGAATTACGCACCCCTTAACATTTAAAACACGAATATATTTAGCTGATTTTTATTTTACACTATGGCCATAGACCTTTAGGATGGTAGGTCAGTAATAACTCTGTAAGACTTTTTCATGCTTTGTGTGATTAAAGTATGTTTTGATGTCAATTTTCTTTCAATCTAAAAATGTTCAAATGTCAGATATAAATACAGTTTGATTAATGTAAGAAATAAATTGCGACTTAGTACTGTTCATTTGAGTATATCTTTTATTACGTTAGTTTGAAAAAATATACAGAATGATACATACACCATGCCGTTGCATACACCATGCCGTTGCAAAGAGTAAAACAGCTTTGTTTGATTTATAGGAACATTTCACTTAAAATATCACAGCCATGTCTTTATAAAGGCCTAAATCACGTTGTTAAAATATCACATTTTAATTACATTTTTTGTAGATATATTAAAAGCATTTTGTTTCAATTCCTGCGCATCTGAGCTCTGAACCGTGATAAATCAGGTGAAAAACCACTCGACGGCCTTCTTTATTTTCATTCTTACATGGTCATTGAAATTTTATGATAAAATTTTGCTGGGCTTTATTTATCCAAGTAGTAATAAACCGGACGTCATGCCACCATTTGACGTCATAATGGGCTTCATAATGCTGTCTTACCGGTCCGCACGTCAACCGTTGTTTATCGCAGATTCTAACACAACCGAATTCATAGCTGATTATTGTGTATTTTGATATATCAGCACATTTTCCTGACGTCACAATTATTACGTCAGTCGCGCTGGAAAAGAAATCAACACAAAATTAAAAATAGGATGTAATTTAAAGTCCTTCATAACGTGTTAGAATTGAAATAATATATCTAATTTAGTGATTTGCTCTTCATTGTTCGTCGTTCTGATGTGTATTATTATATCACTCGAGCTACGCTCCCGTGCTTTTAATAATCCTTATTTCTTAAAAATACAGAGATTGAATACTTTCTTCTTTGTTTAACTTGCAACCAAATCCATCTATGCCAGAATGTGCAATTTATTTAATGGTAAATCGCCATGAATGATTCCACTCAATTACTCTTTTTGAGACCACGAACCTTTTAATCTAAATACATGTGTCTAGATACATGTACTTGTAATTGACCAATATTATAACACATTAATCACGGTAATGCGACAAATATGCACAATCTATTTCCATTTACCGATTACCTCCCTTTAAATTGCGTTAACTGATTTTTTTTCAGCGAAATGATATTTTCGATCGCGGATAATGTCACAAAAGTGTAATAAGTGTTGTTTTAAGGGTTTTGTATTGAAAAATGAATATTATATTACAAACATTTTACGGTAATTTTGATAATAATTAAGGACCGATAGCTGTTTATATACCACAATGAATATTTTTGTCTTTTTCTGAAATATATTATTTATTTACATTATTTCAATTTTGCATTCCTATAAAGATAAATCATATAACAACTTTGTCAGGAATCATTAAAAATATAACTACTAAGAGCATTTTTATCAAAATAACGGAAGTCGCTGCGCATGAATAAACTTGAGAGTAAACCTGCTTTTAATAATATAAATAGAATGACATTAACACAAAACACTTAAATCCCAAAAATCTTAAAGTTTTATTAAAAATTGAACGAAATATGACGATTTAAAATGGAATTTGCTGAAAATATCCTTTATAAATATGAGTTGAATGCCCCTGACAAGAGAAGGTGCGAAAAGTCAGTGTTCCATATCCAGATTTCTATTTGACATAACCTTCAATCATTTTATGTTCATGGCTTGTCTGTACTAAAAAGTGCAAGATCGAATGACTTATAAGCCGGGCTATCACTGCCACTACCACTATAATATGATTCAGCTACTTCTACTGAATTTCGACCAGTTGCAATGTAGACCCACATGCTCAGGTCACTGGTTCGAACCCGGTGGCGACATACATTTGTAGCTATCTTTCGTTATCCAGAGATGTCTCAAGCTGGGTAACAAACAGGAAGTTGCTATGTCCTGGGACAAATTATATACAATTTGTCATGGACGGAGTCGTTAGCCTTAAGTCTAGGAGGGTCCGACCTTGTGCATGCTGCGAACTAATGTCTATGAGATTTTATGAAAATACACCTTAGGTTTTAATTACCCTCACCCCACTGAGCTCGCTTGTAAGGATATAGGCCTTCGTTTATTATAATCCCGTCGTGAAATAGCGGAGTTTGTGCGTTCGTGTAGTTATATATAAGTTCTTGTCCTTGGTATAACTTGCCCATGCATTGTCAGTTTTTCAAAAAATTTGGTACAAATGATCAGCACGGATAGAAGGTTTGTTGCGATCATGATCCATGTTGCTATATCCAAGATCACGGTCACAGCTTTGAACTTAGATTTGTTTTGTTATTTTGCTGTAATATATACGTTTGTGTCCGGATCATAACTCGCTTTAGTCAGATTTCCAAATACCTTGGTACAAATAACCACCATTTATTGACAATCTGTAGTGATCATATTACACATATTACTGCAAACGACTCAAATTTTGGCACCCTGTAGAGTTTTGATGAATTTTATGTTTGTTTGTTGGATTCAGAGCGCCTGTTTTCAACAGTATTTAGGTAATACGGTTTAGGGCAGTTAATCTTACCATTGATCCTACAACGCACCAGTCCAAGATAATGCTGATGATGATTATGATGATGATAATGATGATAAAAATGTCAAAAATATTAAAATCAGTACAACAGTATCCTTATGTCAGTAACAGATAACTTCCGAGCTTGTAACAGCACCGATAGGCGAAAATCGCAACAGATACGCGTAGTTATCACCCGGTCTCGAACGTGTATCCCTCGACACTCTAGTCGATGGTTAGTTCCTCCCATTAATATTAATTGAATTTATACCCTGGCTCATATACGAGTTTACACTCATACGTTTACAGGTCTGGTAAAACGCACCGATACACGTAAGTCTTATCTGGGCGGATGAGAGACACAATATCTCTGGAAATTCCGGCCCTGACTGGGAATTCAACATGCTCCGCCGGTTTCGTAATCTGCAAAAATATCCACTGCACCACCCTCACCGATGGAGTTACTTGTGCCGCTCCTATAAAGATACAAAATAAAAGTGTTTCCATACGAATGCAGACACCAAGCCAGGCAAGAAAACTCTCTTAGTAAATATAATCCAATAAAGTTCACGTCGGGGTTTTGAATAGGACATATTTCATTTGATGTATCCATTGTCGTCGGTGTAAGTTTTTTATTTTTATTTTCGATGTTCAAAGCAATGCGAATTGACAAAGATAAACAAAACGAAAACGAAAAACCTATCTTGCAGCGAACCCGCGCACGCCGACATCAGGATCAGAACAAAGCCATGAGCAGTCTTCGAATAGTCAAGCTAGTCACTATTTAAAACTCCCTGGGGCCGAAATGCGACTATAGGCGTTATATTTTCTACCCCTGTAGCGTCGATATGCGACTATACGCGCGTTATCAGGACTCCCCAGGACGGCGATTGACGAGTATAGTCGCGGCACCGAGATCATGATGATTGCGATAAGTACTTGTTAATTTTTGATAAGTTTGACAAAAGCAAAATCACTTTGCATACGGCTATTATTTCTTTGATGTAATAATTACTAGTTGTGCTAATAATTAGTCCCCTTGTTAAAATAAATGTCTGTAACTATGCGGTAATGTAAATGAAATAAAATCTCCGCTGTGTTTCGTTCATACTGTATTTCAAAAGAGTAATTTGAAAATAATGTCGTCGGCCAGAGATCTTTCTTAAAATGAAGAAAATATTTATTTATTATCATGCTGATTCTGAAATATCAGTTCCGTCGGATGATGATTCCGACGATGCGATTCCATTATCAGACAAATGAATGGTCGGAAAATGTTAAGTTTTAGAAGGCTGAAATATTGGTACACTTACATCACATACGATACAAATGGATTAAAAATAACACAACAAAGCATGTTTCATAAAATACAAAAAAGTATATGTAAATAAACGCATGTTTGTAAATTTAATAATTATTCAAAGATGGATGTAAATATTACAACTTAACTGTCTCAGCGCGTGACACATAACATTTGTCTACATGTTTAGAAATAGATTATACATCAAAATAAACCACTGATACTCACACAAAAACGGGTGTAAATTTATGTAATGCTGTGATGCATTTCTATTTATTGGATTTTAGTGTTCAAATATCTATTAAACGCAGTAGGTGTGTTAAAATTGTGAATATTTCGAAGTGAAAATTGTGTTCTATTTGGATATAAGCTACGGACGAAATTGGATATAAAAATATTTGTTCAAACTTCGAGTATTTTGTAAGTATACCCAAGTTAATAATGTTTCCCTGCATGATTTCAACGGACTGTATGCGGGTGTGATTATGATAAGGTTAGATAATGTCTTCGACGCCAGGTGGTAATTCTTATCCCGCCGCAGCAAGTATATGTTACGATATCGGCCTCAGGGAGTTAAAAGTATACATAAATGTATATAGAAGACATGAGACTGTCTTGATCTTGTTTTTAGTGCATTTTATTTGTCGTTGAAGCGATACAACCTATAAAAGTTGAACAGGGGTTGCACGCGGTGTGCATGTGCCCCTTTAATCATACATATTCATATATTCATGCATTCAGTAAAATGAAATAATACAAACCAAAACCGATATGGGAAATTTATATGTGACATGTACATGTAGTACAATGCTACTATTGGTCCGAGAGCTCACGGACTTTTATTGCAACAATTGAGGCCAAAAGAAGTTTATACATTTTTGGAAACAATATTTCATATCCTCCATGAAAACCCATTTCTTAAGTGTCAAAGCCGTGCCTATCTATATTTTGTTCACTTATATTTGTGATAGGGGTGGTAAAACTCACTTGTTAAAATTTAGGGGGTAGGGTAAAGTTTACGACTACCAGTTTTTTCACTGTTTAATTACAGTAACTATCTTATTATCAGTAAATGTATATATGTCAACCAATGTCAGCAAAAAGAAATTCATCGAAAAGGAATGAAGGGCAAACTTGATATTTAAGGTCAAAGGTCAAATTATGTACAAATCACAAAAATTGGCATATTTGAAATTTATCTTTATTCTTAAAAATTAGTTTGTTATCATAAGTCACTTAGTTTTACTTATGTAATGTGTATATGTCAGCCAAAGTCAGAACTGTAAATCTTATTGCAAAACGTCAAAGTCAGTTCTGATAATTGAAGGTCAAAGTTCATTTTCATGCAAAAATGTGAAAAATATTACCTTTACTTTTTTAATCTGTTTAATATGTATTCACATTATTAGTCGCTGAAGTTAATTTGTTTTAATGTCTGTATGTCAGGCAAATTCAGCAGTGCAGATGTAACCCTAAAACTGCCAAGGGTAAAGCTTATAACAAAGGTCAAAGGTCAAATTTGTGTGAAAAATTGCATGAATAGCTTCCTGTTTGACATATATATGCTATTTCTAATCATTATTAGTAATTGCTCGTGATTTATTGTAATGAATATATGTCCCACACTGTCAGTAAACAGGATTTCGTTTGAAATTAGACAAGTTCAAAATGTGATATTAAGGGTCAAAGGTCATTTTCACGTAAAAGAATGAAAAAATGGCTCTTTAACTTTTCTTTTTGTTGATAATATTTCGTCGATATTAGTCAACGATATCAGTTCATTTTAATGTATAAATGTTAGGCGATGTCTAGTATGCATATATAATTTCAAAACATTTAAGGTCAACCATAATATCAAAGGTCAAAGGTCAAAAAAGTGAGTAAAATGTTGCAATAATATCACCTGTTTGTAATAATTTTTATTGTTTACAAGTATTTGTTTTTCATTTTATTAACTGATTGGGTTCATTTTACTGTATATATGTCAGACCATGTCATGGAAGAGAAAATAAGTCAAGGTCAAACCTGGTATTGGAGGTCAGGGGTCACTTTTGTATAAAAAAATCACAAATTTACCATACCTACTAATTACTTTAATCAAAAATAGCTTGTTGTTAAAATTCACTGTTAGCAATTTACTTTAATGTATACATATCAAGCAAGGTCAGCAATGAAGGTCTTATTCTTATAAGTCAAAGGCAAACCTATTATCAAAGGTTAAAGGTCAAATTTGTGTAAGAATTCGCAAAATAACAAGGACTTTGCAATGATTTTTTTCTTTATTGTGTAGGTTATTTTTGTCACTACTAGTAAATCTGATCAGTATTCATTTTAAAGTATATACAACTAATAATATTACTGTTGAAATAATAATGAAAAACAAGTCAAGGTCAAACCTGAGATTAAAGGTCAAAGGTCATTTTCATGTAAAAAATTCAAAATACAGCATTTTTTATTCCTTCTTCGTTACAAATTACCTTGTCATTTTGTTCATTGAAAATAATTTTGTCTGATGTTGAGGTAAAAGTTGAAATTTGCGTGAAAGATCGCAAAAAGCATGTTTGCAATACTTTTCATTGTTTAAAGGTATTTTGTCATTATCAATATGTTATGGCTATTCCTTGAAGTTTCATATATGTATATATATATGGGTCAATTTCAACAATGAAGACACCATAAGACATGAGTCTAGATCAGCCCTGATGTTAAAGTTTAGAATTCATTTTTGGGTAATAAATTCAAAAGATAGCACTGTTATTTTATTTCTTTATTCAAACATATCTTGTTATAACTTTATGTTAATTCATTTTAATGTTAGCCTTTACTTACTTACTTCCTTTCATCTTCTTATGGCCGTATATTTTATGATTGGATGCGGCAATGAACTGCACCGTATTCTGCAGGTCGCTGGCATCTCTCCACGGCTTGGTCTTAAATGAGATGTCTGTTGGCCAAACTTTCTGGCGTGCTTCTTCCTGACAGGAACAGCTCTGCAGAATGTGAAACGGTGTTTTTTCCTCTGATCCGCACTGACATTTAGCTTTCTCTGCAACTCTCAGCTTCTTCATATGTTTTCTCAGGCCACAGTCTTCAGTGCGCAGTCGGAAGACAGTTAATTGGCTGTTTAGCTTGTGTAGATAGTCCTGATTTGGCAGGTAACCTCCATTTAGGTTCTTCCAGTCTGACGCAAAGTTGTTCTTCCACCGAGTCTGAGCTTCTCTGTATGAAGTTGGAGGTTGGGGCTGTATTTGCCTGGTTGCTGTCTTTGCAAGTTTGTGCGCAGCTTCATTTCTAGCTATATCAAATATGTGCAGGAACCTATCAAAATGCTACATTGTTGCTCTCAGGTTAGGGGACTGATGTTTTTCAACATCTGTCTGATTAAGTTGTCTGATGGACCTGCTGAAAGAGCCTGAAGAGCTGACTTGGGGTCTGTTAGGAATATATTGTCCCTTTTCTCCTAGCTCCTACAGTTCGAGTGTCGCCGATGTGAGGGCTTGCATCTGGATCTGTTGTTGTGGCATCTCTTGCCGACTGGATGAGAGAGTATGAAGGAGGAGCTGTCTGAAAATTTGATGTAGGCACCACTCCCAGCTTTCTGAACTGCCCTTTCCATTGATCCATCGGTATATGCTAGGATACATGAGTTTGCTGGATAGCGGTTATTGATCATTTCTAGCGTAAGAGATTGTTAGTAAGCCTGATGTTGCTTTTCCTTTTTCTTCTACTCCTGGCACCTCCAATCTGATCTCAGGAGCACACTGTCTGGGAACCCGTTCACTGGGCTCGAGCGGCTCTGCTTCTGTGTCCAGTGCTGCTGCTTTCCCCCTTTTCAGTTCTTTGACGATATGGTTAAGACTCTGTCTTTTCAGTCTGCTCTTGGTTCTGCTCTCGAGTTTTGAGAGGAGTGGTAATCTCTTTGTCTTCTCTGCACGCACAAAAGCTTTGTACTCTCGTCCTGTCACTAATGGCTCAGCGTTGGCTGTCTTTTCCATTTATTTTATTGAAGTTGTCTCATTGCCCCGGGATTATCCTCAGACTTGAAATAAACCTTGTCCAGTTTATCTTTACTGATTTTGGAAGCAGTTACGCATGAGGTTGATGCGTACTCTGCTATGGACTGTACGTTGCCTGTGTAGACTTGCAGAGGATCTTTGCATTTACTCCCAAACATGTTCCAGCCAGAGTTTTTCATAATGGCGAGTATTTTGAAGGCCCTCTCCTTTGACCTTTAATGTCAGATTTGACCTTGACTAATTTTTCATTATTATTTCAAGAATGATATCATGTGTTATATATACTTTAAAATGAATAATAACTAGTTAATACTTTTGAAATACCCCCCAAAATAATAGAAAAATCAATTTTCACGCAAAATTGACCTTTGACCTTTGATTATAGGTTTGGCTTTGCCTTATTTGGATAAGACCTACATTCCTGACCTTGCTTGACATTTATACATTAAAATAAATTGCTAACAGAAAATTCTAACAAGCGCTTTTATTTTTTAACAAAGTAATGAGTAAGTATTCTACAATTTGATCTTTTACACAAAAAATGACCCCTGACCTTTAATACCAGGTTCGACCTTGACTTATTTTCTCTTCCATGACATCGTCTGACATATATACAGTAAAATGAACAACGATAAGTTACTAAAATGACAAAACAAATACTTTTAAACAATAAAACTATTACAAACAGGTGATATTATTGCAATATTTTACTCACCTTTTTGATCTTTGACCTTTGAAATTATGGTTGACCTTGAATGTTTTGAAATAATATGTGCATACCAGACATCGCCTACCTTTTATACATTAAAATGAACTGATATTGTTGATTAATATCGACAAAATATCATTAACAAAAAGAAAAGTTAAAGAGCCATTTTTTCATTCTTTTACTTGAAAATGACCTTTGACCCTTAATATCACATTCTGAATTTGTCTGATTTTAGACAATATCTTTAATACTGACATTGTGGGACATATATACATTAAAATAAATCACGAGCAATTACAAATAATGATCAGAAATAGCTCTTATATTTCAAACAGGAAACTATTCATTTTTCACATTTTTGCATGAAAATGAACTTTGACCTTCAATTATCAGGGTTGACCTTGGCGTTTTGCAATAAGATTTGCATTTCTGACTTTGACTGATACATACACATTACATATATAAACCTGAATGATTTATGATAACAAACTAATTTTTAAGAATAAAAATAAACTTCAAATATGCCAATTCTTGTGATTTGTACATAAATTTGACCTTTGACCTTAAATATCAAGTTTGCCCTTCATTCCTTTTTGATGAATTTCTTTTTGCTGACATTGGTTGACATATATACATTTACTGACAATCATATAGCTACTGTAATTAAACAGTGAAAAAGCTAGTAGACGTAAACTTCACCCTACCCCCTTAATTTTTACATGTGAGTTTTATCTCCCCTGTCACAAACATAAGTGAACAAAATTAGATAGGCACGGCTTTGACACTTAAGAAGTGGGTTTTCATGGAGGATATGGAATATTGTTTCCAAAAATGTATAAACTTCTTTTGGCCTCAATTGTTGCAATAAAAGTCCGTGAGCTCTCGGACCATATGAACAGACCAGTCATGATAACTGTATTCTTTCCAAGTTTAATAGCCAGATAAACCAGTACCAAGATATTAACCTGACCGGAAATATCCCTCTAATCAACAAGAGGGTCGTCATGGCCCACTATCGCTAACAAGAGTAATACTACATTATACATGTTATTAAATCTGCGATTTTTGCCATTTCAGGGACCAAAACTCTAAGACAAATAGCGTGATGTGGCTAGTCTTCGAGAAAAAAAGCAAGATCTTAATGATATATAATTTCAATGCAAGTCTGGTCATAACTCCAAGACAAATGGTGCCATTTAGCTGATTTTCGCAGGGAACCGAGATGTTATAGATATATAACTTCTATACAAGTTTGGTCAAAATGAAGTAATAAATATGGTCTCTATTGTGTTCACAAGACTAAAATAAGCAAATTTTGCCATTTCAGACAAATGACGCGATATGGCTGTTTTTAAGGTAGTTCTGCACGTTAAGATCGAAATTTTTTCTACAATGTAGAATTTGATTAAACTCTGATTTTTCAAAACTTCCGAAATACTAAGAAAATTCCGCAAATAAAAAGATGGGGTCGTATGCTTGATTTTTTGCTAGACTGATTTGAAATATTTCGACCTCACGCACAATTTTTCATAATGGGAGCCTATGGGAAAACGCAATTTTCATAACATTTTCGCGAATAGAAATTTTTCTACAATGTAGATTTTAATGAAACTCCTCTCAGTCGTAAATAAACATATGGCCTATAATATGGTGAAATAAAATGTACAGGTCCGTATGCTTATTTTTGAGATATCTGGCTATGATTACTGTGAACCGCCTATTTCAAGCTAATTTTAAGATATTATTTTGAATTATTTAACGTGTAAGATTTTTAAATATCATATTTTAACTTAAGAAAGATAGTAATAGTGCCATTTTAATACATTTACTCCCGGGTTGCCCTTAACTCACTCATTAACTGACTTTCGGTTCCGTACGCCGAATCCGGTTATTATTCTACGTTTTCCGGATATATGACGTTTTAAAGGAAGTGAGATCCTTCATAAGTTCAATAAAAATCAAATAATAAATGTAATCTCCATTGTGTTGATAAGGATAATTCAGCATTTTTTGTCTTGCCAAATCGGGGGCCGTAACTCCAAGTAAAATGGTGCAAAACGGTTGTTTTTGAAAGGAATCGAGCTCTTATAGACATATAAGTTGTGTGCAAGTGTAGTAAAAATAAACAAAAAAATGTGGTCTGTATCGTGTTCACAAGGCTAAAATCAGTAATTATTGCCATCTCTGGGGCAATAACTCCAAGACGAATAGCGTGATATGGCTGGTTTTTGAAAGGAACCGAGATATCATAGATATGTACACGTTCTGTGCAAGTTTTGTCAAATTGTCTCTATCGTATTCACAAGAAAAATGTGAACGGACAGACGGTCGAACGACGGACGACGTACAAAGGATGATCACAACAGCTAACTTTGTCACTTCGTACAAGTAAGCTAAAACATGTTACAAATGTGTTTCAGATGTAAAAATGCACTTTTTTGTTCATTTTTCCGATTGAAAATGACGTGTGACAAATGTGATCAGATGTCACATCAAAAATCGGCATCGATCACATTTGTCTCAAAAATTGTTACAAATGTGCTTGATTTCTGTTACATATGCGATCTAATTTGTAACACCTGTTACAAATGCGATCTGTTACGATTGTGGCCCTACATAGCTTTAATGGTCGTTCAGGTCCTTATTTTGTCTCCCTCTCTTAAGATGAATTGGGGGAGGTGGGGGGAGGTGCGGGTAGTGTCGGGAAAGGGTGCTGGGAGAGAATTTCCAACTTCCCAAAATTCGTCTTATTTTTGTGAGCAGGCATTTAGATACCCAAAGGAATTGGAAACACTCGGGCTTTCCAGGTTGCTCCTGGGATTCATGCCTTCGATATTATTTCGTTTCTTTTGTAAAACTTTAAGGGATTGAGATAGACCTACTAAGGTTTGAAAGTTTTCTTTTTGATCGCAATCAATCTTTGTTCACAGCTCACACAATCATACATCAGCATAAAGTCATATCGTTCTTGTTTGCTGTGTGTTGCATAAAAAGTATGAAAATGTGGTATCATAAAAGATGTTTTCTTTCTTCAATATTTAGAACTGAAACAGCTGTCAGAATAGCAGACGAGAACATTTCTGATTAGTATGTGATTTCGGAGAGTTAATCCATTCACAGATTTATCAGTTTTTGATTGTGCTTTTCTCCTCCCCACTCCTTTTCAGCGTTAATCCATTAATTACCTCGAAAAGGGCTTCCCTGGTTGCCGGATCATAATTCTGGAAAAAGCTGTTCCAAGGCTTTGTTTTGTTATTGGTTGCGCCGTTCTTCAACAGTACTTCAGTTGTGTAATGGTAGATAGTGTTCAGTACAAACATGTTCTTCGCACGTAATTGACAACTTCCCCACATTAATCAGAGGTGGAGCACGGATGATTGCAGACACAACGTCTTTTATCAATCGGCACGGAGAACATACGCCTCGCCCGGGGATCGAACTCACAACGTCGCGATCCGTAGGTCTGCTCTCTCCCTATTAAGCTATGCGGGTGGACATACCTTAGGACTATCGCTGCAAAATTTATTCAAAGTCAAACATTGGAATAGAGACCACATCGCAATACAACTGGTTATTCTGTAATTTGCATCTTGCATTTTAACATGTTCTTTTATTTAAAAAAAAGTGTGGTCTTCACATACTCGGTATGTTTTTGAACATTATTTGTAATTCTTAGAGATATTTTAGTACATGTTTCAGCACATTTTAAATGTTTTTTTTTTTTGTCATTTTTTTCCTGTTAACAAAACAAAGTGACAGTTTGCAAAAAGTGTACTGGGCAAAAAAGTTCTTATAACATTGTTACATTATGAACAGCCGACACAAACACATGTTCATATATACTGGCGTATTATAAATACATAGAAAGTAGACTAGGAATATTAAAATTTAAAGGAGATTATGATTATATATGTGAAAAGGAGAGGATATAGCCTTAGGGAAAAAGAAAAGAAAAAAAGCAATAAATAGTCCCGCTACGTGACGCGTAATAGGCCCATTATCTGTTATGTTACAGGTAGGTAATCAACATATTTCTAGCATAAAATGTTCTTATCGCATTTTCTGGGTGGGGTGTTAACCGGAATCTAAACGTGCATTAGCACAGATTTTCGCGTTCACATATTATTAAAACACCCTTCACATCTGCGCGTTCTATAGCCAACGTAACTAATGCATGACCCGAGAACTCCTTGTTGAAGAAAGTTTGAAAAGAAATGCGCCGGCGTCATTAGATGACGTCAACGTCAACGTCATCAGATGAGGCCGACGTTCCCGTGCTTTAATAAAACTTTAATTATGCTGGTTAGCACAATGGTTATCTTTTTACACTTTCGCATGCTAGAATAGTTTAGTGTTGTAGCATCGGCAGAATCCCTCAGATGTGTCTTTACCCTAACGTGCCCTGTCACCAACCAGTTCCACGGTATTATGCAGATATTGTAGCATAAAACTGCTTGTCGTTTTCGGGGGGAGGATTCTCGTGCTCAAGAGCAATTAACACAACTTTTTACCTATGCGCGTTCTGTGGCGGAGCGTAAACGTATTACGACCCTAAAACTGATCATTTAGACGGAAATGACTTAAACGTGATCAAACAACGCAGATATTCCTGCACATTTCATGAAAATGTTATGACGTTGATGGACAGTATATTACATTTACGCTTTTTACACGTTTTGTTTTGCTAGAAAAACGTTAACGCATGTTTGTTTCATGTTAATATAACATCAGCAGAATTCCTCTGTATATGCTGGTACCCTCGCCCTACCGGGCTTAGGAACCAACCAATCCCGGTATTTCGCAAAAGTCACCAACCAGTCTGTCCCTCCTCTGACAGGACTCGAACCTTTGACATCTGGACAGGTGCCTTATCCATTAGGCTGTAAATAGGAATAGAAAAACGATTTCCGCTCATTATGTCTAATTAGGAATGAGACATTGCAATGGATTTTTGTATGTATGTACCTTAATATGACAAATATTTTGGATTGTTTTCCTGACCACTAGAGTCAATGCACTTTTAGGTCAAGGTCACTGTTACTAAAAACTGTTTGAAAAACCTGGTTTTCGGAGAATTTCATGCACGGTCGACCGTTACTGAATTGCATTTAATTATGAATGTAACTCTACATACAAAATTAATTTATATATTTAGTAAAGTTAAAAACATTTAATGAGGATTATATACATTTAAAGTCGATGTCTAAAGAAAACAGATTCTTGTGAAAGCCGAACATTGGATATATTTTTAAAAAAGTTTCAGTAGTGCCTGAAACCAGAGTTTTCATTAAGATAAAAGAAGTTTCATAACTATCAAAGTTGAAAGGCTAATGGCAACACTTAATTTGTTAAATGATTTTATATAGATGCATACGAAAATATATCTTATTTTAAATTTGGTAAATATCGTATCATTACTGACTATTTCCACACATGAATCTTGTTTTCTATTACTTCAGTCATAAAAAATGGCACGTCCACGTTGGAGTAGAAGGATCGAGTTTTTCCTTACTTCTGTCGGATATTCCGTCGGTGTCGGTGATCTATGGAGGTTCCCCTACCTTGTGATGAAGAATGGAGGCGGTAAGTTAAATGATGAAGAAAAAAATCAGAATAGATTATAGAAACTACTGATAGGTATTAACACGTATATAATAAGACCGTTCTTATTTTGAAGCTCGAGAACTGGCTTTCAAACAATATACTTACATTCTTATTATATTGAAACAATAGAATTTATACAAAATGTACATGTATAACATTGGAAGCCAATATTTGTAGAAACTGTTGACATTCTTACACGCTTGTTTTCAGTTGTCTATTCGGAAATGGCATTGCTTTCAGTTCAGGGTGGATTTTTTCCAGAAATATCTGTTAGCTTTATAAAGTTTTAGGTGTAAAATATCACTCATTAAGACCGTTTCATTATGGTAAGAAATATGCTCAATGGAAAAGATATACAATGTAGTCTAAGATATTAATTTTGCATTAAGTATATTATTGCATATCCATGTTTTGTTTTCATCTTGCAGGAGCATTTCTGATCCCGATTGTTATATTCAACATATTGGGAGCAATGCCAATCGTGTATCTCGAGATGATAATGGGGCAATACTCCCAGACTGGAGCTTTACCTGTATGGAATGTCTGTCCTCTGCTCAAAGGTTTGCTTATTTTATGCACAGTTCCCCTGTTAATCTGTACTAAAAGATCCAGCTCTTAAAAGCAAACATAGAACTACGGTGCGTCATTTGGGCCATCGTTGTTCCGCTACCTTTGACCTTTTGACCTGCATGGACATCGCTCTTTCATTTCGTCTTGATCGTGTCCTAGCACTTCGTTATTTCACCAATCTGCATCTCAAAGTGGAAAAAAAACGATCACCCTAACGGAACAGCGTACCTAAGACATAGGTGAAGAAAGTGACGGAGTTACGCATATACAGTATTATGTATAGCTTAAAATCAAAATAGTCTTAAGTGTAAATTTTAAATACTGTTTAAGGTATTATGTTTCTACACATATAATGGTTCTTGTGAAAACTCACATTTTACGATTTTTAAGTACTCATTCTTCCTTTATACAAAGGTAAGTGCACAAATAACCTTCTAGTCAGGACAAACTGTATTTTCAGGAGTTGGTTATGGCACGGTGATAGCGACCTTTTTATTTTCTATTTACTATGCCGTGATCATCTGTTGGATGCTATTCTACTTTGTCCATTCTTTCTTCCCAACACTTCCATGGACAACTTGTGATAACGAATGGAACATGAGAGAAACGGAAGTTTGCATTCCAAGAGCAGGGGCCGATAGTACCGATGGAGCAGCTGACGGAAACGATACGGTTGTTGGCAATATTACGACTATGTTAACGACATCAGCAACAACTGCAATGTCTGTGGTTTCAGATGTCTCCGAATTACCAAAAGTTACATCAGCGGAACAGTTTTGGCGGTAAGTTTCCTGAAACATTACTTAGTGGTTTATATAAAATTTGAACACCGGGAACATGAAGTGCCCTGTGTAGAAGTAAACCACATACTAGTATACTTGGAGGTCAGTCCCCTCCCCTCGCCGCCTTTGGCAAATTCATCTATTTTTGGAAACCAGAAAGTTTAAAAACTTCAATGTTGGTTTTATTTGTTGACGAATTGCTATTAATCTTTAAGATATCTTACTTAGCAAATTATCTCTTTGAATATTTGAATATTTTCGAAAAAAAAAAAAAAAACAAAAAAAAAAAAAACAAAGTTACTCATAGGCCAAACTTTTACACAAGGAAAATTTAATTTTTAGCTCGTTTGACTTAATATTTTCAATTATTACGTATACTCGTTTCTCCCGGAAACGTCAATATTTTTCCATACACTGAAGCCTGAATTTCATATCGGGTGCGTGACCTAATTTAATATGTGTCTTTGCATTAGTTCTTTTGTTTTGTTCAGTATTGTCAACCTTATTCAGGCTGTTGAAATAATTCATAATATTTACATTACATTTATACGTGTCGATACGTATGTAATAAAAAGTTTATTATCTTTGCATCGGGAAATATGCACTCGTTCCTTTGCAGAAGAATATTGCGCTCCTAAAGTCGCGCAATATTTCCGCTTATGTCCCGATACAAAGCTAATAACCTATAAATATCAGAGCGTCATAAATGTTTTGCATTTAGTGGTCAAATGCTTACACACTTTATACATGTCTTCGGCACCATAAGATGATTTCAGGACAATACACATACAGCTAGCTTTGATTTTGTCAGAATTATGATCCTTTTTTGCATTTTCGGTTAAAGTAAGTTTTGCCGTTTTACATGTTCCTCAGAAACTATAAGGCCAGTGCTGTCAAACTTCCATGTCTCCGATTTAAACGGACAGATATCAAAATAGCTCTGTTTCAAATGCTGAAACAAGGTTTCTAGAGTGACAATATATTAGAAATCAAGAAAATAATTAGTTAATGTTATTTAAGAAATAATAAATTTGTTCCTATATTTTATCAGTTAATAAAATATGGGCAGGAGTTTGGATGCGTTATAATTAAATCACGAGTGCGTAGCACGAGTTATTTAATTATTCGCATCCAGACGACAGCCCATGTTTAATTAATTGATAAAATTATTGGAACATATTTATTATTTCGATTCTAACAACGCAAATAATTCGCATTTTACAGTACTACATTTTTCAGCGTAATACGTCATTCGGGTCATATGCGGTTACAATTTACCCCCTATGGTTAGAAAGTGTTGTCCATAGCCAATGGAACGTATAGATATTTGTTTCTTTTTTATCAGAATTTTGAGAAGTGTTTATAAATTAGTAATCTAACAGCTCCCAAACTAATTATGAACAGAATCACCAAATTAGGCGAGTTGACCATGTGTTACGAGTGACGAGCTTAACTTTTATATGACGTCACATCATTATGACGTCATACTTTGTCATACATTTATGACGTCAGCGATTAATCAAAATTGAGCTAATTGAATTCTATCGTAGAGATCAGAACGTGTTTTACGGTCCTACACATAAGTCAGTATGACTTTTTATCATATTTATGTTTTTGAAATGCTGTTTTCAACCGTTTGGCCCTGACATAATTCGTATGTAATGGAACTGAAGTAGAATCTCTTATGTCACAATAATAGGGAGTGAAATGTAACAGCCAACCATATTTTATCGTAGATTCATGTATAGGCGATTTCGCTATATTGCTGCGGATCGTGTTAGAATAAAATTTAGACATAGTCATATCATACACAAGTTGACGTTGTCACACCTTTGAAAACGCTGAATGTTGGCCCATTACCACAATCAGATATCGGTTAGGCATTGATGTATGATATCGATTGAATGTCGCACCAGATATTGGTTACCCGGTATCGGGCCAATGTAAAATGCTTTCTGGTCAAGTAACGGCCCCTATAGCAATTAATTAAAATATAATTACTTGACATGATATATCTAACCAGTAGCAGGTTTTATTTCTTATTCAGATACAAAGTACTGGATATATCAGAAGGTCTGGATTATTTGGGGTCCGTTAACTGGCCTCTTTTTGGATGTCTTGTTGCTATTGAAGTGATGTGCTTCCTCTGTATCTTCAAGGGTGTAAAAACGACTGGAAAGGTATTGAACACTTAATCTTTTTCAGTCTGTCCTTTTTCAAAGCCCAGAGGAAGTATGTATGCAATGCACTTAAACAGATATAACTTAAACTAAAATGTGATAAAAAAGAATATTACATTTGTGACTTTTCACATTGAATTTATTAAACTTGTTGAATAAAATTGATAAAATGCTCGGCAGAGGGGCCCTGAGTAGAACCACCGACCTTACGGAAGCCAGCTAGTTCGCTTTTACACATGAAGAATTTTACGCTCCGAGTGAGGTTCGAGTGATTTGAAGTCAGCGACCTTAACCACACGGCAACGGAGGCCCCCATCAATAAAAGAATAAAAATGATGTTCTCTTATTGTCAGAAATAATTTTATCATTTATAAATTGCACAAATCCTAGTATAATTTTGTGCTGAAAGTTTTCATGCGATATTGAATGACATATAAAAACAAGAGTTATAAAACCATAGTCTCTCTACTTCTCGTTAACATGTGGTGTACTTCACGGTACTTGGTCCATTTGTCCTGCTTGCTGTGTTCCTGGTTAGAGGTGCAATCTTGCCTGGCGCTGACATTGGCATCAAATACTACTTAACACCTGACCTGAACAAACTCAAGGAAACGAAGGCAAGTAATTTATTTGTTATTATTATCTTACACTACTGTTCCATTTTGGACATATACCCCAAGGACATGAAGATACTTATGTACTGGATACTGCCTTTTAAACTTCAGGAACAGTGTTTTTTATGAATATAAAAAAATGTTACATTTTCAGGAAAATATGATTAACTAAAAATAGTTTAAGATATTATCTTAATTTTATAGAAAAATGTTTAATGTCAGTCTCAACATAAACTTTTTTTCTGAAAGAGTCTTGATATTTTAAGATATGGGCTGAAGCATGCATGCAGGTTTTCGTATCCATCGGGCCTGGGTTTGGCGCGATGATCACGTTCGCAAGCTACAACAAGTTTAGTAACAACTGTATGAGGTATGATAACAAGTTTAAAGGTCCATTACTAAGTGAAAGTGAGTTGGCAATTTTTTTCATAGCCAGTGCATAGACTTCTGCAAGACACTAAATAATGAAGATTGGCAGGTCAAAATTTACAGAAGGTCTTTGGAACTCAAAGAAATGTATGTGTATTATGTTGAAATTTCAATAAATCGACAGAATGACCCCCCAGGTCTTTTTAACTTTCTTCATACTTCATAGAAAAATAATTGTACATTTACTGCGATTTATTTCGAATTTCTACATACCAACTTTCATTTTCCAATAAAATGAAATAGTTTCTGTGCTTTTTAAAAGAAATTCTAACACGATCCGCAGCAGTTGCTATATAAACATATAACGAAATCGCCTATACATGAATCTACGATAAAATATAGCTGTTCCATTCCACCCTACGATTGTAACATGACTGTGAGATTCTATTCTGCTTCCGTTATATGCCGACTAAATACTCGACTTTTTCAGTGCTAATCAGTAGTAATAAAATGTACATCAAATTTTCTGAAACAAACAATTTCTAACTGATGAATTTATTTGTTTATATTTTTACCGTAAGAAAATGTTTCAGCCCGGGAAGTTTCAACCTCAACACCAGTGCATCTATCTGGTCGTGTACGTAGTTTACAATTTCTGCGCTGTAAGCACCACGAATTTCAACTAGATTCTACTTTGACATTACTAAAATAAAATTATAATTCATGTTCCAATCTTCCAGACTCAAGTGCTTACGTGTTTATATGCCGCAATGTTCTGGCGTGTATGTTTCAGTGCCATCATGTAGTGACGTGTACTATTTTAAGAAACTGCATATATATAAGGTTTGAATAAAGTATTTACATCTGATTTCTATATCTGACCTTAGATATTATTGAAAATAGCATTTTCACAACTTAATACTTCAATTAAAATTTAATGAATATCGGAAAATTCCGTTTTATGCAACGCTTTCCATTCGTGGGAGGTTTTTGTAATAGCATATGGCCAGCCGAATGACATATTGAGCTAAAATGTAGTGCTGTAAAATGCGCAGAATTTGCGTGGTTAGAATCGAAATAATAAATATGTTCCAATAATTTTATCAGTTAATAAAATATGGGCAGTCGTTCGGATGCGAATATTAAATCACTCGTGCTACGCACTCGTGATTTAATTATTACGCATCCGAACTCCTGCCCATATTTTATTAACTGATAAAATATAGGGACATATTTATTATTTCTTAAATAAAATGTTCACTTTCCTTAGTATTGGACCTTTAATAACGCCTTTATAGTATTGTATCATTGTATGGTAACATAGTTATAAAAGACTGTTAAAATGTTACCACTTATTATCTGCTATTGGTGCATTCATTTAAGGGAGGTATACAGAAGTTACGCTGTCCGTCTGTTGTACGTTTGTTATTAAATCGTCACTTCACCATTCAATGTATTTCGTTAAAACTTTGCAGAATTGTTTTTAAAAGCATGTTGAGAATGTATGTTGTGTGGAAGTGTCAGGTCTATACATCCAAGATCAAGGTTACTTTAGGGACATTTGTCACTTTCGTTTCTTTCAAGAAAAATAATCCTGAGCACATTCCTCTTTTTATACCTTTTAAAATTAACTTACAACTTTATAATTTTAGGGATGCGATTTTAGTTTGTTTAATGGACCTATTAACTGGATTTACTGGAGGTTTTGTGATTTTCTCGGTGCTTGGACACGTTTCACACGAGACTGGGATTGACATTAAAAACTTTAATCAGTCAGGTAATAAGAACTGTACTTAGTCGCATAATACCGAAAATTATATTTTGCCGAACTGTGTATCAAGTTAACATCCCCAACTTTGAGCGTGAAATATACGAGAACCGCAACTCTTGTCGGTATTGATTTTTTGCCTTGTGCGCCGTTGTAGTTGTTTCCCTTTACACTAAAATATCGATAAACCTGCTGTTTGGCATTTATAGGTAAACTCGGCTCTACATTTTTGAGCAACGCATCTTGGTTAGATAGAAATATTGAAGTAAGCAAATTAAAGCAGAATATAACACATCTTTAAGCTACTGTAATTAATTGTATTTTATGGACTTTGCTAGATACCGACATTGTTCCATGAGTTATAAATAATTATATTATATTAAACAATAAGTAAAATGTACGATTTTACAGTAAAAATACTTGTTTATCATGCGTGTGTAATGTGTATTTTCTGACATGTATATGCTGAGTGAAGTTATAAGTTTCGTTGAATGCATGGACCGAAAATATAAAAATGAAAAATGCCACTTTTCAGTGGTAAAGGATATACATAAAACATCACACAAAACAATTTCTTTTCTTTCAATTCCCTTTTGAAAGCTTTTCCCCTTTTTGCTGTGAAGCGTAATGTTGTAAAATTATGTTCTCGAGTTATTTTTATTTTAATTTATCGCCCTGAAAATTTCAGTTTTGACAATTACTGCATATTGACTGTAAGTGTTTTACGCGTGATGTTTTATGGACCTTTGCAAATACACCGGATGGAGACAAGATAAACACCCCAGGCTATGCTAATTACCCCCAAAATAGGTCTGTAATAAAAATCATCAACTGAGACATAAAGTAGAGATGTTCTGCCATATATATATCTTCTTATAGCTTAAACGATAAAACAGATATTTATTTATTAAATTATTTATCGGCAAATTGATCGTAGATGTACTTTTTTTTACTTATTATACTTTTTGCATAAAATTTTAGATGGGTGTAGAAAATTATAAAAGAAATTTAGGTGACGGTTAAGCAGTTTGTTTCAGAATAGTTTCGAACAGCTGGACAATACAACCTAAACTGAATTAAAAACATATATAAATTTTGGCAATTTCTAGTGCCATGTGTGTTTTTAAATGCCTAGATCCACTACTATATAATTTCAACATTTCATTTGAGTCATCTTTGTGCACATTTATATTATACATACATTTGTTAAAAACAACAACAAACACATTTTATAATTGTCTAAAACACATACTATCTTACATTTTACAATTAACCTAAAGTATCTATTTGCTATTAAAAATTATTGTATTACAATAAAACTTCACTGTTTCACAATATTCGCAGTATGACCATAAAACATTTGTGAAGAGGTGTCCTACACGATAAACCAATCTTAAACCCCCATCTTATCTGCTGCTTATCAGCGATTATGTAATAGTCGCTAATTGATGGGCAATTTTGCACAACAGAGGTCCCCATGGACCATGAAGATTTGTGGAGTAGGAATTAATTTACCTTTATGGAATGTAGAATAATAATATAGTTATAAAAATGTCTTTGTTTTCATAAAAGATTTCTGCCAGTATCATGATAATGAAAAAGGTTATATACCTGTGAAAGTGATTATTGTATTTGATAAATATATACTTGTTTTTTTTTTCAATTTGAATAATAAGTTTCGTAAAGTGTACCTTTTTTCATCTTCTACTGAAATGCACGCACGGGTAAATAAATCAAATTATCACCACAGTTAATATGACCATCATTCATTAATTTGTAATTTATACTTTTACGTTCACGCAGTGATAAGTGAACGTAAAGAAGTCATGGTTGTATGTAATATTTTAGGCCCATATATAACAAAATTTCCGCGAAATGTTTCAATTATTGAACAGTTCATTGTAATATCATCAAAAATTATACCGGCACATAGTTTGTGAAGCAATTACATAGAATTAATTCTAATTGCCTTTTTAATTTAATGCGGACTATTTAAGACCATTTTTTTCCAATTAAAGATGTGACTTAAAGTTTGCCAATTCAAAAAAGTTTTACTTTTAATCATTATATATAAATAAATAAATAAATGCTCGAACAGATATGCAACACATTGATAAGCATTGCCTTGTGCCGTCAAGTAAATATTTGTGAAAAACATGCTCAAGATTGCTAGTACTTCATTTTCAAATTAAAATGGAAGCAATTTGTCATTATTCAATTTTAAAATAAAAAATACCCAAACAATGTTCAGACAATGGAGAATACTTCACGAGGTTATAAAATAATGTCATTTTGATAGAAAATGTTTTTATAGCCTTTTAAAACCTGACATAACCGATCTTTTCAAAATTTCTATATAGAAATACATAGAAACCATAGTCATCAACTTCAAACAAAAATGGAAGCAATAAGTTTTTGTATCACATCGATAAAAAATATATTGAAATAAAGGGCAAAAAATGAAGATTACTTCACGAGGTTATAAAATTTTGTTAAATAACGATAAAAATACGTTTAAAATGTTTGAAATATATTTTCCGATACAAAGCTATAGTAAAACTGTTTATCGATAAACGTTATCGGGTCCGCGATCCGTGTATATTCAAGGGAGACTACTTTTGCCGAAACTACTGGTCAATGTATTGGAATGTTGGCCATGAGCAAGACCTACTTCCGGCAGAACAGGACTCCCTTGTTAAATTCATCAAAATGTCATACAGTTTAAACTCGGTATCTCAAACTCGCTTACCTCGAAATTCCGCTTAAGTCGAAGAAATTTTCAAGTCCCGTCCAATTTCCTTCTTTATATATGTAATTCAACTTCGGTTACGTCAAAATTTGACTTACCGAGACTCCGGATGTGTCGAAAGGGATTTTTAGTCCCGTCATTAAAATGCAAGTGCATTGTAAACTCGGTAAGTCGAAGTGAGAAAAATATGCGATAAAATTTTACACATGTCATTGTGGATGTGTTTGGTTTTTAACACATTTCCATGTTTATTGCCTAATCAGAAAGCCGTGATGCCGACATACCAAAGGTACGGCGATTATTTGCATGTGCTATAATGATAATTGTTTGATGTAAACATTAGATTTCTTTAATTAGCAGTCATTTGTTATTAGACTTTATGAAAATTGCTTTTAATTTAAACTAATGAATTAATTTGTTTGAACACTTAGGATCTAAATACGGATTTATTAGAGGTAATCGCGATGAGACTGTATAATAATTAACTTTTTGGGGGAATGCAAAATTCGTTCAAAACGTCAGATCGAAATGCTGTCTGTCCTCCGGGAGAGAAACGTGATCCAGAAAGGAAACTTGACTCAAAAACATTTGAGGTTAGTATCATTTTTATTCTTCGAAAAACTGAAACATTTGATAAACACAAACTGTACGGGATCGTGTGCGCGTAAAGTGCCGATGGCGTATACACGGCATCAAGGAAACACTTTTTGTTTTTAATTAAATATTTTCACAATGTGTACACATTCCGTCCATATACTTCCCTCCTCATAACTCGAATTTCGGTTATCTCGAAATAAAAGGACGGTCCCTTGAAATTCGAGATACCGAGTTTCGACTGTATTTTAAACATTTGTAAAAAGCGTTAAGCTCAAGAGAAAAAAATTATGACATGTATGTGGAGATAGTTATAATACTATGTTATTATTCCCAGTTTAGAGATTTGAACTCTTGAGAGCTAAAAGCGCGGGACTGTCTTCTAAATTTATATGATACATTTTGACCAAATGATTCACTTTCTAAATACTCAACAGAAAAATGTTTCTTTTCTCAGTTATCTCTGATACAATTTATATCCCATTTTCAGGGTATGGTCTGGGTTTCATCGCGTATCCAGAGGCAGCCAACTATTTGCCTCCACCTCAGCTGTGGTGTGCGTTATTTTTCTTTATGTCTATATTCCTTGGAATTGATTCTCAGGTAAGAAATGCATTGCGTTCTGTTGCTTTGCCAATATTATAATTCTAATGAAAATGTTTAGTTTGAACTAATTTATAATAGCTCGTGTATAAATAATGATTTTCGCAGGCATAGGTGCCATTGTAAAGTTAGGGAAGTGGATGGGGGGGGGGGGGGGGGGGGGGGTGGAGGGCGACTGGTCGAACATATCCATATTTCCCAGAAATTTATGTAACATCCAAAAAGAAAGGAAAAAACCACTTAAAAGATTTTGATAGAAAATTACTCGTTTGCTCGTACTTAAATTTTCTCAAATAGGCTTTTTACATGTTTTTACTTTTTCTCCTCTGAAACAAGAGATTTTGGGATCAAAGTTGTGGAGGCCAGGCCCAAAGCATAAGCAAGTCCCCCTCAGTCAAAACTTGGAGTACCCCTCACCCTCCACACCCAACCCATACCCTGACTCATGCTGCTATTCCTTTGAAAGTAATTTGAAATTGTATTACCGTATTAGAATACGGAATTTATAAATATGGCTATCTCCTTCATTATATCATTAACGTTTGAACTAATTTCTTTTGCAGTTTCCGAACTATGAGATTGTGGTTACAGCGTTTCGGGATGAGTTCCCTAAACGTTTGAAAGGGAAGACAACTCTGCTAACATTGATTGTTATTGTACTTGCGTTCCTGCTCGCCATTCCACAAGTCACACAGGTAAACACAGTAACACATGTGTGGAATGCTTAGTAAAACTAACAGGGTATTTTCTGTAGACTCCTTGACGCTTGACTCCCCATGCATTTACGTTTTCATAATTAAAAATCACAAAGGGGCAACACAATGAAAGATTGGAATGAACATGGAGACAGTACGTAGAACTACACTTCATGTCAATAATTACTGTTAATCATCAATGCGCAAGAATTCCATGAAAAATCATCGAGTAGGAAAATGGCGACTACACTTCATACTAACCATTATGAACATCTATTCAAATCCAATCAGTACTTTAGAAATGCGCTGTCAAGATTTTGTGACTCAGATGAAGAGACAGACGGATGGACACCACAGATACGATATATTCCCCCTACAGAGGAAGACACAATTATATCTGAAAATAACAGAGTCAGCCAACAATCTAGATTGTATGTAAAGAAGTCTGTGTCGTGGGTAACGAGACACCCGTTTCTGGATACTTCTTGTTCTTTGGTATACTATTTAAATGGAGGTGCACTTGCAAAAGTACAAGTGCAGTCCAATTTTGAAGATACTTATCCATTCAAAAGCAGAGGCGCATCTGTTAAATACAGATGCACTGATAAAATGCATATGCAACTATAATTAAGAAAGCCAGAGCAGCATTTTTAAAATATGGATGCGCTTGTAACATTTTTAAGCATACATTTAAAAGTAAAGATGTACTTCTAGTAGCATTTTAACGTTTGTCAAAATAGTCTGATACCAGTATGTTTTAAAATTCAGGGAGGATTTTACCTACTTACGCTGGTTGACTGGTATGCCGCCACATTTTCGGTGACAATTTTTGCCCTGATTGAGTTACTGGTGATGACGTATGTTTATGGCGAGTATATATTTTACTTCTTGCATACGATTGTTTTTGGAGCGACAACATAGTTACGCTTCATTGAATTATCTTACTGATAGACATAGGATTTTGGGCGCGCCTTAAACATTTGGCCTATAGGCACAGGAACTTGGGCAAGCCTCAAACATTTGGCCTATAGGCACAGGAACTGGGGCACGCCTCATACATTTGGCCTATAGGCACTGGAACTGGGGCACGCCTCAAACATTTGGCCTATAGGCACAGGAACTGGGGCACGCCTCATACATTTGGCCTATAGGCACAGGGACTGGGGCACGCCTCAAACATTTGGCCTATAGGCACAAAAAGTGGTTTACGTCCCAACCATTTGGTCCAATTTGCACGTTACAATTAGATCAGGTTTGACTGGCTGCCTCATTCCCATACAAGACCCAAACTTTGAAAATAACTCGACGCCATTTTTATGTTTATCAGATAACCAAGGCATTCTCATGGTTTATCGGTTCAGAGTTATGATGCGTAGGACTGAATTTCCTGGATTTAAGGACATTTTGAATAAAAACCAGGAGCTACATACGTTTATGGGAAAGCTTGACTGTTCCATTTAAATGTTGAAAAGATCTACAATAACATGGAAGTTTTAAAATTATTTTCAAAATGTCAACAGCCATGATATGTTTATTTCTTATCATATATATGTTTCATAGTTCACAGACGACCAAAGTATCGATTTTAAGATTGTTTTTAAAGGGTGCTAATGCTGTAATCAGGTTCTTTAAACACATATTTGGGCATTTTTCACACCAGAATATGAACATTAGATCTGTACATTTCAGGGGTTAAGAGAGTAGATGCAAATATGAGAGAGATGACAGGAAGAGGGGTACCACTGATATTTAAAATTGCATGGTGTGTTACAACTCCTATACTCCTGGTGGTACGTATTCAAGCATTTAAATTGGAGCCGCGCCATGAGAAAACGAACATAATGCATTTCCGATCAGCATGGATCCAGACCAGCCTGCGCATCCGCGCAGTCTTGTCAGGATCTATGCTGTTCGCTAACGGTTTCTCTAATTGCAATAGACTTTGAAAGCGATCGGCATGGATCCTGACCAGACTGCACGGATGCGCAGGCTGGTCTGGAGCCATGCTGGTCGCAAACGCACTATGTTAGTTTTCTCATGATGCAGCTCATTTATGGAAAGGACAGGGCGGCTGTCGTTATTTCAATATCACCAGGGTCGTTGTAAAGATGTCATAACTGTGGTTAAATTCAAGATGACTATCATGATGTTTCTGAAGTTTCCTATCTGTATCCGAATTTTTGCCCAAGGGTGTTGAATTTTCAAGACGTTTTTTTCTAATGCCGGAATAACGTGCCCAAGAGGGCTTCTTTATTTTAGACGCAAGCGGGCAGATTAGTAGAGCTGTCGGCCTTTCGCAAGCCAACTAGATGGCAGCTCCGTACGGAGATCCGTGATGGGACTCAAACGTGAAAGAGTAAGAAAAAAGTCACAGTCAAAACTTTCCACCACCCTTTCACCAAGGAGACAATAAATGATTCAAGGGCATATCTGTTTATATGTTAGAGCGTCGTACTTTGAAACCTTTATGAAATACCTAGTAAAATTATGTATATTTTGCAAATATTTTGAAAATACATGTTAAGTTATACAAAATCATTTTGAGAGAGACAGAGACAGACAGAGAGAGAGAGGAGACTCATATTTACTGTAGCCATAATATCTTAAAGGAAATTGAACCGATGATCCATTTTGACATGACGGCTCTCATTTTGGAATATTTTATTGCAGGTCACCCTAGGTTTCACTGTGTATACATATGCACCACCTTCGTATGGTGACTACGAGTATGAACCATGGGCTATTAGCCTAGGCTGGTGTATAGCCGCGGCATCATTAGTCCCAATACCCGTCTACTTAACCTATCGACTCTACAAAACACCCGGATCAATTCTTGAGGTAATACATTAATGCGTTTACAGAGCTTTTGTAGTACTGTTACTCGCCTGCTTGATTTATTATCTCAACAACCCCCCCCCCACCCCAACCCGCCCTCCCACACCTCAAGTAATACGTTTACAGAACTTTTGTAGCATTGTTACCAGTTTACCTGATTTAATTTATTGACTCAACAACCCGTCACCCCCGGAACATTTGTTGAAGTAATACAGTAATTATTTTACAGGGCTTTTCTGTTACCCGTCTAGTTGATTTGTCCACTCTATAAAACCACCAGAATAATTCTTTCGGTAATACAGTACATGTTTTTAGTGTTGTTATCCGTATACTTGCTTTATCTACAGCACATGCTAAATCAATATTGTACTATATATACTTTACTGGTGGTTTCGTTATTTTAAAAGATCCAGATATATATATATGGTGTTATGTATCACGAGGTGGTAGTAGTTACTTTTAGATTTTATAAGCAACATGCCATTTTCTTAGTAAATCCCTCGCAAAGTTTTTACCAAAGAAATATTTAATTTTTGATAGTATCACTACATGTGTTATTTTTGTTCAGTGGAATTCATAATCCTTTATGCTAAAATATAGGTTACTTAAAGCATCCGTGCTTTTTTACACTGGTTGAAGCTCCAAAATATTTAAATTAGAGTAGTGGAAAAATCAAGCTTATGTTCGTAGAATTTTCTAAGTGAAATGTGAATAAAATAGTGCAACGGAGTTGTCTGGATAGCTTAATTCTTATTTTTTTTTTCTTTAGAGATTTAGAGTGAATCTACGTCCTAATGAAAAATGGGGTCCACCAAAGGAATTAACAAAACCAGAAATCATTTCTCCGGAGAAACTATGGGGAACCGACTCTACCGGACAAGACGCTGTCGGAACGGATGTTTCAAAGTCTTCGATAGAAAAAGGCGGATTGGATAATCCCGCATTTCAAACAAGACTCTGATTATGTCTTTTAAAACACATGGAGGCATCTGCGCATATATACTTTAATTTGATTTTTTAAAAAAATTCATATGTTATTGATACTTTATAAATCGAAAAAAAATATATAAATATAATGTATAAATAATTGCAAAAACGTACTACAAGTACTTTTTGAGATATTGACAAAAAAGCTAATGGTTAGTTAGCTTTTTTTAATATTTAAATCATGTTTTGACTTTTCAACTCATAGCTGGGATATTGACAATGAAACACAAGTACACGAAATAGACATTAACAATTATAAGATAAGATAAGATAAGAAATTGATTTATTATAGTGACATGTGTAACAACAATGATATGATACATATAAACAAGAAACATGAAATTTACACCCGGCCCAATGGACCTGTATGTACCTTATTTATAACGTACATGTATTTACAATTTTCAAAATTATTTGCACTTGAATATCTAAGAATGGCGATTATAAAATTTGAAACAATCGTAGAATAAAACAATGAAATGAAGCTCCCCTATGAATGAAGACTTAATTAAATGAATTTTAGTTAATTATCAGTGATACGGATTAATAAGGCTTAGTATTAGGATAATTAATCGAAAAGTGTAGTGAATTTAATGTAAATGAGAAGTTTTATCTGATGAAGTAATACTAGACAGATTATATTTATAGCATTAGTGTAACACCAACGTTAAATTGCAAAAGCGACTTTCTATATTAAATTATGTCTCTCATCCTTACTATAGCTATATTACAGTTTATGATTGCAATGATTATCACAAAACGTACTACCATACATACATGTGCGATTTCATTATATGTGTACAATTATCACAAACATCAACCTTATACGAAGCGAAAAGAATGAGATGTGAAATTGAACTGTTAAAATATATTGTAACAAAAGTGTTGGTCTTGAAACGAAACGAAAATTCAAAAAGAACACTACTAGTTTACAGTTACAATATACAGTACATTTAAAAGTATGTATTTTAACGATATAATAAACTTCTTCGTAATATGAATGCTTTAACAATATATTTTGCTACCTTTCTAGTATATGACTGCATTAATAAACTTAATAGAACCGTCTCAGATAAACTGTTCTGTGAAGTGTTTATATCATTAAATGTATTATTTCTCAAGGTTGTGTATTTATCACAAGATACCAGAAAATGAGTTTCACTTTCAATCTGGTTATTGTCACAAAACAGACAGTCTTTCCTCCAGACGTTTGCCACCGAAGCGACCGGTTTCTATCCTTAACGGGCGGATTTCAAAACGAAATTGGCACAACAGCGAACTTCAGTGTTAAGTACTCCTCATTTTTTAAACGAGGATTTCAACAGGCGATAAGTTCGTAGCCTATTCACATTCATGATGTCATTTTGCCATCTGATGTTGTACTTTGTCTTTAAACAACCATTCACAGTTGTTAAGTTAACAGTAGTTTTTGTCGTAAATTCATGATTTAGATTTAAGTAGTTCATAATTATTTTCGCGTCACTGGACCAATTGTTCGTACACCGTTCGTAATCGTAGTTAAACACTTCCTTGTATCTTATTTTAATCTGTGTTCATTGTACTACATACTGTTTATGCCACTAAGAATTAATTTGTACATAATACATTACTTTTGTTCATGTCTTTCACTTCACTGTATATATTAGGATGAATTTTCACCTTATTATGGTAGAGGACCATATGTTAGACTGGCTATTGCCAAATAAGTTATCCTCTTTAAATAAAGTTAAACGATTCGAAATATATTTTTTAGACTTTATCATCTTTTCTGAAATGCTTATTTGAATATGAAATGTCTGGCTTTACTGCTGGAATAGTCCTTGATGAAATTATCACAACTGTTTTTGCAGACAATTTGACACTATCCGTTGGCCCAGGCATGTATGATGCACGTTGTATTCCTTATCTTTGTAGGTTTGAGCGCTGCTTGAGCGTTATCAACGTCACCCTTGCAAAGATTGTTTAAATCTTAACCGACAAAACACAATATTCAAAGAGTTGTTCAAGCATGGAAAGACCGATAAAATGTATGGCGGCATTAAATTTAATTTAAAATATTTGTGTGGCACAGAAGAGCAGTTTCGTTTCCCTTTTTATTTAAGTTTAATAAATGATATATGCAGATATCAATCAAGCTCAAAACTCGTAAATGTAACGTAGCAGTTGGTACCAGATTTTATGCAGTTGTATTAGCTGCATTTGATTTGCACATGTTGATGTAAGCATGTCTGTTACATTCATTGTATAACCGGCGGTCCATAGTTGGTGCTACATGACCAGTCTATTGTCAACAAATAGTGTGCTTGCATGTTTTTGTGCAATGGTTTGACGGTTATTTGTATACCAGGGATGGATTCCAGTTTTTGTTGGAGGAGCATGTGTATGTGCGTGGAGCCACAAAGACTGACGTCTAAATTCAAGGATATCAAAAATATTCATAACTTTACTTCAGGAGTTAGAGGGCTGCATTTTCAAGTACCCGTCAGCTTCCACTTTGGTAAAGCGAAGTATTTTTACAATGAGCATATAGTGATTTTAGAAATAAATCTCACACTTTTTTTCAGAAATTAAATTAGATTTTTCACTGCATATGCCGAAGACAATGCTACAAACTACAAAACTTCGAAGTTTCATTTAAATATTATACGGATTAAATACTTTGATTTTAGTTTTAAGTTTGAGATTTTACACTGGAAGTCTATGATAAAGTCCGAGTAAAATGTAATCATTGCCCAAATGGAATTAGTATCATTTTGCAATGTTTCGGACATGTTAAAATTATGAGTACTCTCACTGGATTTAGGGAGGGGCTAGGGTGCGCACCCTTGTATCCTCCACAGATAATATACTTACTGAATCATTTAGGCTTGTCGGTTAATAGTCAGAACTATCTGCCCCAGGTCAGAAGGCAAACCATTCAATAAACGATAAAAAACCAACTTTTACAGATCTCGTTTGACAAGGCAGAGACATAAGATAGCACGTTGGTACATATTTAAGAATATCATTTGTGCGAAATCAGCAAAACAGATCGATTCTAATAATATCTAAAGCGGCTGTTTTTTTAGACATACTGAATAATATATGGCACAATATTACGGGTTATGTGTACAAAATATTGCATTATCTATGGACATGAATTCGTGTGATTATGGACAAATGTCTGGCAATACTCACTGGCACAAGACCAGAAAGAAAGTGCACGTGCATTATTTACAAAGATGGTGAAAGTACATTAGCAGGGTTATTTTGGTTTCAAATAAATTCTTTTCAAAATGTCTGACGCTTTGTTTTTGTACCAGTGCTGATGGCCAAATCCACATTTATGATATGCCTTATGGAATTTTGCGTCAATTTTATTTTGCAACGCACTGAATAGCTTAAAATATAATATCCCTAGCATGTATGTTTTAGACCAAAAAAAAATACATGCAGGTAAAAGCAGGAAGTAAAATGATCGGGGGAAAGTTTCTACGCTTTTGACAAGGGCTTTGAATCCACGAGATCATTACAGTACAGTACAAGAGGTATGCTTTGAACAGAACAAAATATGAATGGTATAAGTTTCAAAAGTAACAAAGACTTATTAACATTTCCAAAAAAAGATATATCTGTACACACGTATGTAATGTATGCATGCAGTCTGTAATATATGATATGTAACAAGTACACTCGAAGTGGTAGCGGCAAATACTAATGTTGAATTACAGCTTTTTGTAAATATGAACAACATTGTCATATGTTTCGTCATTTTTGGCATAACTGACGTACAATTTTCTGCTTGTACCACACCAACATATACCCCAAGGCGATGTCAGACCCTCCAACCAAGCACTGGCCCTAGTCAAGTCACAAGATATATTTTGTATCTTACCATTTCCATATTCACACACTAAAATAGATTCTTCATCCTCTAGTGTAGCTAAAGATCTTGGCTGATTCAATCCATCATACTTTCCTCCTATTTGTTCACCTTCGCCGTCCAACCGTAAAACTGCACCCTCTGCGTCAGATACATAAATATAGTGGTTGTTGGATGTAACATTACATGGCATTTCAGAATCTGAGATTTTTATATATTTTTTCAACACCATTCCTTTCAAATCAATAAATTGCAGGCACTGTTTCCCAGGATAGGAACGTGTAAGTACAAGTTTTTCCTGGAAATAACTTATACCATGGCATCTTCCATCAACCTTCAGCGTTTCACCGAGTGAAAGTTTGTTTGAAGAGACAGACATGAACTGGACTGAAGCCTTGTTAGGGAGCGTGACAGCAAGTAGGTCACCGGTTACTAAGGTGATATCCCAGGGTTGAGTATCTAGTGGTAACCGATCAGCTATGGAACTGTTGTTCAGATCAACCATTTTGATTGAACTGTTTCTGTTGTCAGCGAGAATTAATTTTGAAGGTGAAAGGAGAACCATTCCGGTTATATAGCAGGCTTTGCTTTCTTGTGGTGTCTTTACACAGAGTTCATACTCTGACGAGATTTTAACTTCCGGTTGTGCTTCTTTTGATACAGGCATCCTGTACCTGGAACACAATAACTATTTTGTTGAATGTCTGGAATGCATATAAGTTTCAAATTTGCTTTTTAATAACATTTATTTAATAAAGAAAAACTCTTTGAATGCGAAAGCAAACAAAAAACGGTATATATCTATAAGAGCACATATTGGTACATTTTTTATTCATACTTACTACATCAGGAGTTGTATAAATTACTTCCTTATTCAGCAAAACCAGGAAAAGTTAAACACACACACACACACACAGCTTAAACTTAGACATTTTAATTTAATGAACATAAAGATATATCTTTGTCACTTGTACGCTCTTCAACATCGCTTATGTAAAACTAAAGGTTGTTTATGTTAAACAATCATATAAATCAAGAATCGAACTTTGGTCATATTTATATGAATCAGGGCCCATATTCACCAAATTTTAAAGTCTGAAACGTAGACAAATGCAAATCTTCATTTTGCTTTTGCCTAATCAAATATGCAAATCAAATGTTGCATGAAAACCTTTTTAGGAATCTTCGATCCACAGCAAATGATGGTTCAGGTTATTTTAGTAGGCCGTTCCTAATTATAACTTTCAGGTTTTAAATGATGATGAAAACGGGCAGAGGTGTACAAAAATCTGACACTTGTTGAAGAGTAAATTTCTATTTGCGCATCCTTTCTCATTTGGTATAAATCATTGTTTAAATGATCAATAAATGTTAAAGCTATATATTGTGACAGTATATTTATTACACCACAATTTATTTATACGCAAAGATCTGGTATTTACAAGCAAGCGAATTAAATTACCACGTCGGAAAGTCATAAATAAAAAAAGTGAAATCTCAATACTGACATATAGTAGAAACAAATTTAAATTTGGTTTGATATTTGACCATATATCAGTAACAATATATATATATGTCCTAAAAAGTGACGCTTGCTCGTTTAATAAAAAAACAAAACAAAAACAGAACATCCGTCTATATTTTTACAATAGTTTTTAAATACAGGTAGAGGAGAGGCGATATCAAATGTATTATTCAACTTTATTGAATTTTTAATATTAATTAACAACTTGACTTTTAAAAGTATAGAAAACGTTGATACATGCACTGTTAGTGATATGACATATACTGTCAATTACCAAGGGGTCTTTTTTAATTGTTTTACTTTTCATATAAAACTGTACAAACTCTGGCTGCCATGTTATTTTCAAACCCTATATGGAGTAAATGGTGAGTTGATGTCCATGCTTACCATTTCATACATTTTCCTTGTTATTAGTAAATTGATTTACCAAATGTATTTCATGAATAATACCCTTTATTTCTTATTACCGTGGTTTGAAATGTTAATGCACCCCCACTGTCTCTGTTATAAGGTGGTCCGACGGTATAGTGGTATCACGCTCGACTGTCAATCCAGAGGTCCGGGGTTCAAATCCCGGTCCAGGCACTGGACATTTCTGAAATGCTCTTGGGTGTCTCCCACCTGACTAAGAGGCTCCAGGAAAGACGGATTCGCGTGTAACGGTAAGAACCAGACTGTCTATTCGCAAAGAGCCAGGCTAAATTAGCCGGACAAACCTTTATCTAAATGGATCTCTCTCTCCCTCTCTCTCTCTCTCCCCCCCCCCCCCTCTCTCTGTTCTAGGGGGTTTGTCTCACTCTGGGTCTGTACTAGTAGATGATGAATTTGGCGCCATGAGTGGCTGTATTTGCGCTATATAAAGCGCAATTGTAAGTGTTTATCATGAAAAGGGCCCGATATAAATCTGGTATAATATATTCTAACACTTTTAAAATTTTCTTTTATATAAATAAAGAAGGATTTTACCCTGTATTGTCTTGTCGATTAAAACACGTTTCGCAAAATGACCTACTTTTGGCTATTCCGGTTTACTGCATCCATTTACGCCTAAAAAGGATTCCAGATTAATATTTCTTCCTTTTGTAATTCAAACGTGTAAGAATGGAAATAGATATTAGTTTTGCGTGATTTGTTGGCAATAAAACACGGTTTTGAGTTCAGATGCGTAGCAATCTAATCACGAAGGTCGAAGGCCTGAGTGATTATTTACGACGCCACTGAACAAAAAAACCCCCAAACAACTCAACATAACTCATTGGATCTGTATCATACTTAAAGGAATTTCTCTTCATCATAAAGTATGACCAGATAGAATATTTAACGAAATATACCCATATCCTCTTTCGAATTTCAGTATTGACACAATTAAAAAAGATTATGTTTCCCTTCGCTTACAAATTATTACTGTCAACGAAACAAGCAAATCTAATAATTTTCATAACAATAGCGATAGAAAAATGCCAAAATTATTTCAAACTTTCTTTAAGGTAAATTCACCTGTTCACCATCATTGTATCGTTGTTTAACGTTTTCGACTATTCATTATCTTAATTTTGGCATTTCACCAAATTCAATGAGTTTCCACTTTTTCAATTTTCGACTTTTCACCACCTTAGTTTTGCTGTTTTATCAATTGACCTTCTGGCTTTCGTTGTTGACGGGTTTTTACTTTTCACCTTATTTCGACATTTCAACAATAGAATTTCACTTTTTCATAATTGTAATTTAGCCGTTTCACCATCATACTTTTTTCGACGTTTCACCATCATAATTTTGACTTTTCGACTTCCATTCGCGCATGTAATTGCGTGCTCACATAATAATTTGACATCTGCTCTCATTTTCATGATGTTGACAATTATTTTTTTTTAACATAAAACCTTTTTTTAAAAAAGTTCACAATCGTGAAGATATTTTAGCGAATACAATTAATATGATGAAAAGGATATGTAGATACTATCTTATTTACAAACACCCGTGTATATCATCCTCTCAGTGCTAATAAATTACTTTTTGGTATAAATCATTTAACTTATGAAGGCAATAAAAGGCTATTACAACACTTTCATTATTTTCTCAAATCGACAAGAAGGTTCGAAAATGACTAAATATGTTCTAAATTTTAATTAAAATACATTTTAACAACTGCTGTCTGACTTTGCGATTGGGCGTTTGGGCACGAAAATATCGACGCAGGCCTTTTTTATCTTCCTTTTCTCTTTCTTCCAAGAGTTGGGCGACAAGCCTTAACAACATTATTAAGGGTTGGCCCTTCCCAAAATGAGAGTAATAAAATAGGCATTACTTACTTTGTATTTTCGTAACATTTGAGGAAATGATGATAACGAATATTTGATAAAATAATGAAGTTCAAAGGAAAAATGAATAAAAGGGGAAAAAAAGAAAAGAAAATATAGAAAACAACAAAGAAAAAGAATGAACAGACTCAATCAAACCGAGTCTGCTTTTATTTTTCTTGGTTGCACATACTTTTGGATCGATTGTCTCACAATCGATCCAAAGTTAACAATGCAGAAATTTCCTTACTGCATACCGAACAAAATAGTGCGGAAAGTAGTTCCATGTTATAGATTATGTCAACCATCAAAATATAATTATTCTGGTACGACTGTATTTTCAGCTGTCGAACGTCCAAAACAAGAAATTCTTAACGTATTTTTCAGTTTTTATTATATACATTTCTGTTGTGTATTTCTGACTGCAGTGACTTATTAAGTTATTAATGCGCGAAAACTAGGTCACCAACAATCCTACAATGCCAGCTTTGTTTACAGCACAGGCCGATCCTTAAGACGTTGTTAAAAAATTACAGCTAGCCTAGAAGTCTTTTTTGTAGCGATTTTACTCGATAAGATTTTATTGAACTGAAAAAAAATCAGTCCGGGATAGCAAGGGAAACAGCTGTAGTTCGATTCGTCTTTAAAAAGTTACATCCCTTTGTTTCATTTACGTCCTTTGCATACATGTCAGATACATTTTTCCACGAACAAAAAGGTTAATATCTCATTCCAACTATTCAGATCATCAGGCAAATCATAACTTTATTGTACAACAGACATGCTGATTTAATCTGTAAATGCTCTACAGTAGACTCTACTGCAGTTTGTTAATATCTGTTTATGCAGGACGAAGGTGTTATTTCGCCCCAGTCAGTCCGTCCCAAACTTTAGTAAAATTGGTTAAGATTCGTTACTTAATATACAATAAGTAACATGTACGTATTTATGTACTGTAAAGCAAGTGTATAAAGTAATGTTTATGATTAGTAAGGTCGGTGGTTCTACCCATGTGCCCCTCTCGTGATGAAATAATGCACGGAGGGGCACCTGGGGTCTTCCTCCACCATTAAAGCTGGAAAGTCGCCATATGACCTATCATGTGTCGGTGCGACGTTGAATCCAACGAAAAAAAAAAAGTTCTTATCACGAGTTTTGTAAATGTATTATTTATAATTCTGATAATTACAACAAGTCATGAGCACACTCCATACCTCATTTACTAAAGCAAAGAGCTATAAAAATAAATAAATCAGCAACTTGAAAGGCATATAGAGCAAATCTTGCCAACGTCCCGTGACTACTGAATGAGATCTCGTAAGCATCTGTTGATCACTATTAATTAAGTCGGCAAACGCTTTGAAATTAGATTAATTTCGGATCGTTTGTTAATTTACAATGATAATGGTGTTTTTTTATTGTTATTAGTATTTTCTACATGGGGAAAGAATGAATTTATGACTGGAAGTCTGGCAAATAACAGTTGTTTGAAAAATGGACTCGATTCTGTTTATTAGGACCAGGCGTACAGCCTGTTTTATACTTAAGGTAAGCGTCTGTTAATTTGATCACAATTGATCAAGTTGGCAAACGCTTTGAAATAAGACAATGCGCTAACACGCAATGATGCGGAAGTATCTCCAGTTGCCATTCTTTGCATTTTATAGTTCTTTGACTGAAGGAAACGTTGATTATTTTCATCAGTCAGTTCCGAGACAAATAAGAATTTAAGAAAAGCTTCTGATTATGGTGTACAAATATCATTGGAAGTGTCTCGCCATCTGGTAAATGGATGTCTACTAATAGCCTGAGTTCTAGGCATTTCCAGAAATGAGACCGTGTTTTGAAGAGTATTGTCCCTTGATTATTAAGCCAGATTGGTTAAATTTGATTGTTTCCCTTTATACCATCTTAACGCGAGTATCGATTTTTGTTAATCTCTCTTATCTTGATAATCCTGACTTTACACCGGTTTTGTTAATTAGGGTTATTGTGACGACATTGTGAAACTTTTTACACAAGCGGAGTTTCTACCTTGCCCGAGGCTATTGCAGTACATTCTTCAAATTGGTGATTTTGAATGATTATCGGGTTTTTGTTTCAAAATTGAGAGCCGGGAAGGATATTCCCATTACTCAGCATAACTTTTAGATATGTATTTAATCCTTTGATTATATCTTTTAAGGGCAAAAATATATGTGAATCATAAATTAAAAGTTAATTAATTAAAAAGTAATTTTTAAAATTTAAATATTTTTATTCAAACATGTAATTTAAAATAACAATTTTGATTTATTTTGACAAAGACGGAATTAGATCGACATACATGTTTGTTATTTGATATACATAACATTATTATTTCTTGAAATTGGTGATTTTGAATGATAATCTGGTATTTGTTTAAAAGTTGTCAGGAAGCATGTTATTCCCATTCCTTAGCGTATTTTTTAAATATGTATTTAAAGGCATTGACTTCCAGATTTGGCTAAAATATTTCGTCAAAACCAATAGCGCTATAGCGGAATAAGTGAATTATGACTTCAAAATATAGATTTTTTTATAATCGAGACAGTTTACCTTGAGTAAAACGTTACAGTCGCTTTTCGATTTTCATTATAAAAAGTAGTAAAACAGCAAATTCTCATGTATTTCCGTAGCATATAATTTGCCAGTAATTAAGTTTTAAAGCCTTCTTAAGAAATATAGCATTTATTTCCAGATATCTATAAAAGCATTTTTTCTTGTTGTCGAACGATCTGGAGGCCAGTCCCTTTAATTTTTAAAATATTTTTTGAGGGCAAAATATGTGTATTTCGGGTCTCCTTGGAAACGTGTCTTTTCAGTTTAAAAAGTTTTTAAATATTATGGACCCGTGGCCTATAAATGCATTTTACTTTACAATAATGTTAATTTGGATTTTGAACGGTAAGATAAATTATCAAAATTTATAACTTCATATCCATAATTTAGAATTTAACTTAAACGTGTCGTAATAATTGTCCCTTGCCGCGGGGCATGTTAGACAAACAGACACTAATCCAATTAGTAACGGTGATAAAAAGAAATATGTCAGCATTCGGTTAACTTATTGTCAAACGCGTTATTTGACTTTATCATTACAAAAAGATAAGAAATTTATAACAACAATATTATGATACTTACAAACAAGAAACATGAAATTCGCACCTGACCCAATGGACTTGTATATCTAAGAATGGCGATAATAATATTTGGAACAATCGTAGAATAAAACAATGAAATGAAGGTCTCCCTTTGAATGAAGACTTGAATAAATGAATTTTAGTTAATTATCAGTGATACTGCAGCCGAATAATATGTTTTCATATGTGCCCATTACTTTTAAGTGAACTATGTGAAAAAAGTAAACTGCAAATGTACGTTTTAATGCGAATATTACTTTCAATGTCCATGTGTTATATTTACATGTACAATATTTAAGTTTAACTATGAACATGTAGATCTAGTTCTATATGTTCATCAACTTTATGTTATGTTATGTTTTAACGCAATAAATAATTCTGGTAGTGAAAATGGTATTAAATGAATTAAAAAATGGAATATTTGTTATTTAAACATGTAATTTAAAATAACTTTATTTTTATTTAAACTGACAAAGTAATGACATTAAACACGGAATTAGATTGACACACATGTCTATCTAATTCAGAGACGTGTACCAGTTTATCCGGTGTCATCAGTACACGTGTAATGTGACGGGCAAAATTTTCCAAATTAGTAAAATCAGTGCTATTCAAACGTTTAGGGAAGCAAGAAGACATAAAAATAACTTAAAAATAAACTCATTGAAAGGAAGATTAACTTTTCTAGTTTTCTTCAATAACTTAATAAATGTTGTGAGATGATTATAAATATAAGAATATATCATTTTAAAAGACCATGTAAAGCTTAAAATCTGTCATTTCCTACAGAAATCAATGTGACTCGGGATCAAAATAAGTTACTTATTTCAAACGCACAGGGAAGCAAGAAGATCATAATTTATTTTATCAAAAATTATATTGAAAGTAGTGAAACTAATTTGACATTGTCCTCAGAAATATTGAGATATTTTTCATATGGGCAATATCCGCACTCGCGTCAAACACTCGAAAGACCAAAAAAGTTGAAGCGATTTCCGATGAAACTTTCATGGCTGCTGACGCTTTACGTGCTATTAGTTTAATTGGCAATAAATTCAAATACAACTTACATGTATCAAAAGGGGATTTAATTCCTGATTGATTTATGAAAAAATTATCAAATAATATCCAAATTACAAATGGTCTGGTGATTTAAACCTATGTATGTACTGTACACAATTAACATCTACTGTTACGTCACAAGTAAATTAGGCCTAAAACAAATTCTTTGTTTCCGGTAACATGATAGAAAAAAATAGGGTAGGTAATTCGGATTTTTTTTTATCAGGGAGACTTTTCGGAAATTATTTTTGTTTAAAAAATGAAAACAAATAAGCGGGTAATGCCTTAAGAGCATCAGTAAATTTTTTACCAACATCACTGGCCATGTTTAAAGCTTAAAAAGTGCAGTTTTGCATCTTTTTATTAAAAAAATTAAAACATATTCAGGCCATAAAGAACATTAATTTAGGGCCGGGTGAAAAATTTAGGTTAGTTCTAGGGGTGTAACGATACATCGAAATATCGATGCATTGCGATACTGAGTGTCCCGATAGTATGCATCGATAGAAAAGTCACGAACCAATAACAATCGCCGATAGTTCCTTCAACAATCGAAAGTTTCGATAGTTTTAAAATTTTAGTAAATACAGAAATAATTTATAAACCAAGAAACAGAGCCAGCTTTCATTTGCGCATTGGAAAATGTTTACGTCTCCATTACAATAATTACCCTCACGGAATTAAACTTCCACAAAGGACTGGGAAGTCTGGGAGATAATAAATAAATTTGGTTTCTGAGAAACTTTGATTGAATATATTTAAATAACCTGTTAATCTTAAATGAGAAAATGTACAATGGAGAAAGTAGGTTACTTGTATGATATAGCAAACTGTTAGGTAGGGCCCTTCATTTAGTGCTGGTACACCTTAGTCCGATCCGTCAATTTTCGTCTTTTTCGATGATTTGGGTTATTAAACATGTTGACATTCGCAACAAAATGGCCGATTCGTTTGAGTATACCTTGCATAGGTTTATTGTTTTACCTATTGTTTCAAAGCCAAGGAAGGCAAGAAATAGAAAAAAAATGTTAAAAATATTTAATGTTAGATTTATTTCTGTCCATTTCAGTTATACAAACATGTATCTCAATGTGTATTAACAGCAATTATAAACAGTGCCGTGTCTTACATTGAGTAACAATGCCAGTTGGTAGTTTTACTGTATAAAACATGGTGGCCGATAACTATTGCAATAGTATTGCAATAGTAACCTGCAATAGAATAGTATCGCAATAGTTTTTCAGCAATATCAGTAGTATTGCAATAGTCAAAATTGGCCTCAATAGTCACCCCTAGTTAGTTCGGGATACCAGAAACAAACAATTTTTTTTTACTCCTTAGTGATAAAACCAATAACTTTACATGACTGTGCATTTTGATTTATATCTTCCATTATTTTGGTTTCTTCAAAGTTTTGATGTTAAGATTGCCTGTCACAAATATAAAACAGTATGAACGTCAAATTATTTTGACGCGCCCTCCGGTGACCGGACAGTTATCAGATTCTCAGGTGATTTTCTAGCTGTCACGTTATTGATTTCTTAATGAATAAGTAATGATTTTACATAGTTTTAACTGTTATTTACTTAAGATATCAATACTTATCTGTAAACAAAATATTGTATGAAATTCACACTGTGAATACATACCAAGGTACATTTTTCAACGTCTCGGATAGATTACCAATTTATCAGTTGATAAAACAAATGAGATTGTGTTTGTATACAAATCCATTGTTATTATCTTTTAGAAATGATATAAGATTGATCATGATCAACAATTAGGTAAAATTTGCCGTCTTATCGGTAAAATTATCTCCCTTGAAATCACCTGGCTGTGCGATATCGATGTTTATATGGTTGATATTTTCCAATAGAAACAAAGACGGAAAAAAAGTTTGAACAAATATTGTTTTAATTAGAATGAACACACAATATTTATTATCCTATTGAAGTGTTCGTCATTCTTTTCTCTATACAAAGATATAAAAATTATTTATCTAAAATGAAGAATTAATGTTTCCCTTGGCGTTTAAAAACATCTCTATCAGTCTCTGTTTACGGCATATAGGTACTGAATGAAATAAGCAAAAACCTGTGATACGTATCTTATTCTTTCCCCTGTAGCCACTTTATTCATAATTTGAGAATATTTATTATCCTATTGAAGTATTTTACAGACAATCAATTTTTTATATATGTTTTTATTTTGAAATTATTTTAATGTCTTCTTGCTTCCCTAGACGTTTAAAAGTTGGTGATTTTTGTATTATTTCTTTATTTGCACGTTTCCGTGGTATTTCCGAACGCGCGCGGAAACGCACGAACTCGCCCGAAGTTTAGCTGCCGATGATACAGAAAGAGATGATTGTTACAATAGAGTATTATTTTCAACTGGTAATTCTTACTGCATGCATCAGTATAAAAGAAAGAAAGGTAGAGAGAGAGCAGAAAGGAAAGTCATAACAATTTCATGCGTTAAATTTACACAATTAGAAAAGAAGCTAAAGTATATAAATGGTCTATGTTTTACTGTTTGCTATACACATTTAGAAAAGAAGCTAAAGAGTATGTAAATTATCTATAATTTCAAATGATTATTTCTTTTAATCTGGTTTAACGAAAAAGATATTGTGCAAATGGAGCGGTATGTAACCAGGTGTGCAACTTGGAAAATACGTTTTATTATTGCAGATAATGATAAAAGTGATAATAACAGTTCGGGAATAATTTCAGTTATATTAAGGCGAACCATAGTTTATTGAAATTACTAGATTTCGGCAAAATATATGTTACAGGGAAAGATGCTGACGTATCATGTTAATAAATAAAAAAAATCATAAGACATGATGCACGTTGCAACTATATATATTTCTTTCTAAAGAAGATAGCCACTGTCTCGTATTTTAAAGATTCGTTTAACTATACCCCTTAGTTTAAGTTTTAACCATAAATATGTTATAAAGAATTTATGTGATGCAACATTTTGAATAAATTGTTTTCGGAGCCACTGAAGCACTTTTTGATAGTTGCTTATTACCAATTATCAGCTTTTGGCAAGTTTATTGCTTATCAACACCTTTTTATTAGGGGATTAGGGACGATCAGGTCTTTTTATTACACAGATAATAATCTTTTCGGTGATTGCGTAAGAGCATTTTGAAAATTAGATTAGATAAGATAATATAACAGTGATTGAGTTTTTACTTGTATTTGATTAACAGTATTTTTTCCTGAATACAGGTTAATTGTTCGATATTAAAGTATAGATACATAGAACACGTGTTAAAGGTTCGCTTTAGAGTGAAAATATTATACAATAAAGTTTTGTGACAACATTGTGAAAAATTGTCGTTTATTGATTTATTAGTTTATTCAAAGAAGTATAAAATACATTTTATAGCTCTTTGGTTTATTGTCTCTCCCGAAAATTGTTATGTACTCTCTTTGCTCCATATTATATAATGCTTTCACTTGCTGTAGGCATTGTATTTATGCAATAAATCGAAATTGAGTTGAACTGAATGTACGCACAGCTAATCTCTAGCAGGTACAGCATGCACTAAAAGATATGAAAAATTTATTAATCCCTTGTTCATATAGTAAAAATATTCGTGATAATTATTATGAATAACCTTTACACTACTTTAGTGTCACATTATACTAAATTTTTCCTAAAATACTTTTTTCTATAATGAGCTTGTTTTGTTCTTAGGTTTTCCACTTTTTATTTTAAAAATCTGACATTTATTAAATCAGTCAGTCAGTCCCTTTGCGAAACCTTGAGAAGTCATAATTCGCACATACTTTACTACACAATGACTGGCTCGGGGGTAAATAGATCACACTTCCAATTAAACAGGCTCTGGTGTCATAAAAAGAGACCTTTTACATTGTCAAGTATGTTTGTTAGTTTTTTTTTCTGTTCATTTTTCATTAGTGTGTGACTGACAATATGTTTTTCAAATGTTCATTGCATAGAAAAATTATTTTTGACAAGTTAAACATGACTATATTTGCTGTTGTTAGCTTTACCGGTACTTAAAATTAGTGTAAAATAAATCACCCTTCCCACTACGTTTTTACAGTAGATCTCTAATCTATAATACTTGTTTTTATGATCGGCACCTCCCGTGATACGATAAGCGGAGATAACCGAACCATAACGATCTGCAACAGCCGCTAAAAAGACGGTCGAAGGGAGACAAAAATGTATAGCGTTGATCTCAATAAACAAGGAAAGATAATAGAATCGATTTTTGCCCAATTCTTCAGTATGTGCCGAACGTCCGTGTTATGTTTTTCTAACGGCATAAACTTTAATCCTTACAACACAAATTTAGAAATATCTTTTTGATGAATAGAAAGCTTATAAACCAAGCAATTCATTAATCAGTTTTTACTTTACACATGTATTTAGAATAAAATGGATTATTTCTGAATGCTTAACTACTGGTTTTCAAAAATTTGAACATCACATTGCCGCTATTGGTGTTACATGTCATTTAAAACAGTTATTCATTTAAAAAATATTTGAATACTAAAATATGAAAATTGTAAATATTTCAAAAGTTGAACTGTTTTACCTTTGAAAATCCATTGATAATGTTGTTAAAATCTAAAAATCTGAAAGAAAAATTTAAAATTAGGGCTGGGAGGATTTCAAAATTTTGAAACTGATTAATTATTTGTATGAAATCGAACCGATTTGTTTAATCGGCCGCCTTACCCTTGCATGATCGTAAGAGGCGACTAATAGGGTCTTAACACTTGGTTTTGCAGTAACTCTGTGATTCCAGCAGGTATGCAAATCTTGATTCCATACCTCCTGTTTTTACTTCGATGTAAATGAGATGTGGAACCAAAATTTGTAGTCCTGTTTGGCGCCATATAACCTATACTGTGTTGGTGCGCCGTAAATTTTACCCAAATAAATACATAAATAAATAATCGGCCGCCATATTTAAAATGCTGTTGTTTTTTTCCCGACGACTGTGTCAAGGTACAGACAGCAGCTGATTACATTAGGAACTTCCGGAATTTATCGTTTGCAAGCAGTGTGATAATTAATAAGTCATATTTTGATGTATTTTATTTTAAATATATCATGACAAGCAAATGTAGCAGTGTCATTTTTACACTTGCATTATGTTGTACATTTAATATTTAAACTCATCTCATATTTCATATTTGTCAACATCATGGGCCTTTAAACCTTTTATTTATTTATTAGCATAGGGCCTTTAAAGTACAGAAAAGTGAGATGTTGTCAACATTTCCACGAACTGATTATTTTTAGATTGGCTAGTTTCACTTTGTTTCGTCCAATAGGACTGGAATGTTGGTTGTTTTGTGGTCACGTGATCTTGGTTTGCGGTAGAAACCGCCATGTTTAATTTCTGGCCAGCAAGGCAAAGTGGTTCAACAAGCGTTTTACTTTTTATAAGTTTGCATGGTCTATTTGGATAATGGAATTGGGTTCGTATAATGTTATTACATTTTATCGATGGATTTGTATTGTTTCTGGTTCGGTTGATATTGTTGTATTCGTTCATTTTACGCGTTCATTCTGTCATTCTGGTATCCGCGTAAAGTTCTGTAATCGCAGGTCTACAACTGCCATTTACTTCTGTTTTAACATCTAGCATGAATATCACACTATTCACATTACAGCACAGTTACAGCTCTTGGGGATACTGATACACTGTAATGTAACAGGTTTGAAAGGTTCGGAATATTGTATATTCTATAAATCATTGTTAAATATGTTACGGAGAAAAATGATAAGGGATTTGTAATGTAACAGGTTTGAAAGGTTCGGAATAGTGTATATTCTATAAATCATTGTTAAATATGTTACGGAGAAAGATGATAAACTGTAATACTTGAATCTGAATAGAAAATATTGAAAGTTTGCTGATTTATCAAACCTGTCACAAAACATGTAGCCCAAGGGTTAAACAGGTATACTTAGTTGTTTATACCATTTACTTCCGGGATCAAATTTAGATATGTTTAAGGAAAAAGGCACGACGAATTGCGTAATTTTACATAGCGGCTAGACTGCTTAATTAAATATATATGTTGAAACATAATTATCTAGGGAGATTTTAGAGTTAGAGAGAAAGATGGGTTAGAAATGCTAGATTGATAAGGTCACCTTCACTTGATAATATCTAGCTAAAAATGTTATGTTTAATTATTAAAGACTGTTGCTATGTTAAATAAAACTGGTTAAAAGGTTATGTTTGTTGTATTAAATGGCCACGTTACGTTACAACGCGCGTTTCTGGAGCCGCAGACCAGGATGAACCTTTGGAATGTTGTCAGGGCACTACGATGAAGTACGCAATACCACTAGAAGATCACGCCGAGAAACAAGGTTAGAAAACTGTCTATTCTATTTGCTTGTTAAATAATTTATTCTAAAATGGCAGACAACGCTTCAATTTAGCAAATTTTTCAAGATTTGGCTATTCAATTAAAAAATGTTTCCACCGCAATAGGAACTCAAAGTTTACAACAGATGGTTTCAAAATTTGATGGTAATTCTGAAGATTTCAAGTCTTGGGTAAAATCAATAGAAAAATATTCCATTTTAAATGATTTAAATGATGAGAGAAAGAAATTAATTTGCTATCAGACAGCAACAGGGCCAGTGTCAGATTTTATACATAGATTTATGAACGAAAATCAAGATTGTACTTGGGCTGCTTGAAAAAAATCTTTATTTACTAGATTTTCGGAGATACACGACTCACAGCGTGCTTTATATCTTTTGCAAAATATAAAACAAAAACCTGACGAAAATGTAAATGTCTATGCTGAAAGATTATTAACTCTGGCAGAAGATGCCTATGAAAATCAAGATCAAGGTCAAAATCATATTGCAAATTTAGCAATTATTCAGAAACAGTTAATAGGTTATTTTATTGACGGGTTAACAGAAAAGTTTCTTAAAATGAAAGTTATGCGTGATTCGCCGGAAACTTTACAGGCTGCAGTTAAGTCAGCAATGAATGAACAAAATTTAAGAAATCGGTTGAATTTACGATTCGGAAATGCTAGCCAGCAAAATTTTTCAGAAACTTGTCAAAAAACTAAAGACTTAGATCACACTCAGCCAAAAATTCGTTGTCAATATTGCCGTAGGCAAGGGCATAATGTCAAGCAATGTAGGACACGTCAGAAATATGTTCATGCAGTATTATTTCGAAAGAAAGCAACTAGGCATATGCAGAAATTAAGCCAAAGTAAGTTTCAAAACAATTATGATTGGAAAAAATATATTGATTGCTGGAATTGTGGGAAATTAGGACATTTTATGAGAGAATGTAGAAGTGTATTGAGACCTAAAAGAAACATATTTAGGCCTTTAAACTAAGATCTTCCTGTCATAAAGAAGTCGATGGTAGGAAAAATGATTTATCCACGTATTTTATAGCGCTAGCAGGGAATCCAAACTCTTGTACAATTAGAATAGGGAAACAGAAGATTAGGGCATTAGTAGACTCTAGAGCAGAAGTCTCGTTAATTAATAGGAGGACATATGAATCATTAAACAGAATTCCAAAACTATTTAAAAATCATAAAGTTTCATTACAGTCTGTAAATGGTAATTCACTGCGTGTAGATGGATACACCAATCTTATTTTTCGAATAGGTGGTGAAAAAATAGAACATAAATTTTATGTGGTCTCAAATATGAATAGAAAAGCAATACTTGGAAGGGACTTTCTCATTCAGAACAAATGCAGAATTTATTTTGATCTTTTATCAATGAGAGTTAAAAATAGCTATGTCACATTACAAGAAGATGTACATATTGCTTCAGTAGTTAGATTGCAAAAAGATACTGTAATTAAACCTCAGACAGTGCATATTTGTTCAGGACAATTAAGAAAAGACTCTAAACTAAAGAATTTTAAAACATATGAATTAAAAAGTGTTGAAGATGGTTATCTCAGTACAGAACCTGGTTTAATGGTAGCTAATTCAGTCATAAAGTTACGAAAACATCGTAGGTTTCCTGTTATGTTAGTAAATTCTACAAATAGAACAGTTAAATTAAGAAAAGGATGTGCTGTTGCAACTGTTGAACAAATTGATGAAAAATGCATAGCTTCTGTTTCTGATGTCAATAAATTATCAAACAATAAGGGTGAAAAATCAAGTATTAATACAAAAGAAATAATAGCACCTAAAGAACACTTTCAGTATGTAGAAAAACTAGTTCAAACAAATAGGGACGTTTTTGCGAATAATGACTCAGAGTTGTCACAGACAGATACGATTACAATGAAAATTTCTACTGTAGAACATGAACCGATAAAACAGCGACCATATAGAGTGCCATTAAATGACAGGAAAATTATGAGTGATGCTATAAATGAAATGCTTAAGGCTAACATAATAAGACTTTCTCAAAGCCCTTATGCAAGTCCTGTTGTACTGGTTAAAATAAAAACGACAATAGTCGTCGTTTCTGTGTCGATTTTAGGCGTTTAAATTCCCTGGTGAGACCCACAGCATACCCTCTACCTATTATCGATGATATATTGGCTCTTTTAGGTGAATCAGAATACTTTACTACCCTAGACTGTCGCTCAGGAGTTTTGGCAAATACCGATTGATGAGAAAGATAAAGAAAAAACTGCATTTACCACATTCAGGGGTCTATTCGAATTTAACGTTATGTGCTTCGGATTAGTTAATGCCCCTGGGGTGTTCCAGGAATTAATGTCTAAAGTCTTAGAGGGATTAGATTTTGCTGTGGCATATTTAGATGACTGTCTTATATTCAGTAAAACATTAGAAGAACATAAACGCCACTTAGACATTATTTTTCAAAGGTTAAGAGAGCATTAACTTAAACTTAAGTTGAAAAAGTGTCAATTCATGCAGCCTTAAACCGAATACTTAGGTTTTGTCATAGATGAAGATGGCATCAGACCAAATCCTGATAAAGTTAAAGCTATTAGGTCACTTCCGGTTCCAAAAAATGTGCGTGAACTTCGAAAAATAATCGGGACTTCCTCGTTTTATCGTCAGTTCATCCCCTCATTTTCAGAAAAAGCAGAACCTCTTGTAAACCTTACAAGGAAAAATTCTCCATTTATTTGGACAGAAGAATGTCAGAAAAGTTTTGAAAAAATTAAAGAACAATTAACAGCTATTCCTTTCTTATCTTACCCGGATCCAAACAAGCCGTATACATTGTATACCGATGCCAACGATAGTCATGTGGCAGCGTGCTTAACTCAAGCGTGTAATTCACCAGAATCAGATGAAAATAAAGAAAGACCTATATATTTTCTGTCTCATAAACTTAAGTGAAACACAAAAGAAATACAGCACTATTGAGAAGGAGGCGTACGCCATCTTTTATTCTTTGCAACGTTTAGATTTCTTTTTACACAATGCTGAATTTACAATCAAATGCGACCATTCTCCGCTGCAGTATTTATTAAAACGTCAAATGCAAAACAAGAAAATTCAGTTATGGGCATTGTCTATTAGTGGTTACAACTGTAAGATAGAGTATCTTCCAGGAAAAGCAAATGTTATTGCTGATTTCTTTTCACGACCACCAGATTCTGAAAATAAACAAACAGAAAGTGAGCAAGAAATTGAACCAGATATTAATGACAATACCTACAAAATATCTGACAAACATACAGTGAAAAGCATAAATGTTATAAACTCTAACAACTTAAATCCAAAAGAGGTAGCTAACAAAGAATATCAGAAACAAGATTCTTTAGTAGAAACTGTCCCAGAATTTGCAGAGTTAGATATGAGATTAGAACAAGATAAAGATCCTGCAATTGTTCAGATGAAAATGCAACTTAAGCATGGTGACCCAAGTAAGGCTGAACTGAAGAAGTATTTAGAAGTAGACAATGTTCTATACTATATTTCAAACCCAGATAAGGAACCAGTTATGAGACTATATGTTCCTAGTCATTTAAAATCATTAGTTATAACAGAATATCACAACAATGGTCACCCCGGTACACAGCGTATGTTTGCAACTATAAAAACAAAGTACTACTGGCCAATTATGTTTAAAGAACTTCATAGGTATGTAACAACTTGTGTTGATTGCCAAGCTAGAAATTTGACAAAGGTTAAAGCGCCCTTAAGAGAAACAAATATTGCACCATTTCCATTTGCTATTGTTTCAATAGACATATGTGGTCCTTATGAGAAAACACTTAGTGGCAATCGTTGCATCATTTGTTTTGTTGACATGTTCAGTGGTTTTCCAGAAGCTTTCGCAGCTCCTGATAAAAGTACAAATACAGTAATAGGCTTACTTTTGAATGAGATATATCCTAGATATGGATGTCCTCTCCAGATAATTCCTGAAAGAGTTAAATATTGACAATGTATCATGTACAGCATACCACCCTGAAAGTAATGCAAAGCAAGAACGAATGCACAGAGTTCTACATGATATTTTAGCAAAAAGAGTTCAAGGTAATACACGAGAATGGGATCTCCATCTTAATATGTCTTTAGCAGGCATACGTCACAATGTTTCTTCAAGTTCAAAGTTCACACCTTTCTATTTAGTTTACAACAGAGACCCGATTTTACCTATTGATAATCTGCTAAAGCCTAGGGCTAAATACCATGGCGAAGAGTTTCACAAGATAGTTCTCCAAGAACAACATTCAAGTTTCCTTACTGCTTATAGACATTTAAAACGCTCAAAACGAAAACGTAAGGCACAAGTAGACAAAAAAGCAAAAGACATTAAGTTCGAAATAAACGATCCTGTCTATTATAAGAACTATCAAAGAAAAAACAAGCTTGAAGATCGCTGGAAATCGCATTACAGAATTCTTGAACAAAAAGGTCCAGTTACATACCTTATTAAGAACCAGCTTGGCAACTCTGTTGTTCAAGTACATGCAGATCAGATAATGCTTGCTGACATTGCTGAATGGCCCGAACGCAAAGCTGTCAAAGGTTATCCAAGACGAAGGGTTAACTATGTAATACCTCCAGATGATTCTAGCTCAAGCAGTAATGATGAATCTGATGTTTCTGAAATATCAAACAAAATCAGAAAAGTTAAAATGCCTAAAAGCACAAATAGGGTCCGTCAAGAACGTAAAAATTCGTCCTCAGAAGATAACATGCCTTTAGCTCATTTGAGAAAACATTTAAGAGAACAGAGTAGGGAACAAAATGACTCAGAAACGGAACAAAAAGCAAACAATACTGGCGAAAGTTCAGCTAGTATAGGTAACAATACAGAAAAAAACAATTACCTTGATAATGAATCCCGTATGGAATCAGGTGCTTCGCATTCTGATCAGTCCATAGAGACGGATGACATGGATACACAGTCTTTGTCAAACGAGTCTGAAAATAATCAAAGTAACATGGTTATTGAAAATGTAACAAGACACACAAAAACACCTAATCTTGTTATGAAACATGATACTGATGACAAACAAAAATATCTGCAAATGATATTAAGTCACATGGCTGAGAGTGAAAAAAGCAAAAATATGATGTTAAGTCACATGGCTGAGAATGAAAAAAGCAAAAATATGATGTTAAGTCAAATGGCTGAGAATGAAAAAAGCAAAAATGACATGATGCAAGATCTGCTAAAGACATTGTTTTAGACTTTAACTGTAAGACAATTGTTTCAGGGCTTAAACGAAGGTCCTATCTTAGAGAATACTTTGCTAATTTATAGCATAGCATGATACACAAGAGATTGGTAAGAAAAGTAGCGGTATATGATGACGTTGATAAATCCAAATGACTTCACCAAGGTGTATATTCATATACACTGTATTGTTTTTGTAAATATCTTCAATTAAAGTTATTGATCATACATTTATTATTATAATTGTTTGGTGTTGGTTAAGTTCCCAATGCACAAAGTTATATTTTCTGCATAGTAAAAGGCTAGTAGAAAATATATGATACAATCACAAAGTAACGTTTTTTTTCTTTAATTCTGATTAGAACAGAATACCTATACCTATGATAAGTTTCTCCACGCACCTGTTACATTAACTGGTGTCATGATAAATTTCTCCACGCACCTGTTCCAGAAACCCGTGTCATGAAAGGTTTCTACACGCACCTGTTACAAAATCCGGTGTCATGGTAAATATCTCCTAGCACCTGTTTAAACGTATTTCTGAATATTTTAGTTTAAGATTAAGAAATAAGAAATAGTTATATTCAACCCATTTGAAGTTTCTATACGAGATTTATGTTTTATTAAAGCACGTACGCTTTGCCAGTATCTAATGACTTTTGATCTTTTTTTTTTCTTAATAGTAAAATGCAAATACGACTAAAATTAAGAGGCATAACAACAATTTAATAATATATCATAGAATAAGCCGAATAAGTAAGGCTTACAATACGTAATTACTTTATTGCATATATGATTTTGTTGATTTAGATTTAGTGTTCTCATACCTTTTTATGCCCCCACCACTTTGGGGGGGGGGGATATAGATTTGCTCTTGTCCGTCCGTCCTTCCGTGTGTCTGTCCGTCCGTCCGTCCTTCCGAAAATGTTGTGTCGTGCGTAGCTCTGAAAGTATTTGACGTAGAGTCACAAAACTTTACAGGAATGTTGGTCAGCATGTGTAGTTGTGCACCTGGGGTTTCGCGTCCGGATTCATTCAGTCATGTAGAAGTTATGGCCCCTGACTTTGTAAAAATTGGTCATTTTCATGTTGTGTCGCGCCTAGCCCCAAAAGTATATGACCTAGAGTCACAAAACTTTACAGGCATGTTGGTCAGCATGTGTAGTCGTGCACCTGGGGTTTCGCGTCCGGATTCATCCAGTCATGTAGGAGTTATGGCCCCTGACTTAGTAAAAAATTGGTCATTTTAATGTTGTGTCGCGCATAGCTCCAAAAGTATTTGACCTACAGTCACTAAAGTTTACAGGAATGTTGGTCAGCATGTGCAGTTGTGCACCTGGGGTTTCGCATCCGGATTCATCCAGTCATGTAGGAGTTATGGCCCCTGACTTAGTAAAAAATTGGTCATTTTAATGTTGTGTCGTGCGTAGCTCCAAAAGTATTTGACCTAGAATCACCAAAGTTTACAGGAATGTTGGTCAGCATATGCAGTTGTGCACCTGGGGTTTCGCATCCGTATTCATTCAGTCGTGTAGGAGTTATAGCAACTGACTTAAGTTAAAAATGGGTCATTTTAATGTTGTGTCGTGCGTAGCTCCAAAAATATTTGACCTAGAGTCACCAAAGTTTACAGGAATGTTGGTCAGCATGTGCAGTTGTGCACCTGGGGTTTCGCATCCGGATTCATTCAGTATTGTAGGAGTTTGGCCCCTGACCTAGGAAAAAATTGTCATTTTGATGTCATGTAGTGGGGGCATCTGTGTCCCATGGACACATTTCTAGTTTGTGAGAACAAGCACATTATTTTACTAGCAATTATAGTTAAAGCACATTTACCGCGATACATTTCCACAAAATGAATGAATTGCTGTAATCGCATTAATTCTATTTTTTTGTATCAAATATACATGTTTCAAAGTTCATATATCCTTAAAGTATTCATTTTAAAGTTATATTGTTCTATCTTTAAATAAAGTAAACATGGTCACAAATGCTGTGAAAAAAAAAGAAAAGAAAAATGCGACAACCAGTACAAAAATTGTTATTCATTTAACTATGTATCAGATTCACTTGCCCGAATAATTTTAGCGAAATAATTCATAAAATATAAGTCTGTTTGCAAATGCAAATTAAATGTTAGAGTATTTTTTATTTAAAACAATTTATATAAATTAGAGGATAAATATATAATGTACTTACCTTATAATAACTTGAATACGTGTAATCATTCCTCCTGTCCATTGTTATATCCTTTTATTATATCTGAGTGCTCGTATTACGGTGGAACTTTAATTAAATTTCAAGCAAAATTTCTAAAACACGTCTGCACACAATACAAGCAAGAAGTACAATGCCAGTTAGCTAACAGTTTCTGCCACGAATGCAAAAAGGGACTGACAAGTTCACGGTTGAACGCACAATATTGACCAATAAAAAACTGCGTAACAATAACAGCCCTCAAGGACTTATTATCAGTCAACTATACCAGCAACTTCCTGGTGGAATGTCAAAGTGTTAAAGATAAAATCATGAATAATACAACAATCAACGAAAAATAACCTCGAGCTATAATGATAATCAATCTTTCTCTCCATCTACAATTAAAGGAACTTTGTTAAGACAGAATTTATGAACAATGTAAAAATGAAAAAAGAAATAATCTGAAATTCTGTGTAGAAAAACAACAAAGAACCAAGACAAATATGAAACATTTTAGCAATAGATATATTTACACGATGCCAGATTCTCGTCAGTGTATTTATTCCCTGTATTCCCCATGAAATTCTTATTGAAAATACCCGACACAGTTTGCAAATAAATTGATTATGAAGACTATTTTACCAAGCTGATATGAAGACTATATTTTGCTTTAGCTGAAAACTGTAAAGAATTAACATATTAAAAACTAACTGGAAGTATTTTAGACAGTTTTAGTGATTAGCAAATTCAGGATCCCACAGCCATCTACTACTCCGCAACGAGATGTGTGCGTATAGAATTCAGCAACAACAGAGAATTGTTGCGGAACTATGGGACGCCGATGTGAACAACACGAAACAGCAGACATGGTACCACTTGCGGACAATTGATGTTTGTACTCTGCAGAGAATCAGCTGATGTTGGAGGCAGATTTGTTTAAAACTTGTATCATTTATTGTTTATTTCATTTGAATATTTAAAAGAAAGAAAGGAAATTTATTAAAAAAATAAAAAAAATAAAAAAATAAATAAATGTTTTCGGTGCATACAAATGTATTTATAAAATGTATACTCTATATAAAATGTATAAATGTATACTCTAGATACAAGTCTTTCAGAATTTATACTTTTGAAAGAATATTCAGTATTTTTAAATGTGTGCTTTAGATATCCGACTTTCGGCGTATACACTTGTAGCATGAGCGCAATAAAAAAAATACATGTTCAAGGCATATAAATACATTGATCTTTAAACTGTACTTTATACATGTGCGCGTATTTAATTTTAAAATACTAGCATGTTTCAAAAGATATATCGTATCTATAGAAGATGTGATTTTACGGCTGTTGATATCTATAAACATGTACATGTAAAATTTAAAAACAGATATGTACTTTTGCTTTCTAATTTCAGAACCACTTATGTTTTATATGTATGGCAAGCTCTGATAGATGCATTAGAAAGACGGAATTTCCACAAAATGAATGAAAAACGAAACAAACAGACGCTTATCTGACAAACGTGATACTGTACATGTTATAATAATATATATATATATTATATCTTTATTCTGTTATAGACATGTGATTGCGGAAATATAGACAGATGTGACTTTCGCAAATGAAATACTGTTTAATTTCAATGTATAATGTTGTAATATTGTAAAACTACAGACGAATGTTTTAAAAAAGATATATAATGCACTTTATTTGTATGAAAGAAATCATCACGTTTAAGGAAATTCCTCGATTATATTTGTATTATGCTTGCACTAACTATTCTGATGCCTTAATACTGAGAAAATTGTATCTATCTGTAATATTATGTACTTTAAATTGTCTTTTAATATGTATGTGTAAAATTACCCAACTGTTTAAGTCATGCAGTCAAAAAGCTAATTCCGTTTACAAAATTATACCTGGCGAACCCTCGGCATCATTTCTAAACGATCAATATTAAGGATTTGTTATAGCTTAGATTTACTATTAATCTTTTTTTTATTATTTTTTTTGTGGAAGAAATGAAGGGATTTGTAATGTAACAGGTTTGAAAGGTTCGGAATATTGTATATTCTATAAATCATTGTCAAATATGTTACGGAGAAGGACGATAAGGGATTTGTAATGTAACAGGTTTGAAAGGTTCGGAATAGTGTATATTCTATAAATCATTGTTAAATATGTTACGGAGAAAGATGATAAACTGTAATACTTAATTCTGAATAGAAAATATTGAAAGTTTGCTGAATTATCAAACCTGTCACAAAACATGTAGCCCAAGGGTTAAACAGGTATACTTAGTTGTTTATACCATTTACTTCCGGGATCAAAGTTAGATATGTTTAAGGAAAAAGGCACGACGAATTGCGTAATTTTACATAGCGGCTAGACTGCTTAATTAAATATATATGTTGAAACATAATTATCTAGGGAGATTTTAGAGTTAGAGAGAAAGATGGGTTAGAAATGCTAGATTGATAAGGTCACCTTCACTTGATAATATCTAGCTAAAAATGTTATGTTTAAATATTAAAGACTGTTGCTATGTTAAATAAAACTGGTTAAAAGGTTATGTTTGTTGTATTAAATGGCCACGCTACGTTACAACACAAGCACAGGAGACTGGAGAGTGTTGTTACATGTAATGTGGGTGTTTATTCTACAAATAAGGTATGCTATATTGTCAGTAATCTAATTTTTTATATACATGTGTTTTAGTATGAAGGAATAGAGTGATTGAAGTCAAGATCAGTGCAGTTTGCCAGTTACTTGAAACACTAGGTATTAGCCACTTTACAGACCACTGGACCACTAGATAACAATGATGTGATATGTTTTATATCGTTTTTAAGTCATTTATAATCTGTTGTGTAATTAATGTATAACCGGTAACCTATAAATGAACAACAGATAGATTAATGGTTCTACTTAGTATAATGTAAATGTTCAAGTAAAGCGGTATGGTGTATAGTGTAATTGATATCTATTGTATGTATGATATCTATAGTATGTATGATATCTATTGTATGTATGATATATGATTATCTGTATGATATCCGTTTGATATCATACCTATCTTTTACTATTGTTATATATGTTTCAGACCCGGACATGTTACACGTCTTGAGTGGTTTGATGATAAACAGTTATGTGTTCAGAGACATTCAGAGATAATACAGTAACATTCCATTCAGAGATAGTATGTATATGCAAAGTGAAAGGGACATTTAGAAAGACTGTGCCATGATATACATGATGACAAAATATGATGACTTTATTTTACCATACATGTGTTATCGAAGAGTATATTAAAAGTAGTAGAAACCCCGAACTGTGTAGTTTCGTCTCTACTAGACAAGTTATTGACTATTGACTATGTTCACCATGTTTTAACAGAAATATTTCGCGGGTCTATGTGCTTGTCAAAGAAATGTATAAAGATAAACTACTATTCTTAATTTTAATTTTTGAGAGCAATTAGCGGCTTTGCAAAATTGAAACCGGTTTCAACTAGTAATCAAATCAGATCCAATTAACCAAGGAATCGTCCCATTCCTATTTAAAATCTGGCGATGATTTTAAAAGTTTGCTCTCCTACTGTTTTTCTTGTCCGTTTATGTGGAACTTAGTTACAGGAAACATAATGGTGAAAATACAATGGCAAATTTGGCAAATATTAAAGGAAGTGTCTAGCTGTCCGGTAAATGGATACCTAGCCAGGGGATTTTCTAGCCGTCTAGTAATAAATTTCTTGAGCCACGCCATGAGAAAACCAACATAGTTTGTTTGCAACCACCACTTATCCAGACCAGCCTGCGAATATCCACCCAGAGTCTGGCCAGGATTCATGCTGGTCGGAAAGGCACTATGTTGGTTTTCTCATGACGCGGCTCTTAATGAATAAACTTACTGATACCTAAGGGTGACTATTGAGGCCAATTTTGACTATTGCAATACTATTGATATTGCTGAAAAACTATTGCGATACTACTCTATTGCAGGTTGCTATTGCAATACTATTGCAATAGTTATCGGCCACCATGTTTTATACAGTAAAACTACCAACTGGCATTGTTACTCAATGTAAGACACGGCACTGTTTATAATTGCTGTTAATACACATTGAGATACATGTTTGTATAACAGAAATAAATCTAACATTAACTATTTTTAACATTTTTTTCTATTTCTTGCCTTCCTTGGCTTTGATACAATAAGTAAAACGATAAACCTTTGCAAGGTATACTCAAACTAATCGGCCATTTTGTTGCAAATGTCAACATGTTTAATAACCCAAATCATCGAAAAAGACGAAAATTGACGGATCGGACTAAGGTGTACCAACACTAAATGAAGGGCCCTACCGAACAGTTTGCTATATCATACAAGTAACCTACTTTCTCCATTGTACATTTTCTCATTTAAAATTAACAGGTTATTTAAATATATTCAATCAAAGTTTCTCAGAAACCAAATTTATTTATTATCTCCCAGACTTCCCAGTCCTTTTTGGAAGTTTAATTCCGTGAGGATAATTATTGTAATGGAGACGTAAACATTTTCGAGGCGCAAATGAAAGCTGGCTCTGTTTCTTGGTTTATAAATCATAAATTATTTCTGTATTTACTAAAATTTTAAAACTATCGAAACTTTCGATTGTTGAAGGAACTATCGGCGATTGTTATTGGATCGTGACTTTTCTATCGATGCATACTATCGGGACACTCAGTATCGCAATGCATCGATATTTCGATGTATCGTTACACCCTAGTGATACCTGTTATTTACTATAGATATTGATACTTATGTGCAAACAAAATTTTGATTTGAAACAAGATTTTAGAAAAGCATTGGTTAGCTGGACTTAGTCATCATTGTGGCGAGTAGGTGTTTGTGTGTGCGTCTGTCAGTCTGTGCTTCCGTCCGATTTTGTCCGGATCATAACTTTTACATGCATCTTGTTTATATTTAGCATGAATGTTTAGAAGATGTGACATGCATAAACCACATGTTCCTATCTCAAAGGTCAAGGTCACAGTTGGGGGTCAAATTTCAAATTGAAGTTCTTCTTCATGCATGGTTGGATTTTGAAGTAACTTGGCATGAATATTCACCTTTGAATTTGCAGGTGGCACTGCAGTTAAGTGCTTTTGCTTTATGTTCCTGACTGCCAAAAACAGACAGAGTGTCCAATTTGTATGTTCTTACAACTCAATTTTAGTGATTTTTACCAGTGTGACTGAAGTATTTCTAGTTTCACAAGAGAACTAAAGGTTTAAAAAATGCTGCACAACAGACCTAAAAGTATTTATGAGGAATTCTCATCCTATTTCAAAATAATTATATAGGTAATTTCTTAAACTTGCATTTGGTTGAAGAAGTTAATTTTGGATTAATCTCATGATTTTCAATGTCTCGAAATAAAATAGATGGAGGAAATACATTTAGGCATAACTATACATTTTCACTTTGTCATTATAATGTGTATACATTTGTTTTAAATTCTTCTGATTGTATTTTCAAGTGTTACAACATTTTGGTAAAACCTCTCCATATTTCAATGCAAGAATACTTCTTACACCATGTAGGAAAAGGCCTGGGTTCAAGTCCCAGTGGAGAGTATTTTACTACTGGGTATAAAAACATTGTAGACTGGACAAAAACGTACCTGCTCTGCATAAAAAGTGACTAAAAAGGAAATGTAAAAATTATAGTGTAACCCCCACCCCTAATATACCAAAGTCAAAAGCTATACGATATACATAGCTTTAATATGTTTGTATTGTTATATTCAACAATAATATTGTTTACAGACAATAAATAAATATTGAGTTGATTTCACAAAAAGTAGGTTTAACTTAATATTACCTGTTGTGCAAGCTTTGAATTTTCAGTTCAGTTTTGTTAAAATCTACTCCTCATTACCATTTAAGATACTGCTGTGATAGGTCATATGGTGGTGAAATATGATTACTGAATGCAAAAGGCAAGCACATGCGTTCCTACATCAAAAGTAAAGTTCACATATATGGTTAAATGTCAAACTTTGTGTACATTTTTTGTACATTTATTCCCCTGATATTTACACAATGTGTACAATCTGTGTTGTTCAGAGACAATCGATCCTTCAGTGCTTTCAGTGCTTTGATATCACAACAGCAATCTTTAAGTGCCGTGTGGCAGCTGTAAAAAAAGTCTCCCCGTACTTGGATTCAGTGTTGTTATATTTTCTGGTCCTTTCGGATCATGGAGTCCATTCAACACATGTGTAATAGAGTTCAGCTTAAGCCGGTGCTAGGGGGCATGAGAGGTGTTGCACATTTCATTACCTCTCATGAACAGACTCAATTAAACCGAGTCTGCTATTATTTTTCTTGGTTGCATTCTTTGCTTCCAAAGGACCCTTTTACAGATTTTATTGCCATGGGTTGAAAGTAAAAATATATGATTAAATTAGATACAGACTTCCACAAGTCTCATATAACTCCCTAAGTTTGGCAGGCCATTAACGATGTTTTAATTTGTCATTATTCACCCCCACCAACACACAAACACACATACACACAATTCCCCCATCCACACACAGACAAAAATGAAAATCGCTCGTTTATAAAATTTAATACATTAAATCCATTTATTGTGACTTTTGAAAATGAAGTACGGTCGGAAATTGAACAAATTTATGTGACAAAATTATTAATTTTTTACATAGCTGAAACTTTGATATGCTACTTACAACATGCAGTGTTCAAAGAATGTAAATTTCTGAATTGTACTTTTAGTAACATTAATGATATTTGTAAAATATATAGTGTTACCTTAGAAAATTTGCTAAGTAAATCTTGGACGACATTTCTCCTTAACTTAATCAATAGCAATTATCTGTTATTTTTCATTCATACCAAAGATCAGAGCTTTGTTTTCTAGTACTTAAGGTAATGGACCAGTAGTGCAATCGACAAATTTCGTTTGTAAACGTTTTCTCCGTGTGTGATGTCGGCATAATGTTGTTATGAAAAAAAATCTATTATGGCCGAAGGACAAAAAAATAGCGTACGGGAATCACGCGGAAATTGCCGAGTATCATAACGGGTTAACTACCTTGAAAAAATAAATTTAGTTAAATTAAAAGTTTGACTTCAAAACTTACCATACACTCTTCCTAATTCCCAAATTAAAAGTCAAAATGATAATGTATTTTCGAAAACTGTGAATGTATACAAATTACAGTGTCTTTTCTGTAAGGCGAGTGAAAATATCAGTTTGGGTATAATCTATTGACTTTTAAGATTAAGTTATGATAAGATAAGAACGTAAGAGTGTACCTATTAGCTCGACTATACGAAGAATAAGGAGGACCGTTGTACTAACTCCGACGACGCCGTCGTTGTCGAATATATATTACATTTCTAACACTAACTTGTATCTCATATTATCATATTGTCTCTTACTGTCCCTACTGACCTTCCCACACCCCACACGACAACATCAACAACAACAACAGCAGCAGCAACAACAACAACAACACAAATTGTAACAGACAAACAAACATTTTTTTTTTCATTTCTCCTAGAACACCTCCATCCTGTATTACACCCCCTTACTCACAACAAACACATGAAGGTAGCTGTAAAATATTTTTATTGCATTCATAGTCTACCTTCCTTACATCTTCGAGCACGCTGTCCTGATGACATCTCTAGTTTATACACTCGTAAGTTCACCCATAATCTCTGTTTGTTCAATGATTTGAGTATTGTTGAGATATCAAACGGATGGTGTATCTATATATACTAGGTAGGTCAAGTTATATAACTATGTAGGTCAAGTTTTGAATGTACAGTACAAAACTTATCTTAAACATAACCCTAACCTTTAGGCAGTATATTTGTACAGTCAATACATGCATACATCCAGTAGGGGCGTTTTAACGTTAAATAACCAGCTAGAGCACTATACTCAGGGATTTTCGCCCTTGACTTTAAAACAACAATGTCCGCACATTAACTTTCTCATAAATGATATTTTTGGCGGTTAACATTAAGACTATTTCTCTCGGACTGGTCAATCCGTTGTTAGTATAATGTGACTGGGTGGAGTATCATGTCACGTGTCTATGGCGTGATATTCCAACACTATTAAGTTGGACATTATGCTCACTGCTATTAGCAGACACCATCGTTTATTTGACTGAAAAACTGTTGAAAAATACGATAAACCCGAACACACTAATTGATATTTTCTATTATATGTAGGTGCAATTAAATTACTTGATTTTAGGATAAGAGCTCTTTGAGTTATCGCCCAAAAGTTACCATAGTTTTTCAAACTTTATCTGTATCATTTTCGTTGGATGTTGCAAATAACTTATAAATTTTGTATCGAACCTAGGTTACAAATATACATTTATGCCAGATTTTGGAATATTTTTATTTTGTCACCCATCCTTTTTTGTTGGTTATACACCGACACAATTATGGGTCAAAATGCGACCTTCCGGCTTTTAATGGTGGTGGAAAACCCAAGGTGCACCTCTTGGTATAATTGAACGTAAGTAGAATAACTAATATTCCGGGCACCAGCTGAATGATTTCCTCACATGAACAAATTCTACATCCTAAGTAAGTTTTTGAATGTAACAGATTAAGGAGATCGGACAGTGCAAAACTATACTAAATGGATATCTCTAACCATGAATAAGGAGACATATATATTTCAGTAAGGAAATCTGAGGTAAAAGAACAATCATATATTTAATTCCTTGAAATAAACATGTGCACGTGTTTTGTGCATTAGAATGTTTAACGACATTTTCTTGAAAAAGTAACGCTCGTGTGCACTATTTTGGCATTTCTTTGATTTGAAAATAAATATTTTATAGCAATTTAGGTTGCATACGATACCAAAATTTTGCACCAAAAATGTTCACTCATTTTCTTCCAAAGCACTGTGGAGATAGGGTTCAGCGTAGCTTTCATGCTCGCAAGTTTACCTACAGATATATCATTTCAGCTTTTATTATATATTTTTTGTGCTCTTGCATTTCGAAAGCTGTTTTCACATGAATTTCTAATTTCAATTTGCGGAAGTACCTTAATCTAGTTCTAACCTGTTCATTAACTTTTATGTGTAACTATTAGTACGTTACACTCTATTGATTATCATGTTTGGTGTTATTTTCTCTCACTGTCACGTGATGCTTGCAAGGTGCTCGCTGAACAGAATTCCGTTTTTTTGTGAGTCCAGTAGCTCTACCTATTTATTCAAATAGTCGAGCTAATGATCTCACGTCTTCACTTAAAATAAAAAAATATGGAAATATATGGTAAAGTATACAAAGTAGGATTTATTAATAAGGTTTAGCTCTAAAAAGTGCATGTTGTTTATATTAGACTCACGCGTGCGTCGGCGTCGACTTCCCGATTTGGATAAGTTTTTGTATGTAAGCTGGTATCTCAGTAACATGTTGTGGGATGGATTGAAACTTCACACACTTATTTACTGTAATAAACTGGCCTGTACTGCACAGGTTCCATAACTCTATTTTGCTTTTCTACAAAGTTATGCCCCTTTTTCGACTAAGCTGGCGTGTTCATTGCGGTTATTTGACATTCATTGCGCAGAGTTCATAACTCTACTTTGCATTTTTACAATATAATGCTCCTTTTTTTATTCAGCAATTTTTGGTTTAGTTTTGTATGTAAACTGATAGCTCAGTACCCACTAATGGGAATGGATTGAAACTTCACACACTTGACTACTATGATAAGCTGACATGCATTCTATAGGTTCCATAACACTGAATTGTATTTTTACAAAATTATGCCCCTTTTTCAAGATTTATATCAATTTATTTGACAATGCTGTTGCATAGTCGAGCGATGCTGCCCCAACAGCTCCAGCTCTTGTTTTATCTACGTATCTGTTTTCCATCATAGGACCAACAGTCGATAAGCGTATGCCAAAACAAATATTTGTATAAAATAAAATTGAGGGGCTTGTGACATGAAAAAGTTTTATAACATCTTTGCAAATATGAAGTTACAATGTGTATGTTTTAGATTATGCCATGTACACAAGCGAAATGATATAGTAGGCAATTAAAGCGACTTACCCACACATCGTGGTGTGAGATTTGAAAAAAAATCAAACTTTTCCTATATTCACCTTTATGTCGCATATTTGCTGTTCTAACAATTTTTTTTCATCGAATTCTGTTGAAAATCATTGTTTTCCTAATAAATTTAAAACAAAAACATTCATGAGGGTTTCCCGGTTTATAAAAAAATCGGAATTCTGTTCAGCGAGCACCATGCAAACATCACGTGACAGTGAGAGAAAATAACACCAAACATGATAATCAACAGAGCGCAACGTATTAATACAGATTTTCAACTTACTTCGACGCGGACTGCGGATTGCGTACTTACAGTAGGGGTTTTCTCAAAATATTTAAAGGTTCGCAAAAAAAGGAAACATACTTAGGGTTTATACCTTTCTTTTACCTATACATATGTGTAGTAACTTTTGCCTTCATTGTACAAATTAGTGTATTGTGATATAATTATCTGCTATAATACAATACATACGTTTGAAAATATATGGATAGTGAATAGGCTACATTTAAAACACGTAATCGCAATTTTCAGATGTCATCTTAATACTCTGTCCCATTTTACCTGCGTTAAGCAGGTTCTTCAATTATCCGTATGCTTTAACATTTTGTTTTTATATTTTAAGACATTCCTGGCGTTACTTAACCTCCGCGCGAATCGAAAGACATGACATGTGAAGTTTCGAACACCCTATACTACAATAATACTTTACCATAATATGTTCATGCATTAAAAATACAACTTGAAACATGGATTGGAAGATAACGGCGATTCCTGGTTTTAATATGTGTCCGTCCGTACAATTCCTACACTAGTTTTTCCTAGCAACAAAATAAGAAGAAAAAAAAAACGCAGTACAAAATATAATTGTGAAAAAAATAATAAAACATTCTGAATGAAATGAAAGTCCGTTTAATTTTTGTTGCATAGTATAAATACCGTGTTCTCGTAGACTTCTGTACGAAAAAGGTCATCGTTTTCTATTAATTTTGATAATTGTATCTAATGTTCGATAAAATAGAAGTTTTACTGAAATATCTTGAATGATTTAGTTTAACACTTTGTCTAAACATACAGGAAGTTCTCATACATGTATCTTTCAACCCCGTCGAAACGAGATCCGATACATTACCATATTTTAACTAAATCATCCTGAACTAGTGATGTATCAGCATGTTTGGAAATAAAAAAAAGAAAATTAGCCACTTCGTATTTTCATAATGATTAAATCTGATATCAGAATTGCATGCTAGAAGTTAAGTTTTAAATTTACTATCTTAAAGTGACTACTCAGTATGGATTATCAGTCTCAACTGGAATTTAATCTTTAAGTACCATTAAAACTGGTTGTCAAAATGATTCCCTGATCTAAAATAGGGGAACCTCTTGCGGCACAGAGGAAGAGTGTCTGTCTTCTTACTAGGTGGTCATTGGTTCAAATCCTTGATTAAAAGGTATGTTGATCGTTGAATTAACAGCCGTTTTCACTGCTAGCGAATACTGGCTAGAACTCACGAAATTGACTACAAGCGTATTAATAAATTGCTACACTTCAGATAAAAAAGAATAAGTTTGCGATGTCTTGTTTATAAATACGGTAGTCGAAAAATTTTAATAGATACATAAATAAAAAGGGTATAAAAGGTTAAAAATGCGCCCACGCTGTTAAGAATGCTTGTAAGACAAAATACATGTATATCGGTAATTCATGTATACAATACAACGGATATTAATAAATCTTATAACTGTCTTTTCTCGGATATTTTAAATGGAAACAGTATTAAGGCATTAGAACCGGATGCTAAATATGCCACTGTTCAATTATGCATAAAAAACAAACTTATATACAGTTTGAGAGAACCCCTATAGTAAGTTCGCAGTCCGTGGTCCGCAGTACGCGTCAAAGTAAGCTGAATATATGTATTAGACCTTTATCACGGACACGGACATGGAAATGTAAATGTAAACGTACTCTGTATTTCGGTCAAATTTTGGGGGGTTTCTCAAACATGTTTTAGGAATCATGGTAACTTGTACTTAGTGTGTATTGAGAATATGTATTATTATAATTATAGCGCATTTTCTTTTAAATTGTGTAGAGGTAAAGTTTAACTCTGCAAAGTTGCATGCTGTATATGCTTACAAAAAGCACTGATCTTTCACGTATTTGTAATTGTTTGGGAAGGGGGGGGGGGGGGGGTTAAAATAATTAAAAGATATACAAGGAATTATTGAAAAAGAAAGGAATATGAATAGAAATTACAAAAATAACTCACGGTTGGTGTAAGAGTGTAATAGGAAGGTTTAAGGGTCTGGGTGTGTTTGGGAGAATACTAAAATATTAGAACATATTCATTTGTTGACTCATATTTTGGTGGTCAGGATGTAAGAGTCAGTGGAATTGAGGAAAAAGAATACTTAGAAACAATATCAGCAATAACACGGCCTGTAAACACTGGATCTACTTTTCATGGCTAGTAAGTTAGTGGAGGAAAGAGCTAATGATACTTCTGAGAAGGTTTCGAGTACTAAAAAAGACTACTCTCTGTAACAATTAGGAACCTTATTCAATTAAACGTGCAATATAGTGCTAATCGTAAATGACCGTAAATTACATTTACGAAGATTTTTTTTCAGATACTGTTTTATGTTAGCACTTACGAGAGTAGTGATACAGCGTGTTTAAAACTAAAGTTAAGTTTTGCAATATATTCTGCTAAATAGTATTCCACAGAAATAGTACCTATTTATTTGAGAAGCTTACTTTATTACAAAATAAATAATGTGGTTTACTGTTTGTTCTTACTTACCGATTTGCACTTTTGAGATACGAGATGCAGCCATTGCCACTTGTACAGGCATAAAGAGTTGGAGCCTATGAGATATTTACTTTTTTACAAGATCAATCCTTAAGAAATGATTCTTTTTATTATAGGGACTGTCACGAGTTAAGAAGGCATTGAGAAGGTTGACCTAAACGTTTAACCAACACTTTTACAAAATAAGAAGTTTAATGATTATAGGGGCAATTAATAGACAAATTTAGAAGGTGGCCAACTTTGACCCCAGTGGAGCTCGAACCCACGACCCCTAGATTGAGCGGCCGACACGTTATCCGTTAGACCACCGCTCCCCTTTCCATATTATAGGGTACCTGCAGATAGTTTCAACTTTTGTTACTGAAAATAGAATCAAAGGTTTTCGGTCAATAACTAAAGTTTGGAATGACATATTATCTCCAAACTTGTGAAATAACACGGTTATAAAAAACCAGTTTGCGATTGCATTACAGCTGCTTGGGTCAAAGTAGCTGTATCTAAATTAATAGATAATGTTCTGCCATAAACTATACTTATTTAACTGAAGAGACCTAGCTATGGGCTATTTGAGTTGAGGTCAGAATTATTTTACCTATACAAAGAAACAGCTACCGTCCGATGAATTTAGTTCAGAATTTATTTTCTGCCACTACGACGAAATTTGTTTTTACTGCGTTGCTTGCTGAAAGACTGGCAAAATAATTCTCATAAATTTACAAAATTAAAAAAAAGGTATTTTATCAAATTGCAGGTATGTGACGTTTTATTAAACTGAACATAGTATGTTTTCATCAGTATACGTAGATATAAAACGTTCGTCTGTGTTCTCCTTAGAGACAATGTTTATTCGCAGCAAAGGATAACACTGCCAAGAATTATAAGGATATGTTGTGCGAAAACTTTTTAGATTAATACCTTACAAATGAAACGAATCCCTGATGTTACGTGTTTTAATTTTTGTGTTTTGAAAAATTCCCCAGATTTTGACCATAGTACATAGTACGATTACATTGTCCGTGTCCGCTATAAAGGTCTAATAGTGACACATATAAGTAGAACAAGATTAATCAACTCGTTTTGTCTTCGTTGAATCGTATTGAAGAATCAAAGCCCTGAGAGGACTATAGGGAAGCGTAACTGAACCGGTATCATGCCAGGCAAGAAAAGATTCCATCATTTTACAATATTTCACTAAATGCTTCCAGTTTTTTTAAACTTATTGAACCAAAAAGTAACCCCAGACCAAAGCCAGTAAAGGTTTCTCAAATCATAATCTTTGACTTGACTCTAGATCTAATAGGGAACCAATGACTGTATGTATGAAGTCTGATCATCAGTAAAAGCAGACGAAGGCTTTAAGGTCATCGAAATCAATAGGGGTTGTTTATGTCTTTGGCAAGGTTCTAAGAAAATCAAACGGACCATCATGGCAGGATCTTCCAAAGTGAGATGTAAATGCACAAAACCAAGAGAACAAACAGAGAAAATATTAAAATATTTATCTTCTAAACTGTGTAACAAATTTTTAAAAATCTTACAAACCTGTGTAACAAATTTTTAAAAATCTTACAAAACTGTGTAACAAATTTTTAAAAAATCTTACAAAAAAAGTGAGATGCGCGTGAAAATAATTTGGCCAGAATAGCAGCATATCAACAAAGTACCACAAGAGGGTTGGCAAGACTAGCATCATATCAGTGATATTTAAGAAAAGGGCCCTAATGGCATTTTTAATTATGAGTGACTACTATTTTTTGCAAATACTTCATAAAAAATCTATATCCGTGATTTTCACGTTATAAGGATTGGTGCTACTTGTATTTTAGCGGATAGTTTCCCGTGTGTCATTCGCCTTGGTCACATGAAAAATATTACCGCGTAATTAAAGTAGTTCAACGCGTAGACAAAAATCAATACATTTATAATATTTACAAGTGTATCCGATCAAAACCACATTTTTATTTGAAAATTAATTAGTGTTCACATTTATTGCATATCCATAATAAATTGCATCGGTCTGTTTACTCTCGTATCATTCAGTTCCTTGTAAGTATTGACCTACTTTTACGGCCATGTATGGAGAAAGGTAGCGCTGAAACGGAACCATGTGTTCCTGGTCATGGTCAAGTGATAAATATTTACGTCATAAAGTAGTACAATGCGTAGACAAAGTTCTTTAAAAGAACTTATAATCTTTGCCATATTTTTCATTTACTAATTATAAATGTTCACATTTATTGCATATGCTAAATTACTCTGAGACCCTTGAATTTCATAGAAGTACTGAACTACTTTTATAGCGTATGTATGGAGAAAGGTAGTAACGGCATTTGTAACTACAATTTCACAAATGTCGGTATACGTAGTTTGGCGACACTTGGAAGGCTACGCTTCTCAAAAAAAAATTAAATACAGTTTTAAAAACAAAATTTTTACTGGTCTGGTAATCGAACTCCCGGCGAAGTAGTATGATATGAATACCGTAACCGCTCAGTAACATCGTAAACGTAGTGTATTGACTTAAGGTATTAGACCCACAATAGTGTACCTCCTTAATTCCTACCATAAACCTAATTTGACATAAATTTTTCAGATGGGCGTTGGATCAAGCCCCACTGGGACCAAATTTTATTTTCCTTATATTTCCCTTTTTCTAGTAAGTTTTTACTTTTTTTCAAGACTTATTATTGATTTATTGAACAAAATGAAATAATTTTGTCATTTGATAAGCGATTTCTTCCTGTTCAAAGTGAATTTATCTCTGAAACAGAAGGGGGCAGAGTTAGACATCTTTAAAAATATTGAGTTACGTGCGTAAAAGGTCTCTATTTCGCCTTTACTCTTACTCTTTAGATTACATATTGTGGAAGAAATGTAGGTAGGTTTTACTTCTGCCCCAAGGTTATTTTTGAACGAAGTTAGCAAAATTTAAAACAGTCCCTCGACCTTAATTTTTCAATGTTGGAGCTCATTAAATCCTTTTACTTGAGGCACCTTAGGAAAAAACGATATTGACAGTTTTATTTTGTGTTTTATAATTGTTTACCAATAGTGTGACATTTCTTTTATCAAAATTAATGGTATAATGAATTCTCTGCAAACGTTTTGGACAGTGGCCATCACTTTGAAATTTGTCTCTACTTGAGCTTGAGGAAATATTATAAATTATACATAATTTATAAAAGACGGCATGGTAAAAGTTGTTTAAAAATTGCAACACAGTGGGAAATAAGGTCAACTTCAAGAATATACCAAGCAAATGCCATTTTTTAAACATTACCATTAGGACTCTTATACCTTAATGTTTTGTTATTATTTTGTTTGATTACATTTTAAAACGCCATAATACTGTGCGATACCTATAATTTACAACACACTAAATAGCTGTTCTTCTATATTTCCAATGGCCGCAGCACACATCAGGACCCATTTTAAATGTCTGTAACTTACATTTTCTTGAAGAATGTTGTCAGTGCTGAATAAAAATAAAAAGAATAGTGGGGATCATGTCTGATGCAAGAAAAATATTTTCAGTCAAACACACACTGCAAAATCAGCTAAAAATGAGACCCCGAATTGTAGTGGTGGTGTATGATCTAAGTTTGCGATGTGTCAAAATGTAGGGGGATTCGCTTCCGGTGCACATGCGCAACCTTTAGTCTACACAGGTTTCTAAATCTATTGCGTTTCCAACTCGGCAAGCATCCAGCCAGCATAGAATGGTAAGATACCAATGATATTTTTCTTAGCGATTAGCTTTTGTCCTCTTACCTCTTGTTAATAGCTAAGATGACAGCACTAGTCTTGTAAATAAACTTGAAATCATATGTTTCTAGTATACATAAAGCCGCTAATAACAAGTAACATACTCTATGGATTTTAATGACGAAAACTGATATCAGGGTCCAGTAGTTTATATTGCGCAAACTGTCAAACTTTCTTAACTTATTCCAATGTTAGGATGAAATTCTGTTACATTATTGTTTCATGGTATATCGTAGTAAAAGCATAACATGTGTATCATTCTCGTTCTAAAATGCCAATATACTGGCCATGATCTATTGCAACACCTACAAAACTTAAGCCTCAAAGGTCGATTGGGCTAACGGTACAATTTTCTGCATTTACCGGCACTGCTAATTCATATAGCTTTGGTTTAGATATTGTTTAGACCTGAGATATACTTATTAGAAACATATCACTAATGTTACATTAATCGACGGCGTGTGCTGCCAAAAATCTTTCTAAACTGTCTAAAATTATGGTTTTAAAATTATTAAAAAAGCACACACAAAGAAAGTGCATAGTTAGGATTGAAACCTTAATGAAATTTTAAACCCTCTAAAAGATATTTTAGAAAACTGTCAAGACCCAGACCCCTAGCTCCAAGATCAAGGTCAAAAGTTAATAGGGTCTGTTTCGTGTCCGGTCCATTACTCTTCCATCCATGAAGAGGTTTTAAAATAACTTGGCATAAATGTTTACCATAATAAGACAATGTGTCATATGCAAGACCCAGATCCCTAGCTCCAAAGTCAAGGTCACACTTAGAGGTCAAAGGTTAACCGGTGTCCGGTTCATTACTTTGCCATTTATCAAGGGATTTTGAAATTACTTGGCATAAATGTTCCCATAATGAGACAACATGTCATGCGCAAGATTCAGACCCCTAGCTCTAAGGTCAAGGTCACACATAGAGGTTAAAGTTTAACATGTTATGTTTCTTGTCCGGTCCATAACTCTGCCATTGATGAAGGTTTTTAAAATTACTTGCCATAAATGTTTCCTATAATAAGTTGATATGTCAAGCGCAAGACTTAGACCCCTAGCTTCAAGGTCAAGGTCACAATTAGAAGCCAAAGGTTAATATGCTCTTTTTCTTGTCTGGTCCATAACTCTGCCATTTATCAAGGGATTTGAAAATAATTTGACACAACTGTTAACCATATTGAGAAGGTGTGTCACGCTTATGACCCGGGTTTCTCAGATCAAGATCAAGGTCACAAAATGATTCATACCTAAACTATTCTGGCATACTTTGTGCAGATAACTGTAGCATTCTTTGGCACGCTTCGAGGGCATTTGTCACCAATAGTGACAGCTCTTGTTCATGTTTAAAATGGTCAATAAACAGTTTAACTTGTACGAAAGTCTCGTGCACATAAACACAAATTTTAAATTTTAGGTTTGACATAGTTTTCCTTCATAGTTAGCCAGGGCCATTCAGTTACTTGCTCACCGGTATACAGTAGGCATATCTTTCATCCCAGGTTTTCTGAAGGTCGAAGTCCTGCTTGTGCTTGAAATTAAAACCTACATTGTCATGCAAGGTCTTCCTCTTCTTTTGAAGGAAAGTCATTAAATGCCTTTAGCTGTCAAGTTTTGGATCAACAATCATGGGTTACATTATTAGTATATATTATAGATCATTTATTTACCTTCTAATTGAATATAGGTTCGCAGTAAAGGAGCGTAGGAAATAAAAGCAATAACTTAATTAATTAAATAGCCGATAAGTGATCTATAACCTACCTCAATAAGTGAGTCAAAAATTTGAAAATCCCTGATTGATGATTGGTTGTTTAGGCTAGTATAAGTAGTATTAAAAATCAAATCCCAGAAAGAACTGATAGCCAGTGCTTATTATTAGGGTTAACTAATCAAAACGCTGTCTCTCCATGCTGCTAACCATTCAAAGCCAACATAATTTTATTTATGCGTGTTGCATTACGAGTAGAATTTTAGGTATGCGCGAGAGTGGGTTTATGTAGAAATACTGATACAAAAGACAGAGTGAGCGCAGTGATTCCCAATATTTTGAATGTGAATATTAAGTTCATATTTATTCTAGAATCCGTTGCTGCTTGTTTTTGTTGTTTAAAACACACACTCACACAATACCAAGATTATAAAAAATAAATATGGGACTATTTTTTTACACGTCCAGAATATTTGTGTGATGCGGTCACATAGAAATAGAAGGAAAACTCAAACGACGCGAGGTTGAAACTTGGTAGTTGATTTAGCTATAGCCAGTTGCTAAAGCACTGGCTAAAAAATGAGATGAAAAATATATCATTGAAAATAGTTTATTTCCAACACTTATATTTCTATACCATACATTGAAACAGTTATGTGAAAACGGGACAACAGAACAATAGGCTTAAACGATTACAATTTAGAAAGAAAAGACAACATAACAGAAAATAGTGCAATATTTACAAGCGGGACGTCAATTTTCTAAACAAGTGTCAACATTCAATACATCTCTGAACTAAAACCATTAAACCTATTGAATTAGAAAAAAAGATTGCAGAACACAAAAGTAATCTTTGTTCAAAATAAAATCAACAATTAGTTAAAATGTACTGACCCGATAATTCCAATATAAAAATTGGCAACAAAAGACAAAATACATTGTCAAGAGAGGCTATAAACAAAGACAATTTACTTAGACTACATTTATTATGTTGCAATTTCTTTTGTGATACAATTAAGTTTAAAGATAAAAAAGGTTTGGCATAGTTCTGCCATGGCTGACTTTACAACCACAACGAGCATGGCGTTAAAGCACTGAGAAAACTTTCTCACAATCTGAATAATTTGCATCCGGTACTGCGCTGATCCCCTAAGATGGCATAAGCCGGGGCAATATGGCAGAGACCGATAACTCCGGATAATCGGAAGATAGAATGAATAATAACATGCCGGATAATCGGACACTATGATTTTTTATCGCCGGATATCGGACGATATAAGATTCTCATACGCCGGACAATCGGACGTAATTTAAATGTACACCGGAAAATCGGATGATATCAGCTTCTAAACAACCGGACAATCGGATGATATCAGAATATAGAACTTGTTGTGAATTTACTCGGGAAAATCTGAAGTAATTAATTGAAATCGTGTTTTAAATTTTGCAATGGTAATTTATCTGTTAAGAAATACTCATGAATAATTTTGAAATTGACAGCCATGTACATTGTGGTTGCATTACAAAACCGCGCTAGTATGCATAATACAAAATATCAAGTAATGATCATTATGTGTGGAAGAAAAACATGTGACTTATTAGTATAAAACAAAGTGTAGTTAATACAACTTAAGATGAAGTAAACAAGCTTGTGTACCTTATATAACAGTGGTAAACTGGTACTATGAGTAGTGAAAGAAAGCATACAACATACTAATTATATATCTGAAATCATTATAACTTGTAAGGAAAAGTTGTTCTAATGTTACATGCACAGAATGTCTGCTTGTATACAGTTACGACAGTTACATAGATTAGAATTCACATTAGATCTATCGGAAAAGTAAGCGTTCATGAACTGGCAAATAAAGTATTTTACACTTTGTCCAGAATATTTGTACAGTTTGTATGTGAGTCTATACATAAAGCAACGTTTTTGCGCACATGTATCTTCCACCCGTCAGCCATGACGATCGATCTAACACGTGTGTACCAATGGAATCATGACGTCAAATTCTGAAAATATACAGAAAAAACAGCAGACACAAGAAATATATGAGGAAGGGAGGGAGGGTAACAAAATTAAAAATAATAACCGAGACAAACAATTTTCTGACCTGTATTCCTTGCTGGAATCTTCGAAAGAGAACGCTGTGACGTATTTCATGCATTACGTCAGCAGGGGATAATCGCTGCTGATAGCTTTACTAAACAAGGTCGCTAGAGTTGTCTTCCCCTCTCGACAATGACATACATTTCAAGACAGGCTTTAAATATATGTGATTGTCAAGAGAGGCTATAAACAAAGACAATTTACTTAGACTACATTTATTATGTTGCAATTTCTTTTGTGATACAATTAAGTTTAAAGATAAAAAAGGTTTGGCATAGTTCTGCCACGGCTGACTTTACAACCACAACGAGCATGGCGTTAAAGCACTGAGAAAACTTTCTCACAATCTGAATAATTTGCATCCGGTACTGCGCTGATCCCCTAAGATGGCATAAGCCGGGGCAATATGGCAGAGACCGATAACTCCGGATAATCGGAAGATAGAATGAATAATAACATGCCGGATAATCGGACACTATGATTTTTTATCGCCGGATATCGGACGATATAAGATTCTCATACGCCGGACAATCGGACGTAATTTAAATGTACACCGGAAAATCGGATGATATCAGCTTCTCACACACCGGACAATCGGATGATATCAGAATATAGAACTTGTTGTGAATTTACTCGGGAAAATCTGAAGTAATTAATTGAAATCGTGTTTTAAATTTTGCAATGGTAATTTATCTGTTAAGAAATACTCATGAATAATTTTGAAATTGACAGCCATGTACATTGTGGTTGCATTACAAAACCGCGCTAGTATGCCAAAGCGTGACAGTCCAATCTAGCATGCAGACTGTCAAAGCTCCGCCAAAAACATATAAGATCTTTCACGTATTTGTAAAATTAGAAAGGCGGAGTAGCGCGGGACAAAAATGAGTCATACAAATATATCACTGAATCTACTGAGGGTAACACAAAATATCAGTCTGACAAAAAGTAAACAGTGCATTTTGAATATTCGACACCATAATTTCTATGCCTTTATGTGACAAGTGCACACCATCTGAAAAGAATTCTTGGTTTATGCGTGATTTCAGGATATCTGATGTAACCACCTCCCGACTGCATACAGAATTTTGAAAGATCCGTATTTAATCTTTTTCTGGCTTTTTCCAGTTTATCGTGATTAACTTCGTTTCGGTAATATAGCCTCGGTATAACTGAGGACCAAACAATTCTTGTTGATGGTAAAATACTTAGAATGGATTCAACTGACTGTTTTAATTGAAGCTGAATATGACCCAAAGGAGCTTGTCCTAAACCATTTCCGCCGCAGTGAATAACAATTAAGTAAGGAAGTGGTTTATCAGTTGACATTTCCTGGATAAGCGGAAAGAGTTGATGTTCGCGCAAACCAGGCTTAAATTTCCACTCTACTACCCTCCAATTTGCGAGAGACCAAGGTTTTTGTCTGTTGCATGGTAAAATGCATCTCTCACCATGGAAGAACCAACTATCCACACATGGAACGTATCTAAGAAATTCAAAAAGTTAGATTATGGAACATATACTCATAATACCAGCAATTTGGTACCAGTTACAAATCGCGTTAATAAGGCCTAATATAAGTTTTGTATGCCGACGATTTCCAGCGCCCGAGCTGTTTGATATATTCCTCTGAAAAAACCCTTGTTGTGAAGATATGTAGCGCCACCTATTCTAAAGGAATGACTCTGAAATCTTTTTATTGGGACCTCTAGAAATTTCAGTGACTTTTTCAAGATTGATTTAAATTGATATTGAGTAAGAGGTAACCCATCAATGTGACACAGGAATTGACCGTCACAGCCTGGGCGCATGGAAATGTACTTTTGTAGAACTACCTTTAAAGATGCAGAAATTGCTGTATCTAATGGAATTTTGATTAAAGAACCTAGACCAAACTGGTCCGTTTTTGAAACTGGTAGAAAGAATATAAAGGAAGTGTCTGTTAATCGAGCTCCTTTAACGGGAAATGAAATCTCGCTGACTCTTAAAAGTCCATGAAAAGCTAATAGAAAGCCTGCTGAAAATAGGCATTGTTCGTATTGAGATGAACAAACGCAGCCCAGGCAACTTATAATTCTATGAAGCAGTGTAGGGTCAATAGGTTTGCGAACATCTTTACGACTTTGAATTCTTTTCAGACCTACAAGCATTTTTCGAACTATGAAAAACTGTGTTTCGTCATTAAAATTGTTAATTTTGTTAATAAAACTTATCGCCGATATGTGACTGCTTACAGTTCTGTATGCATACGACTGCATTGACATAAATGATATATATTCCATAATGTGTTGCAATGTAGGTGGCCACCTAGCTGTGTTGTAATTTAATCGCCTAAATTTATCAAATGAATTTAATCCCGCCTGATAGCTTCGGCGAGTACTTGTTGACAAAGATCCTTCTAACAGCTGGAAAACATTGTGCTGCAGAGATTGATGAAATCCTGTGGAATTGATAAAGGATCATGTGAAGCGTAATGTGGTAACAAAGTTAACAAACGAGAGACCTGTAAACGGCTTAATGCGTCACATATCGCATTTTGTTTCGAAGGAATATGTACTGCTCTTATTTGAATATTTTGTTGCAGAAGTCGTAAAACTAATTTCCTTAACAAAATCAATACTCGTTTATTACGAGATGACTTCTTATTTAAAATGTGAACTAGGCTTTGATTATCCGTGTGAATAATAATGTTTTTGCCTTTCATTTTTTCAGCCCATAAATAGAATGCTAGTAGTATTGGAACGAGCTCCAGAAATGTTATATCTCTGAAAATGTCATCACAGCAGGACAATGGCCATCTAAAACAAGTCCATTCTCCATCCAGATAAGTTCCGCACCCTAAGTTTTTATTCCCGGCTGCATCGGTGAATAAATTCATATCGCAGTCTAAAACCCAGTCTAAATTACTAAATACTGACACGCCATTGTAGTGATCTAAAAATTCTAACCATATTTTTAAATTTTCTCGAATTGTATTTGTAATTCGGATAAAATGATGAGGTTTTTTAGCTTGTGACATTGCGATATATAGTTCACAGTTGAATGCTCTGCCTGATGGTATTGCCTTAGTGAAGAAATTTAAGAGACCTACCAACGACTGAAATGTCTTTAATCGTACTTTTTTTGAAGAAAGTATTTCTTGTAAACTTATTTTTGCTTTAGAGATTTTATCCTCGGGAATTCTAAATTCCATCCTCAATGAATCTAGTTCAATACCTAAATATGTAAGTATCGTGGTAGGCCCCTCGGTTTTATCCTCACTAAGCGGGATACCTATATCGTCACAAATGTGTCTAAAATTATCCATTAGATTTTGAAATTCAGAGGTTTCCCTTTTCCCAAGAAAAATAAAATCATCTAAATAATGATCAAGAAATTTTGACTCTGAATAATTTCACACTATCCATTGTAACGATGTTGAAAATTTTTCAAAAATAGAACAACTTATTGATGCACCTTGCGGCAACATTTTTTGTATCCAGTAATTGTCGTCAATTTTAATTCCCAATAAATTGAAATCAGCTGGTTGAACGGGACATAAATTAAAAGCTGATTCAATATCTAATTTTCCTAGTAAGGTTCCTGTTCCTAGCTCTTGAATCATATCAATGATATGATCAAATTTTGAATATTGAACCGAACAATAACTCGGATCAATAAAGTCATTTACACTTGCCCCAACCGGATGGGACAAATTTGTAATAAGACGCCAACCTCCGGATTTTTTAGGAACAAGACCGACTGGGTTTATTCTTAAGTTTGAAAATGGTAAAACATTAAATGGACCCAGCATACGATTTAATCTTACTTCTTTGTCTATTTTTGCTCTTAGTATATCGGGATGAAGAATGACCGATTTCAGATTATTTGAACAAATAAATTCACGCGGGCCAGAGTACTGGAGCGAAAAGCCATTTTTGAATCCGGACAGTAAAAATTGTTTTTTATCATTTTCATAACCTCTTAACCAGTATTCCAGACGATCTGGCTTAATTGGCGTTCGGCCTATGTCTAATAAACGGTCGTGGAATTGGGAATCTTGTGACTTGACGAACAGCGGCTCTGGGTCTGAAATTGTTTACTGAATTTTGAGACATAATTTGCCGACACGAAATAAATGAATGTGGCCCCTTGCATGTTTTACACAAATGCTGATATGAGCAATTAAGTTTGCTGCAAAAACCTTTATTATTAAAATGAAAACAAGGCTTAAAAACCGGTTGAGATTGCTGAGTAGTCATAGTCAACAGCCAAAGTTCACCATCTAGCACGGACCATTTGCAAGACTGGTACTGAGACAGTTTCCGCCTGAACAATTTGTCATAAGAAAGCCAACCAGTTACATTACGTTTAGCAGCTAACCTAATTGTATGTAAATACTGAATAAGATCAGCGGCAAGATGTGGTTTTTTCATAATCATTATTTGAACAAATATCAAGAAAGCATCTGTCCACAAATTAATGGTTGTAATTTCTTTTACATTCTGTTCATCTGCTACAGAAAGCTTACCCTCTATAATTTTTAAAGATTGAGATTTCTTGCTATCTCTATCAAGTAAACTTTCTAATTGAATGAATTCGTTATTCCATATTTGTTCTTTAATTTTTTGCGGCACGTGCATGGCCATATTAGAACACACAGATTGTAAACAAAAAACATTACCTTCTGTAACAGGGTCAGGAGGTAGGACAGCTGACGATTGTGGCAGACAGCCATCTTGGTTCACTACAGGGTGGGTCGAATCCATGTGTAATGGCCCAGTCGGTTGTGGCGCATGTGAATTTGAAGCACCGACTTCTTGAAAGGCTGTACCGTATTGCTGAGAATCTTGTTGGATGTTACTAGTACTGGCCTGAATGCTCTCCGTGTTCATCAGAGCAGGGTGTTCAACATAATTGTTGCGAAACTGTTCATTTCCCTGCAGATTAATCGGATTATACTGAACACTAGGAGAAAGAGGGTTTGTAATGCTGCTGGTCTGTAATTGTCCTTGATCATGTCCAGAAAATGGAGGAAATGTATATTGTCCTTGTGGAATACATGAGCCAATATTAGCACTAGAAATGTTAGTGTTCTGAAGTTGTCCTGAACCATAGTGTTGTCCCGGATTAGCTGGAAAAACACCAAAAGCCGTACATGTAGAACTACTTATACTGGGAGAAGAAAGAGGGTTTGTAATGCTGCTGGTCTGTAATTGTCCTTGAGCATGTCCAGAAAATGGAGGAAATGTATATTGTCCTTGTGGAATAAATGAACCAATATTAGCACTAGAAATGTTAGTGTTCTGAAGTTGTCCTGAACCATAGTGATGTCCCGGATTAGCTGGAATAACACCAAAAGCCGTACATGTAGAAGTACTTATACCGGGAGAAACCCGAGTGTCGGTGTTCTGGTATTGTCCAGACAGTCCTGTTATAAAGGAACCAGTGGTGGGGTAATTGGCAGATCCAGCACTGAAGTCATTTATCGTGTCTGAAGCGTGAAATTGTCCCAGATTAGAGCTACTTAAGTGAGAGTTCATGATTTGGTTATACTCCGTCGTAACCGGATGACTCTGTGCTGTTAATTGGCTGTTAATGGCTCTGGGTGTACGCCTACGTGTCCTCCTGGTTTGAACTTGTGAGGCCACAGTGGAAGTCTCCGCCCTACGGCGTCCGCCCCTGGATTGTCGCTTCGGCATTTCCAGATATGTAAATAAATTGAATGCAATGTTAAAAGCATAAAGCAAAGGTGTGAAAATATGTAGATGTTTGCCACGGGCTCGGGTCTTTAACGGCCGATCTAGAGCTAAATCTGCTAGCCTACTCAGTATAAAAAATTTAAATAGAGAATCTAAATCCTCTGTACTGTACATCTAAAATATTTAGAGTTTCTAAATAAATCAAGAGAATAACATCGCAGCTCATTTAAAACTTTATAGAATCTAGTTTAACAAAATTAAAAATAATAACCGAGACAAACAATTTTCTGACCTGTATTCCTTGCTGGAATCTTCGAAAGAGAACGCTGTGACGTATTTCATGCATTACGTCAGCAGGGGATAATCGCTGCTGATAGCTTTACTAAACAAGGTCGCTAGAGTTGTCTTCCCCTCTCGACAATGACATACATTTCAAGACAGGCTTTAAATATATGTGATTAAAATGATAAAGATTTACTCAAAAGCCACATAAGTTATTCTTTTGACTGTTACATCTTAAAAACTGATCGCTATCCCACTTGCTTTACAAGACGTGCAGATAAAAAGTTGTACATTGAATAAATAAAAAATAAATCATAAAGTCAGTTAACGAATCGTACTTCCTAGTGAAATCATCAAATAAATGTTAAAATATTAAACTGATACTTGATTATCCGAACCATAGCTTTGAAACATAGAATAAAATATTCACCTTTGTACTTTATATATATTTACATTCAATAACAAATTAGATTGACTGATTGGCAGAACTAAGTTACTAAGAAACTATTAGAATAAAACTGAGTATTGTTCTGAATATACGTAATTTTTGGAGGACTACAACTAAAGCACTGATTAGGAAGAGTAAACAAAATACTTGGACGATTATTAGTAAAGAAGCTCAAAGAATTATTTTAATCACGTTATTTCGACCATTTTTATAAACAATATAACGGTACCAAAAATAATAAGAGGGCCATGATGACCCTATATCGCTCACCTGTTAAACCTGGTCTTGGAATCATCAAGATAAACATTCAGACCAAGTTTCAGGAAGATATGGTCATAAATGTGGCCTCTACAGTGTTAACAAGCTTTTCCTTTGATTTGAGTGGTGACCTTGTTTTTGACCCCACATGACCCAGTTTCACGCTTGGCCTAGAAATCATTAAGGTAAACATTCTTACCAAGTTTCATGAACATAGGGTCAAACATTCTTTGCAAGTTTGTATCAAATCAAAACATAAATGAAACCTCTATATGGCTGAAAGGGCCAAAATAGAAAGTTTGCCCATTTCAGGACCAGTAACTCTAGAACCCATGATGGAATCTAGCCGGTTTTCGAAAGGAACCGAGATCTTATTGTGACTTAAGTTGTGTGTAAGTGTGGTTAAAATCGAATGTAAAATGTCACTTTTCTATCGTGTTCACAAGGTAAAAATTAACAAATTTTGGCTCTTTCAAGGGTAAATCAGGGGCCGCAACTCCGGAACCTATGACTGGATCTGACGGATTCATCATGGTAATCCAAGATCTATTGTTGTTAAAGGTATTTTGCAAGTTTGTATCAATTCAAACTATAAATGAAGTCTCTATATGACTGCAAGAGCCAAATAGAAAATTATGGCTCTTTAAGAGGTCATTACTCTGGAACCCACGATGGAATCTGGCCAGTTTTCGAAAGGAACCGAGATATTATGCCAGTACAAGTTGTGTGCAAGTTTGATTAAAATCGATTGCAAAATGTAGTCTCTATCGTGTTCACAAGAAATTGGACGGACGACGCCGACGGACGGCGGACGAAGTGCGATCACAAAAGCCCACCTTGTCACTACGTGACAGGTGAGCTAAAAACTGACTGAACTAACTGTTACGTCAAGTCTTGAAATAAAAGTAAAATTGCTGCTAGAAACAAACTTGAATTTTGCATACATGAACCAGTCAAATCTAAACGTTTAAGTGACTTTTATGTTTTAGAGTGATCTTGCTTAAAACCTACAAGCCATACAATTGATAAACTATCGAATCCACTTTTATACATTTTATTAAAAAAACAATACAATAGTTTTATTTATATGGAGAATACTACTTGTTAATGTATTAGTAGAGCAATTAGAGAATTTGATAACTGAAACGTTATCAAAATTATCCGAAGAAAATAAACACGAGGACCGACTACACGCTGAAAACAATATCATATTAAAATAATGTCCAACAGGAACAAATCCCTTTTTTAGCTCACCTGAGCATGAAAATTAATAGTGTTCAGATGAGGATGCTGTTATAATGATTCTCTTCCAAAATTATTCAAATGATCCCGCTTGGTTGCACCTAGGACCGCCAAAGTTAAGAACTGAAAAATCTTCAAATGGCATCAACTCCTAAACCACTGCGCCGATTTCAAAATAATTTCACAGAAATGTTGCTTACTTACTCTCTATCACGATCATTATGATTCGGCTGGGTCTGGGGTGGGGTGGGTTGGTATTTTTTCCCTATCTTTATATAGGGAAATTGAAAAAAAGCCTTGTCAGAAACTCCTGGTCCAATTTTTAAAAAAAATTGACAAATGACCGTTTGGCGACTCCCTACCAAGGTTTTTCAAATTCTTCTGATTCATCTAAAACATGAGCGACAACTGGTGTGATCACTTTGTGATCACTTTTCCTATCTGTACATTGCGGAAATTAAAAAAAAACTTTCTTGCCGGTAGCTGCTGTGCAGATTTTAAGTTAAATTCAAATGAAATGATTATTGGTTGACTCACTACAACTGAGTCTGTTAAAGTTATTCCCATTCATCAAAAATATGGCTACCATTGAGCATGGTTACTTTTCCATATTTGTATATAGTGGATATTTTAAAAATCTTCACGTCAGTAACTGCGATGCTGGGCCGAGTTTGATTAACTGAACACAAATCATTCTTAAATAACACTTTGCCATGATCCAATGCATCAAAAATAGGACCGACTGAGGGTGTAGTTACTTTTCCCAATTTGTATATAGTAGAAGTTTTTAACAAAACTTGTTGTCAGTAACTGCATGCTGGCCTGATTTTAAAATAATTCCACACAAAATTCTTTGGTGACTACCAAAATTACTCAGAATTATCAAAAAACATTGCCACAAGAGAACGTAATCACCTTCCGTAGTGGCATAGTGGAAAAATTAAAAACAAGTGGTGGTCCAATTTACAAATGATTTTCCACAGACTTGTTCTTTTGGTTACACTTCAGAAATGTTATTTAAATTTATCCAATTTCGTCAGGAAACAAGACCACCAAAGCTATTTTAAAAAAACGATATCTCTTCATTAAAACTATTGGCGTGACTTTAAAATATACATGCAATGTCACAGTAATGTTTCCCTATATGTATTTAATGACACACTTACAGCTCTTTTTTCAGTTTTAAAATAGTTTCACATAAATGAATAAGATACTAAGATTGTTCATTTTTTTCTCACTCATAGCAAAAACATCAAAACAACAACAACAACAGCAGCAACAACAACAACAACAACAACAACATGGCCGCCACAGGGCGTGCACACTTTCCCCTCTTTGTATATAGTGGAATCGTTATCTTTAGCCCCAATATTTAATAATTTACTTAGAATAATCTTTTTTATTCGTAAAAAAACATGACGACCTGAGGACATCTCCTAAATCGTTTATAAAAAAATAACGTAAATAATTCTTGGGCAACCCTCTCTAAACAATTTAGAGCATTTTAGTCGCCTCAACGTTGGAAGAGGTAAATTTTCAATCTACGCATATTGTGAGAGATTTAGGAAGCTACCGGCCCAAATCTGCAATTATCTGAGATTGTTTTATGCATTTTACAGCTTTTAGCCTAATATCAGCATAATAAATTCCATGTTGTATTAGACTTAGGCATTTGCGTCCAAACATTTTTTGAGAAAAAAAAAAGACATTATTAGAATAAAAAAAATACAGTTATAGATGCGTTTTGCTCATTCAGGGAATATCTTACTTGACCATTGTAAAAGAATCACATGTATAGTAGCCCACAGTATTAGGCGAGTAGACTCGCGAATAAAAAAATCTGTAAAAAGATCGCTCGAGCTCACCTTTTTGTATTTTGTTTACACTTGTATTCTAACCTGATATGAGCCGCGCCATGAAAAAACCAACATAGTGGCTTTGCGACCAGCATGGATCCAGACCAGACTGCGCAGTCTGGTCAGGATCCATGCTGTTCACTAACGGTTTCTCTAATTGCAATAGGGTTTGAAAGCGAACAGCATGGATCCTGAACAGACTGCGCGAATGCGCAGGCTGGTCTGGATCCAGGCTGGTCGCAAAAGCACTATGTTGGTTTTCTCATGGCGCGGCTCATACAACAAGCTAAACTTGTAATTCTTATTTAACGCAGATTACTATTACTTACGTTACAAAACAGTAAACTTTCAGGGACACAGCTATTTTTTGAATATTGATTAATCATTACATTTCATCTGTTTTCTCAACATACTATACTAAAAAGATGTTGTCAAATGGGATGGGATGAATTACAACTACAAGGTATAAAATAAACGTTGAATAAATAGGGGTTTTATACATTTTATCTCTATATAATTGTCACCCAAGCACATAAAATTTAATTTATATTAGGTGAAATATTATGGCACATGTACATGTCTGTTTCTTTTAAAATGTAACATGATATCACTTCAGTTCTTTTCTGACCGCTCCACCTCCCTTGCTTTGATCCACGATTCATACGTTAGAACCGCGGTATCGCGGGTTACCTCAATCTGTGCCACCTCTGGAAGTGCTTCATGTCCGCCGCGCCTGTAAACAAAAACAGCTTCGTGAAGTATTCTGTTTATTAATATTTGAATAAAAATATATTTCTATTCAATATCAACCATTTTTGTTACTGTTACATTACACTGGCTGAAACGTTTTACAAGTTCGATTCAGTAGAATTTTCATATTATGCAAATGGGATGGAAATATTTGGACCTCACAAAAGTTTTTATAACAGGAGTCTAATTTTTACAAAATAGTACTTTTCACAATGTAAATTTTAATTAAGAAATAATATATTTAAATTAGTTCTTTGTCGTTGAATTAAATCATTGTTTAGAGTTCAAGTGCGAAATAAATATGTCACGAGGACGCATCTGAATGACAAAGAATGGTTTTATTCAAGAGCAAATCGCTGTTTGAGATATATCATTTCGATTCCAACACGTTATCAATGATATCTTTCATTGATTTCTTTAAAAACATTCAACAAACATATGCCTGTTTTGTATGGTTTTCTTTTCCAACACACTGCTCTGACGTTTAACGCTATGACGTAATGACTATGACGTAAAAACTGTGTGTGGTTGTGTTGCACACAGTTTCAGTATTCTTTGTTTAATAGGAAAAAAAATCCGACCGTGTTAGAATAAAACTTTTCACGCTCGTAAATTAACACATTATCTGTTGTATTGAAACATATAATGTACAGGTCAGAATTCTTCTTCTTGAGATTACTAGTTTGTAATTTAAGAGAACAGCAACTTTCAAGCGGATTTGACAGCATTATTTAGACTGCTCAATTATATATATGTTTATTAACTCATTGTTATTTGTGTAAAATCTACATCCCGTTCGATCGTTGGTTATGCGAAATATCAATTTAAAGTTACGAAAGTTACACAATCAACAATCGTAACGTCCCTATATAATCAACTTTATCATTAGTTCACGGAAACATACCCAAGTTGTACTTGTCTGGAATCTACGGTCGAGTATGGATGTTCATCCTTCCTACCAGTGGTAGGCGTGTCACTCGGAAGATACCCAGGATTCTCAATGGCAATACTTCCGTCTTGTCCTTTGTGGAACTCCGCCTTACCATAATTAGCCGATGCAGCTTGTCGGCTACCGCCTCTTCAAAATTCAAATAAAGCAACCACTAGTACTGTGTCCAAAATATCAAGCAGAATAAATACAAGGTTTCATTGACAGTTCTTAAATAAGTAAAACGGTCATACTATCATACAGACAAGCGCAAACTGTGTTTTGGTAGAACGAAGTTCTCTAAAATGTTTTAAAATTAATAGTATATAAAATGACCTTTTTGTAATATCCTACTGACATTTTGCAACGTATCTATTGAAAATAAAAAAAGAAAAATGATCCAAAAGGCGTGTTTTAGAAATGACGGTCAAGATTTGCAGAACTATTTTCAGGTTTTTATCTTATTATTTTTTTCTCAATGTAAGACGAAAATTTTGTGTCAAATAAAGAAATTTGACACACACGAAAATGAAACCTACCTGCGAACAAGGTAGACAATGACGACAACAAGGGCGATAATCACAAGGACGAGGAACACAATGCCGACAGAAACTCCAGCCACTGGTAAACCTGATGTCTGTTCCTGTGCCACAGTAATAGCCACTAAAATTGAAAATGCATGTATACATCAGTGCACAATACTCAGATTGAAAATGATCTGTATACTCCATATATAAGATATCATCGATGTTTAGATAGCAGCAATACAATATTAAAGTCTTCAAGTTGGATTAATTTGCTTGTAACCCTTTCTTTAAACGATCTGATAAAATATTAAAAACAAACCTGCCTAATATTCAGATTTATTACATACACGTTTCTATTCCCCGTTAAGTTACACTGGTACCGGAAACGTCAATATTTTTCCATACACTGACGCCTGAATTTCATATCGGGTGCGTGACGTAATTCAATGTTTGTTCTTGCACTATCTTTTTCTAATTAGTTCAGCATTGTCAATCCTATTCAGGCTATTGAACGAATTTATTATATTTACATTAACTTCATATTTGTAGATGTGTATGTAATAAAAAAGGTTATTATCTTTGCATCGGGAAATATGCACTCGTTCTTCAGTGGAGGAATATTGCGCTCCTAAAGTCGCGCAATATTTCCGCTGAGAACTCGTGCGTATTTCCCGATACAAAGCTAATAACCTGTTAATACAGTTAGGATATTGATACATAATACTAAAATGATACTGTGTCTACGAGCAAAATCTACGAAAAAGGTAGAAATAGGCAAATGTGTGCATAAGTATTACAGCAGATACATTTTACATGACTTTTTTGTTTGTATTGTTCTGGAATTCCGCTTGGGAGCACTGTCTCAAAAATTTTAGCAAAGTTTTCACAAGGACTTCAATATGTTACACCGTGATACGTACTACCAGTAGCAGGTTCCCGTTAAACTGCCTTTTAGATAATCTATATCACTTTAACTGAATTATACAAAATGAAATATTATTTTCTGCTTCAAGAATGAGTGCACATTTACAGGAAAAAAACATTTTAGCATAGTCAAGTTGGCATCATATTCGATATTAACCGGATCTATCCGTATGAAAAATTTGTGAAATAATAATGTAAACATCATACCGATACAGATACTATGCCCCAACGATAACTTGATATTTACAAACATGACTATAAATAGATTAACATGGAACATAGGGAATTCAGCATTTTTCTAGCATGTTACAATCTAAATATTTCCGAATTTTGTTCAAATTACAAATTAGCTCAGTGGTAAAGCATAATGTCCATGGTCAACAGATCTTTTGCCGTGTGGGTTCGAAACTCAGTATTGAGAATTAATTTTTATTTCACTTTTGCATAAAAATTAGGTTTCCTTCATGAGCTCTGTGACAATACGACAGAGAGGTATCTAAAGCCGATATGGCAGATCAGAATAGTTTATTATATATCAAAGATGATAGATTAAATGCATGCACTCAAGTCATGCAAATAATGAACATGCTATTGTGTTATATAAAGACATATATACAAATTCAAACCATCAAAGAAAGAAACAAAAGTAATGAAATAAAAATGAAAACGAATAGAAAAAAAAAAACTGAAAAAAAAAACTCTTATGAAGATTCGAACCCACAAAACGACTTGCTTATATCCAATTGTTGTCTGCAGTTTACCCAACTGAGCTATGTTGCCATATACATAATAACTATTTAAAATGAAAGAAATACCAATATTTAATTGTCAAGTAAATGAGTAACCATTATGAATTATTATTTCGTCAGTTATCATGAAATAGACTCGTCCTCGCGTTTCGGCGGGAATCGCGTTATCATTGGGGATTAGTACATTCCACCAGGTTCGAGAAACTCATGAAATTGTAATTTAAACATCGTACGGGTATGGAAATCTTTCAGAAACAAGCCATTGCATTTGTACATGTTACAAAAGATGTTCATACGTAAATTTTATAAAACTATATTTTTGGTTTCTTTATCGTACTTCAAAGCATGTGTAGTAAATTGCAAACATAGAAGCCTAGAAGATGTGTTCCGTTCAGCCTTCTTCTTGTTACTGCGTTTTGAATGTGTATGGAATAAGCAGTAAGCCAAAGTATTGTCATATATCTGGTTTATTATTCACTTAGTTGTTCTTAAAATTGAAACAATGAATTTTCATATGAGCACCCTTTGGTGAGATTTTTTTATCATGGAGGAATGCTGCAGAAAGTTGATGAAATCAATACATATGGTTTGTTTGAGAAAAAGTCTTTGATAATTTTAACATTTACATTCATAAAGGAGTAGAGTGGTACAGAGCATGTCAAGTAACTGGCGTGAAATTTGTTACAATCTTCTTATTCGGTACTAACGAACCTTTGTACAGTACAGAATAACAGTTTTTATTGTTGACAGATGCTACAGTCCAAGTTTGGTGAAGGTTAATCGATCAAACGGTTCATGTTCCTTTTATCTCCTAAAGGTTTTACAGACGGACGAAAGGTGCTGCATGATCACATAACCTTACCCTATCCGAGTTGAAATGAGACGCGTTGTACTGTGTGTGATTTCCCACTTTGACTGAAATGGCATTTCTTTGGTATATTCTTAAAGTTGACCATGTTTCGCACTGTGTTGCAAATTTTAACCAACTTTTACCCTGTCGTTTTTTGTAAATTTTGTATAATTTATGGTATTTCCTCAAGCTCAAGTAGAGACAAATTTCAATGTGATGGCCACTATCTAAAACGTTTGGAGAGAATTCATTACAGCATTAATTTTGATAAAAAAAACATCAAACTATTGTTAAACAATTACAAAACACAAAATAAAACTGTAAATATATTTTTTTAGGGTGCCTCAAGTAAACAGATTTAATGAGACAGAATTCTAACTCCAACATTGAAAAATTAAGGTCGAATCCTGTGGGTCTGTTTTGAATTTTGCTCACTTCATTCAAAAACAACCTTGGGGCAGAAGTAAAACCTACATGCATTTCTTCCACAATATGTAATCTAAAGAATGAAGGCAAAATAGAGAACTTTTACCGCATGTAACTCAGTATTTTTAAAGATGTCAAACTCTACCTCTCCTGATTCGAGGTAAATTCACTTTGAACAGCGAGAAATCGCTTATAAAATGAAAATATGGGAAAAAAATTGGTCCCAGTGGGCTTGAACCTACGCCCCCCCCCCCACCCCCCCCTGAAAATTGCAGTCAAAATAGGTTTATGGTAGGAATTAAATACTCTTCAAACAGGAGGTACTCTGTTACGGGTCGAATACCTTAAGTGTCAACTTACGTATTTGCTAAAATAGGGCTAAAACTGTCTGAAATTTTATGCTTTTAATATGCTTGACATGGCGACGGACGATTATCTTAAGATGAAGTGAACGTTTTTGCTAGAATGTGACCCCAATTTCCTGTCAAATGTTGTTTTTAATTTGTTTTGACATGATGCACGATGAACTTAATGTGAGGGTTTTGCTACGAATGAAACTTCTTGATTGTTTTACCTAAGCACGCACGTTTATCTATCAAAAATGTCTGCTACAAATGGGGCTTTAAAGTTCTGTAAAATTATATTTTATATTTGTTTTACATATAGATGTACGATTAATTTAAGGTCCGTCTTACGTAACTGCTACAAATGGAGTCCCAATTTCATTTTAATTCCTTTGACAAGATTACATGAAATTTCCTTTCAATTTGTTAGACATGGATGAAGCTCAAAGCCCCTTTACAAATGTATTTTGTTATGAAGATACACGACTATATCAAGGTTACAATTTCGTAATTGCTGCAATAGGGACCCAACATCCTTTTTATTTGTTTGACATGAAAACGCCTGGTTATTTGAAATTCTAACATAGGTAAGTTTGTAATTGCTACAATAGGGTTCCAACTTCCTTTTTATTTGGTTGACATAAAGACACATGTTTATCTTGAGGTCCGGCGTACGCTATTGCTACAAGGGTTCCCCAACTGCCTGTGATATTTTGCATTTAATTTGTCTAATATACCAGTAAAAGGTTCGTGTGGTGTCCATTCCATATTTCTGTTGCAAAAAACCATATTTGTTTTCTTTGTGTAACCTTGTTCACACTTGTACATACACGTATCACAAATCCTCCGACTACAATTTCCAATTATGTTTCCGTTTGTTACAGAGCTGTCCGAACATGCCAATTCTAAAATTGAAAAAAAAGAACATACTACAAACAAAACAAACAAACAAACAAATTACAATCATTTCTAGTATAGACCTCCCTGAAAATAATCTAATGTTTATATCTTTTTGCCAATTAAACATTTTTAGTATTCGAGCTCAGTTTTAGAATACATTCTAAATCTGAATATCAGTTTGAAAACCCGTAGCTTCAGCTAGTTATGTTGTCTTGAAAATTACCATGAAATGATTCGTACATAGAAAATTATTCCAAGATCAAAAGTCTTTTTGTAAGTACACAGATTATTATACTTGAATGATACATTTGCACAGTAACTGGTTACAGGATATAACTGAACATGCATAGCAAATGTATCATAGACTGAGGATAGAGGATAAATTGATCTATTTTCTAGTCATAGCAACATATAACAGGATGCAGTATTTCATACAAAATATTTATTAAGTTTCGCTTACCTTTACAAAGCGGATCCCTTTCTTTATCCCATCCAACATTAGTGCAAGTGACCATCGTGGTTCCTTTGTTTACCTTGATGTCAGGCGCGTACAAGTTTGGGCAACGGTACTTGCAAGTATCGTTGAGGTGACGATGGCAATTTTTGTCAATAACTATGTCAATATTTTCACTTCCTGTTGCAGTTTTGGCCTCCTGACGGATTACATCTGAGCACTGGTAAACTGAAAATTGTGACACAGGTCAAAATATAATAAGGTAACTCATTCCATGTTGTAAAGATAATTCCCTATTTGGCTTACACGGAAGTGAAATGCAAAGAAATCAAATGTCAGTGTAAAAAATTGGATATAGTTGCATCTGCAATAAACATTGGTAATAATAGCTATGAATGGAAATATAGGATTTAGGGCCGTACTCATTTCAAACGTAAGTCACAGACTAGAAACACAATTCGAATATTATAAGTATACCGTGCTCAAACAAACAATATACTTACTATTGGAACAAGTCCTGTCGTCCAGTTTAAGTGGTATATCCCCTGCGCAAGCACATCTCCTGCCAGTTTTGGTTGAGAGGCATATTGAGCTACAGTCTCCAAGCCCACCACGAGCTTGGCAAGCTTGGTTCACTGAAGATTTAAAACAGAACAGAACAGAACATATATTTTATTAGATTTGTACATAGTACATCATCAATATAAGTTTAACATTTACATTACATATACATCACGTGTAACTGTATGATAAATTATAATAAAAACAGTTTACATAGAGGATGATCATAGATCATAGTTTACTAGACATTTATGATAGTATTTCTAATTTCTAAACTTTCTTTAACATATTTTGCAAATTTGTATAATAGAGATTTGTTAGTAGTTTGCAACAGCTGAATAAATTTGAACATCGATGGTCTTACATAAAAGTATTTCTTTATATATTTCTTACGTAAATTCCTGTAACAAGGACAAATTAAAATAAAGTGGTACTCATCTTCGATATCATGAGTATTACAACATTGGCAATGTCTCTCATTTCGTGGCAGTCTATTTCTATTAAAACGACAGGTTTGTATTCTGAGAGAATGAGCGGATAGTCTTAATCTAGAAATGTAAAATCTTAAGTTACCCGTAAAATATCAAGATGATTTTCATATGACAAACTTGTTTTACATTGTAAGTAAAGTTCTAACACCTTGCTGTTTTGAATGGAGTTATGCCAGTCTTGCATGTAATTATCAATCAATCTTTGTTTAAATATATTAGGGAATGTTTTACAATCTATCTTATCACTATATATAAAACAGTCAGAAAATCCATGCGTATCTAACAATCTTTTAACATTTGATATCCAATTTTTACAACTTTTAGAGCAATCAGAAACATTTTGCTCATAAATCCTTTTCAATATAATATTGTCTGTACTTAACAATTTACACCAATATCTAATTACCCTAACATATCGAGAAATATACAGAGGATATCTCCCTAATTCACCATAAACTCCAGCATTACATGTGCTTAATCTGACCTTAAGAATACTTTTACAAAATTTGAGGTGAATACGCTCCATTTCTTTAGATTTAGTACACCCCCAAACCTCAGAAGAATAATTTAAGATAGAGCCGACAAAAGAATCAAATAATTGGCATTGGAGTTTAGGTTTTACATCATATTTTTTACAATTGAGCATCAGTACTTTCAACGCTTTTAGTGATTTGCCTGTTAGATGTTCTAGATTCATTGAAAAATTACCAGTATAGTTGAAAATGGTACCGAGATAATTAAAATTATCTACAGTTTCTAAAGACTCCCCCTTATATAACCACTGTTCATTTGCAAATATAGCGCCTCTTTTTCTAAATACCATTACTTTAGTTTTATGGGTATTAACTTCTAAACCCCAGAGAGAACAATAATCAGACAAACTATCTAGGCTGTTTTGTAGGTCTTCAGGTGATTTTCCCAGAATTGCCATATCATCAGCAAATAGCAATAATATTAAAACAATATCATCAAAAGGCAAACCAGAATCAATATTACTTTGTAAATGTAGTTCTAAGTCTTCAACAAATAAAGAAAAGAGCAGAGGCGAAATTACCTCCCCTTGACGCAATCCGACTGCATAGTTGAAGAAATCTGAAAATGTGTTACAACATCGTACACACGATTTCACCTTTTCATACATGTCTTTAATAACGCGTAAAATTTTACCTTGGATACCATGTCTATATAATTTAAGCCACAAACAGTTTCTATTTATGCTATCAAAACAGGATTTCAAATCAATAAATCCAACATATAAACGTTGATTGTTATTCAAATAATGTTGTATAACGGAATGCAAAATAAATATAGCATCTACAGTAGATTTGCCTTTTCTGAAGCCGAACTGCGCATCAGAAATGACATTGTTATTTTCACAAAATTTTTCTATTCTTTTATTTAAAACTGTCGTGAACAATTTCGAGAAACAACTTACAAGTGTTATTCCTCTGTAATTCTGAACATTTTTTGAATCACCTTTCTTATGAACAGGTATAATAATTCCTTCTGTCCATTTATCTGGGAAAAAACCAGACTCTAAAACTGCATTGAATAAATCACATAAATGAGAAATCAAAATATCTATACATTCTATAAAATATTCATTAAGAAGGAAATCTGGGCCTGCTGCTTTTCCCTTCTTAAGTGATTTTACCGCACATAGAATTTCTTCAGGCGATATAGGTACATTCAATTCTTCAAATGCACAGTCACAATTATCAAAATCATTTTCTTGACAAAAAGTATTGGCTTCATTATTGTTACATTCAAAAACATTGTTACATAAATTTGAGAAATAGGTACAGAATTCGTCCACAGAAATGTCATTACTTCCAATTGATTTTTTCTTATTTTTGAAATATTTCCAAAATTGCTTAGGTTTACAAAATCTCAGCTTTTCTATTTCAGAGTATTTATTTTTCAAATATATTTTCTTCTTTTTTCTTATCAAGTCTTTATACGCTTTTTTGCATTTACAAAAATACTCCCTACTTGCTTTAGTTTTGCAGTTATTAAAAGCGCTTAAAGAATCCAAGTATTTAGCTTTTGAAATTTTACATTCATTATCGAACCAGTCTGCATCTTTAACATGAGATGTGTCAATAAATGACACATTATTTTTACACTTTAATGTTTCTGAAAACAGGGGATCTGCTACACTCCGTATCATATTTGTAAATGTATTCAACGCATCATTTACAGAGGCGCGATTACTGTTATCAATTCTATCCGTAAGCCGATTAAATTCCGGCAATTTTGCAATCAGATTAGCTCGAAATGTTTTTACATAATCATTATTCCAGTTATATAAAACATGTGTGCTTTCGTCGCCAGAAGGCGATGTAGTATTACAGGAAAGAGAAAAACTAACGGGAGTGTGATCACTCCATTCATTTACAGACTGTATAGTGAAATTACAAATACTTGAAAAATTTATTTCCTTTGTTAATAGATAATCAATCACAGATGCTCCATCCAAAAGTATGTGAACCAATATTGAAGTCATTTCCCAATCTACCGTTCACTATACGGAGATTATTGGATTTACAAAGATCAAGTAGTTTTGTACCAAAATTGTTACAAGTTTTGTCCATTGAGGCCCGTTCCATGTTATTATCGGGAACATAATCATCGTCATCAAAACACTGATTGACATGATCGAAAACAACAAAATCCCTCCTATTATATACAGGGCCTTTATTCTCAAAGTGTGCAATATCATTTTCAATAATTTCAAATAAATCTACATTGTTCGTATTGTATGCCGGAGAATCCTCACCCCAGAGATAAATACCGCATATGTAAACATCAGTATCTAAACGAAAAAAGTTTTTGTCTAATTTAATCCATATGCACGTGTCATATTGGTTTTTTATAACTGATATACCAGCTGAAAGTTTGTCTTTATAATATAGAGCAACTCCACCGCTTGGCCTTTTCGCTCTTCGATGTTGGAATTTTCTATAAAAGTTGTGCACTTTATAACCCGTTAGTTCAATATTACTGTCACTACTAGTCCATAATTCATACAAGAAAATAATATCCTGATTTGATAAAATATTTACAAACTCTAAATTATCCCTGTTATTTATTCCTAAAAACAGTAAATATTATCTCTTTTTACAATTTTATCACCTCAATAATGACGAAAGAACAAAGACAATAATCACTCCTATGGTTTCACGCCAAAACTAAATTTGACACAAAAAGAGAAAGTATACATTATATCTGTGAATACCTTATTTAGTCTCTTTGAAAATCATGACCAGTAACCTTTTTCGCAAAACTGACAACTTCGTGAAAACAATGATAAAGATACATTACCTGGTTGTATATTATATATTTTGTAAAACGCCATTGTGTCAATTTTTCCAAGGCCAGGGCTTTGACCTACTATGGTCCTGATATCGGGTTTCGTCAAGTTCAATCGAACAACATGGCTGTGAAGAAAGTGATAAAAGTAGAGACTTTTTCAGAAACAAAATGTCAAAAATTAAATAGCATTATGAAAGTATGGAGTATAAGTACATTATGAATTGGTAATAGTGAGAAAGGGGAGGGGAGAACTATTCTGAAAACAAACCTTACAGAGAGTCATTAGACTGAGGATGAAAATAACGCTCGTGAAACTGTAAACTAAACTTATATTATAAAATATTCAACATTATGAAAAATAGGAAACTTGTAGACCGTTTTCAGATATAATACAAACAGAGGACCATGAGGATGAAAAATGTTAAAAGATAAAGATATGTACATTGAAGAAAGTGAGAAAAGGAAGACTACTTTGCAAAACAGAATCACTAGAGAACAAAATGAGTAATACAGCATTTCATGACATGAAAATGAGTCTTCGTTGAAAACAAGACTGAAAGAGAATCACCAGATAATTAAATAAGTGTTATATTATTTCATGTTTTTACACAATGAAATAATGAGAAAAAGAAAAGAATAGACAATATTGAAATCAAAACGTACAGAAAATCCCCCGAGAATAAATTGAGCGTTATGGTATTTGAAACAAAGTTACACAAAGAAAAAGCCAATAAACAAAGAGACAGGGTGAGAAAAAGATAGACTTCTTTGAATACAAAAATACAAATAACCATAGGAAATAAAAATATATGTTTTGATAAAATTACGTCATGTTATGGCCAATGCACTGTAAAGAAAGCGAGAATATGGTAAAATTGCTTTGACAATAAATCTTGTAAAGGATATCAGGGTGATGATATTGATACATAAATAAAACTTGTGCTATAAACTTGTCATTTCACGTCGACATGTTACTTTTCAGAGAAGCTGTGATTATACGACGTGTACAGACATATAAAATCGTGTGAAACATGTGAAATCTCAGACACTAACTGAAATGAAGTCTACATGTATCTGTAATGGCTTGTCAGTTAATAGTCAAAACTGTTCTGAAGTTGTGGATGAGCAAGCCATTCATTAAGTATTATATTGCATGACTTCATATTTTTTGAAGTTTGGACTTTTTGGCTCAGCAAAATTTAGTGTTTAACTTTACACTTGTTGATAATACAGACTATGGACCGGCGGATTAAAATAGCATAGGTCAATATTGTATGAAAGGAAAAACGGCTGTTTTTTTTTTCAATGAGAATTGTATTGTTGATAGGAATATCCCTTTTGTTCGAGTATTTAAGAACATCACACTTACTCTCTCCTGTAGGCAGAGTAATACAGATAAGTTCCGTCTGTAACCAGGTCTCTGATTTCCTCGTGTTTCCAGGAACCTGTTCCATTCACTATTGTCAAGCATTCTTCACCATCAAGATTACAACGTTGTATAGTATCGTGGGTGGCATCTGACCAGTACAGATGATCACCTGAAGTAGTGATACAAGCTTAATTAACATATCAGTGACCTATATAAAAGCTAATATATACATACAGTACAAAATGCAGCACTATCTCTAAAACAGGTAGTCCTCTATTATAAACTAACATTGAAAAGAAATAATAACAAAAGACATTTAGGCGACATTTACGGCCAACACACTTCATATAAAAACGACTGTTGTAATTATAGCCAGAGGCTGCAGCCAAGCAAAACAATATATGACTAATTTCAGGTCCATTATTAAAGCTGCAATTTAGATAGACATGTAACACATGGCATGTCATGTCAGAAATACAAACACTATTACTTTAGACAATAAACTCAATAAACTATTAATGCTTAAACAAATGATTTATTTAATATACAAGTAGTTCATATTTAACCAGTTTTTATACAGATGCCTGGGTGCTAGCATCAGATTCTGTGCATTTATTTGACATCTAGAACAATGCCTTCAGTGTAATACAGTTGAAAGCTGATTGTTGATTGTTCGAGAGTTACAAGGGGCCGACAGCCTTACTATGAGGTTGCCGGAATTCGACTTTAAAAGACACTCGCTACAGATGTGTTTTGCTATACTGCCTCGTGCAAGACATGACAAATACCTTTAATATACATTTTGAGAGTACTGAGATATTCAGAACGCATTTTCTCGCAGCTTTTCTTCATTTTTGATTTAACTTTCAAATCAGTCAATAAACTACAAATGAAACTTAAAATAGCCTGCTATTATGCCTCACAGAGTACAGCATTGTATAGTATTATACATACGGGTAAAGTCAATGGCTAAGCCATCTGGGTTAGTAATATTATCCCCGACTATAATCTTAACTTCATTTGTCCCATCCATATTTGCCCGTGCTACGTAGGATATAGCGTGGAGTACTATAGTAAAGGCCATTTATGAAAAAAGGGGAAAAAACTCGCAAAGAATTGATTTTTGGTGAAAACATTAAACAATATGTATGTAACAGCATACTAAAAGTATAGAATGTTATCATGGTGCAAAATGCATTTTTCGGGGTAAAAAGTTTAAAAATATAATTGAAATAGTTAATTTCTGGAATCGGCCCATAATGATGTCAATATTTTTATTAAGAAAGCGAAATTTTGCATGGTAGTAGACAATTATAACACAAAAAAATTAAGCTCATGACTATTTCTAAAAAAATCCAATATGGCCACCAAAATCCAAGATGGCCGCCATTAAATTCTCATTTCACAGGAAAACCGTTTAAGTATGTCACAACATAAGTTCAAATAGTGTGAAAAATGACCAGCATCATAGAAGATACACACATTTTATTTCAAAACACACAAACTTCAGTCTTAAACAAATTCAAGATGGCTTCTCAATTCCAAGATGGCCGCCACGGGGTCATTTAGACAATACAGACCCCGAATAAGAAAATGTCCCTAAAAATGGTTTGACTGAAAATATTTTTCTTGCATCAAACATGACCCCCATTTTTTCTGATTTTTATTCAGCACTGACAATATTCATCAAGAGAATGTAAGATACAGACATTTAAAGTAGGTCCTGATGTGTGCTACAGCCATTGGAAATATGACAATGTATTTGTGTGTATGCACAGTACTTCTTCTCAAAACTGCATTTTGGTATCCTAACGATTGCTCATTTCTAGTAGTCAGAGGTACAGTTGAACATATTTAACAGTTTAAATGTGTAATTTGCCCTGACAGTGTAGCAGATCACAGTAGAAAATGACAAAACAGGGCAAATGTAGGCTACAGATATGATAACTGATTGAAAATTATGTTGTGACAGCTATTTTTGCCAAAATTTGACGAGTTCTCCACGATACTGAAATTGCCATAAAACCTTAGAAATTGTTGGTATAAACTAAAACCTTGTATTTAGGTTGTTTGTACCTTTCAAATGAAACTGGCAAAATCTTAGAGAAAGAAGATTTTCTTATAGGCATACAGGCACTTAATAGGAAAATGGTCAATAAATCGTAGTCGCGTAATGGCGGATTCACATAGTCCTCATTGTTTTTGCTCTTTAGAGCTATTTTCCTTATTTTCTTTGCAATATTTGCTGAAATCAAATCATTTTATGATAGATCTATGCCTGACATGTAAGTAGCATTTTCATAATAAAATAATAACACTACAGAATGTGTCATGTTGACTTAGATCATACACTACCACTAGAGGGATCTCATTGTTTAGCTAATTTTGCAGTTTGTGTGTTTGACTGAAAATATTTTTTCTGCATCAAGCATGACCCCTGCTTTCCTTTTTCATTTTATTCAGTATTGACAATATTCTGCAAGAAAATATAAGTTACAGACATTTAAAATAGGTCATGATGTGCGCTGCAGTCATTGGGAATATGTGAATTTTATAAAGAATAAAAAAAGAACAGCTATTAAGTGTGTCATAACCTTTAACAAAAACATTAATTGGATACATTTTACTAAAGTACGATTCGCAATAGCATAGAAATCTATATCATAACAACACTTCCACATGGCATAATTAAATATCAGGATATGTGACTATTTGATAAACGACATTGTGTCTGAAATCATTAGTCCTCCACCTCTGATTCATGTGGGGAAGTTGGCAGTTACTTGCGGAGAACAGGTTTGTACTGGTACAGAATCCAGGAACACTGGTTAGGTTAACTGCCCGCCGTTATATGACTGAAATACTGTTGAAAAACGGCGTTAAACCCAAAACAAACAAAACAAACAAATATCAGGATACGAGTTATATGACACAGGAAAATGCTTACGCCTTTTTTTTTTTTTTTTTTTTTTTTTTTGTTTTGGGTTTAACGTCGTACCGACACATTTTAGGTCATATGGCGACTTTCCAGCTTTGGTGGAGGAAGACCCCAGGTGCCCCCCCCCGTGCATTATTTCATCACGAGCGAACACCTGGATAGAACCACCGACCTTCCGTAAGCCAGCTGGATGGCTTCCTCACATGAAGAATTCAAAGCCCCGAGTGAGGCTCGAACCCACATCGATGAGGGGCAAGTGATTTGAAGTCAGCGACGCTTACGCCTTTAGTATCTAGAACAATGTCATGAGTCCAATCGCGATGGTGACTGTCCTATGTTAAAACGTAGAGCTGGTGAGACCATATACAGTACCTTATAAATATTTTTTTTCTCTGGCTACCTCACCTAAATGATTCATGACTGTAATGATTTCAGGGATCTGGCGAATCACTCAATGTTTCAAACTAACAACCTTCAACTAATGATAATCAGCTCAAACGCCTATAGGCTGGGAATACTGTGTTTGACTGTTTTGAAGTTCCTGGCAGCCAATGTCTTTGAATCGGCAACATAAAAGTGTCCTTTCGCATAGATGTTCAGCCGGTGTTCTCTTACACGAAGCTGCAACTCAATATGATTGCCCTAACTCCTGGATGCTCAGCTCTTATATGCTATAAAATACAGCATTAAAATGACCCCCAATGCATTGGCTGTACTTCGCCGATAATTTTGAACCTCGTTCTCTTCCAGGTTCAGAAGATTACCGGTGTTCGCTTACATGAAGCTGCAACTCAATATGATTGCCCAAACTCCTGGATGCTCAGCGCTTATATGCTATAAAATACAGCATTAAAATGACCTCAATGCCTTGGCTGTACTCCGCCGATAACGTTGAACCTCGTTCTCTTACTGATTCAGAAGATTACCAAATTAAACGTCTCTGTCTCAGATTTCTGATGATCAGCCTGTATTTGCTATTGTCTATCCCGTAAAGGTTTAATTTCTATGCGCTGGTCTTTACACTCGAAACCTAGTTACAATACTTCAACTCTTCTTTAGTCTCAAACGTCTTTTTTATATAATTTATCTGCCCTAACAGTGTAGCTGCAACAGCTCTTTTTTTCAAGGTACTAGGATAAATTATAAGTTAAATCCTTGATGTGTGAATACAGAATGACTTCAATGACACTGTAATTCATCTACTTATCTATACCCTAGCAGAGGTGTGCTTTGACTGGTGCTATATATGGAACTTGTTTCTGATTGGTCCAAATTCGAACATATTTTACATTGAATACACGAGTACTTGATCTAACAAATAGTTGGTTCTCTTTTACTATACGATTGTATTTAACATATTATGTGATGCTGAGATCCAGCTATGACTGTTATTAACCCGATTCGTTCATAAGGTTATAACACATTAAATAGCTGTTCATCTTTATACTATATACAATTGACATATTTCCAATGGCTGTAGCACACATCAGGACCAATTTAGAATGTCTGTAACTTACATTTTCTTGAAGAATATTATCAGTGCTGAATAAAAATCAAAAGAAAGGCGGGGGTTATGTTTGATGCAAGAAAAATATTTTCAGTCAAACACACAAATTGCAAAATCAGCTGAAAATGAGACCCCAGATTGTAGTGGTGGAGTATGATATGTTTCCATGACAAATTCTGTCATGTTATTATTTCATTGTGAAAATGCTACCTACATGTCAAGCATAGATATTTCATGTCAAACATAGATATTTCATGTCATTTCAGAAAATAGTTGCAAAATATAAGGAAAATAGCTCTACAGAACAAAAAAAAAGGAAGAAAAAGGCTGAGGACTATTTGAATCTACCATATTTTTCGTGCCATTTTCTTATTTCATGAAAAAGAAAATTAACTGAAAACACCTTTTAATGTAATTTTGCCTCAAAACTATGATTATCATATGGGAAATGATATTACTGAGAAAGAAAAGTACCCATACTCATATATTTTGTTAATAAATAAGGAAGTTATCGCTGCTTTACAACAATTTCTACTGCCGAATGACTCGGCAATTCTATCTGTATACTTCACTATTGCCTCGTATTGAATCTGCTGGCAGTATGTTTTCCATCTTAGGTAAACTACATACTGTTATTAACAATAACCAGCTTATTATATGTAAAAGCACTGATATGAGACAATTTGACATAAAATCGACGACAATTCTGGTTTAAATGTCGTTTTTATGGCGGCCATATTGGATTTAGGACGCCATTTTGTTTTCTTCTAAATTTCTAATTAGTTTACATTTTGCACAATATAGTAATCTAATGTAGTGCCAAAGTTGGACCTCGTAAGATGCATAAATCAGTTTTTATAAGCCGATTCCAGAAATCCGCAGTTTCATTAATATTTTAAACATTTTAACCCCAAAAATAGACATTTTGCATCATGATACTTTTCTATACTTTTTATATGTTGTTGCATATATCTTGAATAATACTTGCACAAAAAATCAATTCTTTGCGAGTTTTTTCCTTTATTTGGCATTTTGGCCATAAATGGCCTTTACTACTATGTAAAACATCCAGCTGAAAAAGTTCATATTTATAATTTCTGCATATTTCTTAATATTCAACTGAGAAGTTATTTCTTGAATGTTAGTTTAACAGGTAACATTGATGACTACATTGAATATTGAAAGTCATTTAATAGTTTTGCTTCAGTATCGGTTGTTAGGAATGTTGACAAAGAATATTTGTAAGATCATTTCGGAGTATTGCATTATAGAAAGTTGATCAATAGTTCTTTGTAAGAAGCGATGCTTGAAAGTTACTGGGGCTTTTTCAATTTTCATTAAGACTTTAATAATTATGACTTTGTGTGAATAGTCATTGCAATGATGTTTTATCCTTTTTAGTCAGTGTTAAACATCGAAAATAACGATTAGCAAGGCATATTTACCTATTTTTGAAAGTTATTTTCATTCCACAACGGCCTAACTCGAAGTTGCATTTTGGAATTAACTTTTAATACTTTAATATTCATTTTCATGGGATTTTATAAAATTATGTTTTTAATTTGTTAAAATTCTGTTATATCAATTCTTTTAAAAAATTTACATAAGTCTGAAGAATACAAACTAAACAAGTTCTGAAATTTTCAATTTTTTTGACCAAATAGTTTGCAAAGTTATTGATACTTAAACTTTTGATTTGCATTTTCCAAAATTGCAAAAATCGCACTTGGTGCATTGTGGAAATAAGGCGACGAAAAGTAACAAAATGCTCAGTAAAAGTCTTGCTTCTAATAAAGAATGATTTTCATCATAGGGAAGGGAAATTATAAGAAAGTAACATGTCACGAAAAAAGATTGTCCGATAATTAGTCATTTCTACGGTGCCCCTAAAGTGACATGTTACACACTCTTTTTCCACTTAGGTAATGTGAGACTTTTTTTATTTCGTTTAAACGAAATGATTTCGTTTCAACGTAATAATTAATTCGTTTAAACGAAATAATTTCGTTTAAACGAATTAGTTATTTCGTTTAAACGAAATCATTTCGTTTAAACGAAATAAATATTTCGTTAAAACGCAATTATTTCATTTAAACGAAATAAAAAAGTTTCACATTACCTAAGTGGAAAAAAGTGCGTAACATGTCACTTTAGGGGCACCGTACATTTCGTAATGACAGTTCAAAATTAGTTATTGAACAAAATAGAAATAAAATTTAAACATCAATTCATAATGCCCTATCAGTAGCATATGTATCAAAAAGTAATATTCCATAACTTTATCTTGACATCTAATATAATAACAGATGCAATGACAATATACCCTTACCCTGGATGAACAACAATGTCTAGGAGTATCTCTTCAGTTATATCCTTCTTTAGCCAAATATTTACCCCAGAAGGTGTCAGGAAACCAATATGTGGACTGGAATGAGGTGTAGTTGTGTAATATAGGTTTCCTGTTGTCAAGTCTTTGTCCATTCGATAAGGGAAGGAATTACCTATGAACACAGGGTCAAAGACATTGATTTGAGTTGGTATTAGATGCGTTTTGGTGTCTTTTGGCACAAAAATGTTTGTAAAATCACTTAAGTTTTTGGATTTCATGGCTGAACTGATCAATTCAATCACATACTACACAGGAAATTGACGGCACATATTTGCATGTTGTACATCTTAAAGATTAAGTTAGTTTTAGCTTCATTTGTTCGTTGGGATTCGAATTCGTGTCTCCACGATAACGCCGTTTTGACCAAGACCAAGCTCTATATTTTTCAGGTGAAATTAAAGGTACAAAGGTAGTAATTCGCCGGATATGCCTCTGTGAAAGCAGGTATTTTTATGTCGAAGTACGCAATATTAGCGTTATTATTACGTGTATTAGTTACATGACCATCGTGTCATTGCATTATGGTGAACCCAGTATTTTGGAGTGTTTTATTGCCTATAGACAGACCTTCAAGACAGGGTAGTCTGAAAGGAAGTGAAAGGCTGGATATGTTGATAAAAAGATGCTATACATTGTTTCTTTTACATAGAAAATAGTAGCGGAGACATTCTTCAAACCTTGATACTTTCAAATTATTTGATGTTTAGATACGGATAAAACATCGAACGTCATCTTGCAACGCTTTATTTCTTTTTTGCCCCCTATTCATACGAACTACCAAGCGATAGAATCACAATTACTATGTTAACTTTATATAACTCAAAATAATCCTTACCACTCTGGTGAATTAAATAATTCATGTTTTTCTAAATTGCTCTTCTATACTCGTAAAAATTGAAAGTCATTGAAAGGGACAAAGGTACTGGGCGGTGCAAAGTGCAAATAGAGTTAGATTTTAATGCATTTCTTTTCATCATTCTATCTCTCATTCATTAAGCAAAGACAATACGATTGGACATGCCTGACAAGTGTTTACCTATGTAGAACTAAAGTATGCCGTCTGGCGGCATGGGATGACTGAAAAATCAAACAAAAGAAGCCAAACAAACTTTATACTTACCTAAATCACCAATTATCTTTTGATCACTGCCGTCCAATTTCGAGCTGAAAATTTCACTCCTGAAATATTCTGACCATATAATTCTCTTCATGTTCGAATCGAAGTAGACCCCTATATAGGCGGTATTTTCTCTGTTCATTATCGAATTAATTTCATGTGTTTGTAGATCGATCTGACGTAAGGCATTATGGGTCCAATCTGACACTAAAATAAAGTTGTCCATGACAACGTCTGAAAAGAACAAAGTAATCTGAAGCCGCACTGGTTTGAGCTCTATTTTGGGTACAGTTTATTTAAGGTTGTGGATCTAAAATGACACTCGGTATTTTCTGATCGAATACGTATTGTGAGGATGCGATTTCGGTATATTCTACTGTTTATGGAAAGCCATTTTCAGTTCTGGCCTAAGGATGCCGAAATAGCATATGACGTCACGTAATTGGACGGAAACTATCGATTGTCATTATGGAGCCATTACCATAATGTAGAGCAGTACTAGTCCATTCTGATCTGATACTTAATAAAGTTGTTCATAAAATAAAGGTGACACAATCTAAACAAGAGGGTCATGATGACCCTGGATCGCTCACCTGAATAATATGAGCTGCATGTTTCAAATGTGTCAAATTGATGGTTTTTAGACATTTTTTGGAAGATTTTCCGATGTACAATCAAGTAACCCCTGGGGCGGGGCCAATTTTATCCCGGGGGTCATCATTTGAACGTAGCGTGTAGAAGTCTACTAGGCAATGTTACATATCAAATATCTAAGCTCTAGGCCTTCTGGTTTATTTTTAGAAAATTTTGAAGATTTTTTTTATGTACAATCAAGTAACCCCAGGGGGCGGGGTCAATTTGACCCCGGGGGTCATGATTTAAATAAATTTTGTAGAGGTCTATTAGGCAATGCTACAAGTCAAATATCTAAGATTTAGGCCTTCTGGTTTTTTTTAGAAGTTTTTTTTGAAGATTTTCCTATGTAAAATGAAGTGACCCCTGGGGCGGGGTCAATTTTGATCCCGGGGGTCATGATTTGAACAAATTTTGTAGAGGTCTACTAGGCATTCCTACATGTGAAATATCTAAGCTCTTGGCCTTCTGGTTTATTTTTAGAACATTTTTGAAGATTTTCCTATGTAAAATCAAGTGACCCCTTGGGCGGGGTCAATTTTGACCCTGGGGGTCATGATTTGAACAAATTTTGTAGAGGTGTACTAGACATTGCTACATGTGAAATATCTAAGCTCTAGGCCTTCTGGTTTACTTTTTAGAACATTTTTGAAGATTTTCCTATGTAAAATCAAGTGACCCCTGGGGCGGGGTCAATTTTGACCCCGGAGGTCATGATTTGAACAAATTCTGTAGAGGTCTTCTAGGCAATTCTACATGTCAAATATCTAAGCTGTAGGCCTTCTGGTTTATTTTTTTAAAACTTTTAAAGATTTTCCTATAGAAATCTATGTAAAATCAAGTGACCACTGGGGCGGGGTCAATTTTTACCCCGGGGTCATGATTTGAACAACTTTAGTTGAGGTCCAGTAGGCAATGCTACAGGTCAAATATCTAAGCTCTAGGGCTTTTGGTTTTTGAGAAGAAGATTTTTTTGAAGTGACCTCTGGGGCGGGGTCAGTTTTGACTCCGGGGTCATGATTTGAATAAACATGGTAGAGGTCCACTAGGCAATGCTTCACACCAAATACCTAAGCTCTAGGGCTTCTGTTTTTTTGAGAAGATTTTTTAAAGTTTTTCCTTTTGGTTGCCATGGCAACCAGAGTTCTGCATGTAATTCAATTGTTTGAACAATGTTTGTAGAGCTTCACCCAAGAAACATTCCTGTGAAGTTTGGATGAAATTGGCCAAGCGGTTTATGAGGAGATGTCGTTTAAAGTCAAAGTTTACGGACGGACGATGGACGACGGACGCCGGAGGGTGAACGATTAGAATAGCTCACCCTGAGCCTTTGGCTCTGGTGAGCTAAAAAGGAAAAAGGGATTCGAAGCTAGGGTTTCTCGAGGAAAATATATACCTGTATTGAAAGGGAGTTGATATGAAAAAATCAATTCTAACGCCACGTACTGAAATTTAACAGTAAATTCACTAGATGTACAAATGAGATCCAGGAACTATTCCTGGAAATTATCCGAGGATAAACGAAACGGCCCATTTACTAATGCAATCAAAGAGATAATGCAAACAAAGTCACATGAATTCAAGCAGAGATACCTTTATCCTTCGTCTTATCATTGGCTTGATCTATTAAAATCGACCATTTTTCAGATGATTACCTGAACGACTGCTGACTTTGTCGGTGTCAAGCTTAAAGCCAATACTGCATTCACAAACTTTGACCATGATATCACCATTATACTTAGGTGTGCAGATCTGTTCACAGCCGCCATTCCTATGTGTGCACGGACCTGTAAATATTTTTCGGGATAACTTTATAAGTGTCAAATACAGTTACGAAACTAGACCGACAAGCCGCGTTTTTAGATTTTGACACGATCAGATATTTCAGTTACGGTCGACGACCGTCTTTTTTTCTTGCCATCACTTACTTGCTGTTTCAGGCAGAAATGGTTTTATATCCAGCACTTTCATGTCAACAAACGGCGACGTGTTGCCAAGAATGCCATGCGCCCCAGTTGTATCGGTACCATAGTCTTTGGACTTCCAAACATTACCGAATGAAGGGTGAATGTAAATCCAAGCTAAATAATTCTGAAATTAAAGAAGAACCCAACTGTCTAGATGAATTGCCAGGACAAATTTCTACTTTATTAAAGAATATCGATGGTCTTTTTTTTGTCATAAATTGAACAAAATGGTGTGTCAAAAAAGCTTTCCTTCACTTCAGTAGTCTTATAACTTGCATTATAACTGTCTATACACGAGTCTTCAGCTTGTCCCGTCAGATAAAAATCAAAGAGGAAAGCGTATCGTCAAATTGTAAAAGGGCTGAACGTAAAACATGCGGTGTGTCTCAAAACAACCGGGTCATAACATCTTTTAATCAAACTATCTTTGCAAAAACATTTGGAAAATTTACATGACACCAAGTCTTACGAAGTTTGTATGTAACATCCCTGCTAAAGTCAAGTTTTGAAAAGTGTTGCCGCAGAACTACCTCCATATTATTATCAATTTTGAAATCATATCTGAATTCCAATGATACAATTAAGTTAAAAAATACACAGTTTATGAATGCGGTAGCCGCCCTGATGAGGGAATTGTTTGGTTATTCTTTGAAATTTATCAAAAATTGTCAATCAGATTAATTTGGAAATATATATCCGAACAACTTGCGCGAGGTAAATCCCAGTCTAGACGCGAGGTAAATCCCAGTCTAGACGCGAGAAATTTACAACATTTAAATTGAAATCTTGTCTTTGTCATTTTTCAAGTTTAATATGTATACTATTGCTAGATATATAAAGATGTAGACAAAAAATGAAATGTTGGTTTTAATCACCTGGAGCTCCCAAGGATAAATAATACCAACCATTTGAGCAAAATTATCCGTATTTAAAATATCACCCAGATTGCGTGATGTATTGTTAAATGCAGTAATCATATCTGGAGAAATGCTCAATAAAAGGTCTCTTTCACTGTCGCCATGTAAAGACATTTAGTATTACGTTTACCTAAACAAAAATGAGTCTGGTATGCTTTGTAAATATTCTATATCACTTTCACTTTAACACATAAGAGTCTGGTATACCTTGTATAGACATTCTATATTACTTTCATTTTAACATGCCTTGTAAAGACATTCCATATTACTTTTATTTTAACATGCCCTGTAAAGTTATTTTAACATGCCTTGTAAAGACATTCTATATAACTTTCATTTTAACATGCCTTGTAAAGACATTCTATATTACTTTTATTTTAACATGCCCTGTAAAGATATTCTATATTACTTTCATTTTAACACAGAAGAGTCTGGTTTACTTTGTAAAGTCATTGTAAGTTACCTTCATTTGAACACAAAAATCTAGTTTAGATAAGCCATTTAGATTAAACATTAACATGACTCAAGCGTCTTACAGATATAATTTACACGTAAATTATATTGCTTACATGTTAACTTGATTAAAGCCTAGTTTAGGTATACCATAGTGTTTGCATTTTATCTTGATCAAAGCTCGTTATAAGATGCACCATATCAATGAATATGCTACGTTTGATATAATTTCTTGACTGATCCTTTTCGTTTTATTGTCGCCAGTTCCTATACAACACAGTTTTTAATACTACTTCTATAGGACTCAGGAAGACGTCAAAAGGTCAGCCTTGAAATAATGTATTTCCTTTTTGTTCGCCTTTTCCTAGATGTAAATATACACTTTTCAACATGCATACGAGTATTATCAAAATATATTCCTTACAAAGTACATCTAAATTTAATAAGTCAAACTGATGAATTTACATTTTATGCAGATTAGAAGTTGAAGTAACACATGCTTAGGAGCAGGGAGTGGGTTAGTGAGGGCTGCTCACAGCAGAAGGGGGACTAACATATGCTTTTGTCCTTACCCTATTTTCACAGAAAAACAAATGCCTTTTTTGAAAGAGCAATGAAGATGAAATGGCAAGTTTAATGTTTACATTGTCTATTGTTTATGGTAAGAATGTATGTGTAGAGAAAGCATGGCTACGCTTGACCGGTTGCTCCATCCCCCATCCTCCGCATCCTAAACCTCTCCACTTTGAAATTGCTCAACTTTGATAGCTCGATTCTACTAAAAGATATTACACTCACCTTATAGTGGAGAAGCAAATATGCCGTTTGGTCTTCTAGACTTGCAATTTGTTCAGATCCATTCAGAGCCGTTTGGTGCAGACTTCCGTTCGATAAAAAGTAAAATCTGAAATTTAAATACTATCATACACTGAAATGAAATAAAAACCTAATTTGTGTTCCCGTCATTTCTAAAAATAAATCTGAAATTGAAATGCATCCCGTAGATATAATGTAAAATTGAATTGCACAAGTTTCCATGTTTGTACGTTTATCATTCATAAATATAACAAGGCTTGTCACATAACCTCCCATCTGATATTCAATCACACTCTCTATAATGTCTGCATTGGAAAAAAAGTGGAATTTTTCTTCAGAAATAATAGCAGTTGCAACTTGAACTTTTACAGAATGAGATAAAAGATTTTTCGTTATTGATAAAATATGACAATAACTTGGAAACCTCAGAGTCGGAAAAAGGGTATCCAATTTATCGTAAGACAGACGTTTCTGGGTAGAAGATCTGATGATGTGTCTGTGATTATGAACCTTTCCTGCGGTCGTTGACAACCGTTCAGGCTGTCCTTTCCTGCGGTCGTTGACAACCGTTCAGACTGTCCTTTCCTGCGGTCGTTGACAACCGTTCAGACTGTCCTTTTACCGCAGATGGTTTAAATTTTTAATTAAGAAATAATTATAGCAAAAGAATGCTTTAACACTATTTATGCACGATGGGCGGTTATACGTCGGGCTTAATAATATCACGAGGGCGCAGCCCGAGTGAAATTATTTGACGACGTATTACCGCCCAAGTTTTTGCTATAAATTATTTCAATTCTAATATGCCTTTAATCTAAAACAGTAGATAAAATATAGTAGCGCTCTTTCTTGGTCGCAACAAAAACTTTGACTTCACCGCACGTTAACGTGACGTCATTCTAGCGTAAGCGTGTTTTAACAGAGACAAGCATATCAGAATAAACCATTATATTAGAAGAAATTTACTTATACTTACAACTGTGCCTCATTATCGTAGACTAGGGAAGTTATTTCAGATAACCCAGAAACAACTGTGCGACGATCCATTCCATCAAGGGTCATTGTTTGAAGAGATGCATCACCTTGATTGCCTTCCACCCATGCCATCCGTCTTGCAATAGTAGCAAAATTATAATTTACAATGAAGACATACCTGCTGTTGATCTCATGTATTAAGGTTCACATAATAGTCACTTTCCATGACACAGGTAACCGCACTTCTTTTCATAAATATCATAACATATAGTGATTGTTATAATTTATATACTATTTTGTTTTACATTTAAATACTCCACATCATTTATAAGTCTGACGATGATGTGTTAATAAAGAGGTAGTAGGGTTTTCATAACAAAATTACTTCTAAACTTCTCAAGTCTTATAAGGATATTTAACAGACTTACAATAACATACTTTTGACCTTTCTAATATAAATGTCAAATAAAGCATGGCTATCTTGGTAACAGCTACATAAATTGTTTTCAAATTCTCCCAAGTATAGACATTTTAACCATTTTATGAACAGAATCATTATACATGTACATGTAACTGGAACTCCCATTGAAAAGAATAAGATATCTTTTGTTTTTTCAGATATTAAGAGGACCCATGTATTACTAACGGGTGTATATTTTGTGATGAAAGGTCCCTTATAAGAAAGTTTGAAGATTAAAGTCGGATTTCTGCTGTTTGATACACACATTGGTGATTTTTCTTGTATTATATCAGATATCAATATACAAACGCATGATAATCGACATGTTCTCGATTTTTTAAACTTTTGAAACTTGGAGATCGTTGTTCTAAATCCGTGAGACATTTCGTGCATGTGGTTTTAGTAATATGAAAAATATTGCTATTCTATCTAAGGAAGTACTAGACATTTCGTACGGCGTATGCCATTATTATAATACTGTCATTCTTGTTGTTACAGTAGCTATACAGTAGCTTATTATGATAAACAGAAGCAAGTCTACCAATGGTCCCGACTTGTGTATTGGCCCTTATCGCCAATACGCAGACCTTATTATCTCCATAGGCCACATACCAGGCATACCAGAATCAGTGTCTTTAAAGATAGCAAATGCATAAATGGCTTCTAATTAAATCAGTCTGAGAAAAATTAAAAGCAATTATTTTTGTAAAGTGTTTAAGGTGACTGTTTTGTGGCTGATTCTAGGTAAAACTAAATATGTTTTTGTAATTTTCACAAAGAGGCACATAGGATCAAGAAAATGAAATATAGATATGATATCGGTTTAAAGATATATAACTATGCTTACAAAAGTAAAACATAAAACTACAAGAAAAGAGAACAAACCAAAACAAGCCTCTGCGTACATAGATCGGTATATAAGGAAGATTCTTTTATTTATACCTTATCCAGAAGTAAAAGTTGTATATTTGTTTAATCACATTAAACTTTAACTGCTTAATCCTGTGACAATAACAAAATTTTATATTCAAATTTGCTTAATTTAATAACAAGAACTATATTTTTTTCTATATGATTAAATGTTTAACTTTAATACACACTAAGGCCAGATTATGAACTTGTCTTTATACTAAATATACTTTATTTATTTATAAGTAAAACTTAAACGCATATATAACATAGTACTCACTCCTTTTGCAATTATGATACGACATTATTTTATGGGATGCTGTTAATGAAATAGATAAGCGACTTCACGAGCCTTTTTAACAGGATTGAATTGCATAAAATTAACCATAGTAACGTAAAATACTCAAGAGCCGATTAAAGGCGAAATTAGATTGTATAATTATAAAAATACCTTTTTACAATCACAACAAAATCATGAACATACAACACAATGTTGACAGCATTACCCATAACATCCTATTTTTACAAGACATAACATCATTTTTGGATGATCTTTGTATAACGTACCTTAATGTGGGAAGAATAATGATATTTCTCGGATTTACAAGTGTTACAGAATTCTCAACTGAAATTCTCTTTCCAGACTTTGTATCGACATCCACGATCCTAATGCTGCCGGTGTCTGACTCGGACCAGTATAAGTTTTCAGAGTAATAGGTATCATAAGCCATGCCTGGACAGAAACGGAAAGCGACTAATAATTAAACTACTGCAACAATGAATCTAAACGAAGCGAAAAGTGTTAATACGTAAACTTAACAAAAGTTCACTGATGATAATGTTATGGATATTTCACCACAATAACAGAAGGGAAACATCTTGAAGAAATAGCTCTGTGCTCAGAACACAGAACACTATTGCCACAGCGCAAATACTGGGCCATTAAGGATATCATCAAAACACTGAAATAATCAACAAACTACAATCAAAAGTTTTATAAAATAGAAAAAGTGAAAAAACATAATAAACAGGATCAAAATGTATATTCAACGTAGGAGTTAACAGATATCTTGAACCATGTGCCAGATTATTTTTGTCATTTCTCAACGTGATGTATAATTACATATTGAACTCTGCTGAAACAAAGTGTAGTATTATAATCTTTCTAATATTCTATGTTTATTTCAGTATTACAGCACATCTGTAGTTAAATATCAAACAAGTTGCCATTTTGTGAGTTCATCAGTGTATCTCAATGGTAAAATGCAATAACTGAATTATGACGTGATTGGCATCAGACAAATTGACTGGACGCCGGTGGTGGCCAAGACCAATTCTGTTTGGCATAGATCATACACATCACAGAGTGCAGCTGCAAAGTCCATAACGTGTTTTTACAGACCGGTATACATGTATGTGTCCATGTATACTTTTACCCTGTTCAATTAGGTAGTTATTAAATCATTTAAATTGTTAATTGGCAAAGTTTATTTGACAAAACGGTACCCGTATTGATAGCCTTTTTTATTAACCGCTTTAAATGCCGCACTTTTTCACCATATACGTGCTTCCCATTTAAAGAATATTTCATTGACGCGACAAGTGACATACATAAAAGTGAAGCAAACAGGAAAACGTATCTATAAAAGTGTCGTGTATGAAAATTCCTGATCATTTTCGCACTAGTGTTATCAAGCAGTATGCAATTAACCTTTCGTAACAGCTAATCAAAATAAAACAAACCATTCCAAGGTGTTCATAATCCTAAATGATCTTAATGTGATTTATTTGGTATAATGTACGTGACATGCATGGTACATCATCAAAAAAATAAATGCATTACGTGTCCTTGTATATATACCAAAAACATCTAAAAACCATTTGATAAAGAGAGAATTTCTTTGGCGGTCCTTTAATGTACTGTAAGTCTTAGAAGTATTTTTTATTTATAACAAAACTGGGCTTGAAAATTAATTTACAAAAACAGTGTGTAATTACATACTTGTTATAGGACATAAAATAGTGCATCACTACACCGTGTTATGAAAAATATGATGTAACTGTACTGTTCTTATAAAAATCCAAAGTTGTCATAATTTTGTGCATGTATATGATGGTAAGACTGAGATGGGAAGCGAAGGTCAGTTATTCAGTCAGTAAATTTTCAGAAACCTCCCCTTCGAATAATAAATGGTATTATCCAAAATAAATGATGCACCAGTCCATTTTAGGAATTTAGCAGGGTAAGGGTTAACATGTTTAGTCTCAAGTACGCAAACTAAATAATTATATTCCAATCTTACTACGAGAACACTGTATTTTTGATCTGCTTAGCTTTATAATACTATGTTAAGTATCAAATTACAAAACTGTGGTATCTGAACAAGAACGAAATTCATTTATATATCTATAAATGCATATAAACGCATCATTTTGTCGTCTTGAAAGGTTATATTTGCACAGATTGTTAACACTTAGTAAAATCTGTTCAACAAAATGTGCTTTTGAATGCAATGAAGGGCCAGTCCATATAACATTACCATCAAAACATTTTTTAAAATTTAAGCGTGTGGAAGTTTTTTTTTTAAATTTGTTTCGATTTAAAGTACCAAACTTTTAACTAAAGATTGTCCAGTCACTATGTCCCTTGTTATGGTATCTTGAATAGAAGCAAAATGCACTGAAGAAAACTAAAGCGCTGCACAAACTGGTAATAAACAATACTATAGAAAAGAAACAAACTAATTTAAAACATAAAATTATGCTGATTTAAGGATAAATGACAACGTACCGCTTATTTCCCCAGATGCTTGAATTATAACTTCTTTGGCATCGTTTTCTATCGGCAAATCCACTGGTCTTTTATATATTTTGTTGTCCGCAGTGGCAAAAATGACAATTCTGTTGCTTATGTCCAGATCAAACATCTTGATCAATTCATTAGGTGATGCTGAAATAGTCACCACAAGCACCGTGTAATTTGCAAGTGTCCCAATGACATTAACACATTTTTGTCAAACTTTAAAAAAAAAATAAAAATAATGCAGATGCAAATTGACAAATCATAGCTTCAGATGACTATACAAGCTACAAATCCTGTCAACTAGGGATATAAGTACAAATATTTATTCTTATTGTATGGATACCAGCATTGTTTTACTTGTTAAGCCTGCTAAAAACCCACTTCTTTGTACAATATTTTGTTAACTGACCGATACATAGATGCTTTTTCTTTCTTCTTCATTAAGCAGCGTAGAACAGTATTTTATCCTAGGGTCACTTAAATACTTTTAAATATGTATATATGTTTATCTTGTTTAAGCTATACGTTTTACGTTGATGATTTCTGTTAAAGTGGAATGCATTATTTTTTGTATGGGTATTTGTTTGTATTTTTGCAATTTATTCTGTAAAGCACTTTTGAAGGTGTACATGTGCATGAAAAGAGTGCTATAAAAATGTGGTATAATAATAACTTGTGATTTACAGCCAGCTAAGAAAGAATAGAAACATCAGTTATTTTGTACATCTGCAAATATTGCATAGTCTTTGCCACCCCTTTTTACTTCATGTTACAAGACCACCAAAGAGATAAAAAAGTAGTACTTAAGACGTTATATAAACGAAATATTCAATATGTTTTCAAAATTATTTAAAGCCCTGTCATTGAAAAACTGAGTGTCTTATATGGTGAAATCACCATGCCTCTTATGATGCTGTATATCAACCCACAACCACAAGTTGCTATCTTTCTGAGAAAATGTTACGATAAATTAAGGACACATCACGGATGAGATATTTTAGCATTATTGTCAAATACAGTCGGCTTTAAAATTTTATTACCAATATATGTACTTATTAGATAAAACCTCAATATATATATACAAATCTAAAGGTTCTGTTTTGATTAATTACAGTACTGTGAATGGCTCTAATTAGTGTCAGTTCATTGGAACAATATGAATTCTTACAGGATTTGGATACAGAACACGAGAGTAAGTTAATAGTCAGTCCTTTATTGTTTAAACTTATGAGTATAGAAGCGCCTTTTTTTGTAAAGAAATTCTATCTGGAAGGTATGAATAAAGCAAACTTTTAATTTGGTCATTAGTCATTTACCACCTGTCTAATTTTGTCATTAGTTTTCGCGATCTGTCAAAATTAGTTGTGTCTCTCAATTTTGCATTTGCATTTTTTTTTGGCAAGTCTCTTGGTAGTATATTATAGTGTGTAAGATAACAATAAATTTCCTAACAATGAATGTGCTAGAAATTGTTTTGTTGGGCTCAGTGAAGTCACATAATAATTTCTATGTTCTAGTTAATTGTTGGTAACGAGGGCACCGAAACGTATTGTTAAGGCAAAGAAGGGTTTTTTCTGATGGGTGAAGAAAATAGTTATGTGACTCAAAACGTTTTTTTTTTCGGCGAACGCCGTCTAAAAACGAATTCGTTACCTATGTCACGTGACTTCAGTTTGCAAATCAAACTACTTGATAACGCATTATAGATAATTTATCAAAATGGAAGATTTATGCAACACTCTGCCTGATTGGACGAGAGTGTCAATTTCTTTCACTCTGTTGATTGTGCTACGCTGAGTGAAATGTAGACAAAGCGTTTATCCTAAACGACGATGTTCTCAGTTTTAAAGCTAACTTTGGCTCAGTATATTTAGCAAGAATATTGATATATCTCAAAATGATAAGTAAGTTTAATAAATATGATAAAAACCTGTTCAAATACCAACATATATCAAATTAAAGAAAGAGCTGAATACGGTCTGCGTATCACATGAATAAGGGTGTGATAAGAGTCTTTTATGTAGAGAAGTGCTTTTTAAAAGATTTTCCTTGTTACAATTGTCGTCTGTATATGAAAAGGTTTCTTGCTTTTGTGACTTATTCAGATTACATATTAAAATGAGTGCTTGTTTGCTTTGATATATTTGTTATAAATTATTTAACTGATTTATTATATATGAATATTTTTCTTTAGTACGGTATGCAAATATTGAAATCAGTTGAAAAGGGAACTTGGGCCCTTTAGGGACCACTATAGCTAAAAGTAGATATTTCTTTCTTCGCATTAACCACTAAAATATAATGGATTTTTTATCAAACTCGATGTGTAACAATATCGTAAGGTCTCCTGCTATTTTGTTACAAATGGGGATAGGGACCAATTTAGCCAAAAATATAAACACGTTTAATGACCTCTTCTCATGAACCGCTTCATGAATCTTCATCAAACTACTGCTGTAATTATTCGTCTAAGGATAAACGAAACAAAATTGCAACCCTAAGAAACCTTTGCAAAAAAATTAAAAGAGAACCATTTAAATTGTTAAAGTGCGGTGTTTAGTTTTGCAATTTGAAAAATGTTAGATGAAAGATGAATGTTAGATGAAAAATTCATAAACTTCTTTCCTTATTACAATTCGCCGACCATCATTTTTAAAGATATTTCTTACTTTTCGTTACTTGTCAGTCACTGCAAATTAAAACGTTGTACCACTTTAACGTAACGTCTTTGATTTTGACGAAAGTTTCTTTATAAGTTGCCTGTTGTATTCACCTACCTGAAATAGTCTTTTTCTACACTTGATTATTACTGCAACTCATTGATTTCATTTGGGATTAAAAGTCTATATAAAGTGTGCTTGAGTGTAAAGAAACGTGTAATAGTTTAGTTATTTCATATGAATGTAAGCGCTTTGCAACGGGAATCATGGATGGGTTGTTTAAAAGAAAATTAAAATTATCAACTGAATATTTCTTTCAACATTTTATCTAATGTTGAGATTAGCTGAACTAAATATTATACGACATGCTTAATAAAAGAAATACATTTCACCACAATGTAAGAAGTAAGGTATTTCAGGCCCTAATTCATTGTTTTATTTTTCTTTTCTGAGCAAACAGTTTTGAGATTTAGTTAAAAATACATTACTGAGAGGGTGACAAGAATATTTGCAATTAATACACATGTACAAAGGTATTGAAATGCAACTGTATGTACACTCACCACTTTAAATATTTTGATAAGTTGTATACATGTTTTGTTTTTCTGTTATGGGGTATTAAGCTTCACGCTTCCAAAATATCATTTTATAGATTTGATTAACCTTCACTAAAGTAATTGTACAAAGTCTGTTTAACAAAATTCTGTATAAATCAGTACAAAAGGATTATCTGTCATTTATAAACTCGATCAAATAGACTGCTATTATTCTACTTGGTTGTTAGTTCTATGCTTCAAAATGATCTTACTATACACGTGTTTAAGATTTCCGAGATATGGGTCTTTTAAATTTAATTTTTCTGTCTCTTTAACTAATACCAAAAGCAATTACAAATATTGAAATCCGCGGAAAAAATATGTATCATAACATTGAATGTGTATCATCAACGGATACCCGATCAGCTTTATTAAATTTTCAATGTTTTCTAGAATAATTCGGAAAATCAGTTTTAGTCGCGCATAATGTATTATTTGATTCAAAAATTCTTATGAATTCATGTAAAACCTACGGAGTAGAACTTCCAGATGTGGAAGGATTTGGTGATACTCTTTCTCTATTTCAAAAAGAATATCCCGACAGAAAAAAAAAGTAAAGCGGGATACAAACAGGTAAATCTTGTTAAAGATATTTTAGGGACTGAGTACAATGCACACAGCGCAGACAGTGATGTATATGCTTTAAATGCCCTATTGAAAACGGTTGAAAATTTTGAAAAAAAAATGAAAATATATTCAGTAAAAGAAATAATAACAAGATTGTCAATACTTGAAAATGAGAAGAAATATCAGAAATCTTACGAACAATTTATTGCTAAAAATATTATGACAAGAACAAAAGTATAAAAAATATATCAGGCGCAGAAATTTCTATGGAACACTTAAAAAACATTCATAACAGGTCGGGTTGCGAAGGCCTAAAAGTTTTATTTCAACAGTTAGTGTTCAGTTATGCCAAAAATCATTACATTCTGAGATGGTGCCAGAATTCGTGAGGAAAGTAGCGAACCTGTTGTTTGGCTCTCCTTTGTAAAGTCATTTTTCTCTGTTACTGCGTAATAATATTCATTACCTGTTGGTGCTGGTGGTGTCGATGAAACTGGTGCCACTGTAGAAGCAGGTAGTCCGATGACTGTGTACCTACAAACCACATCATGGCCAGTGTAGGCAAACCATCGAATGTCAAGCATGCAAATATGTGTAGCATTTGCAATTACAATAGCTTTATGGAATTTGGCATATGATTCTGAAAATACGGCAACAATGATATGTAATGAAAAATCTTTTTCCCCCTCTCTCTCTATCTATTCTGACGGTGTCTTCTTTCATATGGATAGTTTCAAAATAGTTTAATTTGATAAATTCTTTACTTGTTTTGGCTATAAGAGGCAATCGAGTCGCATATGTTTATTGATTGATCGACACTCTTTCGTACATATTAGTCAAAGTTTGAAAATATAGTACTACTTTCATCAGAAGTCAAGGTAACCGAATGCACATGAGAGGTAAAAATATCAAGCAGAGGTCGTTTAAATCATAAATCAGAAATAGAATATTTGATATTCATGACCTGAGATTATGTTCAGAAAAAGTTTGTCAGTTGCCCGCATTTTTGTTATTCTATGGATACTTTATACAGAAATAAACATACCCTGACACGCTCCAGTAGTTGTGTTTTTCTCGTATCCCTCTGAGCATATGCATGTGGCATTATTTTCTCCGGATATACAAAGGTGTTCACATTTTTTATCACCACAATGATCTAAGAAGTAGAAGAAAGTCACATACATAGTTTTGTTATATAAAGTTTTCTGTGTTCTTATTACACCTAATAAAAAACTAAATGTGAATATGTGAATATTAAAACACAATTATAAAAAGTGAAAGAAAACGAATCAGCCTTTTTCTAATGCAATGTGTCTTAAGTACATTTTATTACCTTTCTGTAAACGTTTTGTAACCAATTCAGCAAATGACACTGTCCACATAACTTAGCGTGAAGGGTGTTGTACGTTTTATTACTAAAGTCAAAGTCAAACCGAGTCGGCTACTTTTTGTTTCCTTGCAGTCTATGCTTCCATAGAATTTTCTTTAGTTTTTGTGAATCAGCATCGTAATATTTTTCTGGTTCTTTGAGATCATTAAGTCTGTTAAATGTATCTGTATCACAGAGATCAGCTGAACCAAGTACTCTGGGGCGGTGTGTAAGGTGTTATGCATTTCATTACTTCTCAAGAACATATTATATCAAAACGAGTCCCATCAAAATGCTTATAGGTCACAAATTGTGTTTTTGTTATAATAGTTACAAAAACACAAACTGCTACAAATCTGCTTCCATTCTACATAAAACCAAACCATTTCCCGGCCGGAAAAATGTCGTAAATGTTTCTCAATGCGAAAACTCATTCCCCAATAGGAAAGATATCTCTCGTGAGGTAATAAAAGTTGAATATCCTTGACAATCATTGATTGATATGGAACAGCAGTGACACTTTTAATACGTGGTACCTTGTTATATTTCGAGACACGTTTAGAAGTATCAGACGTTTTTGTCAATTATGTTGCCATAACAGAATATAATATGGCGTGCATTATACACAATTCCACAATTACAGAATTCTTACCTTTGTCTTTAAGAGGTTGGTTGTATTCGCTATAGACGACAACACCATAAATTGTTTCTACAGGAGAAACAAGAGTTAAGGTTGTTGACGCTAATCTGCCTGTTGTCTTATTGAATGTGTACAGATTGTCATTGCGAATGTCAGTAACGTAGATGACGTCCTGAATCATATCAATACACATCAATGTCCTAATCATATCCATATGTAAATGTCACACAATAATAACGCTTATAGCATTACATGTATTTATCTAAATAGTGTCATATCTAAATCACAAGGCCAAAAGTACATCAGAAAAAAGCCCGCAATTAGAGAACGTAATCATCCACATACACAGCACTCTTCACATGCATATTGATTATATAAATGTATACTAAACAAAACGGAATCTAAAAGTGAAACACAGACTAACAAACAGACACAAACATGACAGAGAGAAACTAGTTTGGATGTGCCAAAACTCACTAACTCCTCAAATGTTCCAATATAATGAGCCAGTGTAAATAAAGTTACTTTGCGCCAAGTGAATCCCTTATACATTTAACCAAAGACAAACATTGTATGATACAAATATGCTCTTGTAAAGATATACAAATCAAACCCCAATGGAACGTAAACGTATATGCTCAGTCAGTGCACGAAGAGAAACACCTTTAAGGAAACGAGTTCTCACATTATCATACCAGTCCGTGGCATGGCCTTATTTAAGAGAGTCACCCACCTGTCTGTATCAAGAATAAAATAGTCAGGCTTATTGGACCCTGTTCACAGATCTAATTAAAATGAATTATTTGTATTACATGTTTTTGTCAGTGAATTATTGAGAGATAACAGAGAATGTTTATTTTAAAATGTAGTTGTAGCTTTTATATAGTTTTGCCAAAAGCATTTGCTTTACCCTAACTCCAGTAATGTATTTATGATGTTTGCAGCTAATGGTAGATTTCATGAAAACAATTTTGTTCAAAAGCCATGCTTGTATCGGATTAATTAAGTTTACAGGCTGTGTTCAAAGATGTTTTAATTATTTATGATACGTATGGCTTTTTTGGATGGTTCAAACCAACATGACAATTCACCATTTCATCTCAAGTACCAAAGGTCACTTTTACGAAATATAATTTTAGTAAATATTGAAACTATCTAAACATTAACAGTCATTTCTGACTTTAAGAAATAGTATTTATATTGTGGATTAAAAAGCAAAGCGAAGTGACAACAAAATTTTTTTAATCATACAGGTTATGCTTCCCCAGTTAAGAATTTTATAGTACAAGTCCATATCTTTGTTGTTATTTAGGGAAAACCATGGTCGTATGTGGATGTCATTCTTTTCGAAATTAAACTGGATTGTTTTAGTAATAAAAACAGTATTTATTTTGCATGCGTACAGTTTACGGTTCTATAAAGTGAAATATAACTACCTTGTAAACAGCTAAATCAAATAGTACAGAATTTGGTACGCTTGCTATCATTCTCATGTCTTTCCCATCGTATGTTGCCGAGAAAAGGGAGTGTGTGTATGAATCAATCCAGTAAATTCTTTTCCCAAATATGTCTGCTTCCATTGACAGTGGAGACACCATATGTTTGGTAATTAATGTGCGTCTGTCTTTCCCCTTTAGATCTGAACGTTCGATTTTCGGATGTCTTCCATTGTCTGACCAGAACAGGTATCTGCCGCATACAAATATTATTCTATATTTTTTTGTGTGTTTGTAAGTATGCGATTATTTATCACTTACCAGTTGATATCAACACGGTTGTATCTCAGAAATATGTCACTGGAATGATTTTTTTTCTTAAATCGAAATGACATTAACTCACTTCGAAAATCGGACTTTGAAATACGCATTTTGATATTTTAAATGTGTCTAATTCTGTGTTTGGGAAATATACAGTTATCTTATGGGTGTTTGAGAAACTGTCAAAGCTTTTGTCAACTGGTATCAGAGCGATTTTAGAACTGTCTGACTATGGCCGACAGTACAATTATAACTGTTGCCCACGATATTCTGATTGATCCCCAAAAGTCATTAAAATCAATGTGTTGTTAACTTATTAATTTCAAATAAGCCAAACTCGTACAGAAACAAACATTTTTGATAGTCCATCTTGATCTGAAAAGCTTTGCGAGATCGTTATCAATTTAACGCTTGATAAGAGGTGTTCTTTGATAATGTAGCGTTGAACTTGGAACTTGTCTCTTTCAAATTGTTACATGGTAACACTTCCTTATGAAAAAATATCGGTTCCGTATCATATAAGTATTTAAAACATAAATAACCATTACCCTTTCAACGGATCCAGAGCAATACCGTCAGGGGCATCAAGATATTCATCAACAATAATTTTGTAATAATCTTTGTCGAGTTTCTGCTTTTCCCCTGGTACTGCTACAATCCATCTAAACAAGGAGTCAGTCCAGTAGATGGTGTGTGACAGCCAATCAACTGCTAACTGTACGTTACCTTTAGAAACGCCCACGTGCAGAAAATTAAATGTCATACCAGTTAAATTGAGGTCTTTGTTGTATCCACTACCAACCACTATTGACCTGAAAATGAAAAAGACATTTTAGATAGTCTAAACCAAGGTAGAGAGTTTATCAAAAGAATTGCAATGTAGGGCTCGTGTTATAAAAGCTGCAAAATCTCTCGGGAGGCTGCCGAGGTCTTAACATGATGCAAACATGCATTAACGTTGTTCGAGCATAGAATGTGCCAACATATAAAATGGTGGTTCATATGTCAGTAAGAGTTAATTGCCTGTTAAAGCTTGTTTTAACTATTCGTTTCGCACTGTGAGAGTTCTGGGAGAGTAAATAAGGAGATCATGTGCTCTAAAACATCTTTTTTATATTGTCGCGAAATTGGTCCTTTCGCGCTTTAAGTGCATTTCGGTAAATTGTATTAGTATACAGTGGTCTATGTAAAAGTCGGAGGTATGTCCGTATGCTAGTGACGTCATATGGCCATACAAATACACACAGCGCATCCAGTTTGAGCAGATCGTCCTTGGAGCTCGAAGAGTGCACATTGAAGAGAAACTGGAGAAATGATTTATATAATAAGCCATAATTATTACTGGGACTTTGGTATCAATGATTTAGGTGAGGCACCCTCATATTTGCAGCTTCGGCTCATCCTTGCTGGGTCCTCTTGATAGCTATAATATAGCTAATATTATTGTTATATTTGTCCGGGTCACAGTATAAGCAGATGGATTAAGGTTATAGTGCTGAACCTTGGTAGGTCTAAGACAAGGTTTAAAACATACATGTAGTTTGAGACAAGGTTTAAAATATTGGTTTAGGACAAAATTGTTAGGTGTTTGAGACATTTGGTTTGAAATATTTTTAAGGTTTGGACCTAGGTGGTTGTGGAAAGGTCAGTCCCTCATCCTTGCAGCGTATACTCATACTTGTGGTGTTTCCAATCCATATACTCATTCTAGGTTGAGTGGTTCGTGACAAAGTGTTGAAACGTACGGTTTGAAACAGCTGGTTAAAGGTCATAAATTTAGGTTGTTTGAAACTAGCTTGTGTACAATAAGGACCGCATAGTAAATTGATTGTCTGCTTGACTTTTAGTTAATTTATGTTTCAAACAATCCTTTACAAATCATTGGTCGAATCAATCAGAAGCAAGGCAGCTTAAGAAAAATTCATTATACCAGTTTTATACTAATCAAAAGCAGATAGCTTAAGGAAAATTATATATATACAGTTAATAATTAGTTACGCTCAGTACACGTGACAATATATACTTGTGCCTTGGCGAAATGTTCAACATTGTTGAAAGGAAGCGTTTCATTAATTTATTTTAGCATTTTACATATTTCATACTATAAAAGCTTAAATGTAAATTATTATTAAGACATATAAAAAGATTCAAACGGTAGATTTAACTAAAATAATTCCTCTCCTTGTGTAAGTTATGGCACGCACTGAATAGTCGTAATGGTTTTAAATTGAAATAAAGTGTTGTTGGTGACTACTGAAAAAAGAGAATACTGAAAACAAAGGAACGTAGAAATTTGTTAGCAAACGGTTTTACCTAAAGTTTCAAAAGAAAGTTACAAATTGTTAAAAAAAAAACAAAACCAGAAGCGGTTAATGTTACATGTTGTGGTGTTGCCGCTACGCTACTTATGGAGTCTATTTTTTCGCTACATAGAAATTTGAATACTTATTCTATGGTATCGAACACTTTGCACTAATTGAAATAAACTAGTTTTGAACATGTTTTAGTCGAAAAAAAAAAGCCTGGTCGGTTTCTATCTAAACCGTAGTGGACGAGGAACCATAATGGCTCAAAGGCTTAATTTGTGAAATTAACTATTCTTCTTCTTCTTCTTCTAAAGGAAAGGCAAGGCAGTGAAAATGAGATGTACAAGTAAGATGAGGGAAGAAAATGGAGATTTGTATAGTGAGCTTCGACTGAATACAGTGACGGTTATATTCTATATTAGAGTTAAGGACGTTTTCTTCTGATTCCAACACCCAAGGATGGAAACAATGCATGCGGATAATAGAGTTATGGCCTTTGGCAAAAATGAATAAAAAAACTAATATCTTAATTGAATACCAATAATCTTATGTTTTCTTTCTTTCTGATGCATGTGATATAAGCTATTTATAGGGTAACAATATTAATATTTATACCTTACACAAAATCACATTTGATAATCGGAGTGTTGAACTAGAATTTAGAGTCAGTACATGTTGAATAAAAAACACAGTAGAGTTTATAGATCTAAAAATCGTGAAATGAAGCGATTTTCAAACTGAAGTAATAGATAATAGACCAAATGTTGACTAATTATCCAAACTGCATTATACATGTAAAAATAGGACAGAGCCAAAGTTCCATATAATTGATTTGTACTTACGATAGATGGTACTCGTACATATAAAATTCTTTACTTCTAAATTCTACGTCAAAATTGAGAATATGTGTTCTGTCTGAAGCTTTAAGATAAAATCCAGGAATTAGGCCGTCGAAGCTCTCGTACCCAGGATAGATTGGAAGATGACGAACTAGGCCATACTGGTCGTCCTCCTTGTCCAGAGTTGTAATAACCAAACCGCGTTCTGCAATAAGAAAAAACTGATTCTTACAACACTGATGAGTTTGCTTCAAAGATAATGTTCACCTGAGAAATCATTTACTTACAAATATTTACTTGCTGCAGAGATAATGTTCCCCTTGAGAGATTTTTGTTTACATTTTCAAATTTTCAAGTTAGTTTACTGCACAGAACATGTTGTCTTTGAGAGATTGTTTTACATTTTCAAATTTGTTTACTGCATAGATATTGTTGAAATTATTTTACAATCTACTGTTCGTTAACTGCATAGATAATGCTGTTGATGGAGAGATTGTTTTAGATTCTAAAATCCGTTTGTTGCATAGATAAAATTTTCCTGGAGAGAATATTTTTCTGTTTCTTTAATTTATAATGTAAAATAGGATAAATACATCATATCATGAATCTTTCTTTTGAAAAAAATACCTGAGCATACCTTTATACGTTACTTCTTTTATGTATATGACAAAATTCGATGCACGTCGAACTTTATATGTGTTTAACGTAAACTTAAAAGTGACATGTTACGCACTTTTTTTCCACTTAGGTATTATGAGACTTTTTTTTATTTCGTTTAAACGAAATCATTTCGTTTTAACGAAATAACTATTTCGTTTAAACGAAATAACTAATTCGTTTAAACGAAATAACTAATTCGTTTAAAGGAAATAGTTATTTCGTTTAAACGAAATGATTTCGTTTAAACGAACTAGTTATTTCGTTTAAACGAAATAACGAATTCGTTTAAACGAAATGATTTCGTTTAAACGAAATAACATTTCGTAAAAACGAAATCATTTCTTATTTCGTTTAAACGAATTAGTTATTTCGTTTAAACGAATTAGTTAACGAAATAACATTTCGTTTAAACGAAAATAAAAAAAGTCTCACATTACCTAAGTGGAAAAAAAGTGCGTAACATGTCACTTTAGGGGCACCGTAAGAGACTGCCTGGTAAATTGATTTTAGTCCATCCATCCTCACATACAGTGTAAGATTTTGTTTTTGGAACCTGTCTTTCTCTGCTGTATGTGTATGGAATTGTTTCTTGATATTTAACGATTAACACTTTGATGGTGCCCGAAAATTGGCACTGATTAGCTAGAAGAGGATATAAGAGCCATTTTCAAATGAAGTGTGCACTTTGAGTTATATTAATAGTGTCTCGTTTTAATTGATATTTTGTTATTTTCTTTACCAATCACTATGTTAAAAATTGTCCGTAATTTAGTAAAAATGGCGATAGTGCAAACTAAAAAAAGCCGGATAAATATCCAACAAGGAAAACCATGTTCCGAAATCGCAACCTCACCATACTGCAACCAAGCACGCGGACGTGCACATGGCCAACGCACACACTAACACACAAAGCAAGCATACGAGGACAAAACGAACAAATAACGGAACACAGTGGGCATCGCCTTAGAACGGTCAGTGTCAAAAACACTACTGGGGAGCTTAAACCGGTTTTTGGTGCGCATAACCTCACTCTCACTCCCATCATGTTCTAAAGTCACAGGAGAGTGTAAATTAAAGTTAAAACCATTGTAGTCATGGAAACAAATCACACTGCCTTTAATTTTAACAGCTTAGACACTAACCTGTTTAGGTTACAAAGATTTTTAACCGTATTTCAAAATATTTTGTAAGAATGATAATTAGTATACATGATTTTTCTGTATAAAATGCAAACGAGAAGTGAGAAACTGTGGTTTGAGAAATTGAAGCTTAAATATATGTTTAAATAAATAAAAATAAAGCAAATGTATAACTACTTACTTTAACAGACAAATGTCCTAGAGCTACATGAAACGGGAAAGCTAAAAGAATTAATAATTAATTGAAAATACGAAATAGTCTTATTTATTAGATATTTTAAACGTCTCTTTTGTCAGGGTTTCTTAAGACTTTTGAGATACAGTATAGACCAATAATAAGTGTTTAATATTTTGTTCATAAAGTAGCCAGGATATTCTATTTAGGTCATAAAGAAAATGACACCGAAACCGCAGTAAACTCGTTATTATTCATGCTTTCGTACAAATGAATCGGAATGCGTAACCATATAAAGATAATACCTGCCACATATCATTTTAGTTTATATCATACAGATGATAAATACACTAACAAAATTATGAAATATGTAGTCGTTTAAGGACAAGGCAAAAAAAAAGCTGAAGCTGAAGAGTGTTTAATATGCAAATTTTCCTTTAAATGCAAAATAGCTTTAGAGGTACATTTTTTATCAAACCTGGACACATTTTCATGAAGGGTCAGAGACAAACAAACACGAGCTTTCAGCAGTTAAGACTATGAGATTATTTAACTGTGTCGAGAACAATACTGAATTCTATTGAACAACAAGTATTACTGATGTGTGCGAGTCCAACATAATTCAGTATTGTATTCAACACTGTTGAACATGTTGAATTGCCTCTTTATTTCATACTATATAAATGAAATGCCGGGAAAAAATCAAACATTGTAACTAACTAACTAACATAAATTAAGAAATAATTTAAGGCAAAACCGTGTTTAACACACGATTGGCGCCTATACGTCGGGTGTAATAATTTCACGAGTGCGCGATCCGATTGAAGTTATTTTGTACGATGTATAACCGCTCGAGTGTATAAATAGTGTTAAAACACGGTTTTGGTATAAATTATTTTTGATTCTAATTTATCTTTTATTGTAAAATTTAGATGAAATACCATAGAACTGTTTATTGGCACATGCATGGCGCCAAACGATAGGTCGTCACGCTCCATTGTTATACATGCCAAGACCGGAAATGGTAATACGTCTTGTGGAATAGTTCCATTGAGACGCAAATGATGGCGGCTAATAAATAACTCCGTGCGTGCGTGTGTGTGTGTGTCAATTAATTAAGACAGTTATGTAATTTGACATTTCGTTTTAAACATGTTTTTAAGTAAAATATTTGATCAAATCTGAAATGCGTACATGGCACTAAATATCACGTCGATGTGACGTCAGCATAATTATCGTTGTGATGATAAAAGCATATAAGGATCTTACATGCCTGTCTGTGTAAGACGGTTTTTCACCTACCAGAGGGACAGTGTTCAAATGTTAGATAGTTTTTCTTGCCTAACACGTTCAAAATAGGTCGATGTTGCATATAAATTTGTGTATTTCCTTGCATTATCTATACAGTTTGACTGTGACTCAATGCAGACTTGGAGCGCCGGTATAAATTACAGACTCCGGTACATACCGGATTAACTAAATTTGAACGAAAATATCTTAAATGTATATATTTTGTAACCATGGTGATACTAACCCTAACCATTAGTCAGTATTTTATGCAAATTGTACACTAAATGCATGCGGTCATGCAAAAATATGCATATTTTAGCCGTGCGCTACAATTGACAATCACTTTCGGGCATGCGCAGAAGACCGTTCCAAGTCTGCAATGAGTTACATCGATACAGTTTATGACGTCATAATAGTGTCAGTACTATGTGACGTCACTTAAGTGCACGCTATTTACGACACGGGGTTTTCCCTGGGGAAAGACAGGAGGATCTATTTGCTCATACAAATGTATACTTTCCCCGGTAGGTAGGCAAGAACTGTTAGTCATATTAGAATACAATATTAAGTTCATATTCTTTACTGATAAAACGTAAGTTCAGTTTCCAACATTTACTCCCAGTGCCAAAAATCAATAACGTAAGAATTTTAACAGAAAACATTAGAGTCATTTCGGGTCATGTCGGACGTCGGGTAATCTCGAACACGTGTTATTTAGATTTGTTCTCCACATAAAATGACATTTTGGTGACGTAATATATGACGTGAGCAACCGCCATGTTTGAAAAATTACAAAACAAACTTACCATACATCAACGCTTCCGCTTCTGGAGAAAAATCTTCCTGAACACCATGTAAGTAGCATTTACGTAACTATACCGTTGCTTGGAGTTAAATATATAATGAATGAGATTTTTGTATTTCTTGCATGAATGACACGTTTATTACATGTATACACTATTAGATTCTTTGTTTTGGCGGTCAACAGATGTTATTATCCTTTGCGGCCATATTTTGGGTATGTCCGAGTTCTCCCGATAGATTTCTCATGTTTCGGGTTATCTCGAACGCTAGATTCTCTTCTATTAATAGCCTAAATAATCATTTTGTCTGTTAAAATATTTCTGACACTAAATATAGCATGTGTTTTGCTGGCACTGTGGTAACCGCGTTATTTTCGGCGCGAAATGTATATTTTCGAAAATACAATTCTGTTCTTTATGATCGTTAGCAAATAGCAAACTAATTTGACTTAATATTTTATTTTTCAGCATGAGTAAACAAATAGGCGCGAAGAGAAGTCAGAAACAACACGACATTTTGATTCTACATCATGCTGTGGATGCCGTACAGTCAAAGTCAATGTCATTGAGAGCCGCATCTAAGCACTATGGTATTCCGACGTCCACGCTGCATGACAAAGTCCATGGCAAGACGCCTATGTCACGTCCATCCAAGACCATTCTGACTACAGCTGAAGAGCAGAGGTTAGTTGACTGGGTTCTACATATGGCCCGTATTGGCTATGGCAGAACCAGGCAAGAAGTTCTTGATACTGTCAAGCGTATCATTGATGCTGACGAGAGACCAAATCCATTCAAGGACAACAGGCCTGGGAAGGACTGGTGGTACGGTTTTGTGAAGCGGCATCCCGAAATGACAGAACGGCTACCACAGGACCTAGGGAAAGAGCGAGCAACTATTACACAGGCTAAAGTTCAAAGATGGTTTGAGGAGTTCGAACATTACGTCCGCAATGAAATCAAAGATCCTACCATTCTTCAAGACCCTAGCCGTCTATATAATGCGTCCGAAGTCAGGCAAAGTTATTGCACGTAAAGGTTCCTCCACTGTTTATCATTTTACATCATCTGATAAAACGCAGATCACTGTGTTGGCGTGCATGAGTGCAACTGGACATTTCTTGAAGCCACTTATTGTCTATCCTGGCCAACGATTTGCTTACAACCCTTTGGAGGGGTTTCCGGAGGCAGTCATGGGCCGAACAGACAACGGGTGGATGGACGCGGACCTCTTTGCTACATGGCTTACTGATGTCTTTATTCCATCTATTAATGAACGGGGTGTACGTAAACCAGTTGTTCTCTTCGTTGACGGCCACTCGACCCACGTGTCAATGAGAGTAAGTGACATCTGTAGACAGGGTGGAATAGAGCTCTACTGTCTCCTAGAGCATGCATCGCATCTCATGCAGCCCTGCGACCTCCGTTTATTCAGCGTACTAAAAGATTCTTGGAAGCAGGCTGTCCGCGATTATCAATTTCAGAACATCGGCGAACACGTCACCAAAAAGACGTTTGCCAGCGTATTTAAGACGGCATGGGAAAAGGCAACCACAGTCAGTGTTGCTGTTCATGGGTTTAGGGACTCTGGACTGTTTCCGTTGAATGCATCAAAGGTGCTGAGTACGTGCAAAATGGATCCTAGTAACATTTTCCATCCATATGGCACTCAAACGGTCAGTGCTTCCGGAGCAGCCGATGAATCGCAGGTTTTACCAGCAGCTCAGGAGAACGCTAATAACACCGTAAATGTTCAACAAGAAATTAATACAGACAAGGAACTCACAGTTACAGCAACTACTTCCACTGACGTACCACAGCACGCACCATTGCAGCCTGCCGCTGCCACTGTTCAGGATCTCTCTAATGACCGAACGCCTCAAGTATCGACGGCAGTTGAGTTAGTTTTGAAAATTCCCGTCGCAAAGCCGTCCGAAAAACGACCAATGAAAAAAGAAAACTTACCTAAGGCAGTAACTGGGGAAAAATTCCGAGAAATATTAGAAGAAAAACGAAAGAGAAAAGAACAAGAAGAAGCAGACAAACAAGAACGAAAACGTCAACGAGAACTAAGGAAGCAACAGAAGGATGAGGAGCGTAAGCAGAAACTGGAACAAAAAGAGGCAAAAAAGAAAGCTCGTGAAGAACAGAGGCGATTAAATATTCAGAAAAAGCTTCAAAAACAGGTAGAAAAGCAGTATTTGAAGAGAAAGAACAGAGAAAGCGAGTCATCATCTGACAGCGATGTTGACATGCCAAAACTTAGCGACGAGTCTGATATCGACATTGATGTTGACGTAACCCGGAAGTGCTACGTCTGCGAGGAGGTCTATGATGATAGCATTTTCTGGATAGCATGCAACAAATGTCCCAGAATGTTCCACCGTCGTTGCGTGAAAACGATTGATTTGTGTGCAATGACCGAAGATGAAATAGAGGCACTGCAGTTCGAATGTGACTTTTGTTAAATGTAGAGAGCCAGATTTTGTTTGCAAATGTTCTCCTTAGGTGCAGAAAATAGAACTGTATAAGTGTTTGATTTGTACTCACATGCATGGTTGCAATAGGCCATAAAATGAATTGTATTAAAGTTAGATTCATTTGTATCACTGTTACCAGTCATTTGATTTTGAATGTTTATTTGTATAACATTAATAAAAAATTTCTGAATTTAAACTACTGAGTATATAGCAACGGCAAAGGTAAGCTCAAAAGACGCAGGGATATTTTTTCACAAATTTATCTCTCTAAATGCATAAAATATGGTAGTGGCTTAGGGGTCCGGTTACCGGACCTCTAGACCTTCAGTGTAGATGTCCGGTGATAAAAATGAATATTAAGAACGATATTTTCAAAGAGGAGACTATATCTTATTTGCTCTCGTATTTTTCTCGCCGTTATAAATACATTGTAAGTGTACGGAAACTGAAGTATTTATAATTCTTTAATCCCAAGAAATTATACGATGGAAATTCAATAAATAATAGATAACAATTTTTACGCCAAAATCGGAAGCTTTCATAAATTTCTTTTTGTCGTGACTGATGAATTAACATAATAAAAATAGATCTAATGCTTTCATAAGTATTCGTAAATATATAAATAGACCCAACCCGAAGCCGAGTGAGAACTAATTATAAATAAAATATTTACAAAAATCCGTAATTACGGCAGCTTTAGGAAGAATTATCATAACTTTTAAAGAAATTACCTGTATAATACAATACTTAGTAATACATATATATCTATTACCGGACCGCTAGACCCCATGTCCCTTAAAAATTATTAAATATTTAACTAGCATTTCGTATCGCCTGAACTTGTTTTAAATAAAGTACTTACCATTTATCTTTTTAAATAGCTAATAATGGGATTTTTATTTTGATATTTACAACAATCCGAGTTGACCCGATGGTATGTTCGAGATAACCCGAACATTCCGAGATGACCCGCCGATACATTCATATTATCTGCATTTGGTTCCCGGCTTTCAATATGATTTTACAATCGTATAATACCTAGAACCGGACAACAAAATTCGGAGATGCTAAATATCGAAAGTACGGTACCATCTCATTATATGATCATTTATTCAACACGCGATACCTTAAGTGTCCGAGATGACCCGAAATGACTATCATCGGAAAGGAAATGTTCTAACTAAGAAATTGAGTGCTCACACTTTCATGTTTCGTTCAAAAATAAGATTTTTTTTTAAAAATTTACTGCTGCCGCAATATACAAGAGAGGTATTTCCAAATGACTCTTTATAAGGAACGGAAAAGTTGTGCCGTCCAAAATGAAACGGACTCGAGACTAACAAGAAAAAAATGTAGACAGCAATACACGTTTTACCGATACTGATATTCAACATGGCGGTCAGTGTAAGTTATTATTTTAGTGTTACGTAACGCGTTGTCCATAGCGTGACAAGTTATATGTAGCTCGGTGGTCACATATATGAACAATAATATCGGCTAAATAGGCAATCAAGACGCGCAACTTTTATTTCGGAAAAATGGCATATTTTTGTTTCTGTTTGCAGTAACAAACATATTATTGATTTAGGAAAAGCAAATTTGAAGTCCTTTTTGTTTCATAAGCCATTAAGTTTCAGGAATTCTTGGTCATTTATAAAGACATAAAATGGTTCTGTGAAGGGTGACTAAAAATAACGTAAATCTACATTCCGTATTCTACCAAATCTTCGTAAAATTGCAATAAATTTGATTTGATGAATACAAAGAGAACCCAAACTACATCCATAAGATTGAATTAATATCTCATGTTACAATTTCGATGTTATCAATATGTCAAAATATAGAAGACCGGTACTGTCATGCTAATTGTTGAATATTTGAATAATGCTTATTTGATAAAAATGATTTGAATTGTTATGAATTACAATATGTAAAGCTAAAGGATACAATGTTTATTATGATACATACATATTTTTGCGTTCTTGACACTCGTATTCAAAAATATAACGTTTAGCAATCAAACGAATGTAGCTGCATCTAACAACGCATTTCGTTATTAGTAATTTGCATTTCGAAAATAACTTTTTAACATTTAACAAAGAACATGACGCAGTGGCCAGAATGCCATATGAAGATATTTGAGCCGCACCATGAGAAAACCAACATAGTGCGTTTGCGACCAGCGTGGATCCAGACCAGCCTGCGCATCCGCGCATTCTGGTCAGGATCCATGCTGTTCGCTTTCAAAGCCTATTGCAGTTAGAGAAACCGTTATCAAACAGCATGGATTCTGACCTGACTGCACGGATGGGAAGGCTGGTCAGGATCCATGCTGGTCGCAAATGCACTATGTTGATTTTCTCATCATTTGTTTCACTTAAACTGTAACAGTTGGCTATATATGATTGCTTGATTATAATAGCCAACGCTTTGGAAGGCCGGTGCACCATCATAATTACTAAAGGCTAAATGACACACATCTAACAAAATGCTTAGTGTCAAATAAGACTTTCAAACGGTACTTGTCACACGATGAATGCTATTTGTTGACTGCGTAAATATAAAACAAAAATGCCAAATGCTTATAGCAAAGAAATGTACTGTGTCATTTACTGAATGCCTTAAGTCGTTTGTAAATAACACGCTAATATTCAATTCATAGTCTATTTTATAACGTACTTCATCGGGATCAGTCAGTACATTTACATTTACAGTTAAATGGTTGTTTATACAACGTATCATTGTAAACAAGAATACCATGAAGACCTATATCGCACGTATGAGTTATTATTATAATTATAACTAATATTATTATAAAACAATCACCCTATTCAACTCAACGTGTCTCCAGTAGCATTGGTAGAGTGTAACAAAAGAGAAAATTGCATGTAATTATTCGTTCTTAAATGACAGATGTCTAGATTTACACGCACACTAAACTCGACTGTCCCCAGCAGACCACTAAACTCGCACCCCAGCAATCACAGAACACACTAGTCGCTACAGAAAACAAAGAGCAGCCGAAATAAATGTACGAAAAGCCTCAGGACTACATCCTTTGGGTGGTCTAAAACATTTAAAACAGAAATCGAACAAGTGGATTTAGACAAGTAGTGCCCGAGAAAATAAATGTCAACCATGGCAGCAATGTTTTTCCCAGATCGACATAGTTTTAAAAACGGAGCACTCCTGCACGATTGAACTGAAACGTTAACAGCACTTTAAAACAAGAAGACTTCCAAAGTTTGCGTTAATGCAAACACGCAAGCACATATAGAGAGAAAGATATCCGTTCCTTGGTGGCCATGAGTATTACTTACTGTAGCGGTTTTTATAATTTTAGCGGAGAGTTGTCAAAATTATTTCTTCCATTTTACTTGAAACAGTGACCATTTTCTGTCTTGTTCATGTCTTTGATTAATCGGAATAAATTAAACCCTCTTGATGGAAGGTTACTCAAAACATTTGTGTAGTATCATTTCATAATCGGACCAGCAATTTCTGGCCATGATAATTTTTTACTTTTCACATCGTGCTTCTGTGCCACCTTGTGACCATGGTTAAGATACATCGCTATAATAAAATAAAACTTTGTAGAGGGTTGCTAAGGTTAAGAAAAGGAGCAAAACTATTTTAAAATTGAATTTAAAAAGAGAAGCCGTATGTACATTATTCTATGATAGTCCTATGTAAAGCCGAACAATACAGTTTGAATATCTTTGATCCATGCCCATTTCATTACCTTCCATCAGTTTGTTACAGGGGCGATGTTAATGAAAATGAATGGACGAACGGATAAATGATAGACGGCGAGTGGTCACAAAAATTAAACCCGGAGTTTAGCTGAGATAGTTTAAGAATATTTGAAAAATGTCAGCTCATTACAAAGTGTCCCAATATAACCTTGCATCACATTGCCATGCGTTTGTTAAGTAACTTGAGAACCACCGAGACAGCCGAGCTGGCTCCAACCTGAACCTGTTGAAATGAATGACTTTGCTGAATGTATTACTTTACAATTTACACAATATGTGTTTTATAACCTTGTCACTAGTTTCTATTCGTAATAAGTTTTAAATTAGCAAATTATAACAAGCGTATCGGATGAAATATATGCATTACTGTTATAAATCATTGCATAGGGAAAATAGGTACTATCATATAATACGCGGGGTGGCAGCACTGTAACTAAATACTTAGATGATGTTTTAAATGTAACATTTTGAAATCCTTACTTTTATCGATTTGACAATGGTTCAGTACTTAATATTTAAAAGCTGTACTATATGCATGGCATCCTTGTATTGCTTATATTGTAAATAATGCGAAATATATAATAAGTTTATCCTTAGACTTGCAAAATTCTGTGTTCAACTCCCATAGAATACGGAAATATATTTTTGTTGAGACTACTTTCTTTAGTTGTGACGTCAAATATGACGTCAGAAATAACGTAAATGATGGCGTCTCGACGCTCCATGCGTCAAAAAAGTTTTCAGTCTTATCTATCTATAGCAATTTCTGCTGATATAACAGTAGAAATACGTGTAGATCTATGTAAATAATAAACAGGCTATTAAAACAGTACCTTGCTCTACAATGAAGCATTAGGCTCCCGCGGATTTTGCCAGGTCGGAACAAACTCGGTGCAAGCTGTTAAATACCATTGTCTCGTGTACTTCAGAAAACATTACTCTATGTTTCAAGTCATTTTGTTACGAAGGAATAATCTTGTTTTAAACAGAAATATTAAGAAGCTTTTTAATTGATCTAGAAATGTGTGTAGGGTACTATCGTCGGTTTCTTTGGTGTACCTTTATCATTTTTTTTATTAAGTGTAGATCTTGATTTTAATTCTTTATTTCAGGCATTTTAAGACTAAAATTAGGTTGCAGTTTTGTCATTCAAGTTATTTTGAATTTAAAACTTGAATGGAAATTTAGATTTCAGTTCGTGTATTTGAATAATTCATATTTTATATCGGCAACCTCTAACCCAAGGAAGGATGATTTAATTCTTATTATTTTTTTTTTGAAAAAGAGTTGCTTTAAATGTTTATTAACAAATGAGCCGCACCATGAGAAAACCAACATAGTGCATTTGTGACCAGCATGGATCCAGACCAGCCTGCGCAACCGCGCAGTCTGGTCAGGATCCGTGCTGTTCGCTAATGGTTTATCTAACTGCAATAGGCTTTGTAAGCGAACAGCATGGATCCTGACCAGACTGCGTTGGTTTTCTCATGGCGCGGCTCAAATGTTCTATTTAAACTAGACTTAAATTAGCAAAATATGCATGATTTTTCGTATAAAAATACCTATAAGCTTTCCTATACTATCTTTAATAATTGTAAAATATAGGATGCTTTACATCCTGCTCGTGAAGGAAAGGAAACAGAGTATCTTCTGTATCCTTCACAATTCTTCAAAACTAGCTGCCATACATGTAATGGATGCGACATTCAGCAAACTTTGATAGAAACAAATACTATTTTCACTTAATTTTATAACCAATCAAGTTTGATATTTAATGCCTATGGTTACACGGAATCTGGTCTGAGTTTTCGACACAAAAAGTACACAATATGCATTTTAAGAATGGTCTGTTATGTAGATCAGACAATTCTTGTGTTACTTTATGTTTTGCAAACTGGAGCTTTTAGAAATTCGGGCTTCGTAGTTATTTCACTATTGGATAAATCTTTTTTATTATTCATGAACTTTCAAATTTACATGTCGCTTTGACCGCGATAATTAGGCGAAATCAAATGTCTCCCGAACATTACTCAGTCACTATTACTTTGTCAAAAGAACTATATATGTTTGCTTCTTTTAAATGTCTTTAAAAATATTTTTGTAGATATCAAACTTAGTACGTATCATTTTAGTTCACGGAATCTCGACGTCTGATAATCCTTTCCATATTAAGACAATTATAATTTTTGCCGTCGCTAAAATATGAAATATATACATAACTTAACCGAAGTTTCTTTTATCGTTATTCAATACCGCCCAAATGCATTCGGTTGCTCTTACAGACAGTTTGAACGCTTGATCAGTTTTATGAATTAAATGCAAAAGTACTACTAATGGTTGAACTTATTGTTGTGAACTAATTTGTTTCTGGACAAACGGTATTTTTATAGTTATCTAGACAGGACATATATACATGATATCGTTATAAGTTTTGTTCTACTTCACAAATTGATTGTAATATTATAATGTTATTAATCAAGCAATTTCATATTGGCCTTGTTATTTGTCCAAGGGTAGTCGTATTGGCCCGAGGCCGTAGGCCGAGGGCCAATACGACTGCCCGAGGACAAATAACTAGGCCAATATGAAATCGCTTGATTAATGATAATATTATTATTCAACTTTCAACTGTTGGCGGTAACAGTATAAGAACTCTGTGAGTTACCTTATGACAGCTATGCACGTTCAGGTGAAAAATCGTGTCATTCTTTGACAAGTTGTTTACAGTTTAGACGTATTTTAGAAATCATGATCATTTTCGCCAGTAAAACAGAATGAGTTGTATGTAGGTACTTGAGAATAATTTTGAAAGATACTTTTAATGCGACAAAATCAAGAGTAACTAGAACATACCTTATTTTTTGGAATTCCTATTTATTTTCTTTAGCGAGTACCATACCATTTGAACTGTGATAAAAACTGCTTTAAAAGTCGTTTCCTTTTAGGCTGCAAGCAACGAGACACAAAATTATACACATATGTGTTGATCAAGATAATACAACCAATCATGCACATACTATATAGTCCCATGCCTCGTTTAATTCTTATCCGAAATTGTTTGCAGTTCACAACTGACACTCTTGTTCGCCAATTTATTCATCCACTTTCCAGCACTTGAATCGCTATTTATCATTGCACAAATAGTCCACACTATCAAAATGTCTGTTAAAGATAAGTCTCATCCTTTTAATTAATCTGAGTTTCCATATTTTCTTATTATTTTCCTTGACAACTGCTAGAATTTCTGACAGGAAACACTTGCATTTTACACAATACCGAATAAGCGAAAGTACCGTTGTAATCTCCGAAGACGTACATCCCGCTCAGTCATACTTGGTTATTAAATTCAAACATGTTGGATGACTTTTTTTTATCAAAATGTGAAAAAAAAATGTAATCTATAACTCTGATGTAAAACAAAATGGCGTCATTTAAAAATCAAACGGAAGTGGCTTCTCCGTATTGGCCCTCTCTTTTGAACCAATCAAAATGCTTGAATTCCGTATTGGCCCTGTTTTTTCGTATTGGCCCTGTTTTTCTCATATTGGCTCAGTTATGTTTTGTATTAGCTCTGTCTGTTTCATATGATGTTTGCAATTGATCTAATACAGTGTGTAATATTGTAAAGTTGAATAATAATAGGTTATTGAACATTGTTCTGTACAATACGGAGATATATTTGGACGAGTACCCAGCTGAGAAAACCATATTGGACGAGCCGCTAGGCGAGTTCAATATGGTTTTCTCAGCTGGGTACGAGTCCAAATATATCTCGTATTGTATAGTACAATGTTAAATAACCTTTTTATTCTATATCTATTTTATCTTACTATAATAATAGTTTAAATTAAAAATGTTCCACTGAATATTGTATTCCTGCCTTTTCTAGTTTTTCCCAGCTTGGTATGAGTGCAAATATATATTATACAGAACAATGTTAGACCTTAAATAACCTTTTTATTCTATATTTATTTCACTTCATACGTAATATACGTAATTCATTGAATGTTGTTTTTTTTCTGCGTATCTTCATTAAAAAAGTATATGGTGCAACCTCCCTACAACAGCCATTTGGCGATTTGGGTGGTAATAATACTTGGCTGAGATATTATGCCCATAAATATTGTCAGCAAGTTTGGTGAAAATCGGATGAAAACTTTTCGACTTAAAAGAGCGGACAAGGCTAAATTCCCCGTTTTCGAGTAATTCAAGGACTATAATCAAAGAGTACCTGGTACAATTTGGCTGGTTATCGAAATTGGCCGAGATATAATGCCCACAAACATTGTCAGCAAGTTTGGTGAATATCCGACGAAAACTGAATTATAGAGCAGACATGTTTTGGATGCTGATCGCCCGTCTGTTGCCATTCATAATCTTCTCCATTTTGTTTCTTAACCGTTAAATAAAAACTGCTGAGGTAGCTATTCAGACAGTCAGGGCTGATACCAATTTCTAGGTTTCGTCCGGAACGGCTTCTTTTAGCGACTTTTCAAATATTCCAACATCTCATGATCCTTTTTACTGTATTTTTAAGTTTTTGAATATTAACGAACGTTTTAATATCTAAATCAGATAGCATTCATATGGGAAAATTAGACCCGTCGTGAAAATCACCACAAAAGCCGATAATACATTTGGCCAGGTAAATCGGCTGTCGAGACTGTTCGGCCTATTCCGTATTTCAGGCCGATGTCTAACCCTTCTTCGCCAATGTACCGTTACATTAATACTTTTGATCATATGGATTTAGGGATAGTGTTAAGTCTAATTTACAGTGATTGCAAAGATAGATTAGAAAATAGAAACCTAAATGGCTGTTGGTGGTTTAATCAGAATACCATTTATAACGGTATTCTCAACAAACACATTATTATAAAACCAAACAATGACTTTCCAAAAGTAATTTCTGCTTTCTTACAATCAGATGGAAACTCGCTTTTATAACACTTTCTTTGATGTTCATGATTATGAAATAAAGATTTTAAGTAGTTTTTTTATGTAATCAAATAACTGCACATTTATTATTATGTCGTGAGCGGTGTCCAACTAACTTAGAATTTTATGCCAGCTCGAAGATCGAAATTCAACTTCATAACTTATCGAATTTTGATCCTAAGCTACACCTGAAGATTGAAAAACGTCAAACTGCAAAATAGCTTTTAATTTCGGGACAGCTCAATGATCGAAATTTATAATATTCCAAAAACCAAATTTCGATCTCGTATTGAATGAACAGCCTGTTCCAAGATTGATATTGAAATGAAAAAGTCAAATATCGAGCAAGCAGTTAGTGTCGAGCCATCTCGAAAATCGTACTTCAAATTTTGAAAAGCTGAATTTCAGTATAATACTGAAACTGCGATCTGCTCAAGATTCAAAGATTAAAAATCGTGCAATATCGGATATATCGAAATTCAAGATTTTATGCCCCCGGCATCTACTGATGCGGGAGGCATATAGTGATTGTCCTGTCCGTCCGTTAGTTCGTCCGTCCGTCCGTCCGTCCATCCGTACGAGGTTAACCAAATGGGACCGTTTCGTCTAGCATCAATACCCATTACTAGAATGACTTGATACTAATGCAGATGTAACCTGTGACCATTCCTCATTTTCAGACATCACCTGACCTCAGTTTGACCTTGACCTTGAACTTGACCTCGTTTTGGACTTAGGTTGCTTTGTATCGACAAGGATGCCACCGGGGGCATCAAGTGTTTATTGAACACAGCTCCTTGTTAAAAATCTAAATAGATTATTCTCGGTATTATATTTCAAGCATGCTCGAATTTTTAAAGCAATCGAATTTAAAACTGGTATTGAATGTGAAACTATCTTTTAAACAGCCAGCTTCCGGGAAAACCCAGTACTGGTGTCATATGAGAAGTCATGGTCGTGACCCCTTTCACGGATGCTCGAACCCACGACCCCTAGGTTGAGCGGCCGACACATTATTCACTGGACGACCGCTCCCCTCAAAATATTTGAATTTCGGTCATCCTGCTGGATCTAATTTCAATTCTGCCTCGAAATTCGACGAATTATTTTTATTTTAATTTCGATTTCCTAGTCTGTGCGAAATTCAATGTAAGCGAAATTCAACATCATCCTTTCAAAATTTGAATTTTGATTCTCTACTTGTAACTTGCCCAAAAATGCCGCCTAAAATTTCAACGTTTCTTTTTTAAATTTTGAACTTCGATCCTCAAGCTGTTTAAAATTGACTATTGGCTGTAAACAAATCATATTATGGAGTGTCCACTTTATAAATCCGTACATGTGTGCTGTTTAGCGGGTGAGAAGATATCAGTCTTTACCGTTAAGGAGCTTAAATTCCGTAAGAATTGACGGAAACATACGAGAATGTTCGAGTCTTTCCGATAAGGAAATAAAACCTATACTCATCTGCAAAATGCTTAAAAAAGACCATTTTCTTCTTCACCTAGAAAACTGAAATTAGTATGAAACAATAGCTAAATGAATATAGATTACTAAGTCGTTTGCAAAGGTCTTTAAGCACACATAAGACTCTATTTATTCTTTGTTAAACAGAAGAAATTTCAGCAAATTATCCATATTTTACTATATTTCTAATTGTAGATAGACAGACATAAAGTATACGCAGAAAAGACCATTTTCTTTTAAATTCATTCTTAAAATAAAATATTCATAAGAAAGACAATGCATTGAATATTATCACATCGTTTGCAAAGCTAAGATACCTATAATACTTTTTCCATGAATTTAAATAAAGTAAAGGGCTCCTTCTTTGCGCTATATAAAATATTTTCACTCGTGTGAAAAATCGATGGGTCTAATTTTCCCATATGGTTATCCATTGAATCGTTTTAGTGTGTTGTAAACAAAAAAACTCAAATTAAATCCAGATTTCAAGACGCATATTCAAACTCTGTACATAGAGAGCCTACTTCACCCGATTTACATTCGGAACATTTTCACGCGTTTCGGGCTTTTTCGTATGTTTAACTTGGGACTGTTGAACCGTCCAAATACAGAAAATACATGATTTTTTGTACGCGCATACGTCCAAATACAGAAAATACAGGATTTTTGTACGCGCGTGCATCCAAATACCGTAATATATTGTACGGTCACGTGTTGCAAATGAACGTTCGCGATTGGATAGATAAAATAGGTATAGAATAATAGATCGTATAATATGGAAAGTAACACACCCCTGTAATTAATTAGTGGTAGATATAAGTCGACAAAAACAATATGCCTGTCGTGAGCATTGTTGCCAGTCGAAAAGGGCAAGGTCGTGGCTGGCTACTAAACTTAGTCCATATTCTTTATACACTAATTATGAACAGTTGTCCCTATTCAACGTTACTCTTTCTAATGCATGGTAAGACTACTAAAGTTGGTCCATATTCCTTTATTCAATATTGTGGTAATGGTAACAGTTATTTCTTCATAGCTCATTCTCATGTATGGTAGAACATCCAAATATGTTGCCACAAACAACAAGACAATATTTCAATGCGTGTATGTTCAAAACCAAAAGGTAAAAATAAAGTTTGTGCTTACAGATTAAAGATGTTTTCATTTCTGAGCATGCATGAAAGTATATAGATACCAGTATTGAACATTTTTACCACATCGAGACGACGTTGTGCATAATGATTAGAACCTTAAAAACGTGCATAATAATAACAAGGTATTACACGAAAGACATGAGAGCTGAAAACTTAGAGGTCGGATACTTTCTAATAACTTTTTCTAATTCGCTCTATAATTTTTTTTACACATAACCGTTTGCTCAAATGATATAAAAACATGTGCTGTGCAAAACTTAACAGGTAGTGAAAAACAAGGAAAGGGACATGATTACGTTTGAATAAAACAAACCTTTTAAATTTGGAAGTAACATGTGATCTCAAAGATACAGATACATTCACATTATATGAATCTTGTTCTGACATGGAAATTGACGATGACAACTGCAACTCGTTATTATGCAATCAAACCGAGTCTGCTTATTCTTTTTGGTTGTATTCCTTGCATTCAAAGGATCTTTTTACAGATTTTATTATGATTATTATGACTTATTTTCTGGTCCTTGGGGTTTATGGAGTCCATTCAATTTAACCATTCAAGCATTCCGCTAGGCCGGTGCTAGGGGACGTAAGGGTTGGCGTACATATCAATGCTTATCATATTAAAAGACTCAAACCGAGTCTGCTATTATTTTGCTTGGTTTTGTTTTATGATTTCAAAGGATCATCATTGAGATGTCAACTCTCAAAACAACTTGACATAAGGAAGCTGAAGAAAGTCTCCCTGTACTCGGACTTGTTTATATATGTTGGTCGCTAGGGATTATAGGGTACATTCGATTTTACAGTTATAGAATTCCGTTTAAGCCTTGGCGAAGGGCATGAAGAGTGTTGTAAAGACTCAGTCAAATCAAGTATTATGTGCTTAGTTGCATCCTATCTTTCAAAATTATTTTCGTGTAGACTTCATTAGCTATCAAAAAATCAGTCTTAGATAGCATCCTCGTACCTCGACTGAGTGCGGACTATCATCATTATACAATTCCGTTTAAGCCGGTTCTAGGGGACATGAGTGGTGTCGCGCATTTCATTACCTCTCATGAAGAGACTCAATCAATACGAGTCTGCTTGTATAAGGGTGACCCAAGGCACATTTGCACGATAATATTTCAAAATCGGAGAATCAATTCCGGACGATAATATTTTTGATTCACTTCAACATTATGTGATTTTACCCTTAGTGCCCATGTATTTGACAAATCTGTATAAGAAGTACTACCTTTGTAGCGGGTTACCCATGAAAAAATTGAAACAAATCGGAGCAGTGATTTAGAAAGAGATGTCGTTTAGATATGATTTCATTGACAGTTCTGTAAGCCCTATGTATTAACGAGTAAATCTGTGTTGAAAATGTCATCATCTTCCATCTTATGGGTACAGAGGAGATGTCAATAAAAGAAACGTTTAGATGATGGCCGGATAAACCCTTTGCGATGTGTAGTCACAAAAGCTCATCCGGAGGTTAGGTGAGATAACCTAGGAATATTTGAAAATGTCAATTCATTAAAAGTCCTAATATTACATTGCACCCAATTATCATGCCTTTGAAAAGTAACCTGAAAACTACCGAGACCGTCGAATAATCTGAATCTGATAAATTAACTTCGTCTGCTTAATGTATCATTTTACAGTCGATACAGTATATACTTTATTACCTTGTCACTATACGTAATATGTTTTAAATTATTAACGTTTCACCAATGTATTGGATGACATACAACACTTCTTTTCAACAACAGTGATCTAAATTATCATAAAGAAAATTAAACCCAGGTACCATACATAATGCACGAGCTGACATCGCACTAACAAAATACTAAGATTTATATGTTATTATTTTGAAACCATTAGTTTTACCGATATGACGATGCTCCACTGCTAAATATATGAAAACATTTCTATGTATTGCAACATTCTATTATTTATATCTTAAACTGTAAAAGAATACGCTAGCTTTTTCTTAGACTTTACTCACTTCGAAAGCTCTTGATATATTTACTTTAAATGTTATAGTTAGTTAAGTCCCCTGGTTGAATTGCACTTCGAATGTTAAATCGGAAATGAAACAAGTGATTGTTTTCATCCATGGTTGGTCTGATTTATATAATTTAATACTTACAGAAAAGTGTTATTTTACCAAACTTTCATACAACAAATCTATATAAGATGTAAAATATATTTTTCTCGTATTACTGATACATATTTCCATATTGTTGCTCCAGTATTTATTCAGTTTGTATCCAAAAATTATTCAGTTTGTATCCTAAACATATATTAGCCGCGCCATGAGAAAACCAACATAGTGCATTTGCGACCAGCATGGATCCAGACCAGACTGCGCATCAGGATCCATACGGTTCGCTTTCAAACCCTATTGCAATTAGTGAAACCATTAGCGAACAGTATGGATCCTGACCAGACTGCGCGGATGCGCAGGCTCGTCTGGATCCATGCTGGTCGGAAATGCACTCTGTTGGTTTTCTTATGGCGCGGCTCATATATGAACTTAAAACTCTCAATTTCATGCACTTTAATAGTAAAATATGGTGACAGTGTTGTCATTAAAGTTATTTTTAATTTGAAACATAACTGGAAAATAAAATCAAAATGTATTAATATAAATAATAAAAATTCTGTAACAGTAAGATATAAGCCAAGAAAAAATCTAGTTAAAATTTTATCCATTACAAAAGAGTTTCACTATTTTTATTAACACACGTCATATTAAACCTAGACTTGGATCAGTGGACTTATAGAAATAGTAAATTTGCTGGATTCAGCATATAAATTTTCTTACGATCTTTCAAATGCGAATTTAATTAAAGATCCTGTCTAATGCTTTATGTCCTACATGTTAAAGAACGGGCAACGAGCAGAAACATCAGGGAATGAAATTAAGCATTATCAGTATTTTGCATAATTCTCTTATAAATTCTTCTGGTAGTGTTGCCGCCCAAACAGGCGACCGGTGGGGACTATAAATAAATTTTGACATTTTCACTTTATTTTATAACGTGTTATAACCAAGTTGTTTAGACTTGTTATGCGTATGGCAACATGGAATCTTGTCTGAATTTTCAACACAAGACCATTTGCAAAAGTAACACTACCATGAATAGCGTTATTAGGAATTCGCTTTTCGTAGTAAATTTTACTAGATTTTTTTTTTATAATCCACGAAAACAAACCCTTGCCAATATAACCCAGTCTACATTATTCAGTACATTACATTAATCTCACCTTCTAGCAAAGTGTCGGTTGAATTCGAATCCTGACACAAACATCCTGTGTACAATCCTAACCATATTAAGAAAGTTATAATGTTTGCCATCGCTTAAAACGTGAAAAATGCAGAATACTACTTAATATTACCCAAGTACGTTTGGTAAATCTTACAGAAATGTTAAACGCTCTATCTATTTCATAAATTATTTTTATGCGATACAAAAGGACTATTTATAGTTGAACCTACTGTCGCAAACTAGGGATTTTTTTCTGACGATATATTATATTTTGGCGTATTTATCTAGACCGCGTATTACATGACATAGTGACCTTAATATAAAATCTATTCAAAAGAAATACGATATGAAAAAAATCTGTATATTTTTAAACGAATTGATTATAAACAGATTGTATAATAGGAGAGATCGCCCTGACGTCACGCATCAACACCTGTTTATCTGGTGGTGGGTAAAACAAAACACTTTTATACGGAATTCCGTTAGGACCATCGCCTTTGTATGTGTTGATCTGACACGCGATTACATCGTTTGTGTATGGGATCGGAATTTTCAAATTTTAATAACTTTTTCATTCATTTATGGATTTTAAAAATTCAAAAAGTTTCGAAATGCTTACGATTTTCATATTTTCTTATTCAAGTACCTTGTGAAAATGAATAACCGTTTTAAATGACGTATTATTTTAATATAGGCGTAGCGATGCTCCAAACTTGTAGAAAAAGCACTGTAAGTTAAGCTTACATAATTAATCCATTTTATTTCAAAATAATAATTAAAAGTTATCAATAAATTGCTTGTTTTATATCCTATCCATTGATCAACCCCGGGCTAGAGGGCGTGGACGGTAGCATCCATTTTAACTACCGTCCATGAACAGGCTCAATCAAACCGAGCCTGCAACATTTTCGTTTTTGTTGTGTTGAGCGACCTGTGGAGTTTCCACTTTTTCTATTATGATATCACTTGTGTTTTAAGAATGTTTAAGCCGTTAGAAAAACATCACTGTTAACTAAAAACATGGACGCTCGGCGCTGAATGTAAAATGTAGCAAACATTTATCGCTCCTGTCATTAGTGACTGGCGGATATAGTGTTACTTGGTCAATGCGAGCGCAAAAAGTAGAACTTAGAAATAACTCTGCAAAATGATCACCATAACAATACGCTTGTCGCGTGGTAGACTGGCATCAGTCGTTAGAGTCATAAATGCAAAGCACTTGGCCATACAATTAATCCTCTTAGATAGCACTTTCTGAAAAAATTTACAATATATCTAACCGAGATGAGCCTAGAGAGAAAATGTTTTTTTTAAGAAAATATCAGTGTCAGTTATATAAAGAAAGAATAAACTTTATTACAGATAACTTGATCTCAACAGACTTTGTAAGTCTAGTCGCGTGGATGAATATTGCCGAAAGCTCAGTGATTTACTTGTGACTTCCTATATAGTAATACTGAAAGAAAACTAGAAAGACGAAAAAAAATATAATAATTTATTTTCAACATTTAATATCTTATATTTTTACAAACAGAACAAGACATAATGATATACAATCATGAGCGTGAATTTCTACAAAGTCATGCAATCAATCAATCATTCATTCATTCAGTCAGTCAGTCAGACGAAAGATACACATCAGCTACTGATCAATATAGATCTGCTTTGGTCATTTGAGTATTTTATACACTTGTATCAGTACTGACATGCTCATATCTTAAAGAGGGTTCATACAGGTACTACATGAAACAGAAACTGGTATATACGAGGGTTGATCCAAAAGTAATGCCACTATAGCTGTAAAATCGTGTATAATGAAAGGAAATAAACAAAAATGCATACCAAAGTACCTTTATCTATTTGCAATATTGTCTAAAATATCGATAAGATATGTTGCATAGTTTTAACGATATCGACATATACGGAAGGCATACTTGCAGCGATCGCCGCACGTCACTGACGTCATTGACGTCCGAGACGACGTTTCTTACTGACTGCTATCAATATTCATTCATTTTCAAAGTATCGTCCTTGATTTTCTATACAGCGCTCATGTCTGTTCACCTATTTACGGAAAGCAGCAACATATCAGTCCTTTGAAAGAGATCAAAATACATTTTTACAAAAATCTTCAAATGATCAAGGTCCTGGAAATGGACCCCTCGGCGTTTATCTTTCAGATGAGGAAAAAGCGCAAAATCAAACGGCGCAAAAATCCGGGTCTTCCAGTTCTCTGGCGATCCTCTAGTGACTCACCGCCGTCCCAGAAACGCTCAAACCACCTGTATACTAGTCTTCTATTCACTGTGTTTGGCCCATATTTGTTATTTATCGTATGCATGGCCTCTAACGGTGATTTTCCTAATTTAAAACAAAACACAGTACAGCGCGCTGTGGTGTTTTGTCAGAAATCGACATATTAGCTCTCAGCATAAACAAGCGTTAACACTGCATAGATATTTTCAACGAGTGATGACGTCAATAAAATTTCAACAGCAAACGGCGGAGATACGTGATGTCACGTTGTAAAAATTTCATATGATTCAGCGCGTTATTTTGATAAAGATCAGTGGCTGCATTTGACAGTTTTATTAATGAACCAATAATATTTTAGCGTGCGGCGACATAGCGTCAGTGGTATTTTTTTAATTCATGTGCATTTTAAACGAAAAAACGCCGGAAATAAGTATTTTGCCATATTATCAGAACTGAACTTTTGTACATTTTGATATATTTTTATTATTATACTCAGATGAATAAGCGCATCATGGACACAGTGACATTACTTTTGGATCAACCCTCGTACATTGCAAAATAAGTGTTGTAAAAGAAATGAAAACTTCCACAGAATTAAGATGAATCACTTATTTAATCGCAGCGCTTTGTTATCAAAATATTTTTCACACCTTTCAAATCAAACTAACTGATAAACAAAAGATTTACTAAAAATTTGTATCAACAGAATGATTTTGAAAATAATTATCGAAAGCTAGCTCTAAAAGGCTATTTTTGATTCAAAGAATTCCTGCGATGTTTGAATGTTTTTTGCGTTGTTTTATGTTCTGGTTATTTGGAATCATGTAGTTAATTCAATTTATTTGTAAAATAGAATTCCGCCCAAGTTGGTTCAGGGAGTGAGGGGTGATGCTCATATTTTCTCATAGACTCAGTCAAACCCCTACGCTACTATTTTATTTGGCCGCATTCTCCTCTGACTTGCAAACATTTAACCTAAAACGTCTAAGTTAAAAAAAGGCCTACTTATGTCAGATAAGAGTAAAAGTTCTGAAATATTTGTCTGACGATGTAGCTCGTGTAATGTGTGTAAGTTTGGTAAAAAACCAGCTAATGATAATTAGAAAAATCAGTCAAAAAGTTAAAAAGGAGCATTATCTGATGTAAAAAAGTACACGAAAATCGGAATTCAATTTGCTATGTGAAATTCCTTAATGAAAGCAAAATCCTGTGTGAAATATTCAAGCATTTAGTCAAGTAGCTACTTAGGATCTTGCTTACTTGCAAAACTATCACTGAAATTTATGAGGTGAAATGGTGCATTATTTAATGGAGAGTCAGCTATTCCTGGTGTGTCTGGTCTGTCAACTCATTTCATGATTAGCGTAAGGTATAATGTTGTTGAAGAACCAGGTAACATGTTTTTTCACAAAATGTCTAAAAGGTAGAGGACAACGAGACATAATTTTCATAAGAAGAGTGGAAGTTATTGGTCCATTGGTCCTATAAAACCTGCTTACGTGCATTTTGTTTAAATCGTATGTCTGAATTATAAGAAAAAACATCATTCACAGGGGCAAAGATTGTTGCCCTTAAAGCACATATTTGTCAATACATACCCATTACAATAAAACTTGAAATAAATTAAAAGATTTAAGTAACAATGGCACTCGGCCAGCAAAGTGCTCGTTTCGTTGGACAAAAAACAAAAACAAAAACAGTTATAGCAACAAAATGCAGCGTACTCAAATAAATAACAAAATGAAACAAAACAAAACTCGTTCATTCTATTCAAGCAAAGTACAACAATGCAGATATACCTTTGAAAATTGAAATGAACCTTTATGCATAGTGTGTCAAAGCGAAAATAAGCAGTGTATACATTAAACGAATTTAGGTAGCGGACCCGCCATAACAACTGGAATTTTCGCAGTCCCCGTACTTTTACACAAAGCTATGTGTGCGTTGAGCTACATTTACGATCGATGAATGCCAAGATGTTAATAACGCGAATGCGTTATCGTACAAGAATTGCCGAGTGTCATAACTGATCCACTACCTTGAATTAAAAGAAAAATATAATTAAAAAGAAAGAAAAGCAACGGTGTTGTACGCATATGAAGCTTATACTTGTGTATTCATAAGCTTTCAGAATGATCCGATTAAATAGATATAAAGAATAATTAAAACTGCACATCGACATGAAATCTGTTTAGATTTATCCAGTAAAAAGTTTAGATAACGTGCAGTAGACTTCAATGAGATTTAACTATCGTCCACGCTTTGATATAGCAGATAGTAAACATTTATGAACACATAATAAATAATTATATATATCTGGATACTTGTGAATCTTGAGCGTTTATCTGTTTTTATAAAGTCATAACACTGATAGAACAGAGTTGGAGCCGCAAAAAAATAATCTCAATTTATATCTGATCCCGCCTTCTGCATATCTTTCATCCAGGAGTCAAACGTAAGGACTGCGGTATCGCGAGTCACCTCTATCTGAGCCACTTCTGGCAGTGTTTCATCTCCTCCGTTTCTGTAAATTAAAGCAACACCATTTATTTCACTATTAAATTAAACAGACAAACATTATTGGAAAATAAACCATGCAATGTTATTCGATTACTTTGGCTAAATAGCATTTTTTGGGCAAAATATTATAGAATCCTGTAGAATCAAATTAAAAAGGAGATACTTTGGAAATAATAAGCAATATTTACAATACCAGTGGATGAACTCTATGAACTAAAAGGTACAGCAATAGTTACAACACAGACTTGGGTTTAAGAAAAAGAGATTAAACGCTGCCAGTAAAAAAATACTTAATGTTGAAGAGAGACCCTATTTACTTTATTATTTATATCTATATTATGTATTGTACCTTGAAAAAGCACGTCTGTTAATTTTTTTGCAATGTACAAGTAATCTGATAAACTTATATAAATAAACTCAATAACAGCACACGTCAATTGTTCAGTTGTATGTACCATATCTTACTGTCTGAATGAAGTCTGCTTTCAAACAATCCTAACAGTCCCTTAATTACAACTTCCGTATTAGATCAGAAATACTAACACAGGTTGAACGTGTCTGGGATCTACACTAGAATATGGATGTTCATCTATGTTGTCCGTTGTAGATGAGCTACTCGGAACATATCCTGGGTTCTCAATGGCAATGCTTCCGTCTTGACCTTTGTGGAACTCTGCATTTGCGTAATTTGCCGAGGTCGATTGTCGATTAGTTCTTCTTCTTTACATTCAAATAAAGAAACTACTAATTAATTAATGAACAGATTCTATGATCACAAAAGTACCAGAAAGTATAATATCACTGAGTCAAAGTACAAGGAAACATTTTAAGGCCTCCATACAGCACTTAAACGCTTGTTGTGAAAAGTTAATGAATTGTTTTAAGGTATCCGATCCACAAATAAGCAAGTTCTTTATAACAGTGCTATCATAATGCATGTGTATTGCTTACTGAAAAAGAAAATATAACTTACATGACAAAAAATGTTATAGAGTTTTTATTACAGTGTAAGATTTATCATTTCGCAGTCAAAGAATGACTGTAATGATTCTTGCATATTATTTATGGTCATCTTATTTACTAATTCTTGTTCAGCAGACACAACTCTTTCAAATTATACCACCCCCCCCCAAAAAAAAAACACAAAAAAACATGGGGTCTCCAGGCATCGAATATTACTTATTTGTGGATCAGATACCTTAAGTTGATTCATTGGAAGCACAGAAAGTAACCTAAAATTATAATACTAGACTCGGTCTGCTATTGCTAAATCAAGCAGAATGAATACTTGTTTTCATTCTTTATTTCGGAAACTATGATGGTTTAAGTAAATTAGACTTATTATATAAAAATACTTACTCGCATTTATAGGGGTTAGGGAATTTATTATTCCTACATCCGGCATGCATTTTGTTGAACTTACAGGTGGAAGTAAAAACTCAGGTCCAGTTAGAAATACACAGTCGATTTAGAAATACACACCGTGATGAGAATGGATTAAAAAGAAAATGAAGTTTTTTCAAAGTTGTCATCCCCAGTAAAGAAATCAAAGAAACTACATACCTGCGAAGTAGGAACACGATGACAACAACAAGGGCGACAATTACAAGGATGAGTAGAACTATGCCGACAGCAACTCCAGCCACTGGCAAACCGGATGTCTGTGCTTGAGACACAGAAATTGTTGCTAAAATTCAAAATACTTTAATTAGTGACTGTAGTCAGGAAAAACAATTAAAGACAAGATGCGTTTCTGAAATAACAAGAAGTAAGCCAATGTGACTGTTACAACTGGGGCAAATATGTAAATTGACTGGGGAATCATATTTGACTTAACCGTACCAAAACATCAACATTTAGAAACAAGCCAATATATATTTGGAAAAAAAGAATGAGGTCATTATGGGAATTTATCTGCTTTTGTTTTATTAACCTATTGAATCTGCTCGCGATGGGTTTTGTATTAACCCTATTGGTACAGGCATGATTCAGGAACAAGCCAAAGTATCTTTTACACATGAGCGATGTCAATAATTGAATCCATCTCCTCTTGAATTATGTTTAAGCCTCACTTACCCTACATCTACATACATTATTCACCCAATGTAATTGTTGTAAATAATTAAGATATGTATAAGCTAGCTCGCTTCTGTCAGATACATTTTGTTTTATTTACAGAACCATAATAGATACAATTTAGAAACAAGCCAATGTAATTGACACAATGATGTAGAGCTCATTTTTTTTGTCAGGAAATAATGAATGTTTGAATGTATCATAATAATTCGAAATTCTCTTTGATTGAAATCTAAGTAATTTCTACTGATTGACCTACCAGTGCAATATTCAGTTGGTGTCCAGTTCAGGTTTTCGTTACATAAAACCATGTCTGTTGTATTGGTGTAACCTTGGTTACACTTAAACATACACATACTACCAGGCCTCTGACTACATGATCCAACGAAGATACCATTTAACAATGAACTCTTAGAGCATACTAATTCTAAAATGAAAAAAAAATAAACAAATGGACATGCATTTTAAAAACAATTTTCTAGAAAATTATCTTGCGTTTTTTGCTTTACTGTCAATTAGGTGTTTTTAGTATTCGAATATTTTAGCATCTATTGCAATTCAGCGTTTTGTAAGCTCGTGAAAATATATCATTAGGTAGTAGCCTGGTGGACTATGTGCTAGCAAGTGAAAATATTATGACATTGTGTAACTTTTTTGAAGAATTAGATCCAAATATATTATCTGATCATTGTATAGTTTCATTTAGCTTACAGGCATATACGTCGGATATAAATATTTCGGATGAAAATAACTGTAGCAGAATTGAATATACATATAAATGGAATTCTGATAAAATGAATGATTATACACAGAAATTGACAAATGACATTGTTGTAAAGGTATGTTCACCTCTAGTTTTAATAAAAGGAGGAAAGAGGAATGGTTCGATGACTAATGTTCTTCAAAGTGTGACTTATTCTACAATTGTTAAAATTCTTATAGAGTGATATTAACAGACTAAATATGTGCAGGGCACGTTCTCAGTATAAACATGTACTAAGAAATAACGTTATAAACATAGACAGAAAGAAACTAATAAGCTGATTAAAGCGAGGACAGATAATGCTAAGCAGTATTGGAAAATGTTAAAGGGATTAACTGGCTGTAGTTATCCTAACTGTCTCACAGCGGATAATTTTGCTAGATATTTTAAAGCCATAAACAACCCTGAGGATATGTTTTATCAGGCAGATGATGAAGATGTTTTTTTTCTAACAAAAGGTATTTAAATGGGGAACTTCAAATAATGTTCACCGAATTAGATGAACATATTAGTCACATAGAAATACTGAAAGCAGTTAAGCAGTTGAAAAGTAATACAAGTGGAGGTCCAGATTTATTATTAAATTATTTTTTCAAACATGGAATAGATGTTTTATTACAATACTTGTCTCAGTTATTTAACAAATGTCTAAATATATGTTATTTTCGAGACTCTTGGAGCGACGGTTCTATTGTTCCTATTTTTAAAAGTGGTGATATTAGAGAGCCAAGCAGTTATAGAGGTATCACACTTCTAAGTGTATTAGGCAAATTGTTCACCAGAATCTTAAACAACCGACTTACGGAGTGGGCAGAAAACTATCATGTTTATATTGAAGCGCAAGCTGGCTTTCGTAAGCATATGAGCACAATAAATAACATGTTTGTGTTAAACAGCCTTATTTCTCATATATTTAATAGTAATGTAAAGCTTTTCTGTGCATTTGTTGATTTTCAGAAGGCTTTTACAGAAGTAAGAGGGAAAATTTTAGATGTCATTAAAGGTCCAATACTAAGGAAAGTGAATATTTTAATTTCTTTTAAAAAGCACAGAAACTATTTCATTTTATTGGAAAATGAAAGTTGGTATGTAGAAATTCGAAATAAATCGCAGTATATGTACAATTATTTTTCTATGAAGTATGAAGAAAGTTAAAAAGACCTGGGGGGTCATTCTGTCGATTCATTGAAATTTCAACATAATACACATACATTTCTTTGAGTTCCAAAGACCTTCTGTAAATTTTGACCTGCCAATCTTCATTATTTAGTGTCTTGCAGAAGTCTATGCACTGGCTATGAAAAAAATTGCCAACTCAATTTCCCTTAGTAATGGACCTTTAAGTCTATGTATGATAATGTAAAATCAAAAAGTAAACTTTCTAATAATGTCAGTGATATTTTTGAATGTCATTTAGGGGTCAGACAAGGTGAATGTCTTTCTCCTTTCCTTTTTAGCATGTTTCTAAACGACATAGAAGACACGTTCATAAACAAATGTATAGAAGGTATTGATATTGGTACTATAAAACTCTGTCTTTTATTATATACTGATGATATTATATTATTTTCTCAGTCTGCAAACGGTCTTCAGAACTTTTTAAATGTTTTGTATGATCTCTGAATAGAAGCTCACTGTTAATACGAAGAAAACAAAATATATGATTTTTAGAAAAGGTGGTCGGATGTCATATAGTTTAGTATTTACTTATAACAATGAACATATAGAAACCTTTCAACTTAATAAATATTTGTATAAGTTCACATCTATCTCGCCAAAACACATATTGAATCTTTATGATAATTAGTTACACCGGTAATGAATTATGCCTCAGAGATATGGGGATTTAACAAGGGTGCACATATTGAAAGAACCCATCTTTGTTTCTGTAAAAAGCTGTTAGGGGTTAAAGTGTGTTGTCAAAATGCTTTTGTATATGGTGAAACTGGAAGAGTGAGATATATTACGCACATATATTTACATATTATAAAATACTCAGTGTGAAGAGGTAAAATATGCACGACAGATGTATGTTCTATTAAAAAATGATATTGAATTACACCCTAATCATATAAATTGGGTACATAGTCTTAAAATGTACTGTCAAGGTTAGGTAATTATGAGGTGTGGTTAAACCAAGGAGTTGGGGACAATACTATATTCTTACAAACCTACGACTTTATGATATATTTAAACAAAATTGGAACGACAGCTTACAAAGATCCCGTCGGGCCCTATTTTACAGAACAATAGCTACTTTTACTTTTCAGAAATATTTGAAGGATGTCATAGAATAAGAATGTCTCGGCTAAGAATGTCATCCAATAGGCTAGAAACAGAAAGTGGCAGATGGCAAAAACCTGTAAGCGTCCCTTTAGACCAAAGAAAATGTTTATTTTGTAATGAAGTGTAGGATGAATACCATTTCATTATTGAGTGCTATCTATATACGGATTTAAGGCATCAGTACATAAGAAGATACTATTGGTTTCATCCTAATTATATAAAATTTATGGGACTAATTAAAAATAAAAATCTTACCGATTTAAGAACACTTTCAGCGTATGTTTACAAGGCGTTTGAAAAACGAAACTTTTGCTTTTGAATTCAATGTAGCAGTCATTAATAAATGTTATTAAAAGTCTCTATTATGTTGTAACACTTGGCATTTGTCATAATGTTAAGTAACGTTCTTACAGTCTCTCCCTCTCTCAAAGATGTAACATGCATTTGGTATGAAGTGTTCATCTGTTGATATATTTATTGTCATCTTGCTTACACATCTTGTATATTTGCACTGTTATTTCTTCTGTCATTATGTTATATTGATGCATGTACATGGGTCTAAATTGGCTTAACACATAATAAAGTTATAATATATCTCACGGAAGTATTATTTTTCATAGATTTAAATGATGCATAACAATATGATGTTTGTCTCGTACAATATACCTCTTCATATATGCCTACCTTTACAAAGAGGCTCCCTCTGTCTATCCCATCCAATGTTCGTGCAGGTGAGTTGATTTGATTTGATTTTTAAGTTTTCGTTAGGAGCGAAAAAGTCCGGGCAACGATACTCGCATTTATCGTCCAGCTGACGGATACAATTTCTGTCTATTTCTATGACAATGTCTTCACTTCCTGCTGCAGTTTGGACCCTCTGACGAATAATATCTGCGCATTTGTCACCTGTATGCAAATAAAAGTGAAAAGTACAAAAAGTAATCCCGTACAAGGGCACTTGTGATTGAGACGATGTACTTCCAAAAGTCTACGCGAGCGGCTCTGACCACAAGAAAAACATTCTGTTAATAGTTCATAATCATACCACAAACAAATATAACCATTGTTGCAAAGTTGATACCTCAAAATGAAAAATCAACTTTCGATCTACTTCCTGAGGTTAAACGATAATCCAACCATCACTCCTTAAGCACTTTATTGACTTCTTTTAAGTCTGGAATCATACGGAGTCGCATTGCATCAACAGTTTTGCATGTCTAATTCTTTTGGCGCCGTGGCGCCATTAACTTACTAGTTTCAATGTTATGTAATGTTGATACAACAGCCTATACATGTGAATGGATATATGGATACATAAGCTCTGATAGAAATGTAAGGAAAGGAAACATGTATACAGCATAATAAAAAGTTTACAATTAGTGTTATCTTTCGCGTGGTTGCCTTAGCAACAAACGATGCAGTTAATAGCTATAAATAGCGTGTCTTGATAACGTTATCTTAGGAACACATGTACAGCAGACTAGGAAATTGAAATTCGGATAGTATGACAAAGACGTTGCTCAAACAGAGATATCTTACTAATGGAGCAAGTCCTTCCGTCAGGTTTAAGTGGTATGTCATCTTTACAAGCACATGTCCTCCCAGTTTCCGTTGGAAAACATATCGAACTGCAATTGCCAAGCCCCTCCCGAGCTTGGCAAGCTTTGCTCACTGAAAATATTTAAGAATAGCAATTAAATGCAGAGATGTGTTTAAATAAAATCATCTCCTTTGGAATGAAAGTATCCTCTTTATCATGAAATACAAATCTCCCGGTAACTTCTTGTACCAAACGTTGGACCTTGATGACATAAAACCCAGTAGCTCAGTTGGTAGAAAATCGAAATACTAATCAGAGGACCTAGGTTTGAGTCACGGTCTGATTGCACATTTTCTTTAACCTGTAGCATTCTCATGAGATAAGATATTTGATAATTATGTTTTGTGTGAAGATACTCTGTATAAAACATCTAACTCCAAGGATGTTCTTGATTCTACCATATTCACGTTTTGAATGACGATCAGTTAATCTGTACAAGTTTTTACGTTAGAAAAAATAAAATACAGAAGTTACTTAACTAGTATTCAAGATGTCAAATCAGTCGCTGATACAATGGAGCAGATTTTCCCTATACTGTTATTAACAAGGCAACGCAAATGATGAACAAAAACAAAATTTATAAAGGAAAAGAATTATAAATATACATTTAATGTGTCTGTCTTTTACTTGAGCTTTCTATGTACTAATTGAAATGGCACTCAGATTAAGAGTCACAGACATAATGTTAGGTCATACAGTGACCTTTCTGGCTTTTGAGGGCACATGAAGGTTCTAATTGTCCCTTCCCTTCGTGCATTGTTTCAGGTACCAAAGTTCACTAGGGAAGAGCAGACGACCTAGGAAACGGGATTGCTTTCCCGTTAAATAATTCTTCACACAAAGTGAAGCGGTAAGTGATTCAAAGTCAGTGGCCTTAACCCCTTTGCCAAAGAGCCCCCTATTTTTCCGATAAAATACATTGTAAACTGTAAATAAAAAGCTATTTTCAGCTTATAACAGAGTTTGCACGGACAAATCATTTTATCACCAGTATAGTATTTAAATAGAAAAAGATTGACCAACTGTACGGTCAAAACAAATATATTCAGGTCGTAGTTTACACTCGAAGACATCAGTCCTTAACCTAAATGTACAGTAAAGAGTTTCAGGAAGAAGATTGAAGATATTCATATGGTAATATGTATAACTTTATGTATATTTTGTTATATTTTTCACCTATGCATACTGTGACAAAACAGCCTAACAGATATACAAAATACACATATGAGTCGCGCCATGAGAAAACCAACATAGTGCGTTTGCGACCAGCATGGACCCACAGCAGCCTGCGCATCCGCGCAGTCTGGTCAGGATCCATGCTGTTCGCTTTCAGAACCTATTGCAATTAGAGAAACCGTCAGCGAACAGCATGGACACTGACCAGACTACGCGGATGCACAGGCTGGTCTGGATCCATACTGGTCGCAAACTCACTAAGTTGGTTTTCTCATGGCGCGGCTTATATAATTCAAGTAGCATCATTTTCATCTTCTCGAGATAAACAACAATACGTCAAGCAACTAAACACAACATAATGGGTGACAATTCAGCAAATAGCACAAGAATTTATACAATACCATTTTGTATATTCCTATTTGAACTGATATATAAGGCCATTGTGTCAAGTTTCCCTAAACTAGGGTTCTGACCAACTATTGTGGTGTTGTAGGGTTCCATCAAATCAACTCGTACAACATGGCTGTAGACGAAAAGAAAATAGGAAAGCGTTGACTTCTTTAACGATAAAACTTAAAAAGAATTATAAGTATATCAGTTAAGAAATTATGTACTTAAGGTGTAATATCGTCGTTATCTCCCCTGTACCTATTATGTAATGACCCGTGAACTGTACAGTTTTCTACTAAATAAGATAAGAACACTTAGAACAAAAAGTATGTAACAGATTAACCGATGAAAGTTTGCAATTCTCATTCGTAGACCCCTACCAGCATCTCTTACAGATTTCCATCAAATGACCACTTTTGTAAAAAGTCAGCATTTTTTCCTTTAAAAAGATATTGAAATATTATTTCACAGAATTATTTTCACTAGTTTGATTTTATCAAACAATTCAGGCTAACACATTTTCACTAGTCAGATTTTGTCCAATTGACTCTTACGGGTTCTACACGTTTTTTCAGCCAATTCAAATGTTTTGAGTTATTAGTATCACCTAACCAAACTGATCATTGCATGTTTCTGCTACGATACGAAGATACTGCTTACAGTTACAAATCCGGTAATGCTGCCAGTTCTGTTGTACCTAACGTTTCCATGCATTAAGAAGAGATTAAAATACATGTACGCGAACATTTTATGAGTTAAACGTTGCCAATATATACAAAATGACACGGATCAGTCACAATATATAAATAAACAAGACTTTTAATTCTTCAATAAGATAGAAAAAGTGGAAACTACACATGTCGCTCAACACGACAAGCTCGGTTTGACTGAGCCTGTTCATGGAAGTTGTTACATGTCATCTTAACATCAGCATGCATATAATAGATACTGCAATATACAGAAAAAATTCCGATCAATTTTGAATTATTAGATTACTATTTTTATTTTTTACTGAGGTATAGTGTTATATAGAATATGACATAATAGAAAGGCATCACGTACTCTTTTATGTAGGCGGAGTAATACAGATATTTTCCGTCTGTAACCAAGTCTCTGATTTCCTCAGGTTGAAAAGTGCCTGTTTTGTTTACTATGGTAACGCATGAGTTGCCATCAAAATTACAACGTTGTATCGTATCATTATGGGCATCTGACCAGTAGAGATGGTCACCTAAAATAATGTTATATGTTTTATCTACCCACTGGTAGTTAAAGATATTCATATAAATGAAATTAAAAAATTTTAACTGACAAATATGAGAGTTTCATTTTGAATGATTGCCATTTCCTGTTGGGCGAAAACGATAACATAACATGGATTCCGACGACAATATAACTGTAATATACTGCAAGTTTATACGCTCTGAGTCTGAAGAAAGCTACAGGCAAAAAAATTAAAGGTTTCGTTCAAATCCTCATTTGAATTAATACTAATTGTTTAGTTATTAACATACTTCGATTCAGTGTCAAGTGTGTGGATGTTCTGTAAGTGACACAATAAAAGAACATGGAAGATATCCTTATAAACCCATATTGACTCATATTCTCCTGGATTCATCACAAGATGTTACATAGCATATTATGTTTCAACAAATACATAAGCAGTGCTGGTAAGTGTGTAGAAAGACGTTAAAGGTACAATTTTGACAATACTCACGAGTGAAGTCTATGGCTAAACCATCTGGGACAGAAACATGGTCTCCTAAAATTATTCTTACTTCATTTGTACCGTCCATATTTGCACGAGCTACGTAGGATATGGAGTGAATGACTGTGTAAAACATCCAACTGTAAAAATGTCAATGCCATAAATTAAGAATCGTGTACCTGTAGCACATCTTTTGACGCAAAAGGTAATTTTATGCTGGTATCTTTTTACTGATTTTTACACAAAATGACATAACTTGGAACAACATGTTAGTAATGAAATGGAGAAAAAGAGACGAAAGCAAACCTAACGATGCCATGAATATAACTGCTATTTTAACTTATGAATACATCTAATCGAAACGAAAGCACAGTATATCACGTAAACAAGATTCGAAAGGAACTTGTTTTTCGCGAAAAATGTATTTCTCCCACCTTTTACCAGGCAGAAATTGTAAAACGCCAAAGAATAAGGGACATAACTCGAAGAAAATCACCGAAACATAACATTCCAACTAAATATACAACTGGGCCTGAGTTCAGATCAAGGAATTTGACAAAGCAAGGGTCATAACTCCGCTGAAAATAATTTAATCAGAATAAGACGGTTATATGCACAACTACATTTCACACATCTTACTTGTGAGGGTTGGTGAAATTGAGCCTTATAGTACACAGCAAGTGGTGAAAATAATGTAAAATATTGAAAATGAAGGGCCATAATTCTGTTGCAAATCACTGGTCCAGAACATGACGATGGGTATGTATTACTAGGCTTAGTATTGATACCTGCTGTAAGGTTTGATGGAAATATTCCAAAAGATGTAAGAGAAGTTGCCAAAATAAAATAAGATTTGACAAATAAAAGGTCATAACTCTGCTGAAAAACACCAAACCGGGACATGCCCATGAAATGCACAACTAGGTTAGGCATGATCATTTTGTAAAGTTTTGTGTAATTCCTCCTGGTGGTGTCAGAGCAGTTGCCCGGAAAAGGTAAAATACAACAAATCAAGGGCGATTGCTCCACTGAAAATCTCTGAACCAGATCATGCCAACAATATGAACAAAACAATCAGGCTTTGCACTGATCACTGCTGTAAGGTTTGACTAATATCTGCCAAATAATATAAGAGAAGTGGCCAAAACATCATAAAATTTGAAGAATCAAGGGCCATAACTCTGCTGAAAATCATCAAACCGGAAAATGCGTAATGACTATATCAAACCGTAAAATGCTGACGATATGCACTACTAGGCTTGACAATGATCACTATTTTGAAGTTTGGTGTAACTCTATTCAGTGGTGTTGGAGGAGTTGTGTTGACAAACTTTGTGGCTGACAGACAGACGGGCAGCACTGAACTCAATAAATCTGCCCCATTATGTGGGAGACATATTACATCTACCCCGTCAGCCACTTTCAAACACCAAACATAGTGTCTAGCTGTAAAAGGTCTTGTCACATGCCTGCGTGTCTTAAAATAGTCGTGTTATAACACATTTAAAGCCCTATAGGTTCATAAAAAATCAGGATTGAATTTTGTATTAAAAATAAAATGATACCGTTTTCCCGAAGATGTACATTTTTGTCTGATATAACACCTTTTGATTTTAAAAAGTCAATATCTAAGACGCTTCTTTACAAGAAGTGATTTTCATGATTAAAGCAAACTAGTCACAACACCGTTTGAAATATAGACTGGGATCAATATATTTAAAAAGATGAGCATTAACCCGTTCTAGGTAGTATCGTCAACCATTCTGACTGACTAGTCGATCCACCTTGTGTATCAAATGTATATTTTTCACTTTGTGTTTGTTTTGTGTGGGCATATCTTAATGCTACTAAAGAAAACACTCAAACATATTTATCAAAATATACATAATTATTTAAATAAGTAAATAATGAATTATACATAAAATTATTCTTACACGTCATCATTCGACTTTCATTCCAGCACACCAGAGGTTTACCGTTGCCACTTCCCGAGTACGCCAGACCTCGGGTGAATTTAGAAGTAACATAACTATTATCATACATGTAAGTACTTTTAAGACTAATACCCTTTCCCTGGATGAACAACAATGTCTCCAAGCGTTTCTTCAGTAAAATCCTTCTTCAGCCAAACATTTGCCCCAGAAGGTGTAAGCACACCAATATGTGGATTAGAGTGTGAGGTTGTTGTATAGTACAGATTTCCTGTGGTCATATCTTTGTCCATCCTATATGGATAGGAATTACCTAAGACACATAAACACACACAAATATGTTTTGAGTTCGTGTACGGTACCATTTTTATGTCGATTTTCAAAAGGAAAAATCTTATCATTCGTGGGAGAGGTGGTGGTGGTGGTGGTGTGTGTGTGTGGGGTGGGGAGGGGTAGTTTCGTGGATATTGTGGTTGCATTAATTTACGAAGTCAAGTTCAAACAAACAAACAAATTCAAAATAAACTTCATTTTTAAAACATAAAATTAACCACTTGTTGCCTGTCGGATACCGCCCGTTTTTTGCAAAACAAAATAGATAAAATAAATATATAAATAAAGAGACTATTTAAACGTATATTTGACCATACGATACTTATAAAATCGAAGACGTACTTCTAGTTTTGTAAAAGATCACCTATGGAGCGGTAACCTGAACTGCTGATTCTCTTCAAGAGAATGAAAATAACATAAAATAAACAAACGTCATAATTACCTATATTGCCAATTGTTTGTTGGTCACTCCCGTCCAATTCCGAGCTTGAAATCGTACTCTGTTTATATTCTGACCAAATAATTCTCTTTGTGTTCGTATCAAAGTAAACACCCATATATATGTCATTGTCCATGTTAACTATCGCATTGATTTCTTGGGTCTGCAGATGTATCTGGTTCAAAGTATTATGGGTCCAATCTGACACCAAAATAAAGTTGTCTGTGGCAACATCTGAAAAGACAAAATAAAGCTTGAGGCTGACCTTAAATTCATCAGAAACATAAGATTATGAAAACGTTAAGAATATATGATCCTACAAGGTATTATAAGTTTCAACAATTTAAAATTTCAACGGCTTAAATTCATTATTAATATTACAAAGGTATTTCTTTAAAAACAGAACTTGAGCAGGTTTGATCACAAAGAACTGTGCAGTTATATTTTTTTTTTTATTTATCTCCTAATATTTGGAGGGCACTGTATATATTGTAAAACAATAATCACACTAAAACTAAGTAGTCCACGGCAATATGGAAACAAATGCAGGTTATTTCAGATTTGTTTAAGTGAAAATTTTATGTAGAAAGAAATTTACTAAGGTCACACTATATAACCAAAAGCAGCACTGGTTCCATCAGACACTAGATTAAAGCTATATATAGCATAATTTGAGAGAAAAGGTATTTTGAATATTGGGTTTTAGATTTCGTCTAATTATTTACAGAAAAGCTTTGTCAAATGACACAATTAATATAATGGGACATTTTTCTGACACAAATATACAGATGTCCGTGGCAAAATTTGAAAGAATCCAAGCTCATTTGAATCCAGTGTATGAGATTTGGATTTCGAAATTATATGTAGAAACATTTTTGGGTTTAACGTCACACAAAACAGTATTGGTTAAAATTGAACAAAAAGATAGTTCATAACACTTTGTCAAATTTGCATTATACATAACAAATCTTCGTCATGCATAAATTCCGGGAGAACTAATGAAATTAATCATTGCAGTTTTTACTGACAATAAATTATCTTTCACAATAATTATCACATTATACCTAAACAAGTAATAAGAAATATAGCCATTAAACTCTTTGTAACATGTAGTTCTGTTATTCTGTTACAATACTTAAGGAGGTAGGTTACCTTCATATTTGTATGTGCGCATGTCCAACCGGAAGCTAACGTGACGATTTACGACGACGTTTACGACAAACTAAATGTGTTTGTATATTCATTCTTCTGAAAACAAATCATGAACCTGTCTTCGATCTGATGCTTTATGGTTTAATAATTCACAAATAATGAATAAATTGCCGCAGAAACGCTTCAAAACAATGTTGCCTTAAAATGACGTCACTGACGTCATGACGTTACGTGTCAGTTACCGCGCAAAATTAATAGTTTTTATCTCGAAAGTACGTAATTCTGTGCATTTTTTTTTATTTTAACTATTTTCAAATAACCATTATTTGCTGAAATATTTTTATGAGTCTTTTGATCTGAATAAAAATCAATAGTTTGCTTCTTTTATGTAGTTATGTTGAAATGTTATGCGGAATGTAAGAAAATGGATGATGGTAACCAATGTTATTTGGAATATAGTTGGGTGAAAGGTTACTTGTTACGACCATTTTCAAATAAAAAATCTAGCAGTTTGATTTGTAATGCCTATTTTTCAGGTTCCGTTGATAATTTGTTACGTATATACTAAAACTAAGATCTAAAATTGTTCAAATTTCGGTAAAAAAATGTGGTTTCTTGAATTGAATTGATGTTACCATGGAAACGAAGCCCGTGACCTATGTATCTAAATGTAAAATTCAAAAGCGTTTACACTGGTCTATTTAAGAAACACAGCTTCGGCTTTTTATTTTCATTTCAACAATATCCATGAGAATAATAGCAGCATGCTGAACGATTTTTCCATGAAAAATGCCAGACGAGGGGTACTGCTTTAAGTATTCTAAGCTGTGAAATTTGTTTGAATAAATGCAAATAACACGAAAATATAACTTACGTTACAAATAATATGTTTTATAGCTACATTAACTAGAAAGATAATCTTATTCAATATCTTTTATAAGAAACTACGACAAAAAGCAATACAAAAGCTATTTTAAACATCTCTGTTGCCATGGTTACTTTAAACTTTAAGAAAAATAGGGTACCATGTAAAGTGCTTGGTATTTTGCTAATAATATTGCCCAATTATTCCATGTTGGTCATTAACAGAATGGCACTGAAGCCGTCGAAAACCCCTACTTTTATACATAGTTGTTTAAAAATGAGAGAAAATGCGTTACCATGGAAACACGAGCCCCGCGACATATACATTTTAAGCTTTTATTAGAAAGATAACGTATATACTAGTAAAATTATCAATTATGCAGACTTCTACGGATATGAATGAAACTAAAATACACTGAAAAGTGTTAAATATCCGTATTTTCCTTCTTCTTTCAATATGAAAAACCTTTGGAGGGTCATGTTCTTCAAACCTGGATAAAAATTGAACTTGAAGGGACAGAGACAAACGAAATTGAGATTGTAGCAGTTAAACCTTCATATTACACGGAATACAAAAATGTGTTGCGGTTCAACTAATTTGAATTTACCCTTGTAACAAGGTAACCTACCTCCTTAAATCAAACAGTGGGTTCGATTTTCTGAATCTAAAATATCCCTTTTCTGTGAATTTGTAAACGGTTGGAAGAAATAATTCACACTAAAGGGTGAAATGGTAGTCTTATGTTTTCTTTCAGCATAGTTTTTTGAATGTAGTGCACATTTAAGGCGATTAAAAGTGACGTTTCAAAAGGAGTTTGACTCATACAAAAATGCATGTTGATATAGTTACCTGAACGACAGCTAACTTTGTCAGTGTCAAGCTTAAAGCCAATACTGCATTCACAAACTTTGACCATAATATCTCCAGAATACTTAGGTATACAGATCTGTTCGCAGCCGCCATTCATATATGCACAAGGATCTGCAGATAACATTATCAGTTTGTAAATGCAATTAGTTTTAATCGCACATAATTTTGACTAAAGAAACTAACAGACTACTTAGAAATATAAAAATATAACAAACTGATATTTTTTCTTTCTGTCTCCTTATAAGAAAGATCATGAATTAGGTATGTATAATTGACTACAAAAATAACATTGTGCGGATAAGAGATTTCTATTCATTTATTTATATGACTTTGATGATCTTTAACTATATAACATCAAATAAGTTATTTCTAGTTGTGTTCTAACTTTTTGTTTTCATTTTATCTTCGAATGTTTCGCACAATTGATTATGTAACGGCAACATAATATACCCAGAAATTTTAGAGATGGAGTCTTAACTCATCAAAACCTTTTCGGACACTTTTATATTATATAATTATACGTTTTACAAGTACGCATACACGTTCAAGTAATTGCAGTAACATCCGTAAACTCTTTTCAAAGACAGTGATTGTGAAGTCTATTGATGTCATTACATACTTGCTGCTTCGGCGAGTTTCGGTTTTATATCAAGCACTTTCATGTCTACTAACAGCGATGATGTGTTACTAAGAATGACATGCACTCCTGTTGTGTCTGTACCATAGTTTTTAGACTTCCAAACGTTGCCGTACCTCGGGTCAGTGTACACCCAAGCTAAATAATTCTGAAAACGAACGCTAATTGGATATATATTAGCTGATTACACCACACAGACGTACCTCCTAGACAGTTTTAAATTCCATCAGTGTTTGTCTTTGATCTAATTTTTCACGAATGTACCATGTCAAGACTTTTCTAAGAGTAATGCTTATCATTGTTGATTAAAATTTGTTTTACACATAGCGTTTGAACAATATATAAACTTTACTGAAACCAGAAATAGACATATCATAAAGCTTTGCTAAATGTATACATTCTATATTGCTTATATGCTTTGTTAATTGACATTTTATACTTTATTTGATAGATCTATGTCTAGATACATTTTTATTTTTTTACGAATTTTATAAACTGATAACCAGATAATTTCAAATTTTACTAAATACACCTGTTTACGAGTTGGGAAAAGATGGATGGGTATTGTAAACGTTTGACGAAATATTTTTCAATGTGAAGTAAAGTAAAGATGTTTGCTGTGTTCTCGTAGAACATACACATGTAACATACGTTATAGTGGAGAAGCAAGTAAGCAGTTTTGTCTTCAAGAACTGCAGCCAGTTGATCAGATCCATTCAAAGATAACTGGTGTACACTTCCGTTCGCTATAAAGTAAAACCTGAAACAGAAAAACCTACCATTTGTTTTAAAGTTAAATGAAAATCATACCCGTTTCAATAATATAAAAATTAAACTCACTCTCTTGTACCAAAACTACAATTAACGTTGAAGTTACTGGTTTCTCGTTATATCACCTAGTAGCGAGTAAGATATGGAACAAAAAATGGCAAAGATGTTCCCGTTTGTGAAGAAAGCACCAAATTTTGCATGAAATTACTTTAAGGTATCCCAAATCCTACAAGAGGAGGAGACACGCTATATCTGCCCTGGAACCTCCTTTTAAATCAGTTTATAAAAGGGAGGTAAAAATGTCTTGAAAAAAATATTTTTTTACTAAAGTCTTTTGAATTGAAATTTATCTATAAAGTAATGTTTCATATGATCTAAACATGGATAACATATCACTAGCATAGACAAACAACCATTTGGTATTGACAAATATACAAAGTTTACTACAGAATACTCTTATTTTTCAAGATACATACTAAAAAGGGAGGTAATCAGATTTTACTGTATGTTTAATTTCAAAACTGCGAGTGAAAAGATGTTTCTTACGAAGAAAGAATGAAAGTTTGTATTTAAGTATTATAAAGTATACTGGATCAGGAATGGACTACACATACGATTTGTTGGCTTGAATAGACCAAAACATGAGGCCCCAAAGGGGAACTACCTTTTTTATTTCTATTAAATATATCTAGAACAATTTCAAAAATGTTTATTCATTACCTTAACCAATTATAACCCTTGAAACAAAATTTATTCAATTAGATTTTATAAGCATTCAATACACATGACTCAGGAAAAACAATACGAGGTCCTTCAAGGGAAAATTGTTAAAAGTCATATTTTAAGGGCAAATTATTATTTCATTTGTTAAAATATCATATTACTGAACTTAACATAAGTAAAGAAACACAATTCATGGATCTTATATATATAATATCAAAAAAGTAAAACTATTCATATGTTTAGGTCCACGAGGTAACCTATATATCTGGATTTATTAGGGCAATAGATTTATCTAAAAAAGAGAGGCCTTTCAATGGACCATTTTTTATGTTACATAACAGTATATGAAATAATCATGTTTTCAAATCAAATGACTCATCCAAAAACCCATAAAATAAAAGAAACTTATATTTACACCCATTCAATAGATATCTAAGAATTCTAATAGGCTTTCCAGTTCTTCTCTAATACATTTGTTTGACAAATTTATATTTTCATGAATGTGTTATTGCACTGGCATTTGATGGTTCTATGAAGTGTACATAGTAATGAAAGTGAAGTGTCATTACTGGTCAATCCAGATTCAACAGAATTAAGCAATGCAAGGGTCACATTTATGGTATACAGAAACTAGATAGAAAACTGGCGCGGAAAAAAAAATATAATGGTAATCGCAAAATGGCGCATGCAAAAAGTCCTCCTACATTGCTCTGTAGAGCTTTTTTCCTTCCTTTTTTATATTTTTGCTGAATTACATAATAGATCTATCCTTGACATATAGGAAGCATTTTCGCAATAATATGATAGCATGACAGATTTATTATGGAAATGTAGGTCATACAATTTGGAGTATCATTTTTAAATGATATTGTAATTTGTTTGTTTGATCGAAGTACATGAGCCCCAATTTTCTTTTGATGTTATTTTTCCAGCACTGACAATATTCTTTAAGAAAATGTAAAAATATAAGCTACAGACATTTAAAACGGGTCCTGCTCTGTGCTGTAGCCATTTGAAATTTGTCAACCTTATCTAGAATATAGAAGGCCAGCTATTTAGTATGTTCATACCTTAATGTCTTTCCCCAAACATGGCTTCGTATATAAATATTAGAAATGTGAACATCAGGTAATTTAGATATTTTCATGCTGTCTATTTCCTTTTGGAACTAGAATGGTATCTGGCACCATTTACTGACTTACAGCTTGATACCTTTGTTTATAACATGATCATGTATTGTTCCAAAAGTTTGAAGTCACAACATGTGGTGCACTAGCTGGTATGCGTGCGACAAGGTACACATTTGTTTGCCACAGATGCATAAAAACAAAACCACAAGGGGATAATTTTACGAGCAACCAATACTGATACACACTGGTATTTTCTATAGTAAAACAGTTTGCTAGTTGTAAGCTGTAGCTTCATTTGACTGTTCCAAACAGTTCTAGTACATGCTGACTAATTCCGTAGCAAGCCGTCTTTTTGGCATAAAAACAAGGACAAAAATCCAACAGGAAAAGACACATCCAAGAACGTAGACTTAAAGCTAACATTCTTTATAATGCATTATCTTGTTGTGATACTGTCTCAATACGTTTGCAAGGCATAGGATATCTTTACTTATGGTTATGCCGTTTTTAAAGATTCAAGAAACGCACATGACATCTGGAAGGATAGGTTGTTCTATCATGCAAAGAAATATCAAAATGAAGCCAGAGAACAATTTTCTTAAGCAATTAGACGTAATGAAAGCAAACCCCTGAGAGATGTTCACGTATGCAGCAAATAACATTATATCAAGCAGGTTGTAGACAGGCATTTATAGCATGCATTGACATTGCTAATCCTGTCAACTGGAAATGGTCAAGAGAACTGGTACTTAGCTTTAATTATGCAATATGCTTCATAATTAGCTGCTATAAGTTGGAGGAAACTCATCACTGTAACTACAAGAATACATACAAAGTCAGATATAAATGCATCAAGCCAATCCTGTGTACTTAGACATTTTGAAGGCATGTGTGCTAGAGAGTGAAATACTGGCAAATTACAGTTTTAGTTAAATATTGAAAGGGTTGTTACACTTAAAATTAAAAGCTGTTTGTTTAGGGTATCCTGGTCGTAACTTTTCTTTCAACTTTTGTAAGTTTATCAGATACATATTATTACTATATGGGCTGATTTGGAACCTAAGACAGAAAATACACTATTTCGTTATTTATCAGAAGGCTTAATATGCAAAATAACTGTAGCTCAGTACATTTTAAGGAGACATTGTTTATAAACTAATCGATTAATCTTTACCTTAAAAAATTTACATCTAACTCTATTTGGTATGACTTTCTTTATTTCTGTATCATATTTTCATTTTAAACATATTTTGATATGTAACTATTTGCGTTCTTGTGGTGTCTGCAGGAAATCACTGCTCTTTGGAGTGGTTCAGTGAGAGAGACCGTCTAGTGGTAAAAGTGTGTCAGATCAATAGGAAGGTCGTTGGTTCAAACCGTATAAAGGTTAATCTATCATACAATACCAGTGCTATTTTTACCTATTTTTAAGAAAGCGGAATTTAGACTGATTCTAAAACTTGAAATCTTAATCAAATTCAAATAAACTAAAATCATTGAATATAGTATATAAATTAGCAATAATAAATACAACAATACATTTAGCTCACATTCCATATTCTTTTGTTGTGAAGAAAGCATAAGGATGATCGTATTCTTTAGCTTGAAGTCATTAATTGTCTTGAAAAACATAGAAATTATGTTTTGTATAATACGTTTTACATGAATTTACATTAGTTATTGAATTTACAAGAAAAACACAAAATAACCCCTTCTTTAGCTACTCTTTTGAATGCTTAATAATAATATTCATAGGGAAATTAAACTATCGGTACTCCATGTAAAGTATAAGTACTGTAAACTTAAGTTGATTATATGAATTACAGTATGTACCTATATGTGAACTTGTTTTATAAAATACCCTTAATGAACCTCAAAATGTAAAGAATGTTTAAATAATATTTTGATATAATTTTAAAAATACTAAAATAAGTTTTGTTTACAAGAGTGATAAATAATTCACACTAAAAAATAAAGTCATCCTGTAAATGAAATTTTTAAACGATTTTCCCCCTTTTAGGGCCTCATCTATGTCATTTGTCAGTGTCCTATATATTAAATGTGTATAAAATGTAACTAAATAAATATTATGTCAATAATAGTTACTTATCTAGGTTATAAATTAACCCTTTGGACATTGCTTACAAAAATATATGATTAAAACACATAGAATATAGGTCCCTTTTTGGGGCCTCATTTTAAGCTAATTGAGGTTAGCGAACAGCGTGTCTCCTCCTTTTTTTGGATTCAGCATTCTTCAAAATAGTTACATACAAAGTTTGGTGCTTTCTTCACAAAAGGAAACATCTTTTTCCTATAACCTACTCACTATAGCTTTTGATGTCATTTTGGTTTGATTTACCTTACACACACAATAATAATATGGGACTTTCTAGCTATGATGGTGGAAGAAGACCCCAACTTCATCTTCTGGCGTTATTTCAGGAACTGGCCGATGCATTGTTATAAAATAAGTTGAGTCTTTTACATGTTAAGACTATTACAGAATATTTTTTATGAAAACATCTTAGTAGCCTCAGGTTTGTGAAATAATGTCCAATAAATTACTGGATCGAAAGTTTAATGGCAGTGCATTGATGTTTTCTTCGAATCTATGTACGAATTTTGATGTTGGTAAAGAAAATGTTTTATAGAGAATGACAATATTGTAACAGATATTTTTGCAAGAAGAATTCTGCTTAAGAAATATACTTACAACCGTGCCTCATTATCATAAATAAGAGAGGTTACATCCGCTAATCCTGTGACAACTGTCCTTAGATCCGTTCCATCAACAGTCATTGTCTGTATAGATTCATTTCCTTGATTGCCTGCCACCCACGCTAGCCGTCTTTTAAATAAAAAGAAGAATGATTACAAAGGAAGAAAGAGTTAAATGAAGATAGGTGTATTCTTGCTCTCATAAATTTAGAAGTACTTAAATTCATTTACTAGCAAACTACTATATAACCCTGGCATTTTTTTGCAATAATTTGTGTTGTTATAAACATGCTCAATCATCGTATATAAATTTGCAAAACAAAGTTATAAAATAGCTTTTCACTCTTTATACAATTACAAAATACTAAGTATGCTTTTTTTGCAAACGAACGACTAAACGAATTTATTTCCACCATACAAATGACAGCATAAGCATTTCTTAAATCAATACCTCAACTTGATATCAAAATTAAACAATAATATCATTCAATAAACAAAACAGTTTTTTAAACAAGACACTCTTTCGTTCGAATTTCCCTTGTATAGCTTACCGTAGTGTTGATAGAATGATAAGATTTCTTGGTTTTACTAGAGTTAGTTTTGCATCTATCGAAACCCTTCTAGTAGATTTTGTATCGACATCCACGAACCAAATGTTGCCTGTGCTTGATTCAGACCAGTATAAGTTTGTAGAGTAACTGGTGTCATATGCCAAGCCTAATCAGAAAATCAAGAACTTGAAATAAACTTGCTGCAACAATAATCATATATTGCGATCGAAAGATTCGCAGGTCTAAACCTCAATATTAGTAAAAGACCGCCCGATCACCACTCATATTGGTGCACCAGTTTCCAAATTAAATGATTAACAGAAAGTTCAATGTTTTTTTTTTAAATGTACCTTAACCTTTACCATGCTATATTTCTAACATGGACTGGTCTATAATGCAATTCAAGCAGTGCCTCTTGTTTATCAAAGGGGTGTTCACTGAAAATTTACTGACTGAATAGCGAACAGTGCAGACCATGGTCAGCTTGCACGTGATCTTAGCCTGCACTTGCCGACAGCAGGCTAAAGGATAAACAGAAATCATTAAAATGTACTGAAATAAACCCTTAGAATTGAATATATTGGAGGAATAAACAAATATAACAATCAAGATAGGTCAGAATATACTAATTTATAGTTAAAATGAAAGCATACCACTTATCACTCCAGCTGCTTGAGCTATCACTTCTTTGGCATCGTTTTCTATCGGCAAATCTACTGGTCTTTTATATAACTTGTTGCCCGCAGTGGCAATAAAGACATTTCTGTTTTCAATGTCCAGATCGAACAGTTTGATCATATCTCTAGGTGATGCTAAAATCGGTAAAACAAATATAATTTTATAATATCACGATGAAATGAAATCATTAACTTCAGATTCAAGTAAGACAATGCTGCTGCAAACAATGGCGTACATTTGTGCAAGCATAAGTACAAATTAAATGTTGAACGACATCGCCTATACTCTAGAATTTACAACAAAATATCACTACAATTTGGATATAAGGATACGTTTGTCCAAAGCAAAGTCAAAAATTGTCTCTTTATTGTACACAATTAACTTTAAATTACCTGTTGGTAGCGGTGGTGGCGTTGATGAAACAGATGCCGTCGGAGTAGGATCAGGCAATCCAATGACAGTAAACTTACATACTAAAACATAAGCATGCGTGGCAAACGATCGGATGTCCCACATGCAAATATGTGTCGAATTTGCAATGACAATTGCTTTGTGGAAATTGGCAAAAGATTCTGAAAATGCGAAACAAAAGATATTTGACGAAAAATCTTCATATTTGTTATAATTAACCGTATTACATTCTTACATCAAAATTAGAAAAAAATATTCGCACGTTCTAACATCAGTCCCGTGCATAAGTTTATTTCTTGTTTTATATTTACATTGCCTTTGTTTTGGTTTCTGAATTTTACGAATTGATGTACTTCTGGCTTGCTTTTGCTTTTTGTAAATTACTGTAAGATCAAATAATATGCATTGTTCAAATTATCTTTCGTGCACTTTACTTAAATACTAATGGAAAAAAAACTAAAGCGCGCAGTATCTTTTCGGAAAGAAAAACTAAATCCTGCAGTGTCTTCGCTTTCTAAAGAAATAAAAATAATTTGAAAAAATATCAATTTTGAAATTTGATACAACTAACATATGAAAAAAAAAAACACCCGATAAGATCAAGAAATAAAATTCATATGAATTAATAAGATGTTTCAATCTGACTAAAGTACTTGATCTTCTAAACGAAGATCTGAGAACGACCCATTCACATTCGTCTTCTGTATATTTTGGATTTCCATTATTGCTATTTTTATGTTATCCAATCAGACGACGTGTTCGATTGTCAAAGGATAAGAAAAATATGCGGTTATTCCAGGATTCGAACCCGGGACCCCTCGCTTACAAAGCAAGTGGCCTACCGACTGAGCTAACCGGCTATCTGATACATTACGACATAAGAATTGTAAATATCAAAAGTCAATGCTACATGTAGATTTGCAAGATGTTGTAAGCTAGGCTCTGATTGGCTAGCGAAAGAGCCGTCAGAACAAGGCAATGAATAGGTCGTTTTCAGATCCTATGCGTAGCGTAATATAGGAGATGTACTTTAGTCAGATTGTAAGATGTTTATATATATATTAGATATTTTATAGATACAGTATTATTAGTACATTGAAACTACATGAGTACACATACCCTGACAGGCCCCAGTCGTTGTGTTTTTCTTGTATCCCTCTGAACATACGCACGTGGCAGTATTAACTTCGGATATGCAAAGGTGGTCACATTTTTTCGTATCACAATAATCTGCAATGATAAAAGAAAATAGATAAGAATAGTGAACAAAAAATGTTGTGTTTTACGTCGCATTGGCACAAGTATAGGTCATATGGCGACATTCCAGCTTTGATGGTGGAGGAAGACCCAAGGTGCCCCTTCGTGCATTATTTCATCACGAGCGGGCACCTGAGTAGAACCACCGACCTTCGTAAGCATAACAAAAAATATTACAACTGAAAGGTACTAAACATGTTTTACTCTACATTCACTGTAAAGTATTGTCATTCCACAAAACATTGGACACAATAGTTAAAGAGAAATCCGATAATTTTTTTCCTTTCATAGAATTTTTTTAAATTCATATATATGATAGGAAAATGTGTGCTGAAAACAATGAACAAATAAAAATAATATGTCACCAGGCTTGTTTTTGTGAAAAATTGCTTTGAACACACCCACTGTTGCTGAAACTGCCAGCGATTTTTTTAATTTTCATAATTTTCTGCTTTTTTATAAATACCAACCAAAATATACATCCAGGCAGCACAATACGGTTTTTTTCTTATTACAGATTTTATCATATACTTACTTGATATCATAGTCATATCTGTAATACTCTATCCTTACAAAGATGGGTACAAATGAAATAAAATATTGTTTCATATTTACTTTTGTGAACTTTTTTCAATGAAAAATACCCATAGTGAAGAATATTTTTTTAAATTTTGAAAAAACTCTTTCAAAGAATTTTTTCCTTTTTTTCTTGTGTATAGATAATTGTATTGTGAGCATAAAAAGGGCTAAAAATGTATGGGTCACCAGGCTATTTTTTATGTTAAGACCGCTAGAATACAAACACTTGTTCGGACGGAAATGGCGCGAACCTGCCCAAATTGATTACATGTATGTCTGCTAAAAGTTTAAAAAAAGTTTTAAAAATTCTTAATTCTTTCTATAATTGCATACTAAATAATCTGAAAGGTGATATTGTCTTATCAGTACTAAGTCAATTATCTTACATTATATGAAAAACACTGTCTTTATACTAAAATGCGATGTGAAAACACAACCACAAAAATAGCAAGATACCTGTCAGGCATGATACTTGTCAATACAACATAAACCAGTATCAACATTTGATTACTGATATAACTTATCAAAAATGTTATTTCATTCAAGATTCCTCATATTTAAGATTGTCTGTAACATGTTTCAACAAATGTTGACTTCAGTTCAGTTTTCCATAGAAAGTGTCGGCTGCGCAGAAAGATGCGCATTAAAAACTATAGGAATTCCCTTTAACTCTTACCCTGCTAAATTTCTAAAATGGACTGGTCCATCATTCAATTTGGGCAGCAAAGGAGTGTTCGACTGAATAGCGAACAGTGCAGACCATGATCAGCAGGTTTTATTATTTAACGAAATCAGAATATATGAGTATATTCAAAGAACATCATTTTTTCCCTCTTATATAAGGATTACAAACAAGATTCTATATAAACACATTGGCTTTAATCCACATAAAGCTGACAATATATGCGAGCGGGAAAATGTCTTATCCCACAGGGAAGAATAACATCTTTGAAAGCAAGGATTATAATGTATTTGAAAATCCTCAATATACACGAATTGGCTGTCATTTTATTTCATGCCTTACGCATTGACTTTGAGATGCATTGAAGAGCTATACATTTCGATAGAAATCGTTCATAACAAAATTTTTAAATGATGGCCATTATACATATTTTCAGAATGTTACTTCTTACCTGAGTCTTTAAGAGGTTGGTTATATTCGCCATATGTAGCTACACCGTAAATTGTTTCTGGAGGAGAAAGGTTCAAAACTGATGACTCTATACTGCCAGTTGTTTTATTAAATGTGTACAGGTTGTCATTCCGGATGTCAGTAACGTAGACGACATCCTTAAAACAAATTTAATGTAAATTTAATTAAGGTGATAAAAATCAACATCTTATTTAGTTTAAATTCACAACACAATATTTCTTATACTATATGCTGATATGTATTATCCATATGTTAAATATAACATTGTTGTGTAAGGAAACAACTGCAACACGCATCAGTGTACTTTAAGAACAGAGTTTCATATAAGCCGGTGCTGAGAGGGTTAGGGCGAAAGTGGAAGAGGTGGCGGCCTTAGGGGTGTACACTTTTCTTTACCTCAACAGTACAGCATAACCATGTCTGCTATTATTTTGCGCTTCAAGTAGATCTTGTAGTTTTTTAATCATTACGTAATTTCATGTAACATTTAGAAATAACAAAAGATGTGAAAACCACTTTCAAAAGTAACAAAGATGTTTTATTCATTTCGGATCACTAATTTTGTGTAGCGGTCATCAAAGCGTGAGTATCTTTACATCAATAGCTCATTTTAGTCTCGTGGTTTTAGTGACAAAAGTGCTCTAGAAATCATTTTATGAGGGCCGGCATGTTAATGCCCGAAGACAACATATTTGTTGAAGCTTGAACCTTACCGGTTACTTTGATAGCTGTCTCCAAAAAATATAACGATGTTTTATGTAAATTAGAGGGGTCAAAAGGTCATGCTATAAAATTCTGATTTTACAACTTTTTTGTGTAGCTTTTTTTTCAATGATTATGTACTGGCAATTTTTCTGGAAAATTGTACCCTAAATGTATTATGAAACTATTTTTAGTCACTTAGAGTTGATGCAAAGCTAAAACAGAACATGACAAATAGAAACAATGTCTGAAATTAGGGTCAAAGGTCGTGCACTTTATCTATTTACGTTGAGAAAAGTCATCTATAGATACTATTAATATGTTATCCAAAAGCGATCAATGGAATTCATTCAAACTTCATAAAAAGATTAAGGACATTAAGGAAAAGTGCTTTGTACAAGTACAATAAATGTATCTAGCTTACTTTTTGAATTATCTCCCTTTATTAAACTTACATATAACATTTCTTTTCCAAAGAATAACTCTAAATTTAACCAATCATTTTTGTTGAAATTTCACACAACGATAAAGACCACTGAAAGAAACTGAAGTGTATTAAATGATGAGTCTATCTCGCTCATTTTTTAAATTATCTCCTTTTATAGAATGTAGTTGTCTGAACCATATTGTTAAACACAAAATGACATTACTTTCTATTCAGTGGTCTAAATAGTACTTACGTTACTGGCATCAGTTGATCGTTACAAAGCTTTTGTCAAAAGGTTTGTGGTACCCTACTTGCGTAAGGGATTGTTCAATTATATAGAAAACATATCAGCAGATGGTCACAATCAATACTATAGACATAAAGGTTAATATTTACCGTATTATGTACTTGTTAAATCAGACCTCAGCTCGTTGGCACTTATGTTATCATCAATATATATCATGTACAGCACAACATATGATCTTTGATAGTTGTATATTCCCTTTGTCTGCATATTTAAATGTTTGTATATAATTTAACACAGATATCTTAAGCATTGTTATAGAATATGGGGTTCCTTTTTGGCTCATCTGATTTTTTGCTCGATTATACGAAGTGTAAGGAGAGCTATCCTTCTCGACCAGGCGTCGGCGTCTTTCCGCGTCCCAACTTTGGTTAAAGTTTTTGTTTTTTACACTTTCTCTTTTTTCTATTTATCTCTGTAATTACTTAATGGATTTGATTCAAACTCAAAATAGTTATTTTTCATCATCACCCACATCATCTGACCTAAAGGTCATAACTCTGGTACCAAAATTTCGTGATTTGTCCCCCCTTTTCACTTAGATTTTCAGGTTAAAGTTTTGATGCACTTTCACTCTATCTGTGTTATTACTGAATGGATTTGATTCAAACTTAAAATAGTTGTTCAACATCATCACCCTCATCATATGAAGCAAGGTGCATAACTCTGGCATAATTTTGTCATGAATTATTTCCCCTTTTTACTTAGAATTTCAGGTTAAAGTTTTAAAGCACTTTCACTCTATCTCTGTTATTGCTGAATGGATCTGATTCAAACTTAAAATAATTGTTCAACATCATCACCCACATCATATGACACAAGGTGCATAACTCTAGTTTTTTTTTTAATGAATTAAGCCCCTTTTACTTAGAATTTAAGGTTAATTTTGATGCATTTTCACTATATCTCAGTTATAATTATGAAATGCATATTTAATTCAAACTTAAAGAAGTTGTTCCACATCATCACCCACATCATATGACACAAGGTGCATCCAATCTTTAATGAATTATGCCCCCTTTTTGCTTAGAATATACTTATATAGTGTTTGATACACTTTATCTTTACCTCTCTTATTACTTAATATTTTTGACTCAGGCTATTGTGCAATATCTTCATCCACCATTGGAATCACTCTTGTGACAGCTCCAGTTTCCTCAGATATTCCAAGTTTTACTATCAAGCATCGAAATAGTCGAGCGCGCTGTCTTCTGTGACAGCTCTTGTTTGAAAATTATTGTCATCACTTGATCGTCGTCGACCTTGGCGTCTGCGTCGGCGTTACCTGGTTAAGTTTTATGTTTAGGTCAGCTTTTCTCCCAAACTATCAAAGCTTTTACTTTAAAATTTGCAACACTTGTTCACCATTAATAGCTGACTCTGCACAGCAAGAAACGTAACTCCATTCTGCTTTTATGCAAGAATTATGGCCCCTTTTGGACTAGAAATATCAAATTTCTTATTTAAGTTTTATGGTCAAGTTAATTATATCCTAAACTATCAAAGCTATTGCTTAAAAACTTGTAGCACTTGTTAACCATTAAAAACTGACTCTGTATAACAAGAAACATAACTCTATCCTGCTTTTTGCAAGAATTATGGCCTCTTTTGGATAAAGAAAATATCAAATTTCTTGTTCAAGTTTTGTGTTTAGGTCAGCTTTTCTCCTAAACTATCAAAGCTGTTGCTCTAAAACTTGCAACACTTATTAACGATCAAAGACTGGCTCTGTAAAGCAAGAAACATAACTCAATCCTTCTTTTTGCAAGAATTATGACCCCTTTTGGACTTAGAAAATATCAGATTTCTTGCTTAAAGTTTGCGTTTAGGTCAACTTTTCTCATTAACGGTCAAAGTTATTGCTTTAAAACTTAGAGCAGTTATTCGCCGTTTAAAGCTGCAAGTACAGTAGCTCTACATTGTTTTTTGCAAGAATTACGACCCCTTTTGAACTTAAAATATCATGGGTATGACAATATTTCTATTATACAGAGACAAAAAAATGAGATGAGCATCTGCACCCGTAAGGCAGTCCTCTTGTTTTATTTCAGCATGCTTTCATGGTAATATATGTACCGATACTTATATTTACTTTTGAAACAATGTACTGCATAACATATGTATAATTCGATTTTATTTATATTTGTGAGTTCTTATTACAAGTCGCTTTTACATAATTTTAATGAATAAAATGCCTTCTCCCACAATTTACCACACTTTGAGCAATGACTGTCTACCACTGAGTACTAGTATATCATGCTTTGTTTATCGTACCATTTATTTCACCAAAATCTACGTTACATTAACACTTAAGATTGGCAAACTTTTCAAAGTTACACAATGAGTATTAGGTTACTGTGCTTAGTTAACAAGCATCTTAAAATGACTTTTGAATAATTCTTTATGTAAATTACTTTAAAGTGCATTCTTTCGCCAGATGCAGCTTATTAGTACATACGTTACTTAATTAGAGTATGTCCTTTGTGCATTTAAACTCTCTATTGATAGAGAGTGAGTGGCGCAGAAGTTAGCAGACTGGGCTACAGCGGTCCGGGTTCGATTCAAGGTTGCGGCTGATATCCAGACCAGTGTTCAGTACTGGTACTTTTTCCAGTACTATCGGTCTAGAATATATGCTGGGAAGGTAAATATCACACCTGCCGTGGGCTCCGCTGGAAATAAGTTGTTCCATCCATTACAGGTGGGGACTTTCGTCCACTACCCACTTTAAACAAGAAATTTTACCTTTTTTAAAAGTTTTATATCAAACCAAGTAAAATTGTTATATGCCGATAACCTAGATGAGTTTTCATATAGAAAAGCAGTTAAATATTTCCGAATGTTTATATGAACTCATTGCTCTATGCTGCTATTCTGCTAATTTCACATAAACGAATTATTTAACAATACTGAATATTGTTCTGTAATCATGAGTTTACAAGTACCGGTACATGTACATGTTTTAGCGACTCCCACATACAGCCGGCATCTTCCTTACATGATACATATATTGGTTTGCAATTTTTGTTGATATATTCCAACGACGCGACTTAAATATTCACCATTATAAACAATATGACATGTGCAAAGGTCAAGGTCACATGCACCCAAATTAAGTTTCCTTTTTGTTTGAAGATGAAATTACTTCCCCTTTATATCATATAGTATAATAAATATGTTTTTCTTCAGTAAATCAGTTTTAGAACTAATTCAAAAATGAAATTACGATTGGTTCTGATAGATATATAAAAAAATTCACATAAACGAATTATTTAACAAACCTGAATATTGTTCTGTAATCATGAGTTTACAAGTACATGTACATGTTTTAGCGACTCCAACATACAGCCGACATCATTCTTACATAATACATATATTGGCTTGCAATATTTGTTGGTATATTTCAACGACGCCACTTAAATATTCACCATTATAAACAATATGAAATGTGCAAAGGTCAAGGTCACATGCACCCAAATTAAGTTTCCTTTTTGTTTGTAGATGAAATTACTTCCCTTTTATATCACATAGTATAAGAAATGTGTTTTTCTCCAGTTTTAGAACTAATTCAAAAATGAAATTACGATTGGTTCTGGTAGATATATAAAAATGCTATTAACAATATTACATTTCCTGAATATGAACACAGACGCAAGTCACAACTTTATTGAAAGAATATTTTTTTGGCAAAGTTTTTTTTTTTTTCAAATATTTACGTAATTGAATGGTTTATTATTAAAACATTGATGAAGTTGATAAATAATACCCTTTTATATGCAAGGTTTCAGTAGGCAATATGATCATGTTTATTTATACTTCATAGCACTTACTGCGACCTTTGGATCTTTAAAATATATTTGTGACATTTAAACTGAGAAGCATCTGTATGATCAAACTGCATTAGTTAGATAAAAGAAAATTATCTTAACAAGAAATCAGAAATATTTGGTTAAGTAGTCTCAACCCGAATTAAAACAAGTCAAAGCTGTCCGCAAGACAGCGCACTTGACATTTTCTCATTGCTTGACTCTAAATTAGAGCTTTGCCAGTAAAAACTTTATAAAACTTTAACCAAAAAATCTAAGTTAACAAGAGGCATAACTCTGTAAAAATTCAAATCAGAGTTAGAGTTTGTTTCTCCTGGTGTAGATTTTGATAGTAAAAAACTATTTTATGTTTCAGCTCAATAGCTTTGATAGTAACAGAGATATTTGACTTTATCAAAAACTTTAACAAAAATTCTTAGTCAAAAAGGGGCATAACTCCATCAAAATTCAAATCAGAGTTATGGGTATTGTTTCTCCTGGTGTAGACTTTGATAGTAAATAACCATTTTAAGTTTCAAGTCAATAGCTTTGATAGTAACAAATATATTTGACTTAATCAAAAATTTTAACCAATAGCGATGCCGACTCCGATGCTGGGGCGAGAGCAATAGCTTTACTTTTTCTTCGAAAAGTCGAGCAAATAAAGCAACGAAATGAAACATTTAAAACTTTACAATATGTCCTGCCGGAAGGTGAACTTCAACAATATTTCATGATAAAATGTATGCAAATATTACATAAAGATTTATTGGGACGTTTTTAATCTGTAAAATAAAAGCTTTCCTAAAATTGTATATAACTAATATATACTGAACAAAATAGCTAAGTGCCCTTCATATTTATTAGCCAATATCTTCGAAAAAATAACATAAAATACTTTTTGAAATGTAATGTACACTCAGAACAATATGTAATTGATAAAATGCCGAACTTACAACAAAGCCAAAACACGTCTTCAGAAATAATATATCATTCTACGATTTAAACCATTTTTTGACAGGTCACAAAATGTAAACAAACATGTTAACAGTGTGCATGTACATACTAAAAACGAAAACGTATTTTGGGAAGATAATGAAATAACTTCGTTAACTTGCTTTTTCTAAAAACAGCATTCACCATTCGTGTCATATTTAACCATTCGCTAGAAAAAAAAATGTTAATATGAACAGTTCTTATTCTTACAAATAGTATTCACTTGTTCACTAAAACACAGCTTTTATGTGTTTTTGTGACTTTTTTACAAATGGGTGAGTTAGTAAATTGAATAAAATTTATATGTTGGCGTCACTTAATATTTTTGAAATTTTATTATGTTATTAACAACAGTTTGTTCTAAAAGTATGCTAAATTTCAAATTTTTATTTACAGAATTTACAAAGATATTGGAAAATTAGCAAATACGGTTAGCTATTTTGTTCTGTATATATACCCTGTGACCTTTAACCTTTATATATGAGCATACAATACGTTTTCGGGTGCGAGTCATAATTTATTAATTGGATACAAGTGTATGGTTTATTTAATCCTAATATTGTAAATCAAATCCTGTATAATGAGAAATTATTCATGAATCATTGCATCAGTGCCAGAAATTATGTGAAAATATCAGTTTTAATACATGACCTTTTGACCTCTATAATTTGCATATAGTGGTCATATATTTTTTGGAGACAGCACCCAGATGAACCAGGGATGTTTAAACTTTAATAAAGTCTTTATCTCCAAGCATTAACATTCCGGCCCTCATAAACTTTTTTCAGGGGCTAAAACCACCAGACTATTTTCACAATAAAATAAGTCATCAACAATCATTTTCTGCATTCAGCTTGACATTTACATAAAAGCTAAATATTCAAAACGGAAGATTTTTTTTTCAGCAAATGAAGGATGTGAAAAGTTAGTTCAAATGAAAAAAGATTACTCAAAAACAGTTACTTTCACAATGAAAACTATTACTTTTTCGAGGTTATTGACACGTGGAGTCACGACGAATGTGATGACGTCATTTTAATCAGAAAGTTTAATCAGTATTTCAGCATCAAACCGACCGGAAACAGGTTTATATAATTGTCGACTGCATGTACAAACACATTTAGTGTCATAAATTCTCAGTATCTGTTTCCGGTCGGACATGCGGCGCACAGTTAAATATTTGAGTATACTATTATATCCTTAACAACCTTTGAAACAGTCTTCGAATTCATATTTATGAAATAAGTTTCAAAAAGTTTATGCAAAAACAAAACAACACATATACATATATATATATACATATATATATAATAAAAAATGAAACAAAGTAAAAAAAACCCAAAAAAACCCACACACAATAAGTAATGTTTGTATAACAAAGAAAATAAGTTTTGATAACGTGACACTACTGAAACTGAGAAAAAGGAATTACCTTGTAAATTGCTAAATCAAAATAGACCGATCTTGGCGTTCGTGTTATCAGTTTTATATCACTTCCGTCGTATGTTGCCGATAAAATGGATTCTGTGTATGAATCAATCCAGTAAATTCTATTGCCATATATATCTGCTTCTATTGACAGTGGAGACACCATGTGTTGTGAAATAATTGTGTGGCGATTTTGCCCTTTCAGGTCTGAGCGCTCGATCTTCGGGTGTTTTCCATTGTCTGACCAGAACAGGAGTCTGCCAGGTAAAAATGATTTTAGTATGTTTGCGTATGTGATTATGCGAGTTCTTTATCACTTTTCAGTGGCTGGCAAAAACAGATATATTAAAAAAAAAACAACAAAAAATCAGACATATTCAAAATAATCTATGCAATTTCAAAACTTTAAAATTGCAAGTGTTTTGTGTACGCCTTGCTCTGTTTATATGTAAAGTATGCAATCACAGGCTTTCGTATCAAATTATCAATCATATTATATAATTTACTTGAAATTACACAAGTACCATTTAACTTGCTCAAAAGTATTTACACGCGCGTCTAATAACTTTATTTGCATAGTTCCAGTTCCAAGTGGAATATCAGCCCGTTCTGACATCAACGTCATATAGCATTGTATATAATGAAAAGGTCAATAAATGGCTATCTACCTATATCTCGATCGACCGACCGACCTACCTACCTGACTACCTATGTAACTGAATGGTCTAATATCCATCCATCTGCCTTTCTGTCTGCCTGCCTTAATGTCTGTCTGTCTGTCTGTCTGTTATAATACTAAATGTTTGGGTTTGAAATTGTTGTTAATTGATACTGAAGTGATATTAAACATAAACAGTTTTAATAGCATTTCATTTTCAAAGTGGTAGACAAGTACAGACAGAATGTATGATGGAACATTTTATAATAATTTTATCATAATAATAATAACGAGAAATAATGCATCATTCATCTTTACCTGGGTCCATGTGACATTTCAGCTTGTTATGTTGTTTATGCAAAGCTGTTTGAAGCAATTGTGAAAACATAACAGACTGGACTTGAAAAATAACATAAAGTCTTTGAAGTGTGACCTTGATTTTTGAGCTAAGGGTTTGGGTCATGTGCATGACAAATCGTCTGGTTAAAGGAAACATTTGTGTAAAATTAAAATCATTGGATGGATAGAAGAATTATGATGATACAGACATATGACACACATCTTTTAAATCTTTGACCTCCAATTATGGCCAAGGCCTTTGTTGAAGGAGTTTTACCGATTAATATTAAAATACCTTGATGAGGCACAAAATAGACACTATTAACTTTTTACTTCTAAACGCGACCTTTACCTTCGAACTATGTGTTCTATGTTTAGGTGTGATGTATCGTTTAGTTACGGTAAATGTTTATATATATGCGCATGGGAAACTTATTGAACAGACAACGAACTTCCTAAAATATTTTACATTTCAGTGTGACCTTGACCTTTCCCTTTCAGCTAGGGGTCAAGATGATGCACGTGATACGTCGTCCTATTACAGAGTATATTATGCCAAGAAACATTCAAATACCTTGATAGATGTCAGGATTATGCAGCAAACACGACAACTCCCTGTTAACGGTTTGCATATACCATATTTAGCTTAAAGCTAAAGGCCTTGTACTTGCACGTATTGCATCGTTTAATTGTGTACCTAATATGAAAATCCCACGACGGATGGTCGAGTTATAGAGGGAAATTCTCTGTTGACCTTTGACCTACCAGCGTGGCAAATGTCTGGAAGATCCACATGGCACATTGTCTATACATGGGAAACATATGCATCCAGTTATATCAAAATCTCTTGATGGATGACAGAACTTTAGAACCGATACGAAAATATGAATGGATAGACCAACGAAATGATGGATGGATCGACAGAAAAATGCAATCCTGTTGTCCCCGAAACCGCCTTTTAAGACGCTTAGGGGGCCATTAATCATTACCCCTTCCATGCATCCAATGTTATACCATCTGGAGCGTCGAGATGGTAGTCGACAATAATTTTGTAATAATCTTTCCCTAGTTTTTGCTTTTCCCCAGGAACTGCTACAATCCATCTAAACAGTGAATCAGTCCAGTAGACGGTGTGTGACAGCCAGTCAACTGCTAACTGTACCGTACCTTTGGACACGCCCGCATGCAATGTGGCAAGACTTAAGCCACTTACATTAAGGTCTTTGTGGTATCCGCTGCCAACGAGTATTGACCTGACAATTAGATATACATGTTTAGATCCCAATACATTTAAGCCTGATAGATAAATGTTATATTAGGGGTTTCGAGCATCTTGGAAGAGTATTTAATCTAGAACAAGCTATTGTTTTTTGGTGATATTTTATTTAAATTAATTTCCTTAAAATAAGTTTTTTTAATTGGAAGACAGGTTTGATACTTTGTTTCATTGGAAACGTACAGTGTGCTTGATCAAATTCAAATTCTGTTTATTTCTTAAGTGAATTCTGACGTCAAAACAACAGAGAAATCTTAAACCAGTATCAATCAACGTGTCCTGTTGACGCGGCACTTGTGTAAATATTCAAACATGTTAATAGAAAGTTATATCATTTAAAAATTTAAATGTTTTCTTCATTCACATTTTCCATAAGAAATTGTTCACTAGTATACTTTTATGCATTTGGATATCCGGCATAAAAACTGTAGAATTACAACTAAAACACTGTTTATGTTTCTTGTTTCTGTATCATTTCATGTGAGAAATCTCACAAGAACAAAAAATACAGTTGATCACAATAAGATAATTCCGATGTTGGTAAACCAAACAAGTATTTTTAACACTTCCTATTAATTTAAATGGAAACCCATTTTTATGTGAACACCATGGAGAACCAAGTCCCTTTTTTTTTTGTCAAAAACAAAACTAACTTATATCTTGTCACATTGAGAATATACAAGCATTTGTTCTTGACCAATAAAATCATTGCAGAACTACATATGCAAATTTACATTAACCAATGAAATATCAGCATCCCTTTTAACAACATTAATCTTCAAGGGCTTCAAACCTATACAAGTGTTACTTCATACTTTCCTATTAAGCCTTAATACAATAAAATGTTTGGACAGTGAAGTCTGCAGACAGCCTTTTATCACAACAAAGCCTTTTAATCCTTGATACGTGTTGACTGGAAATCTTTGTTATGAAGAAACCTTTTTGCACTTTTTCAACTTCAATGTTTTTAATAATTTAAGAAAATGTCTCAAGAAATTCTTAATACAATAATTAAACTCTCAATCAAGAAAAAATTTATAACATGCTAATTTCCATAATTTTAGTGATTCTTAATAATATAAAATTTAAATGTAACCACACACAAATTTACAGCATAACAATACACTTATTGAATATTTTATCAGTAAAAAGCCAAACTTACTGCCCGATGTCTATGGCACCGAGATTCAATAGTTTTAACTGAAAGCCATTTAATTTCATTAAGTGTTTTATATCTGGGGTTCAGAAATTCAGTTTCTTCGGCTTTAAAATTTCTGACTTATGGGCCTTGAAAACAAGTTGGTTATAAACGGTCATATAAGAAAAAAGTAAGAACCAGCGTTCCACATATAGATTCAAGAAAACGATATGTGCTAGTTTCAAACAAGAGTAAACAATTCTAATGAATTATGATTTTCAAATTTAATTGAAGAAATTCATTGATATACCTGGCTGTAAAGATTTATAAAACAAACAAACCAAAAATAATTAAACACTGTATTTATTTCACGCGTAAACCTATGTGCCAGTATCCGATGTTACAAATACTCCAAACTGTTTAATCATTGTTTAGTAAGCGTGCATTGTACTGATATTTACATTGATTTGTATTTTTAATTAACGTACCTCCCTACGTAAAGACAGACCAGAGTCTTTCAAAAATGAAGTACGATCTTAAATGGACTTTCAGCGTTATTCAAAGTTCATTGACATTCTATCACAACATGACCCCGAAATATAACAAAGTTTTGCAAATATATTTTTGTACTATATAAGGTATTTAGTATCCTTTGCATTTGCTCCATAGTGCAGTAGCATACTTATCAACAAGAATGACTGATACATATATTGTGACTATAGTACGCTATATGCATTCTGATTATAGGTCAATACATATTCAAACAAATATTTAAAACACAACTGAACAGAAAGAGAAAGCGATTAACACAAAGTATATTAAATGTCAATCAATTAGCAAAACTTTAATTTACCTATATAAATGAACAGAGTAGAAATTCGCAGTGGTGTACCTACCCGAGATGGTAGTCATACATATAAAATTGTCTAGTCCTAAACTCTACGTCAATACTAAGAACATGTGTTCTGCCGCCTTCAGAAGTAATTCTAATTCCAGGAATTTGTCCGTCGAAATCCTCGTATCCAGGATAGATAGGAACATGGCGAACTAGAGCATATGTTCTGTCGTCTCTCTTCAAAGTAGTTATAACCAAACCACGTTCTGCAACAAAAAATGAGCATGACGGAAATTGTCTTGTTTAACCCTTACCCTGCTAAATTTCTATAATGAACTTGTCCATCTTTCAATTTGGACAGTACCATTAGCTGTTAAAAGGGTTGATTACTAAATATATTCTGACTGAATAGCGAACAGTGCAGACCATGATCAGACTGCACGGATGTGCCATCTGATCTTGGTCTGCACTGGTCGCAAAGACAGAACCACTTGCCGCCAGCAGGCTAAAGTTTAAAGCAGTAAAATACCTGTACCGTAAAGCCACACCATTTTGAAAAACAATCTTGCTATGGAGTTGGAAGGCAATTGTAGAGAACAGGTTATTACTGGTACAGAGTTCAAGGATGCTGCTTAGGTTACATAGCGGAAATACTGTAACAGTTGAAAAATGGAGCCAACATGCCCATTCCAACTCCACTAGCAGAAAAAATAAAACACTAAAACATATGATATGATATTCTCCAGAGGAAGTCAGAATAAGCAGAGGCTATCGCCTGAACAAGTAATTGCTACATTATTCTGCATCATGTAGCATCATAACCTATCCTGTTTATAAGAAAACAAATCCATATTCTTTAACGAAATAATATTTTTGATTGTGATAGCGTCCCTAATTTTATCAAATATTAATTTACATGATTTCAATTTTAAAAGTAAATGACAATCTGTTATTTGTAACATTTTTGTAACAGTTTCAATTCGATTTGACAGCTTTCACAGAAGAATCTTGCTTAATGATTAGAAACTTATAGTATCATAGTTGTACTGTAAAATAAATAGAATAATTAGGCTAGAATGTTATCAATGCAATGTGAAACTTAAACGTCATTCCAAAACTTCAAGTTATAACTGTTATACACGTCATTCTCCAGGTCTCCGTGACGTTAACTTTTAATTAATCAAGGCATTAATACACTTGTTACATTTTCGTATATGTGGTGTTAGACCTAAGCACATATGTGGACTTCTTATTTTATAATTTTTATAGAGTAAATACATTTTTTTTAGTTTTGTTACAAATTAATTTGATAATTATCAAGTAAGTGCGGCATCAGTTTTGTTATAAATTAATTGAAGGGGTCCGTGCAAAAAGGTACCTATCGCCATTTTAGGTCAAAATGGAGTTAGGGCATTTGTGGCATAAAAATAGAACATTCTGCACCTGATAAACTCCCCTAGCACCGTATTTTTCAGTTTAAGAGTAACAAGAAATATCTTTAAAAATGATAGTCGGCGAATTGTAATAAGGAAAGAAGTTTATGATTTTTTCATCTATATATATATATACTCTTTATTTCCACTTTTCAGTGATTATAACATATATAACAACTATTTACATGTACATGAGAAAACATGAAACAAATTTAGTATAAACAAGGAATACATAATTATCAAACATGTGTGAATAGAGTTCATTATTATAGTATGTTTCGATATTAACACAGCAAAATCATATACATATATTGGGATTCAATGGCATACATTTAACACATATATCAAAAAGATATAATTTTAAGTGTATTTCTTTTCATAAATCACCAAATAGATAGAGCAAATATCACTTAGACTACTAATAAAGCAAGTTGTTACGACTTTTTACAATTCAATGGAAATTGAAACTCGCGTTTAAATAAGCTATATAGAACGATCACTTCGTATACTTAAAATGGTCGTTTTTCCCCCCTTGTATTAAGGTATCTTGCCGAAACGAAATACAAGATATCTAAATGGAGAAAAAAAAAAAAAAAAACAAAAAAAAAAACAACAACAACATGAATATGTCTTCAGTACATTCTTAGGGCAAATTTACATCTTATTTTGAATTAACAAAATAATTTGTATGCCCTCTGTACAGAGCAAATGAAGTTATACGCCATGTGTATATAGCACCGGGACTTGCTAGCATCAGACCCTAGAAAATTCAGAATATCGGGATCTATTAAACAGCGCAAAAAATGCTCTGAGCTTCCAAAGCGAATGTGCTGATAGACTGACGGTCCAAAATTTTGGAGGACTGTTAGAAGAAATGACTTTCTAATTTCAGCGAAAACAGGGCATTCCGAAATAATGTGCCTATTTATATCACATTCTTGACCTTGACAAACTAGACAGCTTACGACGTTGCGCATATCTACGAACGTTAGTATTCTTATCACGTTTAGAACGTAACGTATAAGTTGTTTCGTATCTGCTAATAGGTATAATCTGGAGGGGGAGCATACTGTGTGAATGGATCTAAATCTACAGAACTCGGGGTCAGATTCTATTCTTTCTTCCCAGTTAATGTCCTGGTATGTATTAATGCTATTCGATACCATGGATTTCCAGGTCCATTTACTCGGGAATATTGAAAATTGGATATAGTCATTCAGATATTTGAATAAACCATATTTGACCAAGATTCGGCATATGTCTGGGATAAATCCTAACTGATTTTTAGCTCCTTTCAGCATGAAAAGATTTAGCCGCAGATCAAAAATTTGCTTGGCAAGGCATTCATTTGGCATCTGACAGAGCTTCTGTAGGAAACATAGCTTCCGTCTGTCTACAAGGGATTCGAAGGAACGCCATCCTAAGAGTGAGAGGGCCATATCAGTACGTGTTCTAGTTGGTAATTTTTGGACAGATTTGGCTGCTAGTCGCAAAAAGCGTTCAAGTAATAATGAATCTTTTTGGGTTAGATTAGGCCACAATTCGCATCCATACAGTGCGACTGGAATGGAGACCTTTTCGACCAGGCTTGCCAGTACTAATGGATTTACTTCCCCTGGCTGGGATTCTATAGACAGGACTGAGAACAATGATGACTTGGCTTTTCTGCACCGTGTATACACAGCACTGGAACTGCTGAGAGATTTATGAAGCTCAATACCAACATGTTTAGTATTACAGCAGGACTCTATATTGGATGTCCCAAAGTTTAATGAGTATTCGGATGACCTTGAATCACCAAATACAACTAGCTTAGACTTTGAGTCGTTGAACTGGTATCTCCAAAGTGATGCATAGTTTCTAACAATATCTGTACATAGCTTTAGTGATGTTAAGTTAGGGCAAAGTAAGGTAAGGTCATCCGCAAGTGTAGGATTGCCACACTTCAGGTGACCTATGATACATCCATTATGGCTCTGCTGTAGAGTGTTGAGTAATTCATCTATATATAAAAGGTAGAGCCAAGTGGACAAGACTCCCCCTTGTCGTACCCCTTGCAGGACTGGGAAACTCTCAGACTTAACACCATTTACAAGAACACAGCTTTTAATGTTTGAATAGCTGGCATGTATTGTCCTTACAAAGCGCTTATTAATTCCAAAATCTAACATCTTAACAAACATGCCATTATGCCATACTGTATCAAAGGCAGCACTTGTGTCTAAGAATAGTGCGAATACCTTGCTTGAATGTTCCATATAATGGGCAATTGTCTCTTGGAGGTTAAATGACAGAGTTATTGATCCTAGGTGTTCTTGGTAACCATTTTGTTGAATGTTAGGAAATTGTTTACCACAACGTTTGACCCAGTTTTTTAACCTGACATGTGCCAAACTTTCAAACAATTTGTAGATTACCGGTAGCAGGGTAATAGGTCGGTAACTGCTGGTAATTGTGTTTGGCTTTCCGTCTTTGAGCACAGGGATGATGACTCCTAGTTTACACTGAGCGGGGACATACGAGTGTTTAAGTATAAGATCAAACAGAGATTTTAGGTACTCTAAGAGTATGGGACCACCATTTATAAGATGCTCATGTACAATGCCATCAAAGCCCGGTGCTTTTCACTTTTTCAGACACTTTACAAGTTCTGATAATTCTAGAATATCTACTTGTTTATTCAGTATGTCGTCGCATGTGTAACTAACAGTTTCTGCTAGGAAGTCAGCAAAACGTGTATTGATATCTTCATACTGGGATTCATCAAAGCTATCATTTTCTTTTGGGCTAAACACTTTGGAAAAGTGAAGTCTAAATGCATTGGCAATTTCAAATGGGTCTCTAAATGAATTTCCATCAAAGGAAATTTCTGTTACTAAGCCGGACCTTCTATTTTTCTTTCTATTTACAAGTTGCCAGAATAAGCGCATGTCACACTCTGCTGCGTTATTCAGTTCATCATAGTATTTTGTTTCACAGTCAAATATGGAATTCTTCTGGGCGTTTCTAAAACAGAGTTTAGCATTTTTGTATGACCTGAAAAAGCCGTTTAAAGCATCTCGCGGTCTTCCAGCGGCCATCCACTGTTTACGTTTTTCTCTTTGCAATGAGTGGGCAGATTTTACTTCTTTAGTCCAATATGGTTTAGAATGGATGTTAAACTTAGATGAAGGTAACATTTCTGATGCAGCAAGTTTAACAGAAGATACAATATGTTCATACAAGCAATCAATGACCTCTGAGGAAGAATTAGATTGTTCTAGTTCATGTACATCGATCATTTTAAGCAACATGGACAATTTAACTTGATACTCAGATATGTTATCTGGTGTGCATTTTTGCCATTGTACACTCTGGTTTTTTGGTATGGAATATGCGTCAACAGGAAACGCAAACACAGACAGAATGGGCAAATGATCAGAAACAAGACATATTTCGTCATCAAAGATCGTGTTGAAGTATAACATATCTTGTTGATGATTGTTTATGATAACATAGTCTAATGTTGTTTGAGCTGGCCGAAACGTATATGTACAACCTGAAGTTGCTGCAGGTATGGCGCTATTTTGATCAAGAAAACTCCTGAATGCTTTTTGTCGTTCGTTTTTACATCCCATGGTTAAATCAATGTTCAAATCGCCAGATATGACTACTATACCCGACTGATTAAAACGGAAGTATAAACTTTGTAATACGTCAATACAATCAGTGAACGCTTCATATTCGTAATTAGCTGAGGGCATGTACACAGCAAAAAGGAATAATGATAACGCATTTTTTCGTACTATTTCAATGCCAGTTATACGGTCATGATTAATGCCCTCAATATGTTTTATTGAAAATGCCAGTGTTTTCTTGTAAAGGATAGCAGCGCCTCCCTTACCACACCGGGACAATTGATTAACATCATTTGTACATGTAATACAAGACAGGTAACTAGCATGCAGTGAATTCATGAAATCGTCATGACATGTTTTTAGTTTATGTTCTGTGATTACAGCAATATCTATACTATATTTGTCTAGCAAAACGCTTAGGCTTCCTGCAGAGGACATAATACCTCTAACATTCCATGTAAGTAAATTGCAATTATTACTGTTGTCCATTTTATGTAAAGTTAGCAGGAAATACACACAAATAATGTACTTAATAGTCATCATTAGAGTTGTATTTGCTAGACTGACGATTGTCGCTATCTCTCCACCGATTTTCGGCAATCCACTTTCGACAGTACATTTTTCCCGGCCAAGTAGTCTTATCTTCCATTATGTGACACTGATTTTTGTACACAGAAATTTTTGCCGCAAAAGCGCCTTTCTTAGTTTTTATCAATTTTGACGCGGCAGGTTTAATATTATAATAATGTAAGAAATCTGCTAATCCTGCGCTATTTGAGCGCCTGTCAATACCACCTATGTAATATCTCTTCTGTATAATCATTTTGTTTAGACTCTTTGTTCATATTTCTATTATCGGGTTGTCGGTTATTCCCGACACTTTCAAATATTGGCTCGTGGTCATTTTGGTGACTATAACTGTTATCATTGTCATTTTCATCTTGTAGCCACCATGCTTTTGGGGAAATATCCCATGGGTTTTTCTCTGTAAGATTTTGATAATTATCATTTTCTGTATGAGAAAGAGAATCGGTATTTCTGTTCGATATTCTTATTTCAATGTGATTTTGTCCCTCATTTTTTTTCGGAGTTGTTTGGATTGCATCGATTTGCTTAGCATCTGGTTGTTTGTTGGATATTGGCAGGGTACCCGAGTTATTTCTTGGATTGATATTATCTTTATTTTCATCTGGGACAAACTGTTTCTATCATTTAGAGCTTCGTCGGTTTGGGATTTAGTTTTCACAGAACTTGTGCTTTTTGAGAGTTGCAGTTTATGCTCTTTGTCATTTATGTTTTGAATAGTTTCATTTGACAGCAAAGCTGTGTTGCTTGCATTGTTTATGTTGGGATTGTTTTGACACTTTGTTTTAAAGCTTGTTTCTTCATCACCTTTATGCATTTTCGCGGTCATTGCTTTTCCAAGGGACTTTTTCAGTTGGCATATTTCTTTCTCTTGTTCACTGATTTTAGCTTGGTTAACTGAATTCAAATTTTCAAGGGATGAGATTATTTGTCTATCTTGAAATCTTCGCTTTTTCAAATCGCGCACGTCGACTATAAGCTCTCCAATTTGCGATTTCATCTGTGCAATCTCAATGAGCAATGTTTTTGGTAGGTATTCAGTCGGTACTTCTTCAACCGGCTCAGATTTTATACTCCGCAATTTCTTTGTAAAAAGGGCACTTATCACCTTCGGATCACCGTTATTAATGAATTCCTGCAATGCATGACAGTCGCTAGCATTTCTCTTGGAGCAATTTTCGAGTTTAGTTGTGCGGCGAATTACGAGAACACCTTGAGGACAGTATTCGGATTGCTTCGCCCTTTGAAGTAGAATGTTGCGATACATAGAAATATTTCCTTCGTCACCATTGGTCAATTTTATGAGCTGGTCAACATATAAATCTTTTGGCAGATTATACAACGCATTATCTAACTGAGTGAAGAACTGCTGATTTGATATGGGTTGACTATTTTCCGTTGTAAAACTGTCATCTGCTTGGCATATAATAGAATCTTCAAATGTTATATCGTGTGTGTTTTGTGCACTATTATCAATATAACCATGCTGTACAAATGATGCATTATCAATGCCTGTCTCAGGCATGTATTCAGCTAGCTGCGTTTGTCCATTAAAGTTAGTATACAATGGCACTGGCCTAAGCGTGGCTAACTCTGGCTGACAGTTACTGTTCTCGGGAGAAGTCATTTTCCTTGCAATGAACGGTGCCTTAACTTCTGTGTTTTCACTCAGGGTTACCGGTTCGAATTTAGACGGCGTCGCCGAAAAAAAGGTATTTCACGTATGCAACATTGGGTCTAACTCCACAATGAGTTGACATCAAAGGGTTCAGGGCTTTGATGGCTGTTTCGGATAATAAAAAGAACACAAGCCTAATGTAAATAGACTATATCAATAATTTAAAAGTCATCAGGTATGGGAAATTAATATATTTCATTGATATATTTAGGCAAAATTGGTTCGCAAATCATGGTTTAAATGCAACAACTGTCCTAACTCCATGGACTTAGAACCTTTGTTGCATAACTCCATGGACTTAGAACCCTTGTTGCATAAACATAATCGACAAAAACAAGAGGTTTTGTTATAAAAATGATATAAATTGTGTAAAATAAACGAAACTTTGTAATATGACTGTTAAAATATTATACAATCTATAGCTGCAATTATTTTGGGAAATATCACATTTCACCGAAATTTTACAAAAATGCGTTTTCCCAACATTTTTACTAAATGGAGATAGGTACCTTTTTGCACGGACCCCTTCTATTTGATACCATATCAAGTTAGTGCGGCATTATGGGAATTATTTCAGAGCTGTTAATCTGGGTTATATGTATTTCATTCTTTTTTGCTTTTTTTACAGAAAAAATGTCAGGGTAATCCTATATTATTTCTTAGACATATATTTTGAAATAAATATATTTTCCTTCTAGGCATAATTTCTCCTGAGGAATAGTAAAAGCCGAATTGGCTAAATTGCTATGATTTCAGTAACTTTTAATGGTTATAAACACATGTAATTAATAAACCATTTTTATTAGGCCTATTAAAATGTTGTCCTCAGTTAATAAAGAAAACCAGTTAGATGAGTATAAATGAGAAGTTAAGGTAATTCTGCACGTTGACAAACTGTGAGTAATGTCGTAACGTAATTTATCCGGATAAAAGAATACTGTCTAGACTCGTCATACGGAAGTGTTAATCATTTAACGAAATTAGTGGCAACCTAGAAGTAAATTTACCAAAAACTGCAATGTTACTAATTTTTAAAGATATAAAGATATAAATATGATATTTAGGTGTTTGATACTTTAAATAAGTCCAAATAATGTCTTGAAATCAGCTTAAAATGAGCGAATCTATTTAATCACAAAAAAAAAAACCCAAGCAAAAAAACATATATAATTAATTTCATTTTATTGTAGACCATATAGTTATTACGACTTTGAGAAGTTTAATTTAAATCTACATTGTAGATAAAATTTCTCAAAATGATATATCAAAATTGTGATATTTTCCCATAGACTTCCATTATGAAATCTTATGTGAAGTTCATTTTTGTTTTAATCAGACTAGCAAAAAGTCAAGCACACGACCATTAGATTTTTATTTGCAGATACAGTATATTCTGAAGTTTTGAAAAATCAAGGTTTAGAAAATATTTTGGTCCGAGCGTGCAGAACTACATTGAAATCAATATACTTAATTCCAATTTGTCTCCTGAAGGTTCTAATTTGTGTTAAACATGTTGAAGATATTCATGCGAGCATATTTTACTTAAAATGAAGGAAAGTGGCGTACGCAATTAAATGCAAATTTGGTTATTTAAAAGTACACCCTGTATTGTATAAAAACTATTTGCATTCAATTTGATGTTGTGAGATATAAAGGAAATTGAAAAGCTCAAATTTAAGTCACGACTTTTATCAGTATATCAAATGAAAATCTTCTCTATTCATAAAGACGCACATTACGTTAGGTATCATTTAGTTGATTATAAAATAATCCCACTGTGTAACGTGCTAATCGTATATAGACGGATGGCTAACATTAAAATCAATTCTAACATGGCTCGAACTGATTTCCAGTTAAACAAAGAAGAAAATCAAACGCAATATATCCTGCGATAAACAACGGTTGACGCACGGACCGGTAAGACAGCATTATGACGTCAATTTTGACGTCATGTAGCCGCCTGACGTCCTATACATTACTCCTCGCGTAAATGAATTCCAGCATAATATTTATTGAAATATATTAACGTGCATGTCAGAATGAAAACAATCAAGACCTTCTTGTGATTTATCGTCTAATTTACCACGGTTCATCGTTCAGATGCTTCAGTATTTAACCACTCGGGCTAACGCCCTCGTGGTTCAATTCCTACGCATCTGAACTCTGAACCGTGGTAAATTAGACGATAAACAACGCGAAGGCCTTGATTATTTGTTAAATATATTTTTTTTTTCATCTAGTACACAGCTTTTACATTTTAATCTTACTTATACATTCCACACATAATTGTAAACGAGGGGATGATAACATCCCATCTCCTCCAAGGTCTGAGTTCTGCAGCTAATATAGCATGCGGCCACGATTTGTTACCAGTAAAAACTGAACAATCCACAGAACAGAGAGTTATGCCATAATCATTTTGTAAAAATATCATCCAGTCAAAGATTAATAAAGAAAAGAAACGTTCATATTCTTGTGCTTTTCTATTTTGGTAGACAGTCAACCCAGAAATCGTTTTGTGAATTTATGATAGATTCAGAAAAAAGAGCCCCAGCCCCTGATGGTCATGTGTGTTTTTCTCTCCAAAATTGCGACGGTCTGAAAACATTTGGCAGAGAGAAAACGAGAAACGTTTCTGCCAAATGATCACGCAAACGGGTCTGCGCAATAAAAGGAGAGTTTTCAAGACATCGGGAAATCTAACCTAACCCACTGGCAGCCATGATTTACATTGTTTTATAATCAAGGTTATTAAAAATTGGCAGACTATTTCTTACTAGATTTTTTTTTCAAAGTTCACAATATTGTGATTTTACAGAATTATCTCCCTCGTAGGGAGGGGAGGGGAAGGGGAGGGAAGGGCTTTTGGCGGTGAGACATTCTGCGGGGCGACGTTGGCGGGGCGACGTTCAATGTGGCGACGTTCAGTAGGGCGACAGTGGGAGGGGCGGGGGGGGGGAGAGGGCGACGTTCGGCGGGGCGACATGTGGCGGGTCTAGGTTCGGCGGGGCGTCACAGCTTCGTTTGAGCCCGGACCGGTACGAATGATTATTATTTATTAACACGGTTCATCCTTCAGTTATTTAATCACACGGACGTTCAAATCCTGCGTATCTGACCTCTGAACCATGATAAATCAAGTGATAAACCATTCGAAGGCCTTGATTATTTAATTTTTATTTTTAGACTGTTTTGACTTTTGTTGTTAAATAAAAGAGCAAGTCAAGCATTGTATAGTCTGCGATAAACAACGGATGATGCAAGAACAAGTAAGAAACATTATTACGTCAAGTTTGACGTCAAATAGCCACATGACGTTTGGCTCAGTACTGCTGGTATGACTGAATTCAAGCACAATTTCCGCTATCATATCATATTAAGAAAATTAAAGCAAAAACAAAAAAACAAAAGAAAAAAAACAACAACAACAAAAAAACAAACAAACAACAACAACAAACAAAAAAAGATAAATAAGTCATCTTGTGATTTATATCCTGATTTACAATGGTCCATTGTTCACTTGACAAAAAAATCAGTTATAACGATAATTGAGATTTTCAATTAATAACCTTTAAATCAAACTCGAAGCGGTTTTAGATTTTATCACCTTCTTAAAAATTCATTAAACTAACGCACGTCCTGTTTTAACTAAAATGTTTTCAGAGGCAGTGTAATAAAATATTGCTTTAAAGGTTGGTTATGATATGGATTTGTTTGAAAGTTTTACGATTTTGATTATTACACGTTTTTATATCCACTGATCACTTAAAACATGAAAGGCAATCACTTGAGGTGTTTTTACAAATTTTGATTTTTCACCTGATTGTCCGACATTGTCCAACCAAGATAGCTTTTTATACATCAGTATAAGTTTGAGAAACTTATTTTGCATTTGTGAATGTAAATTATAAAAAGACAATTATATGCTTAAGATTGTAAAAATTTTATAACCTCCCTTGTGTCAAAATAAGTAGATTGTAGATGAATTAATTCTACAATACTAAAGCTTCAATTAGTTACAACTTGCCTTTGATTTATATTGTTGAAATATTCCATAATCTATCAAATGGTAATGTAAAACCAGAAATTCTATTGAAAACAAAAGAAATATAGAAGTTTCTAGATATTTTAAAACAATGAAATATATATTTCTAATTGGGATCTAACTGTAAGTTATGGTAGATACGTGTCTGGCAGAGTATATGAAAAGTAAAATTATATAATAAACTATTGTGTAAGTGGGGTGTACTATCTTTAAATATGCGATGACTTGCACCTTTTTGCTTCGATGAATACGAATCATGGGCCATTGGTAAATGTAGATATTTTATTCAATCGCGTTATATTGACAAAAAGTCCGTCTATGCTTTTATTGAGGCAAATATTACTTTCAAAGAACTAAATACCTGACCCGGAACAAGGAAGAAGAAAAGAATATCGATTACAAAAATGATAAAAAGTAAGTATTACTAATCAAAATAAAAACCAATAACATGAGCTCAGTGTAGCTTTATAATATTAGATTAACTTTTCCCTTGAGTATAAAATGTAGCGATAGCGTTAATTTTGTTGCCATGATCATTACAAACTTGCATAATTAACAGGTTATCTGCAACACATGCCGTACAAGTTTTAACTCTTCGGCCAGAATATCAACAAAATATAGCATAGAAATTAAGTCGAAGTGTATATTACAGTCAAAAAAAATACGTCGGAAAGACTATATATGAGCCGCGCCATGAGAAAACCAACATAGTGGCTTTGCGTCCAGCATGGATCCTGACCAGCCTGCGCATCCGCGCAGTCTGGTCAGGATCCATGCTGTTCGCTAACAGTTTCTCTAATTCCAATAGGCTTTGAAAGCGAACAGCATGGATCCTGACCAGACTGCGCGGATGCGCAGGCTGGTCTGTATCCATGCTGGTCGCAAAGCCACTATGCCTGTTTTCTCATGGTGCGGCTCATATGTACTCTTCTCAAATTCGACTTTACATTTGTTTAATATTCCATGCAGGTATCAAATATCATTTTATTTAATCTTACCGTCTAGTAACGAGTCTGTTGAATTTGAACGTTGACTTAAGCATCCATTGTAAAGTCCTATCCATATTATAACAGATATAATTTTTGCCATTGTATTAAATACGAAACACGAAACTGTGTTTACAAATTTCCCTTATTCACATATCACCCTAATCTAACTAACTGCGGTAAATATTCAAACGTGTGATTTATAGGAAGGTTTAAACGCTTCATAAATTGTTAAAATTCAGTACAAAATTACTATATATAGTTGAACTTATATCCGTATATCGGGTGTTTGATATATTTTTGTTGTATAATATCATTTTTATTTACTTGAATGGAAAACATAAAAGAAGCCGGGTATTGATCGACCCTTGACATAAATGTTAAGTTTATTCAAAAGCAATATGGTATAAAAAATCTTTGTGCTCGATATGTTTAGTGTCTACGACGTATTTTATTGAATTAAATGCATAAATGGACACTTAATACCATTTATAGAATTTAAAAAATAAAAACAGGTTAAATGCTTTATATATTTTCAAGATGTACATCTACATATTTGACAATACATGTTATGGTATTTGCAAGAAATTAATTCTTTCTTTTGTGTCCACCTTTTGTTTTAAAAGCATTGCCTTTTACGGTTTTTTCATCTAGTAAAATTACATGTGAGGGATATATATCAGGGGCGTAGCGTGATCAGTTTACATGTTACTCAAGGGAAGCGTGGGGGAGAGGAATCCCCTCTTCCGGGGAGATACTGGGTCCGGGGCGCCTCCCCCGTGGAAACTTTAGAGCAAACCTAGAGAAAACAGGGTGGCTTCTGTTGATTTTTCTAACCAAAACTATGCATCCTCAGTTCTGAACAAATATTCACAAACGGCTCGGAATGTAAAGAAAGGTCTATATAAGTTGATGAACGTTACAAATCGGGGTCGGTGAGACGGGTGGGGCTGGCAATTTGGAAGGACTTGAACTAGGCTGTTTATTTATTCAGGACGAAATTTGTTATTCACAAATTAAGCAACGAGCTCTTTTTCCAAACTTATTTGTTTTATACAAAATTTGCATTCACTATACATTTTACTATGGAAAGACAAAAGCGTTAAACATTGCAGTAATAATATCAATGACGGCCCTTTCCGCGAGATTGCACGCGTAATCTGACGTCCTTTATCATAAACATGAACAAAATGGCCTCGTCCCAAACATTCTCTCAAAATTGGACGCCAAAACATTCAAAAAGAACATTTAATTATAGCTTTAAATAATTTTTTTGACGTCAAAGATAACAACTGAATGATACGACTGTATAAATTATCACTGGAGTTAAACATATTTCAAATAAAAACCAGGAACTGTATTTTTATCAGAAGGCGAATTACAGTTGAACGTGGGCGCGTCTTTTTTACTGAGACTAAAAGCTCGATATTTTGACATTTATTTTTATTTGCTGATACTCCTGGAAAGCAAATTAGTTATTTTTGTAGCAAGCTGTCGTAAAATTAAATGGTATTTTTGTGCGTTTATATGGAAGGCTTCTTGCCAATCAATCAATAGAATCGCTAGGGCGATTCATGAATTTTCAAGACGTCCCAGAAAATAGTATTCAATTCTTTAATAACGTGCACATGTATGTATACGTGTTACAACGGAATATATGCAAATCACCTTGCATATAAACTGCCTAGGAACTGATTAGACTGCTGAGGACAAGCTTTGACTAATGCACAATTTCAAAACAGAGGAAAAAAATGGTGAAGCTATTTCAATAGATTCTTATTTCATTCTTCAAGTACAAATATTTAATTACTAATGACGTCTACACATTTCCTTTATTATCGTTTCGTGAACTTGGATTTGATATTTCAGCCTAAACATCTGTCACAAGACTTTTGTCTCTGTATTATTATTTACTTGATTTCCCAGGATGTAGAGATACGTTTTTTTGAAAATCAATGTTCATTGCAAGGACGATTGTTATATCACAATGCAACATGTAACTTGTAAACATTGTAAAACATGCAACAGATGGCTAAAATAACCTTGGTCTAGAAATCAATATAATGCTTACAACATTATTCTTTAACTGCAATATTTAAAACAGAATTTACCGTAAATGCTGGTTATGAGCATTTATTACATATCTGTATCCTAGGTTTAAAGAAATCGAGGTATTACCGCATTTCAAAGGTATTGAGGTGTAGGATGTATAATTATTTCATGCGTTTAATAATTTTGATTGATGTATTTTTCCGGCAATAAATTTTGGGAAATGGGTGTCAGGGCATAAGAAGAAGGTGACTTGAGTTGAAACTTTGTAACTCTATACTCCCCCTTCTCACGACTGGGTGAAGTAGGGATGAGTAGGTGCCTCTTAGCATAATGACCCAGAAAGTATAATAATAAGGTAGAAATTAATGAATTGGTACTAAATTGGTATGACTGATGTTGAGTGTTATGCTATGGCAATACGGATAACAACCCCTAAATGTTAATTTATGAATTTGTTCTTTTTGCTCCCGTTAATTCTCTTTGATTATGGAGAGATAATTATTTTTTGTTTGCGCGTAGAGAAGTAGGAAATAATTAACAAATAATCAAAGTCTTCGAGTGGTTTATCTCTAATTTACCACGGTTCAGAGTTTAGATGCGTAGGAATTGAACCGCGAAGGCGTTAGCTCGAGCGGTTAAATACAGAAGCATCTGAACCGTGGTAAATTAGACAATAAATCACAACATTTCCTTCTTCGTTTGACTGGAAATCAAATCGAGCCACGTTAGAATACTTGGGAATTCATAGTTGTTACAGACACAGTTGTTTATCTTTCTAAATTGTTAAGCCTTTAGTTAAGTGGTATTGTACATTTCATTACCTGTCATGTACAGACTCAATCAACCCAGCTGCTATTCTTTTGCTTGGTTGCATTCTACGATTCGCATGATCTTCTCAGCTGCTTTATTGATTATCACAACAGAAATATTTAAATGACGTGTCTGTGAAAATGTCACCCCGTTCTTTGACTAAGCGTTTTCTGTAATTCAGCTCAATGGCTTCCTCAAATGAAAGAATGTTACATCCCAAGCGAGTTTTGAACTCAGAGGTGCACGTGAGGAACGAGTGATTTGAAGTCAGCGACCTCAACCATTTGGCCGCGGTGGAGCCGTCGGTATTATCTAACATCACAAATCATAATTATTCTGAACAACAACATCCATCCTTAAAGATTCGCTACATTGATTTAGGGGGATAAGGTCATGTGAAACACAGCTATATTATACTAGAACTTGTTGAAGGTCTATCAAGAAAATGCATGAATATGACAGCCATTTACAAAGCTTTCGGTAAAACCGATATTTAAACTTCACAAACATGGCGTCCAGGGCAATATTTTGTTCAAATACTTCAATCCGTCTCAGTATAATGATAAACATTTGATAAGGTCTCAGCTAGATTTGGTGTATCTACATGATTCAGTTCTAGGAACTCTTTATCTTTCTGATATATATTAATGATCAGCCTGAAAACCTCGATATTACACGACATTTCTGTCTACATCACTTTAATTATTACTTCCCTGAAAAAGATACTAGTAGTACAACAATATTAAGATCTGGTATTACAAATCGGAACATGGAAATCAATCCCTCAGATTTACAGTCCTAAACATTACAATTATGTTATGATCACATTTGCCAATGATGAATTACATGAAAAATATGGTAACTGAATATTACTGTTTCACCAATGCTGTCAGTTATATCTGTAAAACTCTTCCAAGTACATTTAAACACCTAAAATTACTGCACATTTCTATTTGTCATCTTTTTTGCCTGAAGCTGCACATAATATTCGAACGAAGGTTATTTGAAAGATTTTAAAGGGTTTTCGGAAGTTTGAAAAACACGGAAATACGAATTCTAATTAAAGCATATGTTTTCTTTAATTTGATTCAAAAGAATAATGGCTGAACTTTTTTTCCAAGCGATGAATCCAATGAGATTTAAGACGAAGAATCAGCATCTAAATCACAAGTATTTTATTGCAAATACATTACATGACAGATATACACACTCATATACTTTTTCAACTAAATAGTACACTAAATGTTCATAAAAGGATTTCTGAATACTTATTAATCTCTTTGAGCATATTATAGAGAAATTCAAGCAAACGTATGTATACACAGAATTGACAATATTATTAAATCATGAAAGGTAAAAAGGATAAGTACTTATATATCTTAATTCATTTAAAAACAGTATGTACAGTTTGAAATAAAATCATTCACACACAGTTGCTTCTTAACAGATGTACTATACCCAAACTATAAAGTAACCATCTTAAGATATCCAATGTCATCTTTCACCAACATATCCTATTTTTAGGCATTTACTTTAAATGTCGTAAATTCTCATCAAAAGTATTTACTTTACTACAGATATATATTAATCGTTTATGTAGAGTTTCAACCATGATGAAATGTTATACAGTTGCAGCCTCTCAAATATTTATAGTGGTAGTACACATTTATACTGTGTGTAGCCCTACATGTAGTACACATTTATACTGTGTGTAGCCCTACATGTGTTAAGTGTGTACTATATAAATATAAAGCTTTCTTGCAACATTTCAATCGCTCGCAACAAGTATTATGCGCTTTTTTCTAATTTGTAACAGAACGCGTTTGCCTACTTTTTTTTTTATAGATTTGTTCATTTCGAAACCGACACCATATGCACTTACTCAAAATGTGTTAAATATTGCTTTTGATTTTTTTGAAAACCAACCAGTTGTATTTACAACAAACGAGATATTAGCTTACACTTTTAAAAAGAAATCGTTCAAAATACACGCACCAATAAAAATTTGATGAAATTGGAAATTTGACCGTTCACTTAAACATTCTTCAGTGCAATAAATTACATGTTCAGTATAATAAATCAATATTTAAAATAAAATAGAAAATAAAATTATTGCACATTAAAAAGGTAACCACAGGCAGATAAGTACCAGATAAAAAAGCTTAAATTGGTCAGAATTTTATTATATTTTTTCATGGAATAAAAAGTCAAATAGGGAATGACTCCTAGAACTAATCATTTAAGATTAAAAACCATCTTCGCTGAACTTCCGTGGCAATCTTTTCGGCGCTTATGCTCATGCGCAAAAACTGAAACTGAAACTGAATAATTTGACTAAACGCCTAGTTTTATACAAAGATATATTCAATGGCGTTGTACATAATAATTATCATTATAACAATATTAATAATGACAATAATAATAATAGCAGCCTTATTGTAACAAACAGTCATGACCGCACCCCTCCCCTTGAGGTTATTTTAAAAACTACGTCACAGGATCTGGGGCAAAATAATCTGACAAAAGAGAAATACCCATAGGTACCTAACATATGTAAATACCATTAAAGAAAAACAATAGACTCCCCATAACTTTTTGAAAATTATATTAAAGATACAACCCTTTGAATATAGTAAGAAATTGTATAAAAGTGTAAACGCCACCATAAGTCATTACCAATAGCTTCGTAAAATGATTTAAGTCGGCATCCAGTCTAAACAGTCTTTTGTCTGTTAAAAGTACGTTAAAACCACATTACGAATCCCACATATCTAAAATGTATTATAAAGCATAACAATTTTATAACGCGTTCATCAATATCCCATATGTTAAACAAACGCCAAGCTGTCAATTAAGACGTGACCAATAATTCACTGAAAGTTCATGTAATAGAACACTTAGGCCGTCGCTTGATTAAAGTGACATGCGGTACTGTGTTGATTTCACCTTTTTTGACCTCAATATACCTTTTTCACACTCAGTATGGGTAATTGTAAAATCACGTTATACACTTTTCTTACTTACAATCTTTTTATACCATCAGGTAACTTAATACACAACAAATATGACCCGTTATTTAAATTCAACAAGATTTGAATCACAGTACATTGCTTGTATTTAACCGAATCATATTATTATTTGTAAAAGTTAATTTGAATCAGAATATGAAAAACAGATATTTTATGATTAACAAGCTGTTCCAAACTGCTACTAACCCATGTAAAAAATGTAGAAGTTGCTGAGACCGTATTGCACTAATTAGCGCGTACTGGAATTTAAAAATAATCAGTTTTAAGCGACATGTGAGGTAAAGATGATGAAAATCTCTTCTATTAGAATTGGCGGACTGAAACAATTTTAATTAACCAGATATATAGTTCTTTAACTGCAGCAATTTTCAACATCGAGTCATGACTCATATATGATGTGATTTTACATAACTATAAACGATTTCAAAATGCCTAATTCAAAAGGGTTGATTTCTGTATGCATTATATACGTTTAAACGATGCAATATGTTTTATCTTGTGAGCTTAACTATCAATGCGGATACTAATACAAGTTTAAAGAAGGCTCTTTAGTTGACACAAACAACTTTGAATGAATATGCACGTATATAGGTAATATCATCCTTAATACGGTTTAAAACACTTCAACAACTACAACAAAAGCTATTGTGTCGATTTGACTCTGCTAATCTGCCTCGGTTAGCAGCTTAAAGCCAGTACTTTAATAACTACTTTTTGTTCATTTTCTTAGTCCATTCAAATGACACAACACTTTTTGGCTAAACGCATTTTTTCAATGCGCAGATATAATCGTATAATTTTCTGTCAGTTAAATTGCTTTTCAATTAGAATGTAATTTTAGAACGACCTCAAAGGATTAAATTTGCAAATATGTTTAAAACTGTGACAAAAAAGGTCAGAGGCAAGTTTTGAATAACACACATAAACAGTGCTACTGAAGGAGTGAGAGTTGGATTGAAAATATTCATTTAAAAGCTTCATTGTTATAAAAACTATCCAAAATGTCACATCTAGATAATTATAATATGTGATATGAATTATAAGCTTATACGATAAATGAGTAATAATTTTCTATTCTCCTTGTCATATGCAATATGAAAAATCATTCGAATTGAAATATTTCTCACGAAAAAAGTATTTAGAAATATTATGTTTTTCTTTGTTTTAACATAGAGACGAAATAACGCAGTTTAGTTTTTACATTTTTACAAAATATTTTATACTTATAAACATTTGAAAATACGTAAATGTACGTTATGGTGAAAATGAAGCACTTCCGGTTCGCTCAATAACATAAAACTTGCATTTAATGTATTTGGATACTTAAACCCGTGGTTTGGTGGTGTAAGTGTGAAAGTGTTGCACAATGCATCACTTTTCGATCAAATTAAGCCTGCAGTTATTTTGCTTGCTTGCGTGTTATTCTACCAAAGGATCTTCTATAAATCTAATCTCAGTCTTAAATACCGAGAGGCGTCCGTAAAAACCATCTCTGTACACATTGACTGAGTTGATCGTTATACTTTCTGGTCATTTTGGAGCAGTCATGCAGTCTATTCAATGTATCTGTAGAATAGAATTCGGCTAAAGCAGGCGTTAGATTACATAGTGTTGCACACATATCATTGCCTCTAATCATCAGACTCAGTCAAATTGAGTCTGTTATCAGTTTGTTTGGTTGCATGTTATGTTTCCAAAGAACCTTTTGTACAATTTTATTTTCCGATAAAAAGATCGAATACAGACGAAAGCACATCATTGACTGAGTACAATACGTGCATGAGGTCATTCACTGCCCACTTTACTTTTATTTGTGTATTTGGTAAGGAATTTAGGAAATCGGGCCAACTGATTGAATTTAGAAAACCGACTTGGTTAACTGACTGAATTAAGGAAAATCAACTGGGTTAACTGATTGAATTTAGGAAACCGACTGTTTATCTGACCATTATAACTTACACCATATAACATCAAACAAATATTGCAAAAATATTTAATCAAATGAAATTATTGTCTAGAGTAAATAGCAGCTGTACAAATGAAATTAATATACTGTAAGCACCCATGCTTTTGTGTTTCTGACAAATATGTATACAGGATGGACTAGGAATATTTAATCTGCACTCTTAGTCACTCTTATCATATTCGCTGAGTAAATCGCATCATTGCTGTGTCAGTCTTGTCGAGTGGAAGATCTACGTTGTTTCAGATGATCAGTTTTGGTGGAGAAAGCTGAGTGCGAAAGTTGAGCCAGTGGTGAGAAAGTTGTTTGTGACTAAGAGCACGGATTACGAAGAAACCATTTCTATAAAATGGTTTGTTGTAGATATGGAGCCGGCTATGGTGGAGGAACTGATCCTATAAATACACTTTAAATGATAACAGTAATGAAGTTCAGAGTTTTATATGTTATTTAATTTAACGATAACGTATTCAATATATATACGACAAAATATGCTTCTTACAATAAAAATGATAAACACGTAGGAGATTAAAGGCAGACACAGCAATGGACCAGTTGCAAAGAACTACTTTCAGCCATTTAGTTTTTATCAAAGTTCTACTAAAACCATATTTTATAGAGATCTACGATATAATTCACGATTCTAGAATATAGCGATAGTATAGTAAAGGAAATTTGGTAAACCGCTTGTACCTAAAGCTTCAGAGCTTGACTGCATTTTTGAAAGTTGTTGAAGATCGAACTTTAAAAGTAGATCAATGTTATTGTTATTGTTGCAACTGACCCAGATTGCTGGAACGTGCGTCCTTTTATAACTGACGCAATGCTGGAAGGGATGCTGGAATGCTGGGGACCAATCAAAATCCTTGACACAAAAAGCGCGCTGTCAGTATAATCGGGTCAAGTCACAGTAAACATTAAATAATATGGAATTAACGTAAACTGTGCTGCTGTAAAGGGATTAAAAGGTAAGGGCAGATACAAAGAATTGATTTAAAAAGGGGAACTGATATAATTGTCTCCGATAAACCAAAATAGAGACGAAAATATAGCGTTCCAGCATTTTCCAGCATTGCGCGTTCAAAGCAGACAAATAGTTACACGGAGCGTTCCAGAATATTCCTGAAGTTTGCTAATTACATATTCGCTTTCGAATAAGATTTACTTTTAAAACAATCAAAGTTAACAGAACAGTATTCTATGGCAATATAAATCAGTTATTTAAGCATTCCCTGTAAAATTACCAAAATTCATGCGCAAACATTCATAACAAAAAATGGCGGACATATTCAACTTGTAAATACATCATGCAGGAATGCTGGAAATCGAAATATTAACAAAAGTGATTTATAACAAGCAAAGATTCTCTGATGAAATCAAAGTGTTATGTCAGTATTAAACATACATTAAAGGAAACTGGAGTAAAATCTGTATTTTACACATGGTGAGTACTGGTTCGTAAAGTGAATGATATCCGGATACATGAAAGTTCGGTTATCAGATTTCCAGCTTTTACAATACCTTCAAACGCACCCGAATGAAGACTGTTACAAAAATAATCAAAATATTCAGGTTTTGCGTGATTGTGATCATCTTACTAGTTTTCGATTGTGGATGATTCTGTAAATTAGTGCCGTTATCAGTATCGCCATAGACTGAATGTTTATCAGGGGTGATGAGACAATAAATATGACACCTGTCGTGGACTCGGCTGGACACAAGTTATTCCATTTATTCGATCAGGGGACTTTCGTGGAGTTCCCCCATTAAAAAACCTTTTCCTAACAGAAAACAATATTCCTACCTTTTGTCCGCGACGATGTTGTTGGGCTTTCTGTGGCATCTTGTCCAAACCCGCTTAAAAATAAGCCGAGTACAACAAGAATGCAAACACTTTTCTGCATTGTTGTACAGATGAGTTGTTAAATGTTGTTGGATTTTTAAGATAATAATAGAATCATAACTTCAAAGTCAACATCAACAAATGTGTACTGTTCTTCGTCTCAGATTTTTATTGTTTCGATCCTCTCACATACTTTAGTTGCAATAACTACATGCGAAATCTTGCTGTATTCGTACCCTGTAGAAAATATACAAACTACATAAGCTACATGAAACACCGTGAAACACATCTTTGAAGAGTTATTTTGTAGTTAAATTAATTTGTATAACATTTTACACATCTCATTCAAATTTGTTCTTCGATAGGGGTTTAACGAAGGAAGTTGTCATGCTCTTATTTTGTGTTCATGTCCTCGAAGAGAGGCAAATAATAATCGTGTTGTCTGTCTGTACATTAACTGATTCAGTTGTATGTCAGTCCGTATGTCCAAAACATACGGACGCACGCATAGAAGTGTACATATACGGATGAAGGCAACACTTATACAAAGTGGGGGCATACAAAATTATCTGATTTCGGGTGCGTGTCCCTCTAATGTTTATTTCAGGTAGTTTGTCATCTATACCTGAGAGTAATATAGTAATCTAGTAATATAAGCACCATTAAATATTAGTCAATATGATTAATTTAACAGTTTGTAAAGTAGAAAAATCCTTTTTACCTTTATATGACTGTCGTTTAATATATAATAATTCCAAGCGCCTTTACTCATCATGCCTTTATTTAAAATGTGGCTGCCACATTTTCCGTTATGAACATAAAATACATTAATTTCTTGTTCGATTCTTTTTCTGATAATTATTTTCTTGAACATTTGTCCGAAGTATGAATATTCCTTAATCTACTGTTTTTATTACCTCCCTTTATGGCTCTAACTGTAACAGGTTATGTGCAACATTAAAAGTAGTGCTGATCTTACCGTGTACTTACGCATAACATCTATTTGGAAAGCTGTTTAATCTGTTTTTAAAATAAAAATTTAAAGCATTATGGACGTTTTTAAGGTATTAGATCACTAATAGAGAACCTCCTGTTTGAAGAGTATTTAATTCCTACCATAAACCTACTTTTACTTCTATTCTTAGGGGGGCGTAGGTTCAAGCCCTACTGGGACCAAATTTTTTTCCCTTTATTTTCCTTTTTTACTAGGAAGTTTTTACTTTTTTCAAGACTTATTATTGGTGTTTTGTACAAAAATGGAAAAAGATGAATCTTATAAGCGATTTTTTGGTGTTCAAAGAGAATTTACTACTTAAACAGAAGGGGTAGAGTTACACATCTTTAAACATATTGAGTTACGCATGGTGAAAGTTCTCTATTTTGCTTTCACTCTTAGATTATATATTGTGGAAGAAATTTAGGTAGGTTTTACGTCTTCCCTAAGGGGGGCGTAGGTTCGAGCCCTACTGGGACCAAATATTTTTTTCTTTATTTTCCTTTTTTATTAGGAAGTTTTTACTTTTTTCAAGACTTATTATTGGTGTTTTGTACAAAAATGGAAAAAGATGAATCTTATAAGCGATTTTTTGGTGTTCAAAGAGAATTTACTACTTAAACAGAAGGGGTAGAGTTACACATATTTAAAAATATTGAGTTACGCACGGTGAAAGTTCTCTATTTTGCTTTCACTCTTAGATTATATATTGTGGAAGAAATTTAGGTAGGTTTTACGTCTTCCCTAAGGTTATTATTAAATGGAGTAAGCAAAATTCAAAACAGAAACACATCATTTGACCTTATTTTTTTCAATGTTGAAGTATGAATTCTGTCTCATTAAATCTGTTTACTTGAGGCACCATAGAAAAAATGATATTAACATTTTTATTTTGTGTTTTATAATTGGTTACCAATAGTTTGATGTTTCTTCTATAGAAATTAATGGTAAAATAAGTTCTCTGCAAACGTTTTGGATAGTGGCTATCACTTTGAAATTTATCTTTACTTGAGCTTGAGGAGATACCATAAGTTATTCAAAATTTATAAAAAAACGGCACGGTAAAAGTCGTTTAAAATTTGCAAAATAGTGCAAAACACGGTTACCTTTCAGAATATACCAAGCAAAGGTCATTTTATAAACATTACTATTAGTGACCTTAAGTCTTTTTGCAATGATTTGAAATGAAAACGAGTGGTTACACGAATGATTGTTTTTCACGAGCGAAATATGACATTGTTAATTTTGCAATTTTTACTATTTTTATCCATAAAAATCATGACGTCAAAGTTTGTTTTGATCGTTTCTCTTATTTCTTTTTATTTCCATTATTTTTGCTGCATCAAATAAAACAACTCACACTTAATCTATATCGACTCTGACTACAACAAAAAGCTTTGGAGATATTGATGTATATAAAAACAGAACATTTTTGTGTAGTGCACTGTACCAAATAAAACAACGTATTTCAGTAGGGTGTATACTATCATCATATTAAGAGCAATGGTATATCAGTTTTCAATTTATAAAGGGTGTGTATTTCGATAATTATAGGTGTCACATGAGTCGCGAACAATCAGAGATGTTTTAAATACGATCCTATATTTATATGCGTATAAAATGCTTTATCTATTACTCTTATAAACAAGATCACACACATGAAATATTTCATGTTACATGTCATTCGCATCAAATTCAGTTCAATACGTTTTAATTGTAGTTCGTAGCCAAACATACAGTTGATAAATATGGATATGTGTTTGATCAACTAAATGTCCAAATATTTCTGTAAAGAGTACGTTAAGCATTTTATAGCAATTGCAGACTCGAATAATATCCAGTAATATTAAACCATTTGACATTTTATCAACATTATTTATATCACGTACATCGAGAGCATAAATGTTATACTGCTAACGCGGTATAAATCACCGGCTGATCAAACATTTTAAAAGGTTTTATGCACGTCATCCTCGATGCCACTATGAAGATTCTGCTTTATCATGGAATGGCATTAACTGTGACATTAGTTTTCGATCGTTTTTTATGACTTGTTATTATAAAAGATGGGAGGTCCTACACGGACTTAAGACCATGTATCCGACGGTAACCCCGGATTAGATTAACAAGAAATATCTTTAAAAAAGATAAACGGCGTATTAACATTAAAGACATTAGTTTGGTATATAAAAAAAACAACAACACAGTGGTAGCTGAAGTCTACAACGCGCTCAGCGACGACGCCCTGTCTGCATTTCACAGTGTGCTAGTCAGTATTTTGGAGGAGGAAGAACTGACTGCTGACCTCCGTGATTTCACGATATTGCTCCGTTCAAAAACAAAGGCTCCAGGGCTGACTTTGGAAACTACAGAGGCATTTCGCTCCTTTCAATCGCGGGGAAAATCCTGGCCTGTATCATCCTTAACAGACTCATCCCAACACTCTCCGAGTGTAACCTCCCCGAATCACAATTTGGATTCCGGCCAAATCGCAGCACTATTGACATGAGTTTTGCCATCCGACAGGTTCAGGAAAATGCATCGAACAAAACATGAACCTGTACACTGTCTTCGTAGACCTTACCAAGGCATTTGATACAGTCAACAGAGAATCACTATGGATCATTCTAAGGAAGCTTGGCTGTCCCTCAAAGTTTACAACACTCATTAAGTTGTTCCACCAGGACATGACAGTTCTCTCAAGCGGCGAACCGTCAGAAAGCTTCGGAATTTCAAATGGTGTGAAACAAGGCTCTTTTCTTGTTCAATCTGTCCTTCACCCAAGTACTCAATCATGCCATCAAGGACCTTAACCTTGGAGTCTACATAAGGTACCGCCTGGATGGGTCACTGTTTGACCTCAGGCGACTCTCTGCAAAAACAAAAACGGTTGATACTGGAAGCCTTGTTTGCTGATGACCGCGCACTCATGGCCCACGAAGAAAACCATCTGCAAACCATTGTCGATAAGTTTTCTGAAGCCTCCAAGTTATTTGGACTTTCAATCAGCCTGGGAAAGACGGAAGTACTGGTGCATCCTGCACCAAACAATGTCCTCCCAGCAGCTATGCATCACCATTGATGAAAACCCAACTGAAAAACGTTGAAACATTTAAGTACTTGGGCAGTACCATCTCCAGTGATGGCTCTCTCGATGGAGAGATAGCAGCCAGGATCCAAAAAGCAAGTCAGGCACTACTAGGTAGACTCCACACGAAGGTCTTACAGCACAAAGACATTCGCCTCTCCACCAAATTCAAGGTGTACAACGCCGTTTTCATACCGTCATTGCTCTAATGTTGCGAAGCATGGACCCTGTACAGAAGACACCTCAATAAACTCGAACAGTTTCACATGCGCTCCTTTCGTTCCATCATGCAAATAAGCTTGCAAGATCACGTCACAAACCAAGAAGTCCTAGACAGAGCCAGCTCCACAAGTACTGAAGCCAAAATCATTAAGGCTCATCTTCGATAGACCGGTCATGTCATTCGTTAGGAAGAAACAAAAATTCCTCGTCAACTCTTGTATGGTGAATTCGTAAAGGGAAGTCGCAACCAGGTCCGCCCAAAGAAGAGGTTTAAAGACAACTTGAAGGTCAACCTCAAGTGGGCAAACATCCAGCCTCGGCAGCTCGAACCTGCAGCTGAAGACAGACAAGTTTGGCGATCCCTAACTCATCGCTCTGCAGTGGCCTTTGAGGATGACCACTGTTTACGCCTTGCAGCTGTTCGCGAACAGAGACACAGTTGATCATACAGCCGGTGTTCCATGCCCTACCTGCCATCGCGTGTGTGCCTCGGAATTTGGACTCGGAGCCACCTGCGCACTCACCGTTGAATGCACAATCGATCGTCTTCTTAGGATTCCGAGACACTACCAAGAATCATGTTAAGTCATTTGCTTTTTAACAAATGGTCATCTCAAAGTTCATTTTAAAATTATCTCAAAAAAGATTTTTTTTTTAAATTTACAAATCTTAGACATGATTTCTATCTTGACCTTTTTTTCAAAATGATATCATTTAAAAAAATAAAGATAAGGGTAGGGGAGACCGGGGATAGTTGTTACATTTTCATATTTTATATTGTATCGGATGAATTATTTAACCGATTTTGTCCAGCTTATTATCTTTGTAAAGCTCATTCATTGCAATTTTCAAATTTTTACTATTAATTCTAAAACGAAGAATATTTCTATCCGATAAAGATAGTTGTACCATGTTGGTGAAATGTAACCTTACCCCACCGTTGGGGTAAATTGTTACAGCGTCTGGGGCAAATTGTTAAAATAAGCAATTTTACAATTTTACAAAGAATTTACATTTTTACAACCCAACAGTAAACATACAATGCTTTCCAATCTGTTCATAACATGTATAACACAGCTTTTTCATTTCACAAATGAATCATTTCACCAAGTTGTTAGTAGAGCCTTGTAAGTTAAACAAAACCTTGCGAATTTCAAACCATACAGGTCCATACTCTATTTTTTCAGCATTAATGCAAGCCTGAATAATGCTATAGGCTCCAACTATTTACTGAAAGTGCTTCTTGTATGTTCTGTATTTATTTGCATGTATATAGGCAATACAATATGGTTAAATCAAAACATCTCTTCCATTTCTCCATCATATCTACAATGATGACAAATAGGACGATGTTTACATCTGTTTACATTTTTCTTTTGTTTTGTTGCTTTCTGTTCTTTAGTTTTGAGCACTTGTTTTGCTCATTTTTAAGAAATTTTCCACAGATTCATGGTGAATTCTTATTTTACTATGTTAACACTCTTTTCGGGCGTATCTGTCAGAAGAGCTCTTTTACATTCTTTCGCCATCCAGCAGTCATTCTAAATCGGCATTTCTTATCTGGAGAAAACGCAGGCCTGTTGTAGTTGTTCGCTGCTCTTAGATTTTATTGACGCCACTGTAATGTTCATTTCTATTCACACCAATCAGGACAAGATATATATATCTCCACTGAATACGACATCTTCATAGACAAATTGCAATAATGTTTGTATCGCCAGAGGAGCTCTGATGGTTTAAGATGGCAGAGGTGCCAAGGCAGCTACCCAAAGTCGACAATATATAAGGTAGCGCTTAACATCGTCAGTTTCATTTTGGCCATTTGAAAAATCTGTATAGTAACTGGCATGGTCATTTCACTTCATTTTCAGTAGTATGCGCATGGGGTAGTTGTCATCTCTGCTATTCAATATAACTACAGCATAGCGCCAACAATGTCCACCCCCATATGCAGTTTCCTGGTTCAATCGGGCATTTACTATAACAAAAGTAGTGTTCTGGTTTCCCTTGTCTCAGACAGGAAGGTCCAATACGGTTGTTCCAGTCTCAAATAAAGATTCTCTTGTGAATCTTCTCTTTGGGGTTAACTGGTAGTATGTACCAACGTGCCCCGCACTAATTGTAACAACATGCCCCGACCCCACAACACGTGACAATATCTAAGGTAGACAACTCAGAGAAAGCATGTAACCTCTTGAGATTTTACGATTTTTAGCACAATTCCTTGTTTAGTCCAACAACATTTTTAAAGTTTTATATATATTTCAAGTGTGCACATAAACCAAAAATGTATGAAAAACTCGAAAATTTACTTACGTGGCCCAAAATCTAGCTTTTTGTTCTATTTTTCAAATAACTGTCACCAAGTTAAACATCGCATCCGTAAAAGATGGCGACTTTTAAAACTAACAAACACGCATAATCTGTGACTTTATATGATGCGTCATCACTTCAATATTTGCAATGTAACAACCTACCCCATGTAACAACTATCCCCGGTCTCCCCTATATTTCGGAAGCACACAGCCAAGCAAACACAAGATGAGACATACATCGGAAAGTAGGCCGGCAAAAATAGAAGCAACAGTCGAAAGACATATCAAACGGGTTGCATCAAATATGAAAGAAAGATACAGAGATGTATTGCATTTTATTTTATGCAAGAAATTGCAGATGGGTTCGAAAAAGAGGTGTGGTGGATGCTTGTGGGAAGGGGAAAAGCAAGGTTGACTATTTAATAGGGAAATCTAAGTTCCAGAATCACAGCCATGTAAGCAATGACGCGCACAAGACCACCACATAAATATGCACGCATGTACATACGTAAAATGTGGTGATTTGTTTTTGTAAAATTTCATTTTTGAAGTGTTTGAAACGAAACCATAATTGTATGACTCTTGACATTAGCAATTTTGTATGGAAAGATTTTGTAATCAATAGGTATACTGTCAGCAAATGGCAAACATAAGAAAACACTCAAATATAGAACATTTAAAACAAACCAACTCAAGCGGGATGTTTGATGTTTTTAATTCCTGACCTAATACATATTTTGGCATCTGTAAGAAATTAAGGAGGAAAGTATGTTTTTAATGTCTGCAGATCTTTGGTTTTATGTTTTTTGCTGCTTATAACTGTTCTCGGCTAGCGAGTATCACTACTAAAATCTTTTCTCTTAAATCAATGCCTATCTTTTCTTACAAACCTACGGGAAAAGTGATTTCTAACGTACCCTGACTGAAATTATTTCTCTAAAAAATCCACGTGACCTCTCATGAACAGACTTTTTACATTGTCAAATGCAATGTAAAAGTCTAGCGGTGTTTCAAGAGAAAGGTTCAACATGCCGAAGGTGTAGCGATCACCCTGTCAGTAGTAGTCTTCTGAATTGGTCCTATTATGTTTTTAGGTAATGTCCTAAGTAACATTACTGAGAGTATAGTTTGCATACTAAGTACGTATTTTATATGAAATGTTTTGAAGAATGTGTTTTATTTATAAACAGTTGATGTATAATACTTGCCATTTAACATTCTTACGAAATCACCGTTTAATAAAAAATTATCGATGGATTAAGCAATCAGACCACGACAATCATCAAATTTAGTAAGTTAAGTCCTTTCGTTCAAGAATACACGACTGTTTCGTTTATCTCTATCAATCGATACTGTTGTAAAGATATTAGCATCCATTTAGATTCTGCTATATTGTCTAGTTTAAATTTTTATCACCAGAAGTAGACACAATTTCGGCAACAAATGATAAGCCTATCAACATTTGGATCTATTTCTAATAGCATAATATATTCTATGCTTCTTAAGGATCTTCACAAATTTTATTAACTATCACACCTGTACTTAGACTCTGTCTTGTTTTATTTTCTGGTCATTTGGTGGCATGGAAAACATTTAGTTGAACTTAAATAGAATTCCGTTTAGGCCGGTGCTAGAGGGCGTAAGGGGTGATGCACATTACATTATAGTCTGTCCCACCTAATTTTGGACCTCAACTTTGGGCTGATATGAAGAAATGAAACGGGATCAAAGAACATAAAACATGTTTTTGTGAACAAAAAAAAAGTCACCCTCGAGAATTTCAAGGAATTTTGAAACAATCGTCTGGTTTTCCCGTGCGACTAAATTTCAGTTTCTCTATGGGAATTCGCTGTTGTTTATTTCTGGTCACCATTGCCAAATATTCTCTATTTTGGAGTTTTTCGGGAAATTTCAAGTGTTATTCCTTGGGGACGTTTCACACTTATTTTTTACACTTAGCTATTTTTCCTCCCGTAAGAAACAGAATATGTTTGAAATAGAATTTACAATTTAGTATACAAACGAAATTTTTAAAAATGAAAAAGAGAAAAAGAACTTACTTTGCACGAAAGAATCCGGCCATTAAGTAAAGTATTCAGTTATAAATTCCTTTAATCATTATATTCCATTTATCCTTAAATCCTTCCAAACGATGTCCAGTTCAATGCACAATTTTCAAAGTCAGAAGTTTTACACTGAAAATCCATCATCCGAAAATTGATCCAGTCAATCTGGGGCAGTCTTTCGAAGAATTTCAGGCAAATAACTGAAATATGCATTTGAAACAATATCTTTAATCACAGTATTTTCCAATGCATAATCCAGGAAGAACCTGTACGATACAAAGACATCAGCTGCTTCAGCCTCCTTAGAATATAGCCTTCTACATATTTAAGAAGCTCGCCATGACACAATAACTTTTCAAATGCTAAAATTAATTCCAATCATGTCATACAATATATGACGTCACTAAATATCTCGAGCGATCAAGTGCATAGACGGCACATGTCGGCTCTCTTTCGCATAGCTACCCCAACAATAATTAATTAAGTAAATATTGAAGCTAACTGAGTCCCGAATTTAATGAGGATAAAACAAATTAGCTGTCGACTGCGCCAGTCTCACTACGTGGATAAAATTAAAATCAAAGGCGGCAATGATTCAGTTTGCTTTGAGCCCAGGCCTAAATCTTAAAAAATAGTTAATATGTTTCCGTTATAACATATCGATACAGCTACTTTTAAGAAAACGTGTAAAAAGGGATTTTTCCATCACCGACAAAAACAAACAACCTTAACGTTACCGGTTACGGAAGGTGCGTTATATTTATAAATTTGAAATTTTGACTTCTTACCTGTAAAGTGTACAGATGGTTGTTGGAAAGTCGCCATTATGACCTAAATCAGGCGCATACATGGATGTTTTTTAACTGTACGCCAGATAGACGAGCAGCATAACCATGAGCCAACAGCGAGCACTGCGAGTATGGGGTAGGTGAGAGAGAGAGAGAGAGAGAGAGAGAGTCTCGACTGGACTGTGTAAGGATATTCTATTTTTGTTGTTATCGTTTTTGAAATCATTGTAATGTTTAAACTTTAGTTTCATGCATGACTTCTACATCCGATTTTGACAGGTTTTTGATAAAAATTTAATGCGGCTACCCATACATTGCGAATGTGTCAGGTTTTATCAAATAATCATTCGATATATCTTTCTCACATGAAAGTAAACATTTTCTAGAAAACGTAAACAACATCAATTTTTGCAAACGAAAATTCAAACTGCGTAAATTGCTTTGGTATTTCGGTATCCTGATCTGGATGTAGATTGATATATTGAATTGCACATCGATATTGGCGTTAAGTTATATTAAGCGCAAGCTTTTTTTACTTGAAACCTCGAATGACTCAAGTATTTTTGTTTTCCATTTGCATGCTTGAATACAAATGTTTTACCTGGGAACTCTCTGGCCGAGTGGTTCTACCCGGGTGATAAAATAATGCAAAGAAGAGCACCTGGGGAAAAACTCAATGAAATGTTGCCAATAGGATCAACTTTTATCAATAAAATATATATATATTTTTGTAAACAATATATGATTTCGATTGAAGAAAAAAATCGAAGGTGTTACCATTGCCCGTTCCTGGGCAGTGCCAGAAGTGTTCCTTTTGTCATCGCAGATGTTTGTGTGCGTGAATGCATGTATGCGTCTGTGTTTCTATTTAAGGCGGGCCTATTTGGCGAAGTGCGACTCTGGCAGTATTTGCCGTGCCTTATGCTTGCAAGGAATCTACCCTTACCATTTACAAGATGATTGCAGGAACAAATAAATCTATTTCAAAAACGAATTTTTTAAATCTCGTGCAGATGATATTGTTAAACGAAGAACTTGAAATAGCCGCCTAACTCCCTTTAGGCTTTACATTTTATTGCATTTTTTTCACACTTTAAGTTTTTTCATTTTCCCGGTGTCGAATTTAATTGTACGTACAGGCGTAACGGCGTATGCCCGGGTACGCCCCTGTAAATCGTGTCAGTGTGACGTAAAACCAAGCGTAAAAACAACAACACGAAAACCAACAAATGTTTTGCTGTCAAAATAAGTTCTGAAGTTTCATGAGATTCCGCAGGCCATGATCCAGGGCCGGCTGGAGGGGGCCCGTGCCCCCCCCCCCCCCTCCAGTTGGCTGAGAAGTGACCTATAGGCCTACTCATATGACTCATCAACGATTCACCCTACTAAATCTATTTTGGTAAAGGAATAATTTTTCTCAAAATTTGTACCCAGAAACGCACAGGAGGTATTTCGAAATTTTCAAGGGGGAGAGCCCCTGACCCCGCCGCCCCTGCCCCCCCCCCCAACACACACACATCATAGAGGAGTAAGGAGTAACCCCTCCATTATTAGATCTATATTAGACCAAAAACTGCATTGGAAGCAACCTTTTTATGCCTGTATTTCAAAGATTTCCAGGGGAGAGCCTCCTGACCCCACTAAAATGAGGGGAGTACACCCACTAATAAATGTACCAGAAGACACCATTTCATACCCCCCAAACCCCTAACATGGGCAAGTGCATCCCCTCCAATACCTCTATATGCACTTTGGCGGTGACATCTTCGTTCTAGACATCTTGGTGAGAAAAAAAACCCCACAAAACACGTGTTTTATATCATCGAAAATGAAAGTAACTGATGCGTTTGAACATGTTTCTTTTATCTAGCTGAAGAACAAAATACCCCTTCTAAAGGTCATATGAGCCGCGCCATTAGAAAACCAACATGGTGCATTAGCGACCAGCATCCACGCAATCTGGTCACGATCCATGCTGTTCGCTAACGGTTTCTCTAATTGCAGTAGGCAGTTGACCAGTTGCGTGGATGCTGGTCGCAAATGCACTATGTTGGATTTCCCATGGCGCGACTCATATATATTATTTTGTCTATAGGTCTACCATGCCTATCAATAGCACAAAAATGTTTTAACATGCCACTTAGGATTTCACTGAACGGCCGAGCATGAGAAATAAAGACGCGAGGATGGAATTGAAAAACTGGTATTATGTTATTATAAAGAATAAAGGCAATTATTAATTTGTTTAACGTAGTCCCTTATATAGGCGGTTGTCTCAAATTGAAATATGTATATTTTAAATCATTAATTGCATTGAGGAATAATGTTTTACCTTGATCGAACGGTCACTAAAAATAGTGAGCACCAGTCAGTACACAAACATTTATTCATGCTATTTAAAAAAACAACTTTTTAACAGACTGTTATCATCCGAACCTTTGATACGATTATAAACAACAGTAACCAATAATGAAAATGAGTTAAATGGGTTACGCGCATCTCCGCTGTCCCCAACTCTATTACGATATCCACGGTTGAAACAATGATACGCACTTGAGACATGTATCTATTTTTAGTCAATGCTAACGAGTAAGTACAAACACATTTTCAGAAAAAAGCTGAAAACCTGAAACGGAAATAACTTTAATTTGAAGTAAAATGTTAATTCAGGGTCTTCCGTACAAGAAAATACTACAAGTTTTGGACAAAGTTTGTTTTAATTTTCCATGTCTGTTATTCAACAATAAATATATCTGACGTCGCTAACTGTGAGCAAACCCCCAAATGCCGTTTGTATGGACGCCGCCATCTTGAAATGAACGTCGCGTCATTTTACAATGCAATTCTATGGGGAAAAACAAAAAATCTTGAATTTTAACTTCATTTTACATTTTTTCAAGAAAATAAAAAAAAGGTGCCTAGAGATATTAACCGTCTGGTATTAACGATGTCATTTTTGAAAGTTTTATATACAGTATAAATAAATGATCGGAGGTCGAAAATTAGGTGGGACAGACTATAATTACCTCTTATGAACAGAATCAGTCAAACCGAGTCTGCTATCTATTATTGCTTCATTGCTTTCTATGCTTCGAAAGGATCTTTCAGAGATTTTATTGTCTACCACAACACCAGTCTTCATCTGCGGATGTCTCTAAATTGTTTTTTTTTACTTGTAGCATGTGTAAATGTTGAGTTCTGCTCAACCCGGGGCTAGAGGGCGTGGACGGTAGCATGCATTTCCTCTATCGTCCATGAATAGGCTCAATCAAACCGAGCCTGCAACATCTTCGTTTTTTGTCGTGTTGAGCGACCTTTGGAGTTTCCACTTTTTTCTATTTTAAGTGCAGTGTGGTAGCTATAAATGTCTTTTAACAAATCTTACAAATAGTAACAAAACCGTACCTATGTTCATGAGATAATACATCTGTTAAAGAGCCGACACTTAACATTAAAATTCCAGATTCCGGTAGTCATCAACAAGCTCAAAATAATTCATTGCTCTACACAAAACGCAAAACGGGATTAACAAAGCAACTTTCTTTTCTTGGAAAATTGGAAATTCACACAGGTAGTAAAAACAAAGCCAACGTCTTAAATTTATCGTCAATGTCCTTTTTGAATAAAGTTATTACTAATTTATACCCTACTCCATGCTTGGAGATGTATATTCCCCTTAATACCAGAGGTTTTCATTGTTTGATTTGTTTTGGGTTTAACGCAGTTTTTAACAGTATTTCAGTTATGTAACGGCGGGCAGTTAACCAGTGTTCCTGGATTCTGTACCAGTACAAACCTGTTCACCGCAAGTAACTGCCAACTTCCCTCCATGAATCAGAGGTGCAGGGCGAATGATTTCAGACACAATCTCTTTTATCAAATCGTCACAATGAACATACGCTTCGCCAGAGGATCGAACTCGAACCCCGCCATCCGTAGATCTGCACTCTCTCCCTTGAGCTAAGCGGGCAGACAGAAGTTTTCATAGATATTAAGGTTGTTCATAAAGTAATATTGTAAACCTTGAAGTCTCTTAATGCCTGTAAAAGCATTCACCCTTTCAGAACTTCCTCGTGTCCATGGGCGGACTCCTGGCTAAAACCACATATATTCTATGATCTAGCTGGATCGAAGAATTATAAACCCCAAGCGGGGTGTCGCACCAAAAGCGGTGAAGGACAATTCAACATACCTCAGTGGTTGAAATGGCGTTCCACCGAAGAAAGGAGATCTGATGCTTAACTACTTATGTTCTTTAAGGTTGTGCATGGACTATTTGCTGTGCCAATGCACTCTAACATCAAGCATTCTCTATGATTTATTTTACATTTTTACCCACTTTCCTACACCTAAATGATCACAAATACTCACTTCTTCAAACAACTTTAATCTTATTGAATTCTCTACCAGATAAGCTTGTTAGGTTCCTTCCATTAGGGTAATATTATAATTGACCAATGATGAATTCCCTGGAAGATACTGCTTCAAACTGTCTTAACTAAATACACTTGCTAAACCAACACGGTCAGGTATTTTTTCAAATCGTTTACAAATACATTAAAATTTTTGATCCTACAGTACATTTCTCCCTTTCTTTCTCACTCAATCGCGTGCAGCTGTATCCAAAATTCGAAAGAGGGCGATATGATAGGTAGATATTATGTTAGTTAGTTAGGAAGGTCGGTACGTCGGTAGTTATGTGATAACACATGATATCGACCTGTAGTAACACCTGTTTGCAACAGTAACTAGTAATTATTTCACCTTGAAAGGACTAACACTGAAAGACCGTTGACAATATGAAATATATGTCCAACAAAAGAAATTTCAGTTCGGGTGACCGGTAAACAGTTTGAAAGATTTTACCGTTAATACGTTATCAAAATAACTATTTATTTATTTAGTTGGGTTTTACGGCGCACCAAAACAGTATAGGTTATATGGCGCCAAACAGGACTACAAGTTTTGGTTTCACATCTCAAAACTTGTAGTCCTGTTTGGCGCCATATAACCTATACTGTGTTGGTGCGCCGTAAAACCCAAATAAGTAAATAAATAGTTACTTTGATAACGTATTAACGGTAAAATCTTTCAAACTGTTTACCGGTCAACCGAACTGAAATTTCTTTTGTTGTTGGACATATATTTCATATTGTCAAAATAACTAAATATTGACTTCCCTATTTCTAGCAACACCATTAATTTATTTCATATTAACTGGTTAGGTTAATGGAAGTCTGAAAAACAAATAAACACGTTTTCCAGTTAAAGCATATATTTCCTTTTATTGGATTTCAAATATAAATGGTTATACATGTCAAAAGGATGAATTTGAGGACACTATGAACGAAGAATCAGCATTCAAATCACTTGTACATTATTACATACATAGGTCGTTGGGTTTAACGTCCAAGTCACATGGCGACTTATTACACATACAAGACAAACATACAAACAAATATACAATTCAACTATATACCTCTACTATCCTATAAGTTCATAAAATAATTTCTGTATACTTATTTTATAATATTAGAGAAACTTTTGAGCATATTATAGAGAAATTCAAGCAAATATACATATTGACAGAATGTAAAAATATTATAAACGTATAAAAAGTAAATATAATTATTTACATTTATTCATTGAAAACAGTATGTACAGTTTAAAAAAATAAAACAGAATATTTATGAATCACTGCTTGTTTAAAGATGTACTATGCCCAAACTATGAAGTAATCACCAATAGAATATGTTATGCCGTATTATGCGATATGTTTCATTTAAGCATATGGTTGTTGCTAGATACAGCAATAAATTTTAATCATAATTGCATCGTTACATGCACATAAAGTTTATACGTTTAGGCAAGTTTAATATAACTGATGATGCTTTTCCTGAACAAATTGTACTTACGGGAACATTTTATAGTGGAAAACAAGCATAGTACATCTTTAAAGGAGCTGTGATATTTTGTTGAGTTTAGAGTCACACCGACACAATTCAGGTCATATTGCGACTTTTCCAGCTTTTCTTGGTGGAAGAAGACTCCCAAGTGCCCGTTCGATCATTGTTTTAGATATTGGCGGGCACCTGGGTAGAACTACCAAGCCGTAAGCCAGCTGGATGGCTTCTTTACATAGAGAATTTTACATCAAACACGACATTACGAACCCACATCTGTGAAAGGTAAGTGATTTAAAGTCAATGACATTAACCACTCTTGCCGAGCAGTCTCCCTTTCCTGCGTAGTAAATCAAATCTATGAAGATATTTTGGAAGCATAGAACACAATCTAGCAAAATTTTAACAAACTGGTTTGACTGAGTCTGGTCACGAAAGATAGTCAAATGTGCTGCACCTCTGACATCCCTAGCACCGGCTTAAGCGGAAATGTGTTGTTTAGTCACAAAGATTGCCTCTATGATTTAAGTGTCAAAAATAAAGCTTTCTATCAACAAATTTCAATCAATTTCAGCATGTAGAAACCTATAATGTGGTTATTTATTATTGATTACGTAACTAGTCCGCATAAAGTTTGATAAATTTGTTAATTCTGAAAATTGACACCAACAGAATTTTTAATATATTTTAGATACAACACTTATAGAAATTACCGTATGATTTGGAAATCCCGAACAATTGTATTTTACAACAAACGGAATATTATCTTACTATTAAAAAAGGAAATCTCGAAAGGTATATAAAGTATCAACTTTTGCACTTATACATGTAGCTTCTATATGAACTTGTTAATTAATGTAACAAAAAGAATAATATGTAAACTTACTGATAATGCTGTTTTAACCATTATGTTAATGTGTTCTCTAATTTTCAAAATTGCACGCTAACAGTGACGTCACGTCGACCTACTTGCAGCGACTAAGGAATAGGTATACTATATGTAATTTATCATTTAACATATGCTTCATTTTAGTATCCAAATGTATAGCAGAAGCGTGTTTTAATTAATTTAAACGCTACGAATCAATCATACGTCATCAACTATGTTGATAACCTCTTTGAAGTGTTTTAATTTATTTCAATACACTTCTGTTATATATATTTTATAAAACTGTAGTGTTAAGGTCGCCTATCAAAAGGACTGGTATCAAAACAGTTCTGAGTACATTTATGTTTGATATATAGGATTTTACTACACGTACAAGTGTACACACATGCATTGAAATATCAATTATCGCTCAATAAAATCTCATTCAACACAGTATGATTGACGTCAGAGACGCGTAATCAATCACAGTTTGCCATCATCGATGTTTGTAACGTTCTCATTAAATCTAAAAAAGAAAAGAAAGCATAGGTTCACTGCATTTTACATGCATGCGCATTAGTACCAAGGTAAAGTTAAGATCAAGTATTAAAAGAGGTCAAAGAAGTAGACGATCACACAAGATCTATTTTATAACTAATAATATAATAATATTTTTTTACATCCTTGAAAAACATGATTTTTCTTTCATTATGTTATATGTCTTATTCTGAAATTCTGAATGATATCGTCTGCTTAGCTAATATCTATGCGTTTTTATAAAGATTACCTTTGTATCGATTCTGAATATGTAAACCTTTCGTAGTGACACACACATTTGATAATACCACGAAGATATGTAATACTTCTGATTGAATCTAGACTTTTAAGTGTTCCCCAGAGTTCAGTGAAACAAACTATATGTTTCAGTGTTCCCAAGAGTTCAGTGAAACAAACTATATGTTTCAGTGTTCCCAAGAGTTCAGTGAAACAAACTGTATGTTTCAGTGTTCCCCAGGGTTCAGTGAAACAAACTATATGTTTCAGTGTTCCCAAGAGTTCAGTGAAACAAACTGTATGTTTCAGTGTTCCCCAGGGTTCAGTGAAACAAACTATATGTTTCAGTGTTCCCAAGAGTTCAGTGAAACAAACTGTATGTTTCAGTGTTCCCCAGGGTTCAGTGAAACAAACTGTATGTTTCAGTGTTCCCCAGAGTTCAGTGAAACAAACTATGTTTCAGTCACGGTAAGAAGGGGAGTTATCAAGATGTCAAACTAACTTGCTTGACCAATGAGAACACATTAGAATCATTAACATATTTACGATGTTGTGGAGATTGGTTTCATCTGCGAAACATCTACTTGTGAATAAGACGGATCATCCGTCTTTATGTCTGGAAAGCTCATTCTCTGTCGATATCCAGGATTCTCGATTGCAGTTCCACTGTCATCAAATGAGGCGTAGCTGGAAGATGATGTTTTCCTATGAAATATATGAAGAGAGAGGTTTCACAAAATTATTTTTATTTTGCTAACTTTAGATAAAAGAACATATCGATTATCGAAGGGAAAAAGATGTTCTTTTCTGGGTCAACATTTCAAAAACGGGCGGTCAGTACTAATCATAAAGCTAAACGGAGTGCTTCCTTAAATGAAAGGTGTTGGCCAAAGCGATGTTTACAATAAACATGGAAAAGTGGCGTAAGAGGTGTTTTTCATTAGCTGTCAGAATATTTCATAAACTCTTGTGTAATGTGTTCTTGTTTGCATTATAAGAAAATATTACAATTGGGTTATTATATAATGCTTATATAAGAACCGAGCCCGTTCCCTACTCTCAGTGTAGAAATAATTATGTTACAAAATTACACGGGTTTCACGGCTCACCTTCGAACCAAACATAGAACTGCAATGACGAGTACAATTACAATTACGGCCAGCAAGGAAAATCCGGTAGCAACAGCGGGCACTGACAGTTTTGACTCCTTCGCTGGCGGCACTGAAATAAATATTCAACTTGAAATTACTATCACATGCATAAAGACCATTCTTGTTATACTTAAACTGCGGTTGTTTTTTCTTAAATTCATGTGGTTTCTATCTACAGATTATAGTTAGTTAAAGTAAAAACGTACAAGAAAAATATATTCTGGTTGAAACAAATCTAACATTTCGTTTTAAATATTTGTTTTCATACTCATTCTGAAGTTCTTGCTATGAATTGTACATTCTTTTTTTTTGGCAGGAAGTAACTTATCTAGATTGTCGCAGTTTTATATTTGAAAACTGGGCAAAAACAAGTTATTGGTACAACTTCCTAGAGATAGAACTTTAAATTATGAAAAGTAAAACAATCAAAAATATAACTTCGAGTGCTTATATATAACATTTAAAACCGCGTAAAATACTTAAGTTTTGATTTGATCAGTTTTAAGCATGTTTCTATGCTTTTCTGAAACGTCTTAGCTACTTTCCATGAATTTCCTCTTGAAAATAGTCCTTTACGTATTTCGCCATTTGTAAATATATAATCCCTAGTTATAATTGGATTATTTTGGGGAAGAACTAACTAGCCTGACAGTGAAATAGTTGTCAAATACATACATTTTTATGACATCAGAAAATGTTTTAAGTCTAATAGATTAAATTCAGCTAAAAATAGATACAATGTTGTGTGTTCCATCCAACATTGTATTTAAAACAACAAAATGTCTTCAGTCTTTACTTTAAAAATTTAGATCTAAATGAAATGACTTACAAGTATTAGTCAGTTTGTAACCATACAATTAGTTAATTGTTCCTTTTAAGTGGTGTCTCTATGATGCATAGATAAATACTGGGTAATTTATGACTATTGTTTATGTCGTATTGAGAATCAGTACTATACCTGAATTTCCGTACCCTTTTTGAAGCTAAAACTAGGAACATATTTCTTGTGAATTAAGATATGAATAACCAAGAAAGACGGCGCAATATTTTTGAATTTCTAATCAAAAATACAAGAACTTTGAAAATGATACATATACCGAGTGAAAAATATTTTGAACTTACATATTCTGAGTAATTGCTTTCGCTTATTGCGGCATAAATTCTAATCATTCAGTAATTCCGTATTAGTGGAAAATAGAAATTATAAGATGTATTTCACTGTAAAGATTAATTTCATACCTATACATAGATTGTCGGTTACCCATTTCCCAGTGCGTTTGCAAGTCACATTAGGATGTACTTCAGTCGCTGTGTAACCAACGGTGCACGTGTAGTCACATGTCGACCCTACTGTCAAGTCACATGACTCGGATATTTTGCCGTTTGGTATTGTAGACGAACACGCAACAGCTAGAACGGAAAAGATGAAAATTGTTATTATCAAACTATAAATTTCATTTTAGTGATCAGCCTCTAGTTCACATAGTATGCATTAGAGCGTCATTCTGTTGTAGTACCCGTAGACCCTTTTTCACAAATCATTAGTTGATTTACAAATCTTGTCATATACGCCGCACCTGGGGATAGAACTCGCGAACCCGCAATTCCTAGTTTTTAGTTATATCTACCGCGCTAACAGGGCTGTTACTAAAATTATAAGCAAAATGCATATTATGAGTCTCATCTATTTATTGTATAAACGCAACTCGTTAACTTGGTCACATCTACAACAATTCATTCTTTAGCATGAGATAACAATGCCAAATTCCATTTTAATATTGGACTTAATGGCGAAACATCATCATTACACGTGCAAACTGATTACTTCGTGACAGAGCTATATGTTATCAATCAACTGCTACCGAGTGGGTTTTCCAAAGGAATAATTCGGCTGATTGTGTTATGAAATGCATTCAGTCTTCCAAATAAGTACTTGGTTGTTTTATTGAGTTTATGAAACCAAACGTAATGATATTAAACGTTTTAAGTCAAAGAAACCACTCGTAACTACGGATTAGAGCAAAATAATGGACCCGTTCCTTCGATTCTCATGCATTATTTTGCAAGACGTCATAGTTACTCATGGTTTCACCTTTACATATTTTATCATTAGATGTAGGATGACCCTAAGCTATATATCTAACCTAGCCTAATATAAGAACTAACTGTGCATGAAGAGCTAAATTCACAATTAACTGTCACGTTGCAACTGCTATTTGTTTAAAAACCTGTTTTTGCCACAGTGCAATACATACTGTTACAGAATACATATTCGTTATACTGTTCATTCATGCAGGCATGTTCATTTTATGTTTTAAAAACAAGGATATATATCAAACAGGGAAGGCCACGTTAAAAAACGCATTTTCCCCAAAATGATACTCACAGCACGCAGATGTGCACACACACACACGCACGCACGCCCGCACGCCCGCACGCACGCACGCAGAGAAATGCTATTTAATAACTGTCATTTTTTTCAAAATTGATATGTTACCTGGATATATTATAACTTTACATACCTCAAGGAAAGACTATCGACAAATTATGCAAAAAAGTGAAGTTAAATGGATCTTTTTTTCAGCGTAGTCTATTGGAATAATGTTTTTTCCGATGGGATATGCACGCATTTCCAAGTGAATAAGACCAGCACCATGCTTTTCAAATACCCGTGGGAAAGCCATTTCAATTAGCAATTTTCATGACGTTAAACTGCTATAATTAACAAATTGTATCGTAAATTAATGTAGCCAATCCTCTAAATTTCAAAATCAAGCTCTTTTTTAAACTGATTCAAATACTCGTTATTCTAACCACATGTATGCGTGGGCAATTTAAGTTTGCCCCCTTTTATAGCGGTCCATGGTTTTATATAGTGGATAATTCATTGTTTAATGAACGTTAAGGGCTATTTCACCTTCACAAAGAGCCGTAGAAGCTGGGCTCCATCCATCAGCAGTGCATGTAGCATTCATACGAGTAGCATTATAGTGTTTATTGCATGTGTAACTGCACACGCCGCCAACATTTCTTGCACATCCTTGGTCTAGAACACCATTTTCGATTGTATCACTACACGTGTATGCTGAAAAGACAAACAACAAAAACCTATGATTTTTCGACAGTTAAATGCTATTCAGAATTCAATTTATTCATTATTTCAACATTCGGGAATAAGTATACAGGTGAAATGCATTCAATATACTGATTCAGAATGCTTGAATGTTATCAAAACCTCTCATGTTATAATAAGATCATCAGTAAACTAGAGGTTTGACACAATTATGTATCTTAAAACTCCCACAAGAAAACCATACCTTTTAATTTATTTGTCTTATTTATCTACTTAAGGTAGTTCTGCACGTTAGGATCGAAATTTATTCTACAATGTAGAATTTGATTAAACTCTGATTTTTCAAAACTTCGGAATATACTAAGAAAATCCAGCAAATAAAAATGATAGGGTCTTGTGCTTGATTTTTTGCTAGACTGATATGAAAAAAACTCGATCTCACGCAAGTTTTCATATTGGGAGTCTATGGGAAAATCGCAACTTTCATAACATTTTCGCGAATAAAAATTGTTTTACAATGTAGATTTTAATGAAACTTCTCACAGTTTTAAATAAATATATGGCCTATAATATGATTAAATAAAATGTACAGGTCCGTGTGCTTATTTTTGAGATATTTGGCTACGGTTAAAGTGAACCGCCTATTTCAAGCTAATTTTAAGACATTATTTTGAATTATTTAAAGTGTCAGATGTTTTGATATCATATTTTAACTTTAGAAAGATAGTAGCAGTGCCATTTTATTAAATTTACTCACTGGTTGCCATTAATTCATAAACTGATTTTCGTTTCCGTACGCCGAATCCAGGCATTATTCTACGTTTTCCGGATAAATGACATTACGTCATGACTTCCGGTTTATCAAACGTGCAGAACCAATAATCATAATCAATTATCTTTACCAGTGCATGCATCTTTTGGATGCCACATCTTGTCATTTTTACAAAACGCTAAATGAGTTGTGTTAACGTAGCCTGGTTTACATTCAAATGCACATGCATCGCCAATTTTCTTCAGACAGCTTCCAGAAACATCGCCATTTGTCAACGAACTGTCATCGCACACTGACTCTGAAATTTATTTAAACTGGTTATATTTAGACAGATGCATTTTCTGTTATCTTTATTCAAAGGCAATTACTTAATCATAAGCACGAGAAACTAAATATCTGAACTAAGAATCCGTGAATGCATTTACGTTGCTTGGTACATATCAGGTCAATATTGACGAACTCGTTAAAAGTAGAAAACTATGCACTTAAAACAAAGTCAAGACTTTGAAAAAAGAAAGAAACACTGCAAATAACTATAAAAGTTAACAAATTCGTTCTAGCAACATCAAATGATATTTTTTCATTTAGTCTGCTTAAAATTTGTTTAAGGAAAAGCCAGACCAAAGTCGGATATGTATGTTTTATTGTTTTCTTTGAACTTTTGTAATTGCCTCCTGTCAATATGAAAAATATATTTATAAACACACATCTTTCTTGTCTGTTTGACCTAGTAGTACCCATGTGTTTTAATTCACAGATTCATCATGTATCAACTACTTACTGATTGCATGTCCAGAATCCGATAATACAGCTTTAATACATCCTTATTTTGCTGTTACATTGCTGAAGTAAACTAATATTTTTCAGTTATTGTTTTTGTTTAATTAAAAACATAATCTGAAGGTTATGTTTTCAAATGCATGTAATTTGATAGCTTTGCTAGATAATTTCTTAAATACAATTATGCATGAGCCCATGTTTAAATCCACTCCATTTAATAAGCAATTTACCTCTACAAAGTTCAGATGGGGTCCATCCGTCAGCCTGACATACTGCCTGCGACTTTTTAACGGTTGGGGTATAAAACTTTTTACACGTATAACTGCATGAACTACCAACAGTCCTTTCACAGCCTGGACTTAGTACTCCATTGTCGATTGAATCACTACACAAATATGCTGAAATTAAAAAAAAAACAAACTTCGAACTATATCATACCTTGAAGCAGTGTTCCAACAACAACAGAAAACCCTTTCCACATTTTCTTTAGAGGTCATGAAATCATAAAGAAGCGCAAGCAAGCATTTTCTTTAGTAAAGAAAGTTTCTTTTTAAGTTCACTTCTTATAACTAACAATGTACCAATTGGAAGAACTTTTATATCGAAATAAATTTATTTAAGCTGCTAAATAATCATTATTTCTTACGTGTACAAGAATCCTTAGGATGCCAAATTTTGTCACTTTTACAGACAGCCATCTGAGTTGTATTCACGTAACCTTGGTTACATTCAAACATACATGCCTCGCCAATTTTCTTCATACATGATCCAGTTACTTTCCCGTTTTGGAAAGAGTCGTCTCGGCATACTGACTCTGAAAGTATAATATTTACCGATACACAACAGATTTAGTCTTGCTGAATCGATCATCTCAGTGAGAGAATGGCTACTATCTAATTGTGTTAATTCAAAAGGCCACGAACATAGATACAGCTGTTGGTTCCAGCTGAATTAAGTCGAAAGTAACATATTCCATCTAATTAATTTCAAACTGATAGTAGCTAATATAAATTTAAAAAATGACATAAATACTTTTTCACTGTTCTAGGGAGAAAGATATAGAGAATAATAGGTTAGTGCCGTAGATGAGAAAGTTTATCTGGCGAGGTGGAGGAGGTTATCGGGTGAGCCGAAGGCGAACCTGATAACGTCCGGAGCACTGCAAAATTTCTTATGACAACAATATCGATCATAAGATCACATGATCAACTGACCGTATATTACTGGTCACATGATCAACTGACGGTATATCAAGAAAGATATACGGCACTCTGATATCGGGTCGAAAATACTGCAAGTGACAGGATAAAAAGTAATACATCTAATATTCATCGTAATGGTTGCGAGACTAACGCACCAGAACTTTGTTCTATCTGCATTTAACGAAATGAATGTAGGGCGAAATTAGTAAATGACAACCCGTCTTTTAAGTTACCATATTGCATTCATAGCATGTTTTAATTTATAAAAGGCATTTGTTATATGTTTGTTACTTTATTCTACATTTACCTAGAATAGTTACGAAGAAGAGGTACTCCAAGATTAAACAAACAAAACTTATTCAATATTTCAACGAAAACAAAATAATCTATACATCTCCTTATAATGACAGGAATAGTTTGCAATTTTAGCTACTCACTATAATTAATTCACTTGCAAGTACAGGTTTCACAGTTTCGAAAACGCTATATTAGTATTTACTTACAATGGGGAGGGGGTGGGGGAGGTGTTAAACAATGTTTAAGGCATTGCCCAAATCTTTTCATACTGAGACCAAATACTATCTTAATTGCCTCGTATGAAATAATGTCTTTTAAAAAAGAATATAGACTGTTTTGTTTTCCCAAATCTCACAATGATTAAACATCAAATGATATTATGTTTGCTACTATATTATAAGTATTTGTATAGACTTTGAGAAGGGGTTTGCGCATTGGTCGTGGTACTGGTATGCTTTCACTGCCAATAGAAAATGGGTTGAATGTTAAACAAATGCAAATCAATGGTTACTTTTTACTAAGTAAATTAACTGAACATACCCACGTTTCGTAAGGTCAATGCTTCCACGTATCCATGTATGTTTTTAACACAGGAGGTGGTCAAACACGTTTTTGTTGGAAAGGAAACAATTCTTTAAACTTATCGCAGTTGAAGTATACTTAACCGATTAAACTAATCATTGGTTAACGACTTCCAAAGTTTGACGCTATATTTTTTTATATAAACAAACTTTGTAACAATTACAGATTATTTGGAAGAGCCGGGGGAAGGGGCGGAGGAGGAGGCTAATATTAACACATACTTTCTTTCTTAACTGCCTACCTTGACAAAGGTCAGAGGAAGCTTGGCTCCATCCACCGTCCTGACATACTGCCATGGGATACTTCGTATTTGGAGTATAAAACTTGGCACACGTGTATTTGCACGAGTTTCCAATAGTTCGGTCACAATTTTGATCCAACAAAACATTTTTGATTGTATCACTGCACGTGAATGCTGAAATTTGTAGTGCGGAAATGTTTTAAATGCATTCGTAGCCGGCGATATGCACGGTACAGACTTACATCAGATATCAATTTTAAGAAAGTTAAAGTGATGAAATATCGTTTCTCTAGCACTGTAGTTTTTACTAGTCATTTCAATATCTGGCATCAAAATATTTTTATTACAAAGGCAAAACTTCCTGCAAAATGTTGTGTCATAGTAATAAAAAAACCGAAAGTGTTTACATTTAATAATTCTTTATAAAATTTGCCACTGAAGTTCTAATGACATAACCTAAGCGTATTTAACATACGTGTACATAGTCCGACTGACGGTATATGGTACTTTCCAGTTTGGGTACAGACAGCCATTTCTCTTGTCTTCACAAAGCCGTCATTACAGTCGTACTGACATTTAACGCCCACTTCTCTGCTACATGCATCATTAACTTTTCCATTTTCAACTGTGGTTGGGCATCTTACTTCTGAAGTTACAAAATCTTGCAGTAATATCATTTCAAAAGATGGTTAATGGAGGTTCATACTTTCAAATGACTTCCTCACCACATAATATGGCATTTTCTTATACTTAAATTGTGATTATCATTTTTTTTTTATAATTATGCCATTTCAATAATTCGTCAAGTGTTATAAAAATGGCTGCCTCAGTGATATTGTATTTTAAAATATATATGAAAGACAACCCTTTGGACGAACAGAACGCAATTAAGCAAAAAAGTAGCTGAGTCGGTTTGATTGTGTCTGTGCATAGGAGGTAATGAAATTTGCAACACACCCCTCACATCCCCTCTAGAATCGGCTTAAGCGAAATTCTGTTACAGTAAAATTGAACGGAATCATGATCCCAAAGGACCAGAAAACATAACAACACGGGGATACTTTTTACAGTCGCCACACGGCACACGAAACTGCCGTTGTTGACAATTCTCAAATATAATAATCCCATATAAAAAATCCTTAAACATATAGATGATAGGAAGAATGGTTTAAGAAATACAATTAGATTTTCCTTTTCCTTTTATTTCTGACTAATTAAGTGTGTAAAATAAATACACCTGCTGTGACATACATATGTTTCATACCTTTACATAGAGTAGTGAACTCTTTATTCCACCCGGCGCTGGTGCATGTTAATAATGTATTATCTAACAACGGCTCGTAGTTATTGGGACATGTGTACCTGCATTTGTCATGCAACAGTCGTGAACAAGTATTATCTAACGTTATTGTGATATTCTTCCCCACGTTAGAAATCAACTTAATTCTTTGTTCAATAACGGCTTTGCACTGGTAAACTGAAATTATAAATTTTATTTGAAGCTTACAGTCGAACACGCTAAAACACAGCAACTATATGAAGCAATTATAGCAAATTCGAACAAAGTAATCGATTGGGTCATAGCTTTCATAAATTTCAAGATTTTAAGGTACTTCTGTAACTGGTAAAATTTTGCATTTGAACTCTAAAGGGAAAATCTTTAAAATCATTTCATATCCCTGTATTACTCAGATGCAAAATATGTAGATATAAAATGCCGTTTATAAAACTGTTTCGACATTTGAAAAGTAAGTACGACATTAAAAAATCACCAGAAGTTTAAATTCTAACGTCATACTATCTCGGACATTCAACACAGTGAAAATTTTTTAAGTGTCATACGATGACACTGCAGACATGTCAAACAAAGTACTAGTATGTATATAGTTACAATTACAATTACAATCTCGATAATTCTCATTTATACTTGAATAGTACCTAAAACATTTTTTCATTTTTAGTATATTCGTAGGGCATCATTAGAATTGTTGCAAAACAGGAGTTACTGACAAATCATTTACTAGTACTAGCTTACTGTTTTCACATATTCGTCCTGTGCCGTCTGGTTTAAGCGATACTCCTTCTTCACAGGTACACGCCTTCTTGTCATCCTCAATTGGTATGCATATTGTGCTACAGTCTCCGAGGCCATTGTTAGCTTGACAAGCTCTGTTAACTGGAAATATCATTACAAACATACTTAGTATGGATTGATTTATTGATTTTTTGCATAAGCAAAATGATTTTTTGATATAGAGTCCAAAGATTTGACTTAAAGATATCTCATTGCTTTCTTTCACTTAAGTATTTTATATTTAGATATTTAATAAATGTAGGAAATCCTCATCAAATATATTAAACCTGTCTAAATGAATAAATTAATTGTGTATGTACAACTACATAAATACTTTATGAATAAATGTCACTCATTTACAGTCGATTGGTTTTTATAATTTTCAGAGGTTTAGTCATGTATTTACCTTTTTAAACCTAATGCATAGTACTGTAAATACATGTAAACTTGTTACTTTTATATTTACATAACTATATATTACTTATTTAATTTTTCAAATATAAAATTTGGGTACGTGTACATTAATATTTTAAGAAATAGTACGCACGTATTAGTATGTTCTGTGTTTTCGTAAGGATTTACTTACATACGTATTGTTATTATTATTATCATTATTATTATACCAGATTTATATAGCGCCCTTTTCATGATAAACACGTTCAAAGGCGCTTTACGCGCTTTACATATGACAAACGCAGCCACACCAGGCGCGAAATTCATCCTCTACTAGTACAGACACAGAGCGATCTGACCAGTGGGACAGAGTGAGACAAAGCCCTCAGAACAGAGAGAGAGAAACCAATTTTTGACTCAGGCCTGTCCGGCTAACTTGACACTGAAAAAAAGACTTAACATTTCAATCGCGGCTTACTTTGATATCAGATTGTTAAAATGACACTTCAGAAAAAATAGGTAGTATGAAAAATGGTAAAAGATGGACACAATATGTTTCCGATAATCTATTATTGGCAATCAAATAGGCTGATATGTTTAAAATTTTTAAAATTCCTACCAACACCCCTGGAGACCTTACAATGAAGTATAAAGTATATTATAATCTTGCAAGATAAAGCTTAAATTCGGATTTGAAGGATATTATCTTGTTATAAGCGTTCGTGCAGGCTGCACTACTCGCTATTCAGTCAGTAAATTTTCAGTGGACAGCCGTTCGAACAATAAATGCTATTGCCAAAGCTAAATGATGGGCCAGTCCATTTTAGAACTTTAGCAGGCTAAAGGTTTATCTTACCACGTTGAACATTTTGATTTTCACTGCTGTACAAGGCGATTGTGTCAAGTCTTCCTAATGCATGATGCCGGCCAATTTCTGTTCTTTTTCCTGGATTTTTCAAGTCAATACGTACCACGTGACTGCAATGTATTACATGGACATGGTGGACATGGGTGTAGAGAATTCATTCATGTATATATTTAAATGTAATAAAAGTGTGTGTTTTCAATACCCGATATTGCCCATTGGGTGTTACGACACGAATAAAAGTATCGTAATATTCGGTAAAGTACAAGTGTTTTGTTGTCATATCCATGTCAACCCGATAGGCGTAACCGCTATTTCCTGAAATAAAATAGGGTTATATTTTTCTCCTCTGTAATTTACATTTATGTAAGATTGGTAATGCGGGATATGATCTAGGTTTTCAACAGAGATATTGCGCTACTTTACATTTATTTTCTGCGAAAGAACAAGATTTCATTCTTCTTTTTCACATTTTGTCTACTTAATCGGTAAGTCGTTGTTCCATTCATATCTCATAAAGAAGCAAGTAAAAATGATAAAAAATGACATCAGAATGTTAACAGTGAGTAAGTACCACTACGACTAGTCCTATTGATATTGGGCAAGGGCACCTTTGTTTTCTGAGATTGCTACCAAAATTCCGTGTTATAATCTTACGGCAAGATGAAAGAAAATATAGACTGGTTTTCAAATTCATGTTAGTTTTCCAAGTTTTTAGTTAATTTTATCATAAATTTAACCAAGACAAGCTAAAGACTTTATATTTAGTATCTAATATGACCTCAGCTACAAAGGGTTAAAAACATGTTGAGAAAATTAAGCGAAATCAATTAAATTAATATTATTTAGGCTAACATTTTATAACCTAAAATAAAGATCAAATCCTTCTATTGTACAACATTATTTTACTGCGACACTATCATGGTCGACCATTTTCTGCATATGTCTGACTAAACGAGGAGTTAATTAATTCATTCTAAGACTATTTTCAGATTTTAGCTACAGTTATTCCTTAATGTAAACATTTTAATAAATTTAAAAAATTAACAAAAAGTATTCTCGCAGTAACATACTCTTTCATGTAAGTTGAGTAATAAAGGTATATTCCGTCCGTAACCAAGTCTCTGATTTCTTCTCGCTGTTCAGTTCCTGTCATATTCACAATAGTTATACAATCTTCACCATCCAGATTGCAGTCTTGTATTGTGTCATGATCGGCATCCGACCAATACAGACGGTCAGCTGAAAATTTTAGAAACATGCATGTATTGGACTGATTAGTTTAAAACGATTTCAATTGTTAGGCAACTGTTATTCAAATATAAAAATGTTAGTCATTAAGTGTCGTGTGGCATTTCTACATTGTAGAAAAACTTTGACCCAAACGTGCAGAACTACCTTAAATTTATCAATGAATTTACCCATTTCCTAATAAATTTAAGGAGAAGCTCGTTCATTCTGTTCCTTTTGTTATATAAAGTTATAGTAGTCAACTAGTTCTAAAATTGTAACTCTATGCTATTAATTGTTACGAGTGTTGCGTAAGTCACGGCAAGTATGCATTCGTCCGCCATTGGTATCTAGAAAGTGCGTTGCGACTGGATTTCAGTTTATTGCAGAGTCGATAAGATCCCATGTATTATAACCAAAATAGAGGTAAATTTGACAACTTAAAACACACTGCGTACCTAAAACATCTTTGTGCAAGTTTCTGTATTGGCAAAATATTGAAATTGTGGTGAATATAAATTTAATTTCCCGCCGTTACATAACTGAAATACTGAAAACCTTAACCCTCCCCGAAAAAAGCATTCAAAATTATTGAATTCAATTTGAAAGACATAATTTCGAATATACTTATTGTCATATACAGCTGACGATAAATATAAGTGCTTGTTAAGTCGATGTAAATGAGTAAGTAGTGCGATGTGTCTGTAAAAATTGCCAGATTGTATATGATGTGTATTAGTTATGTGGCAAATTCATAGTTTGCGAAAGATTTCTGTCCAGATGCCAGCGATTGTCCAAAACGATAATGTCTAAAGTTCGGGTTTTCACTAACATGCTAAGCTGGAATGTTTAAACTAGTCAATTGATTTGATTTGATATTTTTCTGCAAACGCTTTGATCGTCTGCCACTTCATAGGGCAAAGGTTTTGAACCGAAATCTCGTGATGTATTTGTTTGTAACATTGCCAATATAAAATCCCTTAGTCAATGTTTATGATATTGGGCAACTCTTTGTAGTACAGTTCTCATAATTGCCCATTAAAAGCTAGTGTTGGAGAAATCGGTTTCATATGATATGCACAACTTAATCGCATCTCGCATCCAATATTGCATATCTGAATAAAGTATCATAAACAACTGAGAAGTACATGATTTTACACAGAAACCCAAGACATACTTAGAAAATTTATAGCCAAACCATCTGGATAAGAAACATTTTCGCCTGATATAAGCTCAACCGCGTTTAATCCAAACATATTTGATCGGCCTACATATCCTGTTGGATAGGCATCTACTGTATAATACATCCACCTGAATAAGATACAAAAAATCTACATGAAGATCATTTAGGAACATTACATGCAAACAATCCATATAAAAACGTTCTGATTGCCTGTTCACGAGCAGTAAAGAGATATAGAACACCCCTTGTATATTATAAAGAAACATTAGGAAACATAAAATGGTTGTAAAAGAAATAATATTAACGAAGATTTCATGTACGGGGCAAATATTTACCACCGCTACACGGCAATGTTACACATGGCCATATAAAACTTTAAACTAGACACATCAAATAGCCGAACAAAAAAGTTGAAAACGGGATACTGCCTTGGAAATTTCAACTTTCAACAAAAGTTCATGTAAACTGAAAAACAAAAACACCTCCTTACCCTTTCTCAGGATGAACAACAATATCCAGAACGGAGTCCCAACCAAAATCATCTTTCAATACTCGATATGTCCCATTGGGTGTTATGACACCAATAAAAGTGTCGTAATATGCGGTAAAGTACAAGTTTTTTGTTGTCATATCCATGTCAAAACGATAGGCGTAACCGCTATTTCCTGAAATAAAATAGAGTTATATTTTTTTCTCCTCATGTCAGATTGGTAAGTTAAATGCGGGATATGATCGAGGTTTTCAGCGGAAATATTGCGCTACTTTACACTATTTTCTGCGAAAGACCAATATTTCCTTCTTCTTTTTCACATTTTGTCTACTTAATCGGTAAGTCGTTGTTCCATTCATATCTCATAAAGAAGCAATTAAAAAATTATAAAAATGACCTCAGAATGTTAAAAGTGAGTAAGTACCACTACGACTAATCCTCTTGATACGTTTATTCAATATTTTATGTTCTTTGAGGCAGTATTAGAAGACATCATGTAAAAGATGCATTGTCAGAAAGCTACCACTCGAAAATTGCGGAATATGTAGTTACAGTGTACTTTACCTAAGTCAACGAGCGGTTTACGATCGGTGCCATTAAGATTTCCGACGTATATGATCTCTTCGAAGTATTCAGCCCATATTACTTTCTGGTTTTCAGGGTTATAGAAGACACCCATATACTCGGCACTTTTGTCACCAGGGACAACATTGATTTCGTTTGTGTCAAGCCCTATTTGGTGTATCTCTTCGTCGGTCCAGTCAGTAACCAGAATGAAATTGTCGGTAACGACCTCTTAAAAGTAAAAGTAGAAATCATCAACAGTAATTACCTTTCAAACTTTCAAATTTCTATGAGATTTTGAACTTAATATGACAAATAAATTTGCTAAAATGTAAAGGACAACATTTTTTTCTGGTATTCTGTGCGTCATTTCAAAGTAAGCGTTTTAAATTATTATATTGAAAAGCAGCTTTAAAATCAAAACACAGAGATTTGTTTTTTTTATCAGTTAAACCCTGGTTTTCAACAATTATTCCGTTACATGCTGTATGTTTAATAAGTCAAAATGTCAAATGCTCCTGTGTTAACAGTTTCGCCCAAAGTAACGGATAAGGTCACGATAAATACATGTGTAATAAAGCAACGTTGGATATGGTAATTCACAAATCCCATTCCTCCCCGTCACCCTCTCGTGTAAAAGATGGACTAAAAAAGAAAATTTTGAAATTCTGAAACAAAAGACACAATAACTACAGCTCATGGACACTGAACGTCTTCTAATTATTCTCTATCATTTTGTAAGAAGTCAACAGAGTCCGATATATGGTTTTGAGATGTGTCCCGGATAAACATTATCGAATGATCAAATTAGTAAAAGGAGATAATTTGAAAATGGGGTAGTAGGAGTCTCTTACGTTTTCAATAATACCATTTCTCTTTATATCCTACAACATTGTGTGAATTTCATGACAAGTATTATAAAATAATAAAATGTTAAAGAGTTGAAACAAAAATGAGAGACCTGAAGAATTTATAGTTTGTAGACGCGCACTTTCCTTTCATAAGCTCACTCTTTATAGGCAGTTGAAAATGATTCCGTGCAGCATTTAGTTATGCCCTAAACAATTATATTTGATAACGGGAGATCACTCACGAAGGAAGCAACGACAGGTAATGGTTCCCATATATTGCGCTTATACCGAGGCGTTAAGCAAACGGAATAATGACTATAAATATGTCAACAAAGATTTGCAAATTTTGAACATCAAAAATAGCTTTAAACTCGATATCATTTGAACAATGGTATCGAACTATTATAAGGAAAATACATGATAAAGTTAGAGAAATTACAAGCAAGGACCAAAACCCTCAAAAGGAACACTAGGGGGCACAGCATCGATAGTCGAAACGCTTTTTATATTATTGAAATTATTACTTGTGGTACAGTTGACTTTATCTTCAAGTGTGTATCCTAAAGCGCATTCGCAAACGGGAGTCATTACGTCGTTTGTATACTTAGTTATGCAAATTTGCGAACAACCGCCATTTCCATATGCACAGGGACCTGTAAGTTAAATGAATAGATTAAAAACATAAGGTATACATTTCAACTCTAAAAGTCAAAAAGCCAAAAAGTCCTGTTTTACCTAAGGTTTGCACGTCTAATTCTGGTTTGCTGGTTTAAATATTAAAATGATGACCAACTTTTTCTTTTCCCTGGAAGCACACTAAGCTGGCTATCAAGTCTCAACGTTTTCGATTTTAGGCCAGAGAAGTCATGGAAATATAAAATGCTTTCACTAAAGTACTGTTGAAATAATAAGCAGATATTATTTTTTCAAAATGTTTAAGTTTTATTTTTGTAAAAAAAAAAAAACATTGCATTAGAAATAATAAACGTACTTATGACGTTTGTCTGCTGAAGATTAACATCAAGAGCTTTCATATCAACAATAGTTGAGTTGTCGAAGTACGCAATGTTCACGTTAACTCCTGTGACTTGGTTACGTGAATTCACGAGATTAACATGACTTTCGTTGCGATATACCCAAGATATGTAATTCTGAAATAAAATTTGTATTTAAGTTGAATATGACTTGTTCTTATCTCTGATGGTTAATACAAAGTAAAACAAATTGTATGGTAAGGAAAACGTATGATATTTTTCCAGTTATAATGCCTGTGATATATCGGAGGATTAAGCTGGGCCTGGGCTTGTTATAGCCAGGACACCGACGTAACCCGATTGATTTTGCAGATTCTATAACAGCAATCAATCATGTTTTTGCGTTACAAAACTTATAAAAACAAAATCAAATGAGTAATTAAGAAATCACATATCGTAAACAGTGATTCGTCATTGAATAAAATCACTGTTTCGAGTTCATATGCAAAGGAATTATTTTACTAGGGCTCACCTCTAGTGATGTGATGATATGCACCTGAACGACAAACTGATTTTATTCAAGACAAAATCCTTGTTTTTTATATTCTATTTCAATTCTAACACAATATCAAGAATAATCTTCTACTTGACTACATTCACCAAATATTTTCCTGTTTGTGTGGTTTTCTCTCCAGCATGCCACAATGACTTTTGACGCTATGATGTAACAATTTGTCGCGTAATAACAGTGATTTTATTGCAAAATAACACACAGTTTCAGTCTTCTTTGTTTAACAGGAAAATTAAATGGGTCGTGTTGGAAAATATTGATTAGCGTCTATTCCCTACACTGATTATGTTGTGCCGTGTTTTAACAGCACGTAGTCTTCTTGTTAACACGCATATATCCCACAGTTTTAATTGCAGTTTCATGCTAGTTTATGTAAAAGTTACATATTGGTAACTTTCATATCGATGTTAATTTGAACTTCTGAGACCGTTTAAACAGAATAATGTTCCTAGGCCCACATGAGTTTAAGACAAATATTTAATACCGACATTTTTCTTTTTTCCCACCAAATGTGATCCTACCAACCGGAGACAGGTTACCATGTTTTTACGACTGTACGTTGTCTTACCTGATATTGGAAGAGAATATATGCATCCTCGTTGACTCCATAAGAATGGTAATTGTCAGTGTCTCCATCCAGTGTTCCATAGTATATGTAACTCCCATATATGTAATAAATCCTGAAAGTATGAACAGAGGTTTAGGACAGGCTTATTCAAATTACTTTGCAATGAAATGTCTGTTCATCAGAGGTCATGGATTTCGCATTACCCCTCACACCCTATCGACTGAAGCGGTATTGTATGAAAGAGCTTCATTGATTGAACACCATTGACTGGACGTTGATACTTAAACACTGTATTTGTGATAGATAGTAAAATCTAAAAGAAACTTGCAAGACCACTTTATATATAGATTTTACTATCATAATAATTCTCTAGTTTAGTACTTCTTTCAAACTTCTCTGTATCATTTGTATGCGAATAATAAATCATAAACTGAATAAATAACACCGGAGAAAACTGCAAGAGTTTCGTTCACAACCATTCAGATAAATGATGTACGAATAGCATGAACCACTTGCCTGCACGAATCCTTGAATTGCATCTTCAAACATCTAAGACTTACCTTTGCTTTTCGTTGTCATAGGTAAATGCGGGAATATCGTTCTTTCCTTCAATCACGTTTTTTAATTCAGATGCGTCCATAGTCAATGTTTGAATGGACATGTCCCCGTCAGCCCCAGTAATCATCGCCAGCTTCCTGTAACAAGAATCAAGAAAAATAAAAGGTTGCAACTGTTCAAATTCATTTTGCTTCAACGGTACATGCTACCAATATATAACTGGTGGATAAACTTAAGATTTACATGTACAAAATGAAAGTCTGCTATGAAAATCTTTATGCTAATTATGAAACAAAGTACATTGTACCGCATAAGATACTAACATTGGGTTTAGTTTGTCGATTTGTTATGCTTATGCAGCAGATTAGGTACGATTGACTGGAAACTTAACTGAAGTCAATAATCATTCTTGGGATAGTGCTAGCATATACTTGTAATTTGAAAGCAAAATAAGTCGGAGAAATAACTAATAATTATCAATTTTAAGTTATTTTCTGTATCGGTAGTTGCAAAAATCTGAAAGCGTTCTTAATGAAGTATCGAGTAAATAAATAAAGTTTAGTTACCTCTCTTTCAATAGAACAATGATATCTCTTGGATTAACAACAGTATCGTTTACTATCTTAGTTGATCTGTCCACGGTATTCAAAAGCCATACAGTTCCTGTGTCTGACTCACACCAGTACAAGTTTTTACCATCTACTGCATCATAGGCTAGACCTAAACGAAACAAAAATTTTTGGATGTCAACAATTCCCATATCACTGAGAAAATATATGTGTCTGTCTTAACGAGTATATACCTTCAATTTCGATTATCAAGGGTCACTAGCCTTTCAAAGGCGGTGTCCCTATTTTCAACTGGCTTTTTGTTTGCTATGCGCAACGCTTTCAGGGAATTTACTCTTCATTTATAACCGACCAGTGCACATCGTGCAACTGCGACCATTCATCGCAGAAGTTCGTTGACGTCAATATTTGTTTCGAGGATATTTACTCTGAAACCATTGGTTGAAATTTGACAAAAAGTTATATATCCTGGATGGGCCCTGAAGTAAATCCTGTCAATGCAAAACTTTGGTTACCATACTTTCTATGTTTTGAACTCAGGCAAGCAAGCCTATTTTTAAACTGTCTACCTTAAACATAAAGAAATGTAACCGTAACTTTTTGTGGTCAGGCTATTTTTTTCACAAATAGAATTAATTTGAACAAGGTTACCCAAGAAACTTTTCTATGAAGGTATTTTGATATTTGTACTATGGTTTATGATAAGAATATTTTTTAAAGTTTAATTGGTATGAAAACCTCACAAAGGCGTTTATAGAGTTTATGTATTGATGCCATATTGCATACGGGAAAATTTTCGCAATCCAAATCTGTAGATTATATATTTCCTGGAAAACAAGGAAACTGTTGGTATATCAAATATAATCTGAAAAGTAGATCCCTCGGAAGCACCGAGAACAAGGCAAACAGTGAAAATTGCAGACTCGGATTGATTGAGTCTGTTCATGACCAGTAACGGAAAATGCAACATTGCCCACGCCCACTAGCACCGACTAAAGCAGTATTCAATCTTCAAATCTAAATGAGTTGAAATCAATGATCCCGAAGGACCAGAAAATATAACAAAACGGATGAAGTTAGGCAACATATACAAAGTTACAGTCATACATACCACTTATATTTCCCGATGCTTTCACAATTAATTCTTTAGCGTCGTTTTCAATCGGCAAGTCTATCGGTCTTTTATAGATTGTGTTATCCACAGTAGCAAAAAAGATAACTCTGTTCACCATGTCCATATCAAACATCTTGATGACGTCACCTGGTGCCGCTGCAATGTTTATAGTTTGACACATTAGGGTAAGTTACATGTGTGGTATTGTTAACACATTAATTTCATTTTAATCTGCGCTAGGTCAGGGGATATAACTGATGTAACACAATGAAAAGAATGTAAACAATTATAAAAAATGTAAATAATTATCGAAATATATAGTGTAAGAAGAAAACAAATTACTAGTAGCTTCCTCGCTTGGCGCTCAGCATTTAAAGGATAGTGTTCGGACTGGTCAGTCCGGTGTCAGTATAATTTGACTGGTTGGGGTATCATGTCATGTGTCTACATCGTGATGTTCCAGCGAGGTAGCACTATAAAGTTAGCATTTTACTCACTGCTACAAATAGACACCATCGTTAATATGACTGAAAAATTGTTGAAAAAGACGTTAAACCCGAACACGCAGTCCAATCTTAGTGTTATGATCGGTTTGTATTTTTTTTTTTTCTTTATTAGCTACATAGCTTTAAGTGAACAGTAACGTACCTGTGGGCACAGGAACAGTTGTTGTGACTGTAGTCGACGGTGTAGTTGGTGCTGGCGTTGTTGGTTTTGGCGTTGTAGTTGGTGGTGTGGTTGCCGGCATTGTTGGTGGTGTGGTCACTGGTTTGGTTGGTGGGGTAGTTGCTGGTTTGGTTGGTGGTGTGGTTGGTGGTGTGGTTGTTGCTTTGGATGTGACTGGTGCGGCAGTCGAAGGTGATGCATCTTGCCTTTTTCGCCTTTTGTTTGGTGTAGGTACATCCTAAAAAGTGATTCATATAATAGGAAAACAAGCATTCTTCGTTTTTGTTTTATATTGAAAGATAAATCTCCTATATTACATTATATTTTCATATTACACCATATTTAAATAAAATCGTTCACATGTTTCTTAAACGTAACCGGTGTAATCTCTCTCTCCTGAGAAGAACCAGTACTAGCCATTAATTGGGTCGAAGACTGGCAGCCAAGCGTGTTACCGCCAGACCACCGCGCCAGTTATGGAAATATCCAACTTAGATTCTCTCAGACTTTTGATTATATGTCCTACCAATATGCTGATGTTATGGTTATCAAACTGGAATTCTACTTTGATATATACAAAAATAATACTTTTACTTTCGAAATAAAAAGTGGTTGATTTGTTATGCAATGGATGTACAAATATGATAACATAAAAAAATTGCATTTTTTTCATACATTTGTTAACAATTAAACTTTACTAAAGCAAATATTGCCTTGTTCACATGTTAAGAAACGCTGCAAATGTTCTAACTAGAGGTGAATATGACACTGACTCATATTCTTCTGGGATGGAATCTTACTTTCATATAAAAAATACACTTTTTAGATATCATTTCAAAAGCTTCGGCGATTTACTTCTTTCGATATACACGCACTGGTTTTGCAATTCACAGATATTCTTTGTAAAGTTTCTAATAAACGGCAATATTAAGACTAAAGAGATTGAGCAAATTTTGAAGAACTTCTGTTTTACACACAAATATATAAACTATAGTGCTTATCACTCCCGCTGTATACTAAACACACGTTTTGCCGCATACTATTCTAAGAGAATTATACGTAGACTGGCGTTTCAACTGTCTTCAACTTGCAATACATGATGTATAGCAAAAATGCTTTTGCCACCCTTAATTAGCACAAAGACAATACAATACAAAGTAATAGGTTATATAATAGTTATGATAACGCCCAGTCGGCATTATGGCATCTTAAATATATTGCTGATATTACTGTCAGTGTAATTTATCATTATCTGCAAAAGGAAACCACCACCATGACACAGCGATATACTGTAAAATCATTTAATTTCGTGGGCATGAAATTTCGTGGTTATGGTCTAAACGGCAAATTCGTGGGGATATAAATTCGTGGATTTCAACTTTTGAACGTAAGATGAATGGGAATATTACTTGTTCGTTGGGGTTAAATTTCGTGGATTGACGCAACAACGAAATCCACGAAAATTAGTCCCCCACGAATATTAATGATTTCACAGTATTACGTAACATTTGTTTATTTCTAGCATACACATTATATTTCAATATAACAGATGGTTCTGTCTATGCGACATCAGCCTAAACATCCGTGTTCACTACTTTTGAATTCATTGAAGACGTTTACACATTTTTATGATACGGATGTTATGATTTATTACCTCCGTCTTGCTCTGCTTTATAACAGTGAAAATACACTGATGATCAAAGCTGGAACGTGCCAATATCTGGACATTTACCCAACATATGTGTGTTTGATTTGCGAAAACTATCGCTTTGGTGAAAGCCTGCTCATCTTCTGAAAACATAGAAAAAAATGATAAAATGGTAACTGAACTACGAAGTCAACAAAATGAACCACACTCTATTTTTTACATCGTTATTTTAAAGTTAAATACAAAGTTTTGGGCAAAAGTGCTATGTTTAGAGTAGAGCCGTATTGCGATAGGATTTTTGTTTATGGATGTACAATCGTCTGTTTTCAGGACATCTGCCATTTTGAAAAATGTTTCTTTGAATATTTCTTCCCAACACAAATTATGCCGAAAATAAATGATAGATCATCAGAATATAGTAATAATGTACCATTTAAGCAAACAGATCCTACTTGTTGCGAAAAAATAAATTCCCACTTACTTTTGGCCGGCATCTGCCTTAATCTTATGTAAGATGCACAATGAGGTAGGGGTTGGTAATTTCAAATATCTATTTAAATGGTTCAGGTTTGGTCCTGCTATTTTTTCTGCCAGATATATATAATGATAAGCTACAGCTGAGATAAACGTTTCCGACATAGCACTTTATATTATCTAGGAAGTATAAATTAAGACAAAAAACAAATAAAAATTCACAAGTTTTAAAGTTATTTTTTCTATATGTATCTGTTAGATGCACGGATACCCAAACTTTTTTCTTTCAGTTTTGAAGCATTTTTTATTTGTCATTAAAACAGCAAAATATTTTTAAAATCCTTACAATATTTCTTTCATGTTGTAGATTTAGGTATGTTTTTCCCGTTGAAGTGGGTATGGTAATTATGCCAACATGTAAAAATGAAAGAGATATGTTTGTGACATTTATGCTTATATATGGCGACTTTCCAGCTTTAATGGTGGAGGAAGACCCCATGCACGGAGGGGCACCTGGGGTCTTTCTCCACCATTAAAGCTGGAAAGTCGCCATATGACCTATCATGTGTCGGTGCGACGTTAACTCCAACAAAAAAAAATTAAAAAAAAATACTGATATCACCATGCATTCATAGTAACCTGTAAGACCTCAAATCTCTATAAGATTTATTGGGATATTATATGTTTTGTAAGGTACCCCATTTTTTAAAAAAAACTTTTTACTTAATTTCAGAACTGCGTAAACAATTGTAAAATAAAAACGAGTGTGGTGAGATCTTCTGCTCTTATTTGTCTTAGAAGTTAATGTTCTTCAAGCTCTCGGAGTATGAAAAAAATATTAATTTTAGAAAAAAAAATCCTTCATCCTTAAAAAGGACGAAAAAGACAAAGCCATCGATTCCCGTAGAGACTTATTTACCTTACTTTCTGTGCGAGCAAATGCATTGGTAAGCTAAGAACCAGTGTCGTTTGAGCTGACGAAAGGAATTTCATCTTTGCGACTCGATGACTTGTATATAATCATATATTACAGTTTGTTGACTTGACCTTTATTTTCTAATAAAGACATCATAAATTTTGTAAAACAGAATTAACATTTCATTTCATTTCATTTATTGGCAAATCGGCATTACAAATGCCTTTGACCATTTACAAAATCTATTACAAATATGGTCAAGACATATTGACATAAAATATAGAAACAATTATAACATACAAATAAAGCGGAACATATCATCCAAAAAGATAACATAGTAAACAAAATTAAGAAGCGGTTAGAACTTCAAGGGTTTGTTTCCGTAATTTAAAAGCTTCGCTTACATATTTAGCATTATTAATCACTCTTTTCTTATTAGTAGATGACATAATATTAATGAATTACTGTAAAGACGGCCAGGCTGTATTTATAGAATATTTCTGTCTAATGTTTGAGTACTTGTTACAACAAAGTAGGAAGTGATATTCGGACTCAACAAAATGACTTGAGCACATTTTACAGACACGTTGTTGTCTATCAATACCAGTATAACGTCCAACCTCAATCTCCAGGCTATGCGATGCAGTTCTAAAACTGGTGTATTGCCTTCTCAATAAATTGCTTAACAGAACAGAATTCTACTTTAAATTTTCTATAATATTCCAATTTTGATATATTTTGAATCGACGCTTTCCAGTTTTGTATATACTGATCGCGTAACCGTTGTTTAAACATATTATAATAGTTACAATTTGAATCAAAATTCAAAAAGACATCACTAAAGCCTAAATTTTCTAACAAAGATTTAATTTTATGAGACCATGAATTTACATTTCGGCTATTGCATTGTTCAACAAATAGTCTATACATAGGCATATCTTGGTTTTTCATGACTTTTATCCAATATTTTAATGCTCTCTCTTTCATGATAACAGACAATGGAAAACGACCAAGTTCTCCAAAAACAGCCAAGTTTGGGGTTTGATTACGCACACCTAAGACATATTTACAAAATCGTAAATGAATTTTATCTATTTCTTTAAAATCGTATATTCCCCAAATATCAGACGCATACAATAGAATAGGTGCAACCATTGTATCAAAAAAGTGATAATTTCGTTCTAACATCTAGATTAATCCTACTTAATAGAGACAGCAAATTGCTATATGCCCTTAAGGCTTGATCAGAGAGAGTCTTTACAGCGTTTTTCATATTACCAGTGTATGTAAAGTTTACACCTAGATAGCAAAAATTATCGACAATTTCTAATTTCTCACCATTAACAAACCATTCAAATGCATGATTTTGTTTTCGTTTTTCAAAAATGCAGACTTTAGTCTTTTTAACATTTATCTTAAGGCCCCATTTAATAGAATAATTATAAATACAATCTAGCTGTGCTTGTAGAGTATCAGCATTTGTTGTGAATAAAACGATGTCATCCGCAAAGATTAACATATACATAGACAACTGATTTAAATCATTCTCTGTTAGGTTGTTGAAATCTATACAATTTCTAATATCGTTTAAAAACAAGATAAACAGTAGAGGCGAGAGTGGTTCCCCTTGTTTTAAGCCAATAGTGACGTCAAAAAAGTCGGACATTTTCATATTAGAAGTTAATTTAACACATGACTTAACACTTGCGTATATAGACTTTAACATTGTAATGACTTTACAATTAATACCTGAATTACAAAGTTTTGCCCATAAAGCTTCACGAGTTATAGTATCAAACGCCTTTTCATAGTCTATAAAGGCACAAAATAATTTAGATTTATTATACAAAGCATTTTGAATAATTGTATGTAATAAAAATATACAGTCACTAGTGCTACGATTATCTCTAAATCCAAACTGAACATCGTTAAAAACATCATTGGCTTCGCACCATTTATTAATTCTATTTCTTAGAGTTAGTGAAAATATTTTTGCTAATATGTTAACAAGAGTTATTCCCCTGTAATTATTTGGGTTCGACTCATCCCCCTTTTTAAAGATGGGTATAATTACACCTTTACACCATGATTCAGGGTATCTTCCCGAGTCGTATATTTTGTTAAAGATAGAAACCAAATAAAGAGTAATAAAATTATTCGAGTCAATGAAAAAATCAGCAACATTTTTATCATAATCACAACTCTTATGTCTATTTAAACTACGAATTACTTTGGATACTTCCTCAGCTGTAAATGGACAATCGAGTTCATCTATACGTAAGTTCTCTGCACTACCAATATTCTCGTTATCCGACATAAAATCATCTTGCAAAGTGTTGGATAACTTTTTAAAATACTCGGCAAACTCATTTTAGCTAATATTAACAGAATCTGGCATGTTTTTATTCTTGTACTTTTTAATATATTTCCAGAACTTACGTGGGTTTCTTTTGCTTAAATCAGCTAGTTTGCTTTTATCCGTGTAATAAAATTCTCTTTTTGCCTTTCTTTTAATACTGGTAAAAGCACTCCTGCTAGAGAGGAACTTCAATCTGTTTTCTTCAGATGGATTTATTTTAAATGCTCTTTTATCATTACAAAAAGACTTTTTAGCCTGTTTACATCTATCATCAAACCATGGGGACTTCTTAAGTATCTTTTTATGGGGACGCACAGTAAATGTTTTACCATGTAATTGGTAGGAAATATCAAAAATTATAGTTTTCAGATTATTTATACAGGTGTCTAAGTCCGAATCGTCAGACTCTAGCTTGTTTAAAATTTCATCAAAAATATGTTTATTCTCGTTAAGTACGTCATTTAATACCATAGGATCATTATCTTCCCAAAAAATTTTATCATATGTCAAAACATCATTCTGATAAAAAAACATATCCTCACAATTTAAGCTAAACTCAATCGGACAGTGATCCGAAAATTCAGTTAAATCACATACTTTCATATTTGAGATACTGGCAAAATTATTGTAGCTTGTAATTAGATAATCCACCACGCTTGCGGCCTTCTTATTACGGGACGTATTATAACATGTAAAATTACCCTTTTCAAGCCGTCCATTCACAATGCTGACGTTATTTTCCTTACACAAAGACAACAATTTTAACCCGAAATTGTTAACGTGACTGTCTTGCGAAACTCGTAATGGTTTATTATTTACCGCTATGTCCTCAAAAGGCATGTGAACATAACGGTCAAGATTAATGTTATTGACAAAATCAGGTTGTTGACCTGTTCTAGAGTTAAAATCACCTGTCACATAAACATCGCCAAAATTACTGTATCTCCTGATATCATCATTTATTTGTTCAAAAAAGTCAAAATTATACAAACTTGACAATCTATTTTTATACACTTTTGAGTCTTCAGGGGGTACATAACAGGTACAGAAATACAAATCATTCAACGAACCAAAATATTCTTTCAATAACTTGAACCATACGATACCTTTGTCATTTAAACTTACACGTTCTATTTTCTTAAAATATTTTTCTTTATAGTAGATAATTACACCACCACTAAACCTTTTCGCTTTACGATTATATTTAGGTCTCGGACATGTAAAAGAACAGTAACCATTAATATCGATATTACTTGTCGTAGAGTTCCATGTCTCACTGAAAAGCTTAAGTTAAATGTCAAAATTGTTTATATAACGCAAGAAGTCACTATCATCTAATTTGTTTGCAAGCCCTTGTATATTCCAAAGAAGGAAATTTAACCGCCCTAACAATCAAAAGAAATTTTAGAATAACTGGAAACGTGCAATATGTTTCTTAAAATTCTCTCCAATTTATATATGATTTCAGAGAACTATAATTTGAGTGAGAAGTGTACTGTATTTACAAGACTGAAAATTCTTTTGACGTGATCCCACCAAAGAAAAAATAAAGAATGAATAAAAATGACTAGATTGAAACTGGAAATGCTGAAAAAATCCAATACATTACGACAAGCGGATTTAAACTAAATAAAACCGTTTACCGATCAGAGGAGGCGAAACAAGGGAGAAAAAGGTTAGATCTCAATAATTAACCGATTTAAAAGAAACAATACAATCGCCTAAATTAGAATTACGTTGGCAATAATTCGATTGAAACTAGTGCCTGATATCTTTGGCCACGCCGGTATTTTATGTATTTACACAAGAATTTGTATTTCTATTAAATGTATCAAAATGTGTATGATTTAGTTAATATAATTACTACAGTGTTGTTTATATGACATAAACCATCTGCATTTATTCTTACAACGATGTCATCGTGAAAACGATTTTGCCATGGAAGAAATATTATCATGGAAAATCGCCTTGACAAATTGCTATCAAACTTTCTTTACTAGTGGATATGAATCTGTTGATGTCAAGGCTATGTATTTACGACAATCTTTACAAGCAGTAAAAAGATCCAAAATCATCAGTCATTATTCATTTTCTAGTTTCAATAATGAATCGATACTTTCAGAACACTCAGTGAAGGTGTAAAATGTTCTTTAGGAGCATTGTATGAAAGTTCTTTCAGAGCACCGTGTGAAAACGCTTTGATCTTATATATCGATACTTTCTCAACATTGTGTGAAAGGCTTTGTTCTTATAAATCGGTACTTTCTTAAAAGTGTAGCAAAATGCTGTTGATATTTGCTGTTGATATTTTCTGTCTGTCAACAAAACACGGATATGAATAGGCATTTTCTAAGAACGCAGTTCTCCCAAACGAATCTCAACAGCATATAATTCATGAACAATTAAATAAAATGTTTTGGTTTTAAATGCTGATACTTTCCGAGCAAAGAAAGCAATATCGTTGTTTTCTATACTAGAGTTGTATGAATAGTGTACCAAATATACCACATCGTTGTGAAATATCTTTACTGTTTGAAAAAAAATGTTTATGTACTTCATACGTACTATTTTGATTCTATGCATTGATATTTCATGACCGCAATTCAAATACGCTTTGTTTCAATGCAATGATGTTTTGTGAACACCATCATTTTTTTTTCTGTGTATCGATATTCCATGACCGCAATACAAATACGCTTTGTTTCAATGCAATAATGTTTCATGAACACCATCAAAACTTTTTTCTGTGTATCGATATTTCATGACCGCAGTACAAATACGCTTCGTTTCAATGCAATAATGTTTCATGAACACCATCAAAACTTTTTTCTGTGTATCGATATTTCATGACCGCAATACAAATACGCTTTGTTTCAATGCTATATTTTATGAACACTCTCTAAAACAGTCTGTTTCTGTGCGTTGACATTTCATATACAGCCGACCGTAATGCTTCGTTCTTATGTATTGTATTTTATAAGAGCATGCGTTATATAAAAAAAGCAACTCAGCTTCTATGTATTTTATGAATTTACATGAACGTTGAACCGAAGTGCTTTGTTTCTTTATGGTAATATTCATGAAGATTAACAATGAACAAAAAATATAATTATTTCGATATCGGCCCACTGCTATTACGGGTTCCCGTGCTTTTGTGTTTATGTATTTATATCATTAATTCATGCACACTTTGGAAACGTTTAATGAATTCTTCATTCGATGATATAATTGTATCTAATATTCCAATGTATATTAAAGTTATTTAAGAACTGTGATATTTGACATTAGTTAATTGTGGCAGAACCAGTACATCAAAAGTAGTACATGTTGGGTGTCAAAACATAGCAAATGTTTGCAAGAAAGCTACCTGATTAACCACGACATTACTCGGCTCAAACTGTCGAAACTACGAGTATAAAAATATTTTACTATGAACTCACTTTGACATTTGCCAGTACTGCTATCTAGCCTGAATCCTTCTGAGCATGCGCAGACTGCGCTCATGACTGTCGTCAGACACATCTGATCACAATTTAATTCAGCACAGTGATCTGTAAAGTCAAATATTGAATAAAATGTTTTACAAATGCTTTCAAATCATGTTTCTACTCTGTCACCAATTCTTAAAAAGGTATAGTACAAATATTATCCTGGATGAGATGATGTGTCATGCGCTAAATTCGGATCCTTAGCTCAAAGGTCAAGGTCATCCTTGGAGGTCAAAAGCCAACATGACTTTTTTCCTGTCCGGTCTGTAACTTAACAATCCTTTAAGGGATTTTAATATTTATTGGCAAAAATGTACCCTATAGTAAGACAACATGTCATGCGCAACACTCAGGGCCCTAGCTCGCAGGGCAAGGTCACACTTAGAGGTCAAATGTCTATAAACTTGTCTCATGCAATACTCTTATCCCTAACTCAAGATCAAACTTATAGTCAGAGGTCAAATGTCAATTAGTGTTTTCTTTCTTTCTGGTCCATAACTCTGTCATTTGTTAAGGGATTTTAATATTTCTTAGCACGAATGTTCCCAATTGTGAGACAATGTCTCATGTGCAATAACCGGACCCAGTCAATGTCACACTTGAAGGTCAAAAGTCAACACTGATCTTTTTTCTGTAAAATATTTTGATAAAAGCTGTATCAAATGGACCAAATTAAAAAAGTGTTTATTTTTCATAATTACTTCCCTTTAATATAATGATTTATTACATTTTGTCCAATATTTTCCCACCAATTTAAAAATGAAATGTTATCAAAATTGATACTAAATACAATTTTATATTCAAAGATGTATTAAGCAAGCAACAACTATATATTTTTTGTATATACAAATTAAACCAGCTGCTGTGCAAAAACGTATTGTATATATAGTACAATATTGTTTAAACGTCACTGACAGATATCAGATCATTATGTTATACTACTGTAGAGGAAATTATTTGCCTTCCAGTAGGGAACTTAGCATTGCATGGTAATACTTCATTCAAATGTTTTGCCTATAATTGTAAAAAAAAAGTTTTGAGAAACAGTGCTTTCAGAATTATAGTATTCACTCAAAAAGAGGTAACTGATTATATGAGCGTTAACTTTCTTCTGTTTTATTTAGAATTATTTAGCACATGTTTTATGCACAGGTTTCGACAGAAAGAACATACGAAGTTTTTGGCAGACATTAACAACCCAAATTCATATAATCACCTTTATCTGTACGTGGCTGCGTCTCCTCACCATATACTGCAATCCCATAGATATCTTGCGGGTAAAATGTAATAATATCAGCCTCCATTTTACCCTTATCAGGACCTAGAGTCCTATTCAGTGTATATAAGTAACCATCGTATATATCGCTTACATATAACACTGTCTGAAAAATAAAGTATCTGAGCCATGAGATTCGACACACATTTTCTTGCAAAAGTGTACAAGTGCCAACACATGATTATTTGTCGTTAAAGTATTTTTATTTACATTCTAATGTATAATGTATAAATATATAATAAAGGAGTACCAAAAATAGAAACAAAATTATTCATTTTAAGAAGCATTTAAGCTTTATAAAAGAACTTGTGGTGAACGGAAGCCAAATTAGCACAAAAGTTATATTGGACAAAATAATGACGTCGTTTAAACCTAGTCACTTTTTTTACTCACCCACAAAATTGACACTGGTTCGCTATGCCAATGTAATTTATTACCATACAATAAATAAAAAAAAGAACATTTTGCAAAATAACTGTATGATCTCAAATAGATTTTTTAAAAACAAAAAACCTATCAGATACAACATGCTTAGAATAGTTTGTTTGCTATCAATAAAATTACTACAAAAGGTAGTACTCTTCTACGACTTGCTGAAATAATTTATTTGAGAAACAATGTTGGCACTGTAGCTTACCCTGAATAGCGCCATATCATATAAAATAGTTCTTGTAAGTGTTCTTATCTTATCGATACGTTGACCACTGTATGTAGTGGTCAGTATTGCATCGACATTTTTGTCTATCCAGTAGATCCTCTGCTCAACAGTGTCTACTTCAAGAGATGATGGGTTTTTCGTAAGGTTTGCAATGAGTATATGTCGCGAACTTCCGTCTAGATTTGAATATTCTATCCTAGGATACACGCCGACGTCAGACCAAAACAATAACCTGTAAACGATTTTGATCACTTACTAAAATTCTTTATTTCGGTGCACTTTGTTGAGAATGACCAAATAATAATACCTGAGCAAAGACAGACCGGTACAGCACGTGTCACGGAGAGTTTTATTTTCTGGAAGTTTTAAGCAGTGTGCATATGTATTGCTATTATAAGCATGGCAGTTATTTGATTTTTGGTAAGGATAACGCTCGGAGAGCATATACACGAAACGGTGTTTAAACAGCGCGTGTTCACTTTGTTGACACACGTTTACTCACCTACTGAAATTAAAAGATCAGGGTAGACTTCCCGGACGCGTAGCAAAAACAGCTAGAGCCATACATCGTACAATGGGCCCCTTGACAAACAGAACTGTAGTGGAAAGAAGTTTGGAAATCCCGAACCCAGTACATTTTAATAATAATTAAGACGAGAGGATCATTGTGGACTTGCTTGAACAGTTTTTGTAAAGTGTCATGCTAAGAAAATATTTGTGAAATTATTTTGAAATATAGGCAGTGTTTTATCACAGGAAGATACTTTAAAGCTTCCGCTAGATAACTACGAGGGGGTAATGACATTATGCGTTTGTGTTTGTGCGGCTCTCAGGAGGTGGATATGGTACTGATGGCACTAGAAACTAAGATAAAATCTATGCTTCCAAAGGATATTTTTACAGCAGCAGTTTTTTAAGTTATGTGTGGTGGTTGTAAGAAGTCTGTCTAAAATTGCTTTTAAAATTGCAATATTTTTTCGTTTGAGATCGATCAAAGAAAACATTCATTTTTGCTTTTATAGAATACTGTTTAATTAAGGTACTTCTGCAAGTTCGAATCGAAACTTTTTGTACAATTTGATTAAACTCTGATTTTTCAAAACTTTGAATACAGTCAAACCTGTATACAAAGACAACCTTCGGGAGAGCCAAAATTTGGTCTTTGTTGGGAGGTGGTCTTTATTCATAGGTTAAAGTACAATGTAAATGTTAAAATGGGAAACAAAACATGTGGTCTTTAGAGAAAGGTGGTCCCTGTTCAGAGGTAGTCTTTAACACAGGTTTGACTGTATACCTAGAAAATTCAGAAAATAAAAAAGATAGGGTCGTGTGCTTGATTTTTTTGCTAGACTGATTTGAAACATCTGGACCTCACGCAATATTTCATAATGGTAGTATATGGGGAAATCATAACTTTTATAACATTTTTGCGAATAAATATTTTTGTAAGATGTAGATTTTGATGAATCTTCTCAGAGTTATAAATAACCACATGGTCTATAATTTGGTGAAATCAAAATGCTCATCTTTGAGATATTTGACCATGATTAAAGCGGATCGGACATTTCACGCCGATTTTCAGACATTATTTTGAATTGTTTAACATGTGTTTTAATGTTATATTTTGACTTTAGAAGTATAGCAATAATGTCATTGTGATAAATTTATTCACAGGTTTTGATTAATTGATAAAATGATTTTCATTTCCGGACGCCGAATCCAGACTTTATTCTACGTTTTCAGGATAAATGACATTACGCCATCACTTCCGGTTTATCAAACGTGCATAATAACCTTAAGCCGGTAATCGAAAGCGTGAGAGGTGATGCCCAATTCATTACTACTCATGAAGTGGAATCAATTAAACTTAGTATGTTATTATATTGCTGGCTTAGTTCTCTCCACAGAATGTATAGTGTTTTCAAGCTTAAAACTACTGTAATTTTCATTTTCAAGCGGCGGGATTTTAACTGAAAGTAAACGTATGCTAACAAGGTGATCATGTACTGTTATAACATTTCTTTAGCTTCAGTTATGAGACTGAATCTATTGAGACAAACGGCTCACTGAGACAACAGTCATTTGATTTAACTGGTAACTAAATTTATACTGAAGAAAACGTTAAGGCACTATGTTTCATGTTATTGCATCTGCAGAGTATCTCATCTTAGGATTCTGTAAATGTTTTAACACGAAAATTCATAAAATATGGAAGTTTGAAATTGTTTTGGAAACATCAGTATTGTTACCCTTTAAATGGATCTACCGCAATAGCCGTAGGTGCTTCTAGATGTTTGTCAACAATGATTTTATGATAGCCCATCTTCAATTTGTCATTCTGTCCTGGCGCGGCTACAATCCAACGAAATGCTGTATCGGCCCAATACACAGTATGAGACAGCCAATCAACAGCTAATTGTATATTTCCTCTCGAAACTCCAATGCGCATATAGTCGATTTTAATATCCTTCAATTGTTCATTAAAGCCTGTTCCAAAAGCCATTCCGCTGCAAACAAATTGTAATTGAACTGACACTTTTGAAGTAAATATTATATCAACCATAACACAGAAATGCTTACAAAGTATGTTCCTAGTAGACAAGGTTTGAAATCGTCAGAAAATTCTGAATGTCGTTATTTTGTTCTATAATCAAGTGCAAAACATTCAATGACAGAAATGTCTGTACTATTGGTACAAAACTGTAGCAAGAACTACCGGTAGCGTTATGCAAAAGTAAATCACATGATACATTCAAAAGGGATCTTAAGACACCGTATTTTAGAGACTTCATGGCATTTTTATAATTTTTCTGATAATTGTTTTATATGCAATAACAGCAGGTGTTATTTTCTACGTTTCTTTCATTATTTTTTAAACTTTGTTAATGTACAATGCCATTTATTATGTCATTGCATAGAAATAGGCTTTTAATTTCACTTTCATAATATACCTTTATATTTGTACTTGCCGAATATTTCAAAACTTAACACCAACTATGATAAAAACATATTGTATATATCAAAATATCTAGAATCCAATGTCAGCTATTATCACACGACTATTTCTAGAATAAAATGGCAAGCAATGTTCTATCAATATTTCTACGTTAAAATGGTAACTCTAATCATATAGGCCTTATTACTTTATCATTGAATAGCAAGCATGGTTTGTGACAATCATGATTTAAATGATATGATCAAAATATTATTTCTAGGAGTAAATGGCAAGTATGATTGTATTACTATTTCTTAGAGTGACCATGGTTTCTACACTTATTGTAAAACTAAAAAGTAATAATAACTTAATGTTACTTTTAATAATTAAAAGGCAACTATGGCTTCTTCTTTAATTAAAGGGCAACTGTAGTTTTATGATTATTTCTAACATTAAGGCAAGGCCATGACTTCATGACTACTTCTGGGACTGAAAAGCAACATTATTATAACAATGTTTAAAACTATGTTCACACTGAGATTAAAACTGTGCCATTTCCACAGAAAAATAACTTTATAAAATACAATAGCAACCATAGGTTAGCATATCATACACTTAAACTGAAATGATAGTGTCCGTAAAATGAAAAATTAAGTGAAGTACTGCACAGTAAAAACTGGTTCAACCTTAAAAAGAAGCAAATAAAATGTCACACCTGGAATAGTAATCGTGCATGAAGACAGTTTTCGTCCAAAAATCGACACTTATACTTCGCATATTTGTATCTGGATTATTGTACTTCATTTCTGGAATGTCTGGGGTTATGGCGTCATCATATCCAGCATCTTCACCCGTGACATTCTCGTAGCCCGGATAAGACTGTAAATGTCTCAGCTTGCCTTTGTACCTATCAGCCCATGAATAATACGTCGTAAGAATAAGGCCGCGATCTTTAATAAAGAAAGCATTATAATTCACTGATACATGTAAACAAGATGGCCCTAGGTCGTGAGAAACACACCATAACACAACATAACTGTGTAAACATGTTTGACCTAGTGATTTCATGGGAAAAAAATTCTGACCAATTATCATTAAAATTGTAGCAAAAATCTTGAGTATAAGTAAGTATTTTCTTTGATTTGACCTAGTGACCTAGTTTTTGACCCCAGATGACCAATATTTGAACTTGACCTAGATTTCATCAAGGCTATCATTCTGACAAAATTTCATGAAGATCAATTGAAAAATACAGCCTCTATCGCATACACAAGTTTTTTTATTTGACCTAGTGACCTAGTTTTTGACCCCAGACTACCCATATTTTGAACTTGACCTAGATTTCATCAAGGCAACCAAACTTTATGAAAATCCAGTGTAAAATGCAGCCGTTATTGCATACACAATCTTTTTCCTTGATTTGACCTAGTGACCTAGTTTTTAAACCCAGATAACCCATATTCGAACTTGACCTAGATTTCATCAAGATAATCATTTTGACAAAATTTCATGAAGATCAGTTGAAAAAAATAGCCTCTATCGCAAACAAAATGTTTTACTTCGATTTAACCTAGTGGCCTACTTTTTGTCCCAGATGACCCATATTCAAACTTGACCTAGATTTTATCTAGGCAATCATTCTGACCGAATTTCATGAAGATCAATTTGAAAAATACAGCCTCTATTTTATTTGATTTGACCTAGTGACCTACTTTTTTGACCCCAGATGACCCATAATCAAATTTAACCTAGATTTTATCAAGGCAATCATTTTGACCAAATTTCATGAAGATCAATTGAAAAATACAGCCTCTATCGCATACACAAGGTTTTTCTTTGATTTGACCTAGTGACCTAGTTTTTTGACCCAAGATGACCCATATTCAAACTTGACCTAGATTTCATCAAGACTTAATTTCAGGAAGATCAATTGAAAAATATAGCCTCTATCGCATACACAATGTTTTTCTTTGATTTGACCTAGTGACCTAATTTTTGATTCCAGATAACCCATACTCAAACTTGACCTAGATTTCATCAATGCAATTATTTTAACCAAATTTCATGAAGATCAATTGAAAAATACAGCCTCTATCGCATATACAAGATTTCCTTTGATTTGACCTAGTGACCTAGTTTTTGATTCCAGATAACCCATATTCAAATTTGACCTAGATTTTATCAAGGCAATCATTCTGACCAAAATTCATGAAGATTAATTTAAAAATACAGCCTCTATCGCATACACAATGTTTTTCTTTGATTTGACCAAGTGACCTAGTTTTTGAAACCAGATAATCCATTTTCAAACTCGGTCTAGATTTCATCAAGATTATTATTCTGACTTTAATTCATGAAGATTAATTGAAAACTACAGCCTCTAGCGCATACACAATGTTTTTCTTTGATTTGACCTAGTGACCTAGTTTTTTTTTTATCCCAGATGACCCATTTTCAAACTCGGCCTAGATTTTATCAAAGTAATCATTCTGACTTAAATTCATGAAGATTAATTGAAAAATACAGCCTCTATCGCATACACAAGGTTTTTCTTTGATTTAATCTAGTTACCTAGTTTTTGATCCCAGATAATCCATTTTCAAAATCGGCCTAGATTTCATCAAGATAATCATCTAACCAAAATTCATGAAGATTAATTAAAAAAAAAATACAGTCTCTATCGCATACACAATTTTTTTCTTTGATTTGGCTTAGTGACCTAGTTTTTGATCCCTAGATGACCCATTTTCGAACTCGGCCTAGATTGTATCAAGGTAATCATTCTGACCAAATTTCATGAAGATCAGTTGAAAAATACAGCCTCTATCGCATACACAAACTAAATGTTGACAGACAGACAGACGACAGACGACGGACGCCGGACATCGAGCGATCAGAAAACTCACCTCAGTACGGAATCCTGTTTCCGCCATCGACTTTCCGACTAGACAGATACGCGAAAATTTGAAATTAAGCATCTAATTTCAACTTTTCGCGCTAAAAATTTACCGCGAAAAGTCGAAAAATTGAAGTTTTTAACACGACAATTGTCGTGCAAACGTCAACTTCTCGATCTAGAATCAAGCGCGAAAAGTAGAAATTTAAAAGCCTAAACTTCAACTTCTCGCGCAAAGATGTCCCGCGAAATGTAGAAATCTTGAAGTTTTTGACCCGAGAATTGTCGGGCAAACATCAACATGTCGACCCATAATCTAGCGCGAAATGTTGAAATTAAGTGGCCTATCTTCTACTTTTCGTGCCAGTTCTTTGGCCGATATTTTCGCGATGTTATCGCATAAGTTTCGGACTAACTAACTAACTCTAACCCTAACCCTAACCCTAAACTAAGTAACTCTAACCCTAACCCTAACCCTAGAACGAAAAGTCGAAATTTAAGCGATAATATCGCGAAATTATCGGCCAAAGAACTGGCACGAACAGTAGAAGTTAAGACTTAAATTTATACTTTTCGCCCTACAAATTCAGTCGATAAGTTGACATTTGCACGACAATTGTCGCTTTACAAACTTCGACTTTTCAACTTTTCGAGGAAATATCTTAGCACGAGAAGTTGAAATTAGCTCTCTTAATTTCTACTTTTCGCGCTTGATTATAGGTCGAAAAGTTGATGTTTGCACGACAATTGTCGGGTCAAAAACTTCAAGATTTCGACTTTTCGCGTTAAATTTATAGCACGAAAAGTTGAAATTAGATGCTTAATTTTAAGTTTTCGCGTATCTGTCTAGTCGAAAAGTCGATGGCGGAAACAGGATTCCGTACCTCAGCATTGCTCAGGTGAGCTTAAAAAAAACCTGAGTACTAGGGCGGGGCCAATTTTGATCTGGGGCATGATTTAAATAAATTTCGTACAGGACCACTCGACAATGTCACATACTAAATATTTAAGCTTTAGTCTTAGAACTTAGGACAAGACGATTTCAATGCTTTTGCAATTTTAGCTCTGCCAGTCATGATATTTAACCAACCGGATTCATTTGAACATTATAAGAGCCCAGAGTACAGATGGGTGGACGGACGTTCGGGCGGCGGAAATGCAGCGACCCAATAAGTCCCGTCATAACAACAAAAGATTTCAAGACTTTATGTATTGTTTCGAAATTTTTGAAAAGAAGGCTAATCTTTTTGTTTCCGAAGTTTACATATGATCTTTATTGCACCGAAAGCACTCAGTCCGACGCTGATCTTAAGTGATATGCGGTATAACGTTTCAAATATTCAGGTTATTGTGCTGATCTAAACTTTTTTGACTGCCATGTACCTTTTCCACTCAGTATGGATAATTGCCAATTCACGTTATACGCTTTTCATAACTGTCAGTACCAGCTGAAAAATCTTTCTATACCATCAAGAAATTTAATGCACCAGTAAGTATGACCCGATAGTCAAATATCACGGGACTTCGTATGTTTGCGTATGTTTTTAACCGGAACAAGTTAAGATTTTCACAAGCTGATTAGGTTCAATTATGAACAACAAATATTTTTTATGTCTAATTGTCACTGATAGATGTGGAAAATGCATAATGATTTAAAATGTCTTTAAATTTGCTTGAGAGAAATTATTGCTTACAAGTGCTTTATTTTATTTTAAAACATTAGATTATCAGATTATGAAATGATGAAAAGGTTAATCTCTGGCTAAGGATATAAGCGTGAAAAGATGTTTTTACTTTTCAATTTATCATAATAAATCGTGTAAAAACTTTGAGCGATCAAAATTTGTGATTCTAGGTTTTTCCAAATACATGTTTTATTAGGGTTAAAGTCATACCGAACCAAGTATTTGTCATATTGTTAGTCAAGCTATTGATGGTAGAAGGAGAAGCCAGGTCCATTATTTCATCATGGGCGGCATTAAAGACACGTATCCCTTTAGTCTGTATTTCATTTAGTTTAGAGTCTGAAGGATACTCGAGTGTAACTGTATAATGTAACCACCCGTATAGTTATCAGCTGTTCCACAACCCTTTATGATTAAGCACACCATATGAGCCGCGCCACGAGAAAACCAACATAGTGCGTTTGCGACCAGCATGGATTCAGACCAGCCTGCGTATCCTGTTCGCTTTCAAAGCCTATTGCAATTAGAGAAACTGTTAACCGAACAGCATGGATCCTGACCAGACTGCGCGGATGCGCAGGCTGGTCTGGATCCATGCTGGTCGAAAAGTCACTATGTTGGTTTTCCCGTGGCGCGGCTCATATATTGTAGCAATAGCGAACATCCTTGAAAAAATGATGTTTGCGACACAAGCAACGCTGCATTAAAATGTAATTTAAGGAGGGACAGTAAGTATTAAATTTGCACATTAGTTGTCAAAAAACGCAAAAAGACAAGCTTTAAATAGAAATCATAACCAGTGCACCCAATATTGCATTTTGTTTCGCAGCACCGGTACAAATAAGGTAAATTTGGTTGAGAGTTTTGATTTATGAGCTGCAATTTATTATTTGCAACGATATGAAAACTATCCAAACTTCAAATCTAGATATACACTCAGTTCCAAAAGAAAGTGTGCACTTAGTTTTCTGTTATTTTTTCTCGATTATTTTCATGAAAACTTATAATGTTTGGTACCAAAATTTAAATCAGTTCGTAAACAAATTGGTGTGCATTTTAGATTTTGAGTTATACCTGAGAGTTAGTGTATGAAAAAATGAAACAAAAACGTCGGAGAATTTTTTGAAATATTTAAACTTAAAAAAGTGCACACTTTCTTTTGAAACTGAGTATATATATGTGATATGAATTACAATTCATATAAGCTATTATGGTAATAAATTGTATATGTTTCGGTGAGAGCTTTCAATTTTCTCAAATTTATATGAATTCGTCAAATTGCATGTAAAGATGTGCTATCTGAATAGATTATTCAAATTCAATTTTTTTTTACTGAAACACTAAAACACTAAAAAGTATCTGAAACTTCCTTTTTTATCTTTGTTTAAGTCTGGAAACGAAAAACTGTAATAAATTTTGTAATGTCTTATAATATATTTGAAAATTCGTAAATATATGTTTTCCTCTAAATACAGCGCTTCGTATTTGTTAAATAACATAAAACGCCCATTCAATGTATAACGGTGTTGGATGTCGATGCAGGGGCAAGGATGTTGCAAAATTCATTTAATGAACAGAACCAGTCAATCAATCCAAGTCTGCTTTTATTTTGCTTGATTGCGTTTATGCCTCCACGGGATCTTCTTTATACTTTATCCTGCTAAATTTCTAGAATGAACTCGTCCATCTTTCAATTTGGACAATACCATTAACTGTTAAAAAGGGGTGCTTGCCAAAAAGATACTGACTGAATGGCGAACAGTGCAGATTATGATCAGACTGCACAGATGTGCGGGCTGATCATGATCTGCATTGACCGCTAACGCAGAATCAATCGTGTCCAGCATTATAAGGGTCAAGATTTTAGTACAGTTTTTAAATGTCATGCGGCGGCCGTTACATCTTTCCCCGTACTAGGAATCAGTGTGCTGTTATATTTTCTGACCATTCGGGATCATGGAGTCCATTCAATGTACATGTATGGTAAAATTGTGCTTAAACAGGTTCAAGAGGGTGTGAGTGGTGTTGCACTTCTCATAAACCGAGTATGCTGTTTGTTTGCAAGGGCGTAGGAGCTGGGGCGGCAGGGGCGGCACCCGCCGCCCCAATATTTCGAGGAACAGCGAAATGCCGAACTCGTAAATTTTTGAAAAGGCTAGGAAATATAATTGAGAATAAAAACGGCGGTCTTCTCTTGCCAATTGTCAATTTATCATGAAGTGCATCGGCGACTGATATTTACACAGAATCCTGTCATATCGCTGACACCTTGCTGGATCACCTTGATGACAGGGTATTGTACAAAATTGATAAACCGCAACGTGGACCAAGGTAGCTATACTTTCACGCCCCGCAGACTCGGAATATAGGCGAAACATTAATAAATGAAACTTAATTCGTATTTAATTGCTTACTGCCGAACAGATTATAGACACTTGCAATATTAATGTTGTGTCTCAAATTCTGCCGGAAAAAAGGTAGTTTCTACATAAACATGGAAATTACCTTTATAATGCCATTTAATGACTAAAATGTCATATGGATTGGATTACGCCTTTAATCAGGGTCTTGTCCCCTACTTATATATTAATGGTTCTACCCTGGCAAGACGTTGTCCGTATCTAACATCGTACCACCATTACAGTGTTTAAACACATAAATAAGTGTGAAAACTTGAAAAAAAACGAGTAAGTTTAGCCCAAGAAGTCGCCAGATTGCACCATCCTACTCTAGCTTTATATAATTTTTCCCGGTGCCACCACGGATCCCGTTGATGCTGGGGATAATATCAGGCCCGGATCTAGGGCCATACCAAGGGGTGGGGACGTGTTCCTCTCCCCCCCCCCCCCCTCCCCGCCCAGTCGGATGAGAAGTTACCTAAAATCATCAAAGATGTACCCTACTGTTTTGGAAAAGGAATAATATATTCTCAAAATTTACACTCAGAAACGCACCAGAGGTCACCATTTCACAAATATTTCAAAAATTTCAAGGGAAAGAGCCCCTGGCCCCCTCCCCAACCATCAAGAGGGGAGTAACTAAATTTAGACCTAAAATGTATCAGAGGCCGCCACTTCATGCCTGTATTTCAAAAATTTCCAGGGGGAGAACCCCCTGACCCCACCCATAAATTGAGGGTAGTATCCCCACCAGTATATGCACCTGAGGCCACCATTTCATACCTGTATTTCAAAAATTTCCAGTGTATTAACATGAGCAGAGGCTCCCCCTCAAGTACCTACCCGCTATCGGAGCTACGCGCCTCGGCCATCCAGTTAAATATTTCTGGATCCGGGCCTGAATACCCCTTCCCAATACCCCATCCGCCGCCCCAATGCTCAAATCGTCCCTACGCCCCTGGTTTGGTTTTATGTTTCCAAAGAATCTTTACAAATGATTTTATTCCCTCGTCCCCCGAGCTCGAACACATCGGGAGAAACTTATAACTGACAGGCCGTGATAGTTTTAGGAAGTCATGCACTTCCTACTTTACATTTTTGTGTACTTGTAGAAATTTATGTAAACAACCGAATTTAAGAAAAGTGACTTGCTTAAATGACTCTATTATGGCAAACCGACTAGATTAACTGATTGAATTTAGTAAAATCGACTGGATATCTTATATAGTGTTAAAACTGCGTTAAAGAGTGTTTTACCTATCAAATAAAGAAAGACAACTATTGAATCAAATCAGATAACATGATCTTTTCTATTTACGTAACTTTGAACTGTTTTACAGCGAAACTCGGGTGCATTGCCGAGATATATTGTGTTGAACTGTTTCAATTTAACCCTTAGCCTGCTGTAGGCGAATTTAACAGCCTTTGCAAACAGCTTGGAACCAGATCAGACGCCGATTAAATCGGCGTCTGATCAGGTTCCAAGCTGTTTGCTACTCTGACAATATTTCCTCCAATTTTGGAGCAAATTGAATGAACTTTACAATTTTAGCAGACGACATTTCCAGCAGACGACAATTTATCTAGCATGCTAAAGGTTAATATGTTGATTTAACCCGGACAATCGTCTTCAATTGATATCTTATCTCAAGTGAATGGCCGCTGCGTATGTGAAATTAACACCCCTTCAAATACGCGTGACTGACCACAGTTACGGATTTTTTCAAAATGTTCATGTTCGATAACTCTGATAGCCTAGACAGTGTTAAGTTATGGATTATTCTATCAATTTTACACAAAACAAATAAGACGCTTGTTTCGTACAACAAACTGAGCAAAAAGCATTCTTACCTTTTGGCCACGGCGATGACGTCGGACTTTCTGTGACATCTTGTCCGAATCCGCTAGAAAACAAGCCGAAAACAAAAAGAATGCAAACACTTGCTTCCATTGTTGTAAATAAAAGTTGTAAAAAGTTCATGGATTTTCAAAATTCTTCTTCGTCTCGGTTTACTTGAACGTAATTATATTTGATGCTCTCACTTAATCTAGTCGAAATAACTACATGCGAAATCTCGTTGTGTTCATACACCTGTAGAATATGCAAAATAAACATTACATACGTCTCTGTGAAGCACATATTTAAAATGTTGTTAGTAGTAAGATTAGTTTGCATCAGATTTCACTCTATTCTTAGACAGGGTTTTATATTACATCTTCAGTCGCATAGTTAGGGAGCTGGTTGCACAATAAAAGGTACATATGGTTATGATTGGCAAAGACATTTTACCACCAAAGCGAATATGTACATGAAAATACGGTCTCTTGTGGAGATTCTTTTCACTTAGTTGAACGCACCATGGTAAAATGTTAGTTTCTTTCTCTTTCGAAAAAAAAAAATGTTTGTCTTAAAGGCTTACATATATTTCCTTACAAAGGTTTCGTATATGTAATTTACGTATGGGTGGTATGGATTCTGATGAAAATAGCTAAAATGTTGTCAGTATAAGTAAACCATATCTTGTAATAGTTGATTTGGCGCAAACTAAGGAATATATACAGAATATACTGATTTTGCATGGTTTTGTAATCGGAAAAAGTTTTTACTTTTTGTAAGTTAGTTAAACAAAAAGAAAGATAAGAAGAATGTCTGTACAGTAATCACTGATTCTAAAATTGAATGTATCCCTTACTTCTATTCTTTAACGTTACGTATATTCATAGAATACATTTAACATATCCGTTGCAGTAAAAATGGGTTTGTTTCAAACAACACAATGTAGATGAAATAGTAATGACAATGTAAGGCTTAAGTTGCCCAAAACATTTTGAACGAAATTTATAAACTTACAGGTACATTTTAATATTCACGGAAAACTGTATCAGTTTCTATCATTTCTTTGTTATGCATCGTAAAGTATATTTACGTGGGGCGTTCAATAAATGAACTATACACGGAGTATCATCATTTATTGAACGCCCCTCGTACAGTAACTGGTTTGCTTTTACTTCTTTAAAATGACAAAATAATCGTATAGGTAAATCATGTTCCTGAAAGTAGAAAAAGCGGACACGACGGAAATCTCGGTTTGATTGAGCCTGTCCATGGTCGGGAATGGAATTGCAAGTTCTGTAGAATTGCAAATTCCGTAGACCCGGGTTGAGCAGAGCTCAGTATTTATATATGTTACAAGTTCAATCAAATAGTTAAGAGACATCCGCAAATGAAACCATTTTAACCGAAAGCATCCTTGACAAATAGGAAAATATAACTACGCGAAAGAAAAACACCACAATTTTACGTCAATGCATTTGACAGAGTAAAAAATATTGACAGGATTCAGCAATTTGCAAGTATTCTGATAGCCAATAAAAGTTCCGTTCAGACCATGCTTTTACCTTTTTGGTGCAACAAAACCCTTAAATTTAGAATTCATCAACATTTCACAATCGTTGGTTAGTTGGTTTGTTTGTCAGATCATGCCAAAGCATGGAGAGAATTTAGTTCATGCGCATGAGTCAGAACCTTTCATCGAGAGTGAAGGGCACTGGTAAAGACACTTTGGTTAAGATTAACGTGTCTCAGTTATAAATTTGAGCAATGTAAGGGATTCTCCAGTGAGCGTTATACATGAGAAAAAGAGCGCTCCATTTGAGCACTGGCAATGTTATCCCTGCAATATGACAGATTTCTGTTTCTTGTCGGCTATGCTAGTGTATGGAAATATACATAATTTCGATCGTAAACATTTTAAAATTAGAAGCTTTCTAAATAAACTGCATATATGAGTTATGTTACTTTATATACTTGTTTTTTCTTGGAAAAGTTTATTTTGTATTCACGCCCACACGAATACAAGGAACTGCATCTTTGATATTTATAGGTTATTAACTTTGTATCGGGAAATATGCACGAGTTCTTTAGCGGAAATATTGCGCGACTTTAGGAGCGCAATATTCTTCCGCTAAAGAACTCGTGCATATTTCCCGATGCAAAGATAATAACCTTTTTATTACATACGCATCTACACGTATAAATATTATGTAAATATCATACATATGTTCAATAGCCTGAATAGGATATATAAATGTAAACTGTATTTGTTATCAGATAAAACGTAAAACTATCATCTCTTATTATAAGTGATGACAAGAGTCTAAATACAGTTTCACACCCGTTAAAGTTATTTCATTCATTATTTTTGCTGAGAAGGAACATTTATCATCCATCCAAACGTTCATACTGTCAACTATTGTCTCGGAGTTACGTGCTTTTAAGCCAATAGCATTTGTTCGATCATTTTAATTTCAGACAATGCAACGCCATTCATCTTCTTTCGCAATTGATTTTACACTTATTTTACTTACACTTATTGACTAGACATAGCTTATATTACTTTTAGGAACTCAAGTCCTTTTTTAAACTTACCACCCATCTACTGATTTATTGTCTCTTTTTAAATGCAGATTAAGAATCAAGGTAAGATGTGTCTTTTAGTTAAGGAAATGTATCTTATAAACACATGTTTTCTTGTTGCACAAATTACAGTGAACCAGAAACAAAATGAGTTGTTTTTTTTATATTTTCAGTCGAAAATATAGATGCGCATACGCGTAGGATATTTTGACAGTTTGGATAGCTAATTTTAGTACAACTCTTTACATACCTTTTTCCTGAATAATTTCGTCGGTTTCGATGTATCCCCTGGCAGTTTTATTTATTTTCCAAATTAGAAATGCATTCAATAGTCGTTGAAATCGGGGTACATAGCACTTTTATTCAGTATATGAGCTATTTCCACAAGCTGTTTTGTATTTTGCGCTCCTCCTGTGAAAAAGGTTACTGTTTGTTTAGTATAATGGTATAACAAACGTTTCTATGGTGATATATTTTGTAGTTTCTGTATGTGAGGACAGTTCCCTCTCCGATGGAAACATAATAGGAACTTGTTCTAAAGCAATTGTGGTGTGTGAGTTTTATAATGAATGAATAAAATATGCAAAAACCACCTGAATAGTCACCACCATATGAAATTCAGGCGTCAGGAGGAAAAATATGGTTCCGTACATGAAACTTAACGGGAAAGAAACGTATGTAATAAGATCGATATCTCCATAGACAAGGCTATATTTAATCATTGATGTGAAAAGTATATATTGTTAAAACGTTTTCTCTTTAAGGGACATTCTTCGATGATTGTATATTTGGTAAATGTTTCAAAACTGGCTAAAAGTAACAAATTTATATATACGTCTTAACACTTTACCAAAATTGTAGCTATGATGTTTCAGTTCCAACGAGGTACAAAATGGCAGATTTAAGTGACTTTTAAATATACTTTCAATTTACATGTACAAAATGATGATATGTTTTATAACTACTTTTAACCTATCTATAAGGAGCACGTGAACACCAACTCAAAAACAAAATACATATTTACAAATTGTACAAGAAAATTGTGATATCAATTTCTGTATTTAAGACCTATTTTATTTTATAATATGATGATAAATCGATTATGATACATCGATTATATTACTGTGTAACATGAAAATCCCATTTGAGTTGAAATATTAAATATTATCGGTTTAATCACTCTTTCGCGTATATTTAATAATAGATGCTACATCTAGCAACACTGAATATCTCACTGGACATCGGCAACAATCAATCGTTAAAGAACTTAAATATTACCATTTACACTCTAAACGCGATTTAATAAACATTAGAAACCCAGTTACCAACTTTTTGGCGACTTCGGTGACCCGCTCGTAATTTTGATATGACCTACACGTGCGTGTGCAAAGTTCCCCTTCAGAACAATAGTACAAATTAAAATCTTCCCTGTGAAAATGTCATCATTTAACAATGGCATATATAATATTGAATTCAAAAGGCATTAAAGCTTCTTGATCATCATAAGATGATGATAACATTAAATGTCATACAGTTTAAAAAGTTACCATTACACTCGGCATGAAAGCTCATTGTTAGTTTCTTGTATCATCAAATATATCCAACTGACAAATCAAAACTACTTCAAAAGTATTAATTTCGCATTTAAAATACTAAATGACCATCGTTGTCGCTGATGAAAAAGGAGGTTGAACTAAAATGTAAATATTTACAGAAAATATTTTTTTAACATCACCATTCTACGGTGCCCCTAAAGTGACATGTTACACACTTTTTTTCCAATTAGGTAATGTGAGACTTTTTTTATTTCGTTTAAACGAAATAATTTCGTTTAAACGAAATAAAAAAAAAAGTCTCACATTACCTAATTGGAAAAAATGTGTGTAACATGTCACTTTAGGGGCACCGTAAAACCGTTTCTATTGGATACTTTTTTTTCAGATAAATTAACTTACGTGTACGTTTTTTTAGTTTGTAAAACCATCTGGTTCTAAAAATCCCCGCTTTCTTAGACATAACAAAATAAAAATATTGCGTGTTAAAACGTGTGAATTATAACAGTTACAGATTATTCAAAATTCTTTAATCCTTGTAATACATAACAGTCATTTGCTTATGTTATTTGCAACGTATCTATGTAATTTATGGCAAAGGTGTATCAGTATCCACTTTGTAAAGGGTTTATATTTCGATAATTGTATGTGTCTTATGAGTCGTAAATTATGTGAGATGTTCAAATGCGTATCTCATCTTGAAAAGCTAAATTTATGTATAAAATAATGTGCGTATTAAAGTCTTTACTTCTTACTCACACTAAAGCATCGCAAAATTACACTTATTTGAATATTTCATGTGCCATTATGTCATTTCAGTAAGTTAATTAGCATAATACCCAATTCCATACATTTTTGAAATTGTAATTCTTAGCAAAAAACAAAAAAAAAAAAAAAACAAATTGTTTACAGGAATGAAAAACGTGAATATGATCAGCTAAAAGTTCAGTAATTCCAGTGCGTAATGAGCATTTTATGGCAATTTTAGAATTGTATAACAGCTAGTTACGTTTTTTTACATGTATTGTCATTTATGTTGACACTTATAGTACAAAATTACATACAACGAAATTTCTTTTATCTAACAAAACCCGAGACTAACGCAGTAGAAACTTCGTCTGTATATTGTACATGCTGCATAGGTCATTTTGCTATTGAAATTGACTATAAGTCACTGAATCGCTTCCTTTTTTATATTTGTGAACACAGATTTGTTTAAACGTTTTTACTAAGGCATTGCAATCATCTAAAAGAATGCCTTTTATCCCCATTCAGGTAGCTTATCAATCGAATATAACAGTGATATACGCCTAATTTCCAAATAAAGATAAAATTCAGTAGTATTATGAATTGAAATCACATTGAATAACTCCTATGTAGAATATCTACTTTACCAACCCCATTATTCTGATTTTCATTTCAAAACATTGCGCACATTAATGACTATCATACACACATTTTAAAACAGGTTTCGATATGGTACAGGTATAATATGAATAAAATGTTCGACGGTCATTGACTAACATCTCATGAAGTTCTTTCATGTAAGCACAATTATAATGTCATTGTCTTCATTGTATGAACTCGGCAGATCTTGAAACTCAATCACAGTGTCTGGTTCATGTATTATTCCATTTACGTGTAAAATTAGGATATGAATTAACTGAGAATTTACTTTGTATTAAATGTAAAAGTATTTATAAAGCTACATTTTGAACCCCCAGGTACGTTACAAGATTTTGCTGAATCTTACTTTTGTTGTGCAAGATTACGACACAAAATAAGACTGAACTTCAAACAGGGCAGTTATACACCATTCTTGCATGTCAGACAGGAATTTCCCGTGTTTTGGCGGTGCTCGAAAAAAAAACGCATCTTACATCACGTGCTGAAATTTATGGATGAACGCGTAAATACATAAGCTACTATAACAAAATAGTCCTTAAAAGAAAAACATTTGTTTTATCATATTTCTTCTATTGATTATATTAATTAAAGAATACAGTATGCAAGAAAAAGAATCTATTACTTTTTGAATGTGTGGATGGAAACATCTGGCTCTCGGGTAACTGTTTCGAGGTAATTCGACAGAGCCTCATTACCGCCTAAACAGTTACCCTCGAGCCAGATATTTCCATCCGCCCCTTCAACCAGTAAAAGATTCTTATATTCCTAGGTCTTTATATGTGGCAGCAGATACATTTTAAATTTAAGAAATATATGCGATCATGGCAATTTTATAACAGCATCTCTTTTTACCCTGTACAGATTGCCCAAAGTTTAATTCGAAACATTACAATTATTCTACTGGTAGATGTTGTTTTAAGGCTTACTAGGATTTCCTGATAGTTTATCAGTATAAAATACGAATATCACATTGCCTTCAGACACATATCTTAAAACCAAGGACAAGGATTCCATAGAAAACTCCATGTTCAAAGAAACAAAGCAACAGGGTTTGTAATTAAGGCGTATGCATTGAAAACATTCGCAAACATATAGATACTAAAGATAAGTAAAACGTAGGTGAAATACTATAGAAACATTGTTGGGCAATGCGTTAGAACGGTCAGCGTGTAAATAGCTAAAATATATCAGTCATGAACTGTTTAGACCATTTCAAATATTTAGTATAGGAAATTGTCAATGTATCTCTGTTATATGAATGTAGAAGTAAAAAATAAACAAAACACTTGATCAAATACAAATTGAAAATGGGGACAATATATTGTTTGTAAATCATGTTTAGAAGAGCCAATGAATATACTGTCATTGACCTGGGCATTAATTTGATATTCGTTCATTTCTTTTGAAACCGATTTTGATACCAATTTAAGGGTTCTGCAAACATTGAAGCCCAGGGTAATAACCTGGTCATGACTACCGATGATCCATTTCAATATTTTCAGATCGTTTTGCCTTGAGCAAGTTTACCTTAATTTAATAAACGGCAGATATTTTTTCTGGATCCATATGATTCGCCATCCATGTACATGATGCTTTAAAAAAACCACTTAAATGTGGAAAAAAGAGGACAATTAAGTTTGAATTAGATTTAAGCGCAGCATTTTCACAAAAAACTCATTTCATAATGAATTGTTGTACAATGTTGATATAAATGCTGTAGCTGTTTTGATACATTACAGAAATATTCAGCAATCCCAGGTTAACTTTCTGTATGGGTTTGTTAAGGTTATATCATTTTTTGCAAGTTATGAATGTCATGAAATTATTGGTTAGTGTTGGATTTTGAATTATGAAAATTAATATATGCTATTTCAAATTATCAAAAGCAGGCTAAATCACTTTTGCTACTGTTACATTAATTTACCTATGGGAGTCTTGATTCAGGCTGAAATGGCAATACAAGAGTTGTCCATACTGCATCAGAGTTTGAAGATATTTTGTTTTTATATTAAATAGTTTTGTTTAATCGTAATACAAAGGAAACTGACATGCATATTTAATTAAGTGATGCACTTAGGTATAGTATGCCAAAGATAAAGAAAAGAAAAGAAAAGTAGACTACATAAGCATCACATAAACCGTTAGCCGGTGAAATATTTGAAATGTTTTATGCACAAAATTCCTTCTGTTTCTTTCGATAAAATACATTTCTTAAAACAATTACTTAGCAAAACACACAGAAGTAAACGTGACTTTTTCGTTGTGACTTGTTTATGTAACATGGTGTACTAAATTATGCTACTATATTTCCTTATATAAACTGCGTGTTATTACAGCGTATTTTTTTTATTAATTTAGCCAAATATGAAATATATTGTGTTTAATAGTGTAATATGAAATAAGGCAATGCCTCAGTCGGGAATCGTTACAGTCCATCAGCTTGCCCAGAAATATGCGTTTGTATCAATTTAAAGGAAGATTTTGGAATAAAGAAACAATACTGCACATATTTGTACTGATGTGCAAGATGTTGCGGTTCCGACAAGTTATGTGGACGCTTATAACGCTTATAACGCATAAGGAAAAAGCGTATTCTTCCAAAAAAAATCCGAAGTCAGACGCTCTGTACACGTGCTAGACTTAGGGATAGACTCTAAAATTTTCAATGATAGTAATACATTAAATAAAGTCTAGAAATTGATCTCCAAGTCCTTGAAATAACCAAAAATGATTTCACAAATGTGAAGTTAATGATAGTTTTGTTAATATCAATAACAGAAGTTTTAATTCTTAATTTAAAGTTGTGATCCACAAAGAATGACAACTCTTGCCTTGGGCTAGTACTTATAAGCAGAGATATCTATTAGTTTACTTCCCTTTCAATTATACAATTGAGTGGAAAAAGAAAACTGTTTTAGACACAATATCATACTTTTTTGCACAACAAAAACATTTAAGATTTATTCATTTGTGTTTGATTCACACCTCAAAACATGGTTCCTATGATTTTGTCAACTTATATATGGTACAAAATTCTACTCTTTTAATTAGTTAAAATAGATTTGTTTCATAAATGTGATTAAAATGCAAAAGACATATCAAATTTACAAAATCCTATCTTATAATTATATGCGCGTGTCGAATAGCCAAAAATAGTGTCCTATAAATATATGCACTAATAATAGTAACCGGTTTTTGGAATAACCTACTAGCGCTTAGTCATCACTAAATCACGTGTGTGAGGCAATGTTATGTGTAAAGTGGGTCACAGCTCATTGGATCTAGAACCATGTTTGATCGAGGGAGACGTGATCTTTTCTCTGCATGTCTCATTGCCGAATTCCCGTTATTTATATAAATTATACCATAAGTTGAAATGCACATATCTAAATTATCTTGACATCAATTGCAAATCGTTTGAACATACTTGAGTTCCCCCATAGATGACAAAAGAAAATACTGTTATCTTGCTTCAACCTTTAATGTACATTGTTGGCTATAATATTTTCACTATTGGAAGCATAACTGTTCTTTGCAGAATATTTGTATTTCCTCATGTTGTACATATGTACCTGAGATGAAATAAAGAATTTGTCTGTCTGTCTGTCTGTCTAATTAACTTTTAACAAGCCAATAATAAAATGAAGTACCAGTAAGTAAATAATAGTGCAGATAATACAGTTTTGCTTGTATCAAAGTGTCACAATAGAAGCACTTTTGTAATACAGAACACCTGGTAGGATTAGTAAAGGTGCAATTATATTGATCTCTATTTCCTATGCCTACTAGACTTACAAAGTCTGTTGAGATCAAATAATCTGTAATAATATTAATTTCTTCATACTGACACTGATATTTTCTCAGAAAAACATTTTCTCTCTAGGCTCATCTCAACAGAGACAGAGGCAAGAGATATTGTAATTTTTTTCAGAAAGTGGTATCAGAGAGGATGGATTTTATGGCCAGTGCTTTACATTTTATGACTCTAACGACTGATGCCAGTCTATACACGTGCCGGAAGACCACATTTTTTAATTCAATAGTATATCTCATTCGGTATATATCGCATGTTACCGTAGAGAGATCGATCCCGATTTTTGATTCCCTATAAATGGTACAATAGAATGACATGATACATGAAATGTATACATGTTTTGTATACCTAAGTACTGATGTTTAATGGTTTAATGATTAAAAAGGTCAACGGACAATGACACATGTGAACCTATAACAGGTTGAAAAAGGGGGACAATATTTTTTCCGTTGTCAGGTATCATAATAATAAGATTTTGTCATTGAATGGAATTAATTACGGAATATTATTCATGGCTTGCTCTAATAAAATGAAAAGTTCTACATCTTTTCAGACCATGAATCTAACGGTAACCCATATTTTTATTAAGGAAAAATGCAATGCAATACACTCTCACTAAGAAATCAAAACTTTGGACAATGATTTTGATTTTTTTTTCAGAATGATGAGGTCTATCTAAACATCACATCAGTAATATAGGAAGGTTCAGAACATCTGCCCGAGGTTCCCCTTTCAGATTGATATGATATACATTCACGAGCATGTTTCTTCCTCTTGGTCTTGCAAAATATATATCGTTGCCGTACTGTTTTGTTGCTTTTTATCTTAATATATTCGGATCGTTTCATGCTATAAAATTCTTTCACTAGTTGTAGATGCAGATGGAACTATCCGGCTTTATTGCAACTGTTTAGGCGGTAACGAGAGGCGGTAACGAGGCTCTGCCGCGTTACCGCGTCAACTATTACCCTAGAGCCGGATATTCCCATCTGCATCTACAGCTAGTAATAGAATCTTTTCTAAGACTTGCAAACCATATTCAAGAAATAATGGCAATATATAAAATTAAACGAATAATCTTTTTCTTAGAACTATTTTCTTATAGCAGCGTATTTAAACAAAGCGAGGGAAACCAACATCCGTAAACAGGAAAGACATCATGACGTTTCAAAGACAAACAATAATATTTAGTCCCATTGTTGTTATTATGCTTTATGAAATAAAATATAAATTACTGCATACATCTACATAAATGTAGTTCTTTATACAGCACGAGAATCATTTTACACACCGAGATGTAAGACCCGGTAAAATCACCGGAAACTCCAGTCCTGTATGAGGTATCAATTTATTACACCTATAAATATTATTATGCAAACAGTGCTGCGGATTGATACAGCTCAGTAGCTAAGATAGCATTTTGGAAATACATGTATTTTGCGCATATTATTCCGGCCGCAGGCCGGTAATGATTTCACCTTTACTTCCTGTAAATATCTGGGGAGACGGTATTTTAACAGCTGATTAAGACTGTACATTTTGATTGGTGGATGAAAAATTCCACAGGTTTTCGAATGGAATAGATAATATTTTAAGGGGTGTGCAGGTACTCTGAGCTGTACTGTTTGACAGTATAATCCGTTGCAAGACTCCTGTGGAAATAGCTTAAGTCATAAACCTGAATCCCTCGGTAGTGAAACTGCGGCAGAGTTCGACTACAAACCTGCCAACTCTGGCACTCTGATACGGAGTGATCTCCCATAAACGATTTACAGTCAACTCAACCCTAGTCAACTCGTCCCCCAGTCAACCCCCACCCCATGCCCCGTTTTGGTCATTTCGTATCCTTTCAAGGCTTGACGATTTCAAAAATGGTCATTTCGTCCCCCAGTTTTCGGCCCCTCCATTTCAGTCTTATTTTTTTTGTCAAAGTTTCCTAGATTATGATTCATATAACTATGATGTAAAAGATGTGTTCTGTAAAATATGTTCTACATAAAAATCATGAAAATTTTACTTTAAAAAAACTTCATTTTTTTTTTTTGCTTTATAAATTCCCGATCGTATGTAAAAGTGCAGAGTGCGTGCACGTTTCGTAGCTTAAAGTGTGCATTGACTAATGCGGCCGTGTATCTTTTTTAAAGATACATTTTGTTGTATCTATTTGCAGTATCAATAATTTTATTTGTGCAGGTCAATATTGTCTAGATTTGTTGTTGAGTATACTGACGTAGATGCAATTATCCTTCTTGTAATTATATGTTGCAATATTTGTCTTAAACGTTCATTAATTGTGGTTATCACAAATGTGCTTTATTTATTCAAGCTTACATAATAACACAATTATGGGCCTTATATTTTCCTTATGTTTATGATGAAGAGTGTAGATTTTAAACTATTAAATTGACTGAAACGACATGAGCTTGAGGCAATCTTATCAAGTTTATATATGACTGATTTTGAGATATATATTTGATAGCTTCAATTTTGTAACATTACAAAAACTCATGTATATTTATGTAGCTACATACATGTATTAATGTAATGTTTATTTACGTACATTATTTTATAAAGTTTATGTAAGTAAATGTTTATGTAATGTTTATCTTTATGTTAGTACATGTTATGTAATTTACATATATACGTATATACAAAACATATTCCTACCGACTGACATTTATAAAAGTCCTGTCATACTTACGTAAACTCATAAATGATTCATATTGCTTTTGAATCATTTTTATTATTATTTCTGTTTGGAATTATGGAGTTTACTTTACATAATATCTAACTGGTACATGTGAGCAGAGGCAGCGTGTTTTCGTTACCTCTCTCGTAAATAGATTCATTTAGACCGAGTCTGCTTTATTGTACTTGATGCATTCTATTATAGATTTGTTTATTGATTACACATTATACCCAGCGCTGTATACCTGTGGTGCTGTATTTAGTTGTTGTATATCTTCGAAAGAAATATATGAGCCGTGCCATGAGAAAACCAACATAGTGGGTATGCGACCAGCATGGATCCAGACCAGCCTGCGCATCCGCGCAGTCTGGTCAGGATCCATGCTGTTCGCTTTTAAAGCCTACTGGAATTAGAGAAACCGTCAGCGAACAGCATGGAGCCTGACCAGACTGCGAGGATGCGCAGGCTGGTCTGGATCCATGCTGGTCGCAAAGCCACTGTGTTGGTTTTCTTATGGCGCGGCTCATATGTTATCAGACGTTATTTCTACCAACTGACATAAAAAGAACGTCTCATACTGCAGACTACTTTACCGTAACTATAATTATGGCAAACAATAATAGCATTTTGTATTGTTTATCACACTAAAAGTAAAACTTGCAGTGATATAACAATCAGACTCACACTTGTTTACTATTCGGGTGAAAAGTTTGAATACCTTCATTTACACACAGTCTTAGTGCTTTAACAATATTAGGAAAATGCTTAACATTACACTGCCTAATATCACTGCATAAAAAAGAGGATGTACCGACAAATGACATTTGGTATCGCTGGAAGCACAGGGAGTATCATTACAAAGCTAATGTTGCGACTCAAACGAACATACAAACACCTATAGTGTCAACCTCAATCAACTGCAGACAAACACGTCTTGTCTTACCATCCACCGACATCGCGGTAAACTCAAATCGTATATTAACAATCCCAGCTACGCAATTTGATATCAAATTTCAGTATCTAAATCGCGCAAGTCTTCTAAATTTATTCATGTGACGATACAATTCCTTTTTCAGAATAAGTACACAATTTTAAGGTAAAAGCTTAACATTTTGAAAAAAAAGGATATATATGTATGTATAATTATACCTTTCAGTTATTACTATCACCAGCTTACAAGTTAACAAACTTGCTGCAACTGATATATTTACATTTTAAGCTTCGCAGATAAATTATAAACAGGAAATGTACAAATTCAATTTGTGTATGATGGATTATTCAAAACGGGATTCATGCAAAAGCAAAAATAATAATATATGTATGTGCAAAAAATATTAAAGAATGCAATTAAAATTTGTATTTTTTTATTAGACTCCAAGAATAATGTCATCCACTTCCATAAAAGTAATGACTCCTATCGGATAAGAATTGGGTATAAACACATAGAAAACATATCTCTTTATCTAAAAGCTTTGCAGAAATTAGATGTCTGGTATTTTAGAGGTATAGTTTGTAAGATCTTACTCATAAATAAGTTCGAGCAAGAGGCCAACATAACAGAACAAAATTTTAAACATTTTTAGACTTCATTCTTTTGAAAAAAAAGTTAACTGTTTGCTACAACTTTAAAGGTCCATTACTAAGGGAAAGTGAGTTGGCAATTTTTTTCATAGCCAGTGCATAGACTTCTGCAAGACACTAAATAATGAAGATTGGCAGGTCAAAATTTACAGAAGATCTTTGGAACTCAAAGAAATGTATGTGTATTATGTTGAAATTTCAATGAATCGACAGAATGACCCCCCAGGTCTTTTTAACTTTCTTCATACTTCATAGAAAAATAATTGTACATATACTGCGATTTATTTCGAATTTCTACATACCAACTTTCATTTTCCAATAAAATGAAATAGTTTCTGTGCTTTTTAAAAGAAATTAAAATGTTCACTTTCCTTAGTATTGGACCTTTATGACAACTTTCTGTCATAAATGTTTACTTGATTATTCGTCACCACACCATGCCAAACCAAGGCAATGAGTATCCTCAACAATTCTCATTTCGTTGATACCTTTCAGCAAATGTGAGACCAGTTTCGTTCATCACAGCGTTTATCTAATTGTCACGCAAAACATACGCCCCACCCTAGATCGAACTCACGTCCCCGAGACCCGAAGGTCTGCGCTCTCACTATTAAGCTAAGCGGGCGGGCTTTACCTTACTTTGACGCATATTTAAACGTAGCAGAGATTGTTCTCTTTCCAGCAGTAGCTTTCTTAACATTTTTCATTCTGTGAAATTCAGTTGGTTTCAACTTTTGTTTAAAAAAATCATCTGTTTCAGTGTGTTTGTTTCAGTATTAAAGTGTCAAATTCTTTTCCAAGGGAATTTTTTGGTTCGATCTTTACGTAATTTTCTTTTAAGTTACTGACCATTGTAGAAATTATGCATGCTTTTACATGCCTAAATGTAAAGTGCATGGTACACATGAGATATTACATAACTTGTCATCTAAACCTACAATAAAGTTTCGACAGAAATGTGTCCAATTTTCAAAAATAGTTTTCCAAAGGTAACTTTTTTTTTCAGCTGAAATAACTCGTTTTTGGAATATGATACTTTCATTATTTTATCAGGCTGAGTACTTTGATGCAGTAAAATACACATACATGTAAAAGATTTTATTATAGTTCCATTGCCTAGATCATCTGCAATCGATTTTGTCTAACTACGATTACAAACGAGTTGATTTCTGTCTTACAGTTTTCTTAGTCGTTCCCTTAAAAGTTAGGCTCTTGTTGCTCTGACTTCAGACAAGTTGTTGAGTACATTGGTGTAATTATACCTTAGATTTACCTTAATTTTATGTTTTGCTTTATTTATCTGTTATTTTTGCACTAAAGCTTTTCACAGCGGGGATTTATTGTGTTGTTTAACTTGTTGAAAATAGGGTAAGTGCGAGGTTGGCATGCCCTAAACGCGTTTAAACCCCCAGTTTCCTTTATATAGGTTACTGACCGTTCCAAGGCGGTGTCCGTATTTTCAACTGGTTGTTTTGTCTGTCTTGTATTGTCTGTTGCGTATGTTTTCTTGTTTGTTGTAAGAGTTTTTCCTCCTCCTCACTCCCCCTATTGCCCTCTCCTTTCCCTTGCGTTTACGCTACTTTTTGCATCCCCTCCCCCTTTACTTTCAGTAAGTTTTCGCGGCTCCCATTGTTTTGGCAGCCGGAATCCTAAGACGGTACTTGATTATTATTTCCTACTTGTGTGGGTGCGTTTCTATGCTTGTGAGTCTATAACGGTGCCCTACTGTTTTCTTATGTGTTGCTTGGTCGTTTTTCTTTGTTATTCCGTTGACCGTAGTTGTATGTTTATCTTTGATGAGTGTCTGCGCTATTGTGGTTTACGTTGTAGTGTGACTGTTATTAAAGAACATGGCATTCCCTTGTATATTCGTCCTTGTTCAACTTTCCCCTTCGGGTTCCTCCCCCATCCCCCCATTTTTTGCCCCTTACCATTTTCGTCCCCTCCACCTATATTTAGCATAAATTGATATGTACTTGTTGGATGTTTGAAGCAACCCGTCTGAAATATTTTTCCATTACAGCTTCTTTTTGTTGTGGGCCTACTGTGCAAATGCGTGGCTCTGGGACTGTGTTTTTGGTGCTCTGTGCTTCCGAGAAATCTACCCTTACCTATTATCTTTTCATTTTACCACCAAAATTGTCATGAATTTTATCCGAATTCCGAATCAAGGAATTTTCTGGCATTGAAACAGATAGAATTCAACAGAGGTTTATTACTTTCAAATTTAAATCAATCAAGATCAAAGAAGATTTTTTTCGATTACGATTATCTTTAACTATGATCAGATTTATTAGAAGTAATAAGTTACAATTACGTTCCGCACACTTCATGAGTAAAGTCGGTAAAATGGACATATCTCATATGACGATGTTGTGTTTAAACAAACATAGCCAAATGAACCTTGTGACATTGTAATGAGTGCACTGGGAATTGCAAGCACACGGGTAAAATATATTTATCGCCGCGGTTACATAAACAATGAACTTACTATTTCAAAAAGCTTTAAGAGACATATCTAAATTAACTAATTTTATTGAGGCGTTATACCATAAAGTGATCTATACTACTGAATTATTAACTGACATTTTCCAAGTTATTTTCACCTGAAAATTTATTCGTTCGCCATATACCTTACTATTCCGATGGTACATTTCCATAATCACATATGAAGTGTCATAAAAGTGTTATTTGATACATTTCATTTGAACTTCATTTAAATAATTAGATAAACAAAAGCAGTTCTCAACGTGAGATAAATGTCACTTCAATTCCCAACACTGAGATTATGTGATATGCTTGAAAGACACTGGAGATAAAGCAGTTGCAGCGCTGAGTGTAACAATGTCACTTAGGTGGAGGTTTGATAAACTGTTCAAAGGACTCCAATAGCTAATGTAAAGTATCCCTGTAAAGTATATCAATATACTACAAATGAGCGCGGCTCAAATGACATTATCTGAATAATATTGATTGGTTTGGTTATTTGATCTTTAGTATAATACCATCAATCAATTGTAATATCCTTGTGACATTTAAAAACATTTTACAGGTACTAAAATTATGTAACAATTACATATCTTGCTGTTTGTAATCTGCTAACATTTCTATTTAGGCAATTATGACAATTTTAACAACTTGTATTAGATGACTTAGATAACAATTTACATACACACACGTTTCAAATTGTATTCGACTAACTTTAAACCAAGAAAATTTTAAGAGATATTTGACAAAGGTAAATTTGTAAAATAAGTGTGAATAATTATGAATAAAAGGTCATCTGCAATCGAAAGGCAAAAGCCCAATTACGATTCTAATATATTTGTCTCTGTTAAAACACTCTTAGGCTAGAATGACGTCACGTTAACGTGCGGTGACGTCAAGGTTTTGTTGCGACCAAGAAAGAGCGCTTCTTTATTTTATCTACTCTTTAAGATAAAGGGCATATTAGAATCGAAATAATATATAGCAAAAGAGCGGCGGTAATACGTCATACAAATAATTTCACTCGGGCTGCGCCCTCGTGCAATTATTACGCCCGACGTATAACCGCCCATCGTGCATAAATAGTGTTAAGGCACTCTTTTGCTATAAATTATTTCTTAATTACACTACATGTTTTTCAATAACAATTACATTTTAGCAAATTTAAAAAAAAGCATTTGATTACCTTCGATCATATGTCTAAAATGTAATCGGTGAAGGGATCTGCTTGCATAATTGTAGATAGTTATTGCAAGTTAGTAAGTAATGACTAACAGTTTCAAATAATCCACAGGAGCACAATGGAGACTCTACAACGGGCCTTCCATACAAATCATGATTTAAAGAACTGCATCCTAGTCGCAGACGAGCATGAAGGATTTGACCAAGAGTACCAGAGCTGTAGTATTTGGGGGTTCGCCGTGAAGTACGGTTGAGAGAGGCTTTGAATGCATTTACTGTCGCGCATGTGCGGACGTCATTAGACAGTGAATTCCATTCCTGGATAGTTCATGGAAGGGAGGAGTTAGAGTATAGAGTTGTTCTTAAAGCAGATATAATTAAAAAAGAAAACAGTTTACTTCCAAATATAATAATCAGGATTATGCAAATTTTGTGTCAATAGTGTCACAAATGGATCGAGTTTGTTTTTTAGTCTTATATAATTGCCTACATGTGCATATATTATATCTGTAAAGGTAAATGTAAATGTAAAGGAAAGTGAGAACATGCAAGTGAAATTGTATTTAAAAAATATATATTTACTGACATCAAACGGCTCATACGTTTCACTGCTTATGACAGTATAAAATAAGATACATGCAGTTTGTTTTTATAATTCTAAAAGAAAAGCATTATAGCTATGTTTTACAATATTGCCCACAGCACGTGCTTTGTACATTCAAAAAGGTTTCAAAGTTTGTTTCATGTAATTTACAAATACATGAGACAATTACTTTAATAACTTATACATTATTCATATCATGCTCTCATATGAGGGCAATAATATGAGTATAGATGTGAAAAATATCCTATCAAAATTACAGATATACAGAATATAACATTTTCAATGCGGTCTGTTTGGCCTTAGTTAATCGTATTAGATCTGAGGTTAAAATAGGTGTTCATTTTGTGACACGTTATGAAGCGTGTAAATGTGTCATTTATTGAGCAGTTGGGCATAACGGGATGCCATTGTAAAAGAAACTAACAGCAAGAACAATGTTTTCAAGGAGGATAGGTCAAACCCATAAACAATTTTCAAATAAATAGTTTTGTCTCTTACAGTTTCCTTTTGTCATGTCTATATCTTAGTACTGGACTTATTAAAGCAAACGATAAAAGCCATGAGAAGAGGGTATCCAAAAGGAATTTCACGGAACCAGCTTGTATTGCATTTCCGAAGTCAGGTGTGAAAATCAACAATAATATCTAGTTACTAAAGGCAGTGAAAGTTTCAAGAATTGTTGACTTTGATACTCATACAAAATATAAACATAGTTATTTAATATTACGCAGTGTTATTTCAACAAATGATATTTTGCATTTGCATACATTAAGCATACCCAGAAATCTGAGCGAATTTGCTGGCTTATTGGCGAAAGTGTCTCCCTTGAAAACAATTAATTGTTTGTATCGATTAGCCGTTATCGGTCAATTTACGCCTATTGAAATATAGAAGGAGGAAATCTTTAACGCATCAAATGACATTAAAAGCATTATCTGACAATATTTATTAAGTTATTGAAGTAAACAATTTAGCTTAATAATCAAGGGACAATACTCTTCAAAACACGGTCACATCCCTGGACTCGGCTTATTAAAAAGGTTTCTGAATATGCAGTCCATTGAAAACATATTAGAACTAGAAACATGAGTTGTGTAAACTAGAATCTGTTAGTTTTTGTAACGTTCTATGAAATAGATAGTTACATAGCATTATATGCAACAGTAATGCTATTTATTTTTTGTTGGGTTTAACGATACACCGACACAGTTACAAAGCTGGAGCAACGCAGTGGAATGCTTTTCCAGGTATTGTACAAATGGGTTTTAGTAATAATATCACTGAACCTCTATGTTAGGTACTGTCTAAAACTACTGAACCTACTTTGTTAAAACATTTACAATTTCTAACTACTGAAAGTACAATGTACTTAATACATTTTTACAGCCATATAGGTCCGGAAGCGCGCCCTTTAAGCTCAGTTGCGTGTAGATATTGATCTTTAGTTAAAATAAAGAATATAATGACAAATAAAACAATCAGTTGGATATATATCTATTCTCCAGACGGAAACTGTTGTACGTAGTGATTATCTATCTATATCGAGGGCTTGGTGCAAAACTATTGTAAGTGTATATAAATAAAGAACAAGATACAATAGTTTTGCGCCAAGCCCTCGATATATAATATAGATAATCATGTTAGATAATCACTACGTACAACAGTTTCCGTCTAGAGAAAAAATGTTAGATATTGATTTATTTAAACTTATTTAGAATTTTTCAAAAAAGAAAATTCCACTTTACCTGGCTTCTTTATGTAAGTTTCATTTTATCTATGTTATTGATAACAAATATCCAAACTTGAAAATATCAATGACTTTTTTCACAGCTTAAAGCAAATTGCGACCAAGTACGGGGTATACCATAGACTGAAACTGCAACAGTAAATTTTGTACAAAATCGTTCGTGCGTGTGCTATGCTAAAAAGCAAATGACCTACGATATGAATATGTGTCAACATTTTAACACTGATATAGAAGTAGGGTGTACATTTTGTATTTAATTCGAACGGCCTTCAAAGTAAATGCCAATCTATTCAAAAAGCTAAAATTAAACTGCACATGGAAGAACATTTTGTCTAGTTCATGTACTATTTCCTGAACTAGTAAAGTTGGACTGTGATATTATAGCATACACAATCAAGATGGCTGGTACATCTATCAAATTAAAATCAGAGACTTACATGAATAACTTAGATATAGCTAAAATTGCTTAAATTGTTTCTAGGTGTTGGTAGAATTCACTTTTGAGATTTTACTTTTGAATGTTCGATTTGCTTGATTTGAAATTGAATTAATGAAAAACAGTTAAATGTTAATAAATCTCGCCGAAAAATGTGCGGGATTTACTGATATAAGGAATGTGTCTATATTGTTACTAAGTGTGAAAGACGTCGGCGTACTCTTTAGAGTTTTATTATCAAAATCGTCTGTATGAAAATCCTTTGGAAGGAAACACTCGGTATGACTGAGTCTGCTCGTGAGCGGTAATGAAATGCGCAAAACCAATCACGCCCCCATATCAACGACTAAAGCGGAATTTTGTAAAAAGTAAAACTAAATGTACTCCATGATCCAAAAGCATCAGAAAATACATCAACACCGAATGTACGTACAGGGAGACCTTTTACAGCCGTGACTTGTCACTTAAAGACTGAAGTTATGATTGTTCATTAAATCTTGGAAGCAACCGAGCAAAATACTATAGTTTTGGTTTGGTAAGTCTGTTCATAAGAGGTAATTCAATGTGCAATATCACTCACTCGCCTTAAAATTAAACGGAATTTATACGACTATACAACCATGTTTGACATAACCCTTGAATTTTACTTCGGGATGAAAAAAAAATCTCTCAACATAATAAGTTACATTTAATTGTGAATGATTGAGAGGTTAAGCTATCAGATTGAAAAGAGAGGTATAGGACAGACACTGAAATGTGAAAATTAGGGGATAATTGTTGGTTTAAACTGTATTTACATATCTGTTTCTCTTTAGATATCATGGTACGCTGTATAATATTTCTTCTCCTTTTATCTGTTTATTACGCAGCAATAAAATGATACGTATAAACACAAAAATAGCATGTTTCATGTAACAAAATTAAGTGCTTAAAATTGCAAAATCGTGATTAAGAAATATAAAATGATTATATAGTAAGAATTTAGTGGAGTGGAATCTTCACGAATGGAAAATTTTCGACATAAGTGCAGATGATTTTTATGACAGTTTTAAACTGGGGTATGATTTTTACGATACGGACTAGGTTTTTAAAACTGACATTTTGGCAAACGATATTTGTGTTTTCTTTGTAACTTTTATAAATTATTTCCTCAAGATATTTGGCAAGCATTTAACGCCATCACGCAAATCAAAAGCACACTCCGATAAAGACTGTCCACGGGAGATAACAAAATCTGCAACACCCCTCACTCACTCCCTTCTAACTCTTTTATATACAAGATGATCCTAAATAACTGAAAACAATAGTAACACTGATTAAACTTCCTTTCATAAATAAGACATCACTGGCTGCAGATGTAAAATCACATGTGCTAAATCAACATGAGCTCGGACTAAATTCAGCTGGCGCAATAAAGATCAGAGGTTTTATCATGTCAGACTGACACAGTTTTGATCATATGACGACCTTCCACATTTTGATGATGGAGGAAGACCACCAGGTGCCCCTCCGGGTATTTTAATGCATTGGCGGCCACCTGAGTAGAACCACTGACATTCAGTTTGTCAGTAAGACAATTTCGTCACAACTCAAGCAAGGTTTGTTTCGAACGCACATAGGTGAGGGACACGTGATTCAATGTCATTTACGTTAACTCATTTACGTTAATCTACCGGCCGCGCAGACCTTCACTGATTTCATAAAGGTACAACCACTTGAAAGCTAATCGGAATACATTATATACTCATTAAAATATCTTCAAAAAGACCTCTTTCACATAAAATAGATGTAAAGCAAGGGTAACACCACGAGCAAGTATTAGAAAAATGAAAAAGTCCAAATTAAAAAAGAGCCACCGCCATGAATCGGTAGGTAATCTTTGAATGCGTTTGTGACACTTAGAACAAATTAAATACAAAAGAAATCAAAATAAATTGAAAGCTCGACATTCTCGTCCTCTCACTAATATTCGTATTCGTTTGTTCACCAAAGGTCGGTAATTTGTTCAGCATACAAATAATTATTACCCAAGAACAGTAAGTGTTAGTTAAATAACAACTGCAGGAATCAAACATTCACATTTGCCTGTTAGAATCTGTGTCCTAACCTGGATTTTAGTGTCAGTGGCGATAGTCCAACAAGCGGAAGCATTTTTAAAATAACGTTAAGAAGACACTGCATCAAATGAATGACATTGATTGCCGACACAATTGTATTAAAGTGATATTGCAACGTTTAAGAATTTCATAGTAGTGGAAGACCGCGGGCGACCCTTAAGACGTTATTTCAGGCTCGAGCTGGACAGACTGGTCAGTATAACGATAGGATTTTCATTTGAAAAGAACAACAACAACAACAAAAAAGTGCGAAACTGTTAAGGACGATGGTGTTTTTATAACTTGTTTTCTAGGCAATATTATTATTAAAGCAAGCTGAGAACTGGCTTACCTATAGCAACTCTTCTTAAATGTATGTTTGCAATAGTTTTATAATAAGAGAATAATAGTTAATCAGGCTAGATCTGTCAAACAAAATAGAACAGACACTTGCTGTAGAAAAATATTTTAATCAAAAACAATTCCTTTCACAAATATGTATAATTGATATAGATCTTATAAAATTAGGCTCTAGACTAAATTCATTTTATGATTTGTCAATTGTTTTGTCTTTAACCTTTAGCCTGCTGGCGGCAAGTGATACAGCCTTTGCGACCAGTGCAGACCTAGATCAGCCTGCACATCCGTGCAGTCTGATCATGGTATGCACTGTTCGCTATTCAGCCAGTATCATTTTGGTAAAAACCCCTTTTAACAGATAATGGTACTTTCCAAATTGAAAGATGGACAAGTTTATTATAAAACTTTAGCAGAGTAAGGGTTAAAGAGAATGCAATAATACTGTACTAAGTAAAGTCAAAGTCATAGATCTTTCTGTTCCAGTTATGTTGAAATCGTGCAAAATAAATGGGCCGCTGTCTACTTTTGAAAAAAATATTATCCTGTTTGTGGCAACGGGTTTAGAATTAATCAAGAGTTTGTATTCAGCTTTATGACGGTACGTGCCAACAAATTGTTTTACAAACGGATACCTGTACAGGTGTAGGGACGTTGTTTTGTACTTTTTTTCATTTTAGTTTCAGATTTATTCACAGGCAGGTAGTGACTACAAATGTTAGTATGATGGAATTTTAGAATACAAGTACATGTCACTAAGTTTTCAGCGAAATAAATGCACACTGCACTACATCACCTACAAAACTTCGTAACTGTCACATTTGTTGTTTCTCTAAAGAACTTCGCAATGGTATTCTCCGTTATTCATTAAAATATTACTCATTTTGTCCCGTCTTCTGTGCTGATATGTTTTATGATGTGTTTATTGAAGTAATTACGAGTTATCTGATGTTTCATACGGTACACGAGAGATGATAAAAGCTGAAACCTATAATTATATATTTACTATTTTCAACTTTGCTACTCATACATTTAAATCGTATTCTTCATCTGAGAAGTAAATATTCTCTGCCGCAACATTGATATATCATATAACAGGATTTGCAATTTTAATATTGAAATTTTACGGTACCAGATAATGCATAGATGAGAATGATATAATAGATATTATTTATTAGCCAGGTATGAATGTGGACCCTTTGAAAACTGTAAAATATTACTCGAGCCGAATTTATTTGGATCATAATAATTATGTTTAGTGACAGCAAGTCTTTGTTGCAAATTTGCATTGCATTATTTTTGCAATCCTGTATTTCATATTGAGTAAATCAAAACCGTAAACATCGGACATGAATAGATGGTTTTTCCATGTTTCATTTAGGTCTGAATTCTAATGATTGTTATACTTTGTAAACATATATATCTCAAAATACTGAACTAGGCGTTGTTTTACATTTGTTTCTTGCAACAGAAATGTATTTAATGAACTGGAATTATTTATTTTGTGTGATTTACCGCCAGAGCGACATATTAGTTGGTCATGTTGCGAGTTTCCAGATTTTCATGGCGAAAGAAGACATGTGCACAATTATGCCTTAATTCGTGCAAAGCGGGAACCACACGAAGGTAGAACCACCGGCTTTAGATGGCCTCCTTTATGAAAACATTCTACACCCAAAGCCAGGTTTCGAACCCACAACTGTGTAAGTGATTCGACCTTAACCTTGCGGCCTCAGAGATTACAGTTTAAAGACTTTTTTCATATAAATGTTACGTTTTGTAGCTTTGCTATACTGTCTGTTCTAAATAATCTATAAAAACAAAATTTGGCTGTTTTCGTTGATATATCTCTAAATCTATATATCTAATGGTACCTATAGCAGCAGTTGCTATTCATAAGATGTTTACGTTTAAGTAAGCAGTCGTTACAGATGAAAAACATACTTCTTTTTCCCATTTTTATGCAAATATTAAGTTAAAGTCATAAACTCAATCTTAAAAATTCATATCCCGTTTGACGTCACATTAATACAGCACAAAAAGAATGATGCGGTATTTTGATACTGAATTTTGACTTGATATTGCGCATTAAGGTAACTGTTGATGTTGGTGAACAGTAAACAATGTAACTTCATCCATGCGGTATCGGTCTTTGTCTGTTCAGAAGTGATGTTTACATTTAGTTAGTGGTGACTGTTATTTTTCGTTTTTACGCAGTCATTGCGCGTGTTATGATTTTCATCTGTACTTATTTCTCCGGCAGCAATGTAATTAATTTTCTTTGCTTGTTTATTGGTACAGTAGTATTGATTGGTATTGTTGTGACTGTTAAAACTTTGCAATTGTATTTCGCTATGCAAAATATGCGACACTGTTGTACAATGTAATAGTATAATTGTATTGTAATGATAAAATGCATTTAAATATCTTACCTGCGCAGCCACATGGAGTCTTAATCAGTTATAGGAGTATTTTGCCAGATAAACATGTAGACTTGATTTTTGATATGTCATCTGTACTCAAAAGCTTATTCACCTCTGTTTGTGACACTTTGCCAATTAGATTTCCGAAATCAAATACTGGAAATGCTAGCTGGCTTCCCAACTATGAGTATCAGCGATTCTCAAAGAACTTCCTGCTATAAAATAACTGTGCGCTTTACGCATCATCTCACAAAATCTTTGAATTTCCAGGTGCCTTTCACTTAAGGCAATACATTAAAACATAATATAGACAGTATACATATATTATGATTACGTTTTATAAATGACACTGTTCGAAAGTTGTGTGTGACACACTGTAAGAAACATCCTTTAATTAAAATCATATGCAGTGTAGTTCTATAATGGCTATTAACTTATCTTATGTAAATATTAATGTTTGTGCTATTTCATTATGATAAAAAACTTTGAATGATAAAACATTTCCTGCATTATTTGCCTTTTAATCTTTCGTTTTCGCTCTAAGACAAATAAGGCACGGACATACTTATGATTAATGTGGTGTAATATTTTCGACTTTCGAGATTAGGTCATTATCAAAGTGAATACGTTAGAGCTAATTGAAAAACGAAACTTAATTCATGTAGTTATAGTACGTGAAATATTTATCGACTATTAGAAACATGCAACATTTTTCAAAGTCTGCATGATTGATACAGTGCCGTCAATAAGTTTCTAATGGTCAGTGTTTATTGAGTGTTTTTTTTTTGTATAAATAGAATAATACTGTTTTCTGTTTGAGGGGTTGCAGCGGATGTATTTATTTGCATTTTACGTTTCATTACGTATAATTAATACAGTTATAAATTATAATACAATATCCAAAAAGACAATAATGAATGCTCATTCAAAATTGATGTATTGATAATAATTCAGTAAAATATGTTTAATACACATTTTCTTACTAATTATGAAACTAAACAACTGCATATTGATAAATATTTACGTGCCGTATGTTTTACACTATTATTGTTGTTTATGTATACTTAAAATAATATCATGGACTAGCTCTTTAACATTCAATATTAGAAATTATAAATTGTCATTTATCTCAATGTAAATTGCTTTTACACTTTATCATTTCTCATTTCTTTTGTGTTCAATAGATATGTTTTGTCTATGTATTATATGTTCATATAATTTCTTTATTATGATGTGAATTGTATGCTTCTCATCTTATGGTGGAATAAAAGATATATCTATCTATCTATATTCAAAATATCAAAACTTTTATTGGTGTCTCCATCATGCGTTAATACATTTTATTTAACGATGAATATTTGACACATTTTACAGCTATACATTTATAAACTAAACATGATAATGATTTGACGACCATCGAAACTGGGATGATATTAAATTGCGTATTGCATTTGAACTGCAAAACACCTCAGGTGTTGAAAGCGTCTGCATTCCAAATATAAGGTCAAGAAGTTTATACACGAGTGTCTTTTGCAGCTTCATTTTGTATATATAACATTCTTTTACTTTAAATTGTAGTATTACCTAACTACTATTGACCACTGTGGCCGGTCTGTTAAATTCGAAGCACTTTCCCTCACCTCTCTGTGTTCGAGCGCTCTTCTGTGACAAAGCAAAATCAACAAAGCTGGTATGCTAAAAGCCGCTGGTTATACCTAGGTGTCTAAAACACTTGCTGGATCAGTACCTGAAGTCATCCGATCAAATTGAATTCATAAAATCCCAATTTAACTTATATTGTGTCTTTGTTGAACTGTAAAATCATAGTCCTCGGCTAGTTTAGTTTTGTCGTGCCAAGTTATGGACAGTTATCTATGTGTAATAACAAGTGCAGTCTTCGTTACTTTGAGCTACCCGTAACATACAACCGTGACGACAAAGGGTTGTTTTAATATGAGACAGCAGCTATGCATTCTGTTATTTATTATTTTGTTTATGTGCCATGTTTTCTATTCTATATTCACACTTGAGACTCGAGACTAAGTCTGTCCTCTTCTCAATTTTGTTTTGATTTTCCACACAGCATCGCTAACTGCTAGTTACTCGTTTTTCCTATTTGTTAGATGTTTGATCCGTGCAAACTGTACAAACACAGATTTGTCTGGTGTCTACATTTTATTTACATTAGAGAGGTTTTATTTCAGAAACAATGTTGAAAAAATGCTAGATCTTTTGAAATTAAAATGAATGTCTCTTTTATTTCTTCTTATGAATCCCACGGTCGTATGAATATTAAAATATTCTTCAGATACAAAATTTTAATGAAGGTGAAAAGACTTCCCGAAACTACAATATTCATGTTTCAAAATGTAGGATAGATTATGCTATGTAAACTAGAAGATCGTTTTTAGAGGTGATTGGTTTTTTGTTGTTGTTTTTTTTGGTAAAGATAACAGGAACAGGCGATCTTTTGTTTGCTAAATGTCTATACTCAGAGCAAATGTTAAATAAATCATAAGCAATGTTTCAGTTGTTTAACTGAAACAATCTCTGTCATTAGAAATTAAAATGTTACAATATACAACTCAACAAGACATCCTGAAAAATAACCTCGGAAAATATTTCTACAAACCTTCATATTGTTTCCAAGAAATTAATACATTGGTCGCCACTTTCTTTCTTTGTGTGTTATATTTGACTGTTTTAGAAAATGTAAATAGCAAAGCGAGAACGTTTTTAGTCGCTCTTTTTGAGCTATGATATTGCTATTTAAGTATGTCATGTTAAAGACGTCTTGATAATCGAACCAAATTGAACTTTGAAAGCAACATGATCACCTATACAAAGAAACACTCGATCCTACTTCGTCTGAACGGAAAGAGTGATATTAAAACTGAATACAATACCTTTACTTTGTTCGCACACATGTTTGTAAAATGATACGCTATAATATACCCTATATTCGGCAAAAGTTCATGTCGTTTTCAAGTTTACAATATATTTGTTCAAACATAAAGTAAATGTTAATACAGAACTAAACTTTTTAAAAGCTATAGAACGTTATTTAGCGTTGCAAATATCATTTGAGCCGTGCCATGAGAAAACCAACATAGTTGGTTTGCGACCAGCATGGATCCAGACCAGCCTGCGCATCCGCGCAGTCTGGTCAGGATCCATGCTGTTCGCTAACAGTTTCTCAAATTCCAAAAGGCTTTAAAAGCGAACAGCATGGATCCTGACCAGACTTCGCGGGGGGAGTGGTGGGGTGGGAGGAGCTGAGTAAGAGAGTTATGTCAAAATGAAGACCTAAAAGAGAACATGCCATTTTATGATAATGACGGATTTTTATCAGATGCGAGCCACAGTAAAGTACATTTTGCTTCTTTTATTCTTGACGTTCAGATTTACATACAAACTGATATAAATTTGACGGAGTACTTACAAAATACGTCGGTGTAAGAAGTGATGCTTAAATCCGTATCAGCAACATCAGTTCACAATAAGTGCCTCTGTCACATATATTTCAGTTATCTTTCTTCTAATTACTTTTTTCTATCTGTCATGTTATTGGACAAATCACAGCAATTGAGCTGAATTAAGTTTCAAGTGCGCAAGTCGTCCGATTGTCTGTTACAAATCAAATGCCCACATGAGTCCATGAAATAATGCATAGGGTAATGCTTGGAGTGATATGCGAGGTCTCCCTACTTAAACAAAGCTTAAAATCACAATAAAACAAATGTGTCACCATATCCATAACCACTGCAAACAAACAAAAAAAACGCAAGAAAATACTTTAGCGAGAAAGAAAACGGTGAAAAGAATCCCTATAGAAGTATGAAGAATACCGATATAGGGCTAAGCACCTTAAATCAAAGCACGCCCAACTGAGCTGATTGCAGTCGGGAAATTTCAAAATGTTGAACATAAAATTTCATCAAAATCCTGTTGAACCCGGTTTTAAAACACATGTAATCGTAATTTGTATTTACATTTCGCTGTAAATTCCTTTACTTTCGGGATTTACAAATATGACAATAAAATATCTATAAAACTTGTGCATTAACTTTGTGTGGTATGCGAATGATTTGTGTACTTGAATCTATGTAATTATGACCGGTTTCAGACAGCGCAATGTAATCACTGCACTTTGATTACATTTTAAATTTTAACTATTTATGTGCTGATAAACCTTTTGAGAAACTCCCTGGATTTCTTTGCTACATGATTTGCTCTCAATATTTTTGTACTGCAGACGAAGTCTGCGCTTGAAAGTACCTGATACACATCTACACATGAAGTACGAGTTATCATTCTTTTTCCAACCACATAATATTATGCAAACATATAAGAATTTCAGTTATTGATATATATACCAAACAACATAAAAATATTGATATTTGGTTATTCAAAGGACTCAGGACTTTTTTAATTTAGACTTTATATAATCTAATTCTGCCTTTAACACTTTGATGTTTCATATATATATTTCAAGAGTTTTTACTTTAGGTTTTATCTTCATGAGAGAAGCATACCTTATTGTAAATTTTGTAGATATATAGCCATATTGCACAAAGAAGAACCAATTTAAAAATGACAAGACCTGTAAATCAGAGAAATTAAGATTAATAAGAGATAATAAAAACAATTAGTAAAAGTAATGATGTTCTCAAAAATGGCAGATTGTTTAAATACAATTGTCAAAGAGATAAAAAGAAGATTTTTTTTACATAACTGTTAACCCTTTTTTCATCCTTAAAACGAACATTTTTGGGATGTGGGGAGGGGTGTTGAGTAAGGGAGTTATGTCACAATGATATAACTAGGATAATATGGCGACTTTCCAGCTTTAAAGGTGAAGTAAAAAAAAAAAAACACTTCTGAAGACCGAACGTACCGCGGAACAGAACCTCTGCCCTACCGCAATCAATAAAATTTGCTCGATAAAACAGGACAAATTGAAACAGATAATACATTTTTGATTAATTTGCATTTTAATCTTTACCATCTTTAGCCGCTAAAATACCTCTAATGCTGTCATTACAAGTTATCTTATGTTTTACGGTATATGAGCGGTGATTAAATCTAAAAGCAATAATTATATATATATCCAATTTTCACATTAAGTTTGCGGCTAAGTTATTAAAATCATAAGCACCATCTAAAATGTTCACCATCACAAATTAATGTATTAATAAATGATATTCAATTTTGATGCGGTATTATTACCTGATATTACTCATGTGTCGATGAGGAAAGTAATATTAGATATATAATTATTTGTATTTGGACACTTTGAATACTAGAAGATGTCGTTTGTGCAGTGTATGTTTGGATCATTTTATAGTTTAATAGAAACTTAGAGTGCAGTCTTTTTAACACTGCAATAAATGTGTTTTGATATGCTGTATTCATCCATTGCATTATCTGGTAAATCAAACACACTGAATATGAAATAAAACCTCAACAGCAGTTTGGCGCTTTTGCTTTTCGTTTGGGTCTGAATATTGAGTTTAATCGCTAAAGATTAAACTATTTATCTAGCACAAAAGAATTATTAGTTAATTGGTTTTTAATATGATGACGTAATTTAAGGAGAAGATTAGCACGCGCTTACAGCGCCCTCTATAATGAGAAGATCAGCACGCGCTGGGAGCGTCCTCTTTCTCGCTGACTTCCAACGAAGGTAGACGTGCTTTTAGTGCTCTGTCAAACTATTTCAATCTAAGTCTCTAAAGAAATATTTATAAGTTTGTATTTTGTGATGTATTAATATAAACACTATCTAAATGTGTTGAGAATATATTTTTTAAGTAATTTGGTTGCACGTTTGAAATAAATTAAATTAGTTTTTACAATTATATTTCGTGGCACCACGACTTAATTGATACGGGATAAGAATTGCATCATAATTTGTGATTTATGATAAATAATAAGAGTAAAATAACTGTGCAGTTATTTAACAATTTGAATAATAATAATAATAAAACAGCAGCAAAATAAAAACAGTAAACATACAAATAGATTCTATATATATATATTTTTTTCTCTTTTACATATATCTACACCATGCCGAAATCCAAACGTAATAGATCCTGACCTTGGCGGACTAGGTACAAAAAGAAGGCACGCACAAACCAGTACCGGCTGATAACGACGACGTCGGGCTGATAAGAACTCAGCCACCGGCTTCAGCTAGTATTTTGTTACAGACGTTAAATGCCGCATGAGCAGTACCGGATATATACCAGGTGATATGATCATAATTCATAATTTGTTTAAATAGAATCTAGTATGATTGATGCTCATGTCAGTCTTTAAAATGAAAAAGAATCTGATTTGTTTATTAATTTACAGAACTTGTTACATATTAAAACCGAAGAACTTTCCAAGAAAAAATTCAATTGTCAATGATATGAGTGTGAGAAGTGGACCAGCGCTTTTATCCGCTCTGCTACCGTTTCCGGAGCAGAATTTTAGGTACAAAGACTTCTAGATTATCATCATTGCATTTATTCATAAAGTTATTCAAAATTATATATTCACAGCCATGGCCAATATATGCCACTATCTAAGAACAAATTTCATCAAACTTTATTTGTATTCTGTTTCTTTTGTTGCTGGATAATTACAACGCATTTTTTATAGTATGCGTTAATTTTGTAAACATGCAAATTGCTTTCAGTGATAAACCAGATGTGTTTTGCAAAATCATATTTATATATTACATTTATTTCTCCATTCACTTGGGTTTGACATTACACTGCCATATATGCCATACACAGACTCCCCATTTTTTTTCATGGTGGAGGAAGACCTTAAGTGCCGATTCGTGCCTTCTTAGAGGCACCGATGGGGCATGTATATAGAACTGCCGACCTTACGAATGTCAACTTGATTATTTGCTGTCAAGAATCCTCTACCGAAGTCAGGTAATGGACCCTAAGTTTTTAGGGACAAACAATTCGTGTCAACAACCTTTACAACTCGGCCACAGAAATTCATATGTTATTATTTTAGATTTTGACACCTAACCAGTTACGAATAAAAGTTATATCTCTTAATCTACGAAACTAAAAGTGTCTGTTGAAAAAAATGCTAATTATAAGATGTTTGAATAGGTCGTGGTGAAAGGCAAAATGTACTGTTGTGTATCATTTTTCTGTTATTAAAAACAATTGTCAAAGAGATACAGAGAAGACATTTTTCACATACCTGTTGATTTTTTTTTTTATATAAGTGGTTTGACACTGATATATCTTGGGGTTCTCTGTGCTTCTGGGAAATTTACCCTTACCGTTTATCTTTTATACTTAAACATTAAAATCGTAAACTCAAACGACTATGGGCTTCGACATCACATAAAAGTATCAAAAGACATAAGGCGGCTTTTTGATACTTGAAATTTGATTTGAATCAGAGAATGGTACAGTTTGGATGATTTTTGTTAATCTAGCGTTCATATTGGTGAATGGTACACAGGCGAGCTTCATATAAGCGGTGTTGGTCTGTGTCTGTTCAAAAATGATGTTTACAGTTAAGTTAGTTAAAACTGAGTTTGTGTATGTACTCAAAGGCACTGCGCCTGTTAATAATATTCAGCAATAATGTTGTGTTTACTTGATTTGCTTTGTAGTGAAGATATTCGTTTTTCACTGGTAGGAAAATATTCTAGTGAACCTTGTGTTGGCATTGGTACGACAGTAAAAACTGAACTTCCATTGCAAAAACATGCATCGGGGTGCATGGTCAAAGTATTTTTATATTCCAATGTGAAAAACATATTTTGTATGTATCATCTGCAGAGCAATATCGAGTCGAAATCTGTTCTAGCTGCATTGTGACAGAAATAATATTTAATTTGCTGTCTCTCTTCATGTTAGTTGATAGTATTCCAAATTATTCTGATCGATTCACTTGAAGTATGTAGTACGTTTAATCTTTTGTGGTGTGATATTACTTTTTAAATAGCGTTATAAATTTTGACATGCCTAACAAAGACATACATTTATGAACTAAAACTTACTATAGATATAAACCCATCATGCTCCGATAATTACGTCATGCAAAAGGAAAAATACTACATAGTTTGACACATTTTCTAACTGTAGTTCATAAGGGTGACAGTTCACCCTTTTGAGGCGCGCACAGACGCAAATGTTTCTTGCGTCAGATATGTGTAAGTTAGACGAAATTGATTCACTACAAATTTAAGATAAATGTAAACCCGAAGTGATATGACTATAAACAGTTTATATTACAAATAATGAAATAAAATATTCAGTGGATTATTGTTTTCGCTTACCTTACGTATAGCCTCGCGTTTAAAACCAATCTCTGACAACTGCGTCAGGCTCAGTGGTTAGAGTACTGGCCTTCCACCCGTACGACCCGTGTTCGAACCCCACCTCAGGCACTTGGGATTTTTCATCATGAAATTCTATCCTCTTCAATTTCTGTTACGATCTTAAGTCGTAAGAGTGTAAAACAATGCAGTAGCATTGAATTAAAACAAAAATACTCTGTCATGCATGGCCTTATATGTGTACTGTTTTTCATGTCCGTCGATAAATCCAAACGTGTGATAAAGAAAAGCAAATATAAACAGTAGAAGAAGTATTTGATAGACTGAATAGACAAGAGGGTCTACGAAACTAGAACATTATTATTTTGTATAATTACAAACCATATCAGGTTTGAAACTGTACTTAATATTCAAACTCTATATGGTGAAAAGTTCATAACCTTGGGATTTATATTTTATAACTATTTTACAATCATTTTACATTTTTATTGCAAATGAAAACTTCTTAGATAGTATTTCCGTTTCTATCCGAAAACGGTCGTTAATTTTTTATTACACTATTTTTGAAAAAAAAACAACAAACATTTATTTTTTATACACAGCGGCTTAGTTATAATAATCAAATCTTAAATTGCCAGGAACTGGCAGATATTTCTAAAATCCAAATTAATTATAGTAAAACTTATTTCAAATTTCTACTTCACGGGACAGTCAGACATTCAGAAAAATACTGCCAGCCGGTGGCAGTATCCGCCTCGTGTTAAGAGCATTTACTTTCCTTTTGAAGCAGTGAGATATTTATATACTATTAAACAAACCACCTTTTTATATTACCATTAATAGATATTAATTCAATGCGGCTCCTGTGGGCGCGCGGTTAAAGTTGTTGGCTTCGAAGCACTTGCCCCGGACATCTTTGTGTTCGAGCCATCCCTGAATCTGCATGTGACGAAATAACATAGTTGACTGGTGGAAGGTCTCTATGTTTTTACCCTGTCCAGGTGACCCGCGGCTCGTGCCTGAAAAATGGTCACCTTTGGTTTTCCTTAAAGGTTAGATTTCACAATTTGACATTTATTAACGTTTCTTAATATGAGATATATACAATAAGACGGTAGTGACACGGAATTTATCAGATTTTACATTATAGCAAAACGCTGAACCATAATTAAGCTTTGTCAATAATGGAAAAAATAAGGACTCACACAAAATATACAATTTCAACGGTGCACGTACATTTTTGTTTGCATTCACAAGGTTTTTAACAAAATACCCGTACATTTTCAAATTTACGATGTATTGAAAATTACATTATGATATAAGAGCTTTTAGGAGCTAAGCTTTTCAATCTTTTACATACGGTATATACATGTTATTGTTCTATTCTAAAATCATACTCAAATGCTCGAAACTCAAGACCTCGTCTTTCCTCAAAATTGTTCCACATTATATCGGTAATTGGAAGTAACGCGTTTCGATATTTTTGTTTGCAAAATAAATTCTTTATGGTTTTATGTTTCAGCTGTATAAACAATGTTTATCAGATATCGACTTTCGCATAAATGAGAAGTTTAATTACAATTACAAGGTAGAACACAAAACTCTTATTCTTTTTTTCGAAATTAAATATTAACGTAGCTCTTTTAAAAGACGATCATGTTAATCAAAACATTCTCAAGACATTCATTTTACATGGAGGTCAACATACATCATGTTACTAAAGTAGGTATGTTTAAAAATGGATCAATCATGCAATTTAATATTTAAAAAGAAGGATTTAGAGCGATTACTCTCAAAGTTACATGAGAAAACCGTTGCAAGAATTTGCATCTGATCATTACGCAGTCAAATACACTAAATATTCTGATTGAGTGACCTGTTCAGTTATGTTTATAATGTTGAAAACCCTATAAATGTATTTTTATAACGATATGCTACGTTATTTCGGAAAAGATACTGCATAAATTATCTGCATGGTTTATTGACTAAACTTTAACACCAAATGTCTTGTTATTCAGCACAATTGCCTCATTCAAACTTCAGATAGATAAAATCTTCAAAGCTAAATGTAAATACTTTTAGATTGTACAATAAGTATGATATATCACATCTTGATTGTATATCCTAAGAAAAGGTACACCCATATTTTAATTTCAGTTAAAAGCCAACCTCTGTCGTCTAACTTTAAATAAATGTACGAAAAGTAACATAAAAATGATACTGTTTAATATGCATCAGCAAGCCATAAATCTACTCAATGCTAAGCTAAATTTCAGTTCTATATACACACACTTTAATAGGAAAGTTTAAATTCATTTCTGTTCATCAGAATCACTTGCCTTCCTTTAATACATCATTATTTGGTTTTTGTCTTTTAATTTACGCTTTTAATTTTTCCGAGATTCTGATATCGTGCCAACTGAAAATTGAAATTAGTTTGTCATCACAGCTAAAACGAAGCTTTCCTTTGTGGCACTGCTACGTATTCTGCATGAAACACATAGTCCTGAAAGCTATGCTAAATGTGTATTTTTCCTGCGCATTTTATTATTTATACAACTGTTGCTATGTAAGCGTTTCCTATTTTTACAATTGATTTTAACATTTCGTAACTGTACAGTATCAATTGCACCTAACAATTTTCTTCTTAACTTCTCTCTGTGTATTACATTTTATAACCCTAGTTACGCAGCCTAGTATAGCTCTTTTGTCGGGTAATTGTATCTACCCCGTCAAATGAAATATTTAATGTGATCTCATGACCTACATAGAATGAACGGCTTTTATGGGCTATTTTGGGAAACCATACACTTTTTATTTATATAATAATATGTGAGGTTGCATGCAGGGTCTTGACATTTTAGTCATATTCAATGTACATTTAGATTTGCTTTAAATGATGACATTCGAGTTTCGTTATTTTCAAAAGAATAAGTACTTTAGTATTTAATATTTGAAATAGTCTATGCCCCTACAAACGAAGTAGGAGGGTAATTAACATTAGCGTATTAATGTCATGTACCATAAACGCTAACATTAAATCACCCGTGTTTGATATACGCATGTATTGAGTGTACAATATATTGACTTTACGGTTACATTTTAGGTTTAACACAAGTTTAATAGTGTACATTAAGTGCGTGTCTACTTAAGATGAACCGTGCTTTATAGGTGAAGTTTCATAACTTTGAAAGATTTTTATTCATAGCCGTCTTTAACGTTTTTTCAACGACCAAGTTCACAATATACTAAGGTTGAACTTAAGGACGGCCAACCACAAAAGAAACTTAATATGCAGCGAGAGTGGCATGAATTTTAAATATATATGTTATGTAATAATCAGTACTAAATGGCTTTCGAAACACAGCATAAATGACCCGATTTAGTTCAAACTCACACTGAACAATCCTACAAAACGACGCATAATTTGGAGACTTTGAACATCATATGACCGTCACCTTTAAACTAATAACTTTAAAAAGCAAAAATGTATGGTCCCACAGTCAAAATTATTGGCCCAATCACATTATAACTCACACTCATTAAACCTTGTGGCCTGAACTACAAACTGACAATGTAGATGATCTTGACATTCATATGATCATCCTTTTCAAATATTAAACCTCCAAATTGTTTTTATTAATCAGATTTTACCATTTCGCCTACAACCCATATTGATGACACAACTTAATTCATACTCGCACTCAAAAATCCTTTATGGCAACACGTGACATATATTCAAATGATTTTGACCCTCATAAGACCTTAACTTTCAAACTTAAAACTTTAATAAACAACATTTTTGGTCAACAGCTTACATAAATGACCCGGTTTAGTTAATACTCGCCTTCAAAAAGCCACCTGCGAAATGATATTATATAGATGACTTGACCTTCGTATGATTTTCTCCTTTGAACGTAAAGCATCAAATACAACATATTTGGTCATACACACGTGGGCATGATTGTTGAAAATACAGCTCCTTGGTTTTGTTATCCTGGATCCAATGTTAAAATGTGGGATATTTCTCTTTTTTTTTAGTCTGCGCTTAATACAGCAGTAACAGGATATTTATAAAGGCTGAATGTTTTTATTTGATAGGCATGCTATTTGTAACAAAATGTTTGCAACTGACAAAATCGTGATTTGAAATTAGTAAAACATGTGCAACGAAGATGTCACTTTATAACAGGATATGCAAGCAATAGTAACATTTTGCAATAAAGCGCATATTGCATTAGTTGCAACCTGGTATCTGAAGTGTTATTTTGGTTTACATACAAATATACCATCGTGTTTACAAAATCCAGCTGTCAGTCGATACCTTTATAACCTTTTTGAACGAATGAAATGCAACCGCTGTTGGCAATATATAGATTAAAATGAAATACAGAATCTTATACAGATTTGACGTGACAAACAGAACAGAATTTGAAAGAATAATAATGAATAGGAGAACGTTTCTAAAATAGATATCGAGCACAGGTATACACCTAAGAAATCCAAAAATTCATCTTAGGACAACAGGATAGCTATTTAAATTATACTTAATCTACATTCAACGTTGGGTTCGAGCCCGTAGCGATCATGGTAAAGTCATTAAGCATAGTCTCAAAATACAGACATTAACCACATGCATTTAATTATAACATATTTCTAAAATTACGTAGGTTATCAGTATGCTGATTTACAAAGATCAGACAAATTTGGAAGTTATTGCAATATGAAATCAGTATTTGAGCCGCGCCACGAGAAAACCAACATAGTGCGTTTGCGACCAGCATGGATCCGTGCAGTCTGGTAAAAGATACATGCTGTTCGCTAATGGTTTCTCTAATTGCAATAGGCTCTGAAAGCGAGCAGCAAATCCTGACCAGACTGTGCGGATGCGCAGGCTGGTTTGGATCCATGCTGGTCGCAAACGCACTATGTTGGTTTTCTCACAGCGCAGCTCATTTATGAAATTAAGATACTGATTACCTAGGTTGTAGTACACAGATGCAATTGGAGTACATTGTGCTCATATAATAAAACTGATCTTCAGAGAACTATTTATGGTGTTTAAATAGAACCGAGAAAACGAATTAGAAATCACACAGGTTTCACTTGGATTTATTACATATAAAAAAGTTATATAAAGATACCAGTCTACAAAAGTAAAATATAAACCGTGAAAAATAAATTTTGTGTGCCAATAGAAACAGTAATAAAAACAGAGATCTTTTATTCTCTTTTCATACTAGATAATCAGTTCAACATTTAATATTTTTAATTGTTTTGTTTTTGTTATACACCGGTCCCCTCAGCGTAATTGTCCGAACTGGTATGCCATAGGTTGACAATGAGTACTCAGTATTGTTAGATTTTGCTTCTGCCATTGTCACTGCCAGTTTCACTGTTTTGCTACTGCTACTATTTCGTTTGCTACTGCCAGTTTCACGATTTGCTACTGCTACTGCTATTGCTACTAATGGTAATGCCAATTTTATGGTTTTGCTATTGCTAGAGCCGCTGCTGCTACTGTCAGTTTCTCGCTTTTGCTACTGCTTCTACTTCTATTGCCAGTTTTACGGTTTTGCTCTACTGCCAACTTTATACCGATCTGACGCATATTTATTGTGATTTGCCTTTCATTTCGTACGAACATGCTTTCAGGTGTTTTTTTTGCTCATAAATATATTATACTCGTATTGTATATCCTTACATCTCCATATCAAAAGGTATATATTGCAGAAAATTGCATGTTAAGTGAGGTTAACTGATTTTTGCATGTAAGTTGGTGATGATAAAAGCTGAAAGCTATAATTATATATATCCCGTTTTCAATGCAAATGCTCACACCTTGAATTCATAGATCAACTTAAAATGTTTACATTAAAGCATGAAACTTTAATTATATTTCATATGAGGGTACAATATGTTTAAAGTGACGCTTGTAAGAAGTTAGACAAGAAAGTTTATCGTACTGATATTTACCAATGTATGTCCAAAAATAATGATTCGATTGCTGACTGACATCAGTTTTACATGCTTCTGTGTACGTCAGATTTATAAAAGAATGCTTCTTTTGAATAAATCTGCCTGTGCGTACACTGATATGTGCGCAAAGGTAAAAAGGGGTGTTTTAATGAAAAAAGTAATGAATGGAATTTTTGTCCATATCAATACTTGTACAGCTAAATGGAGCCTTACTCTGCTCGTACTGAATTTATGCAAAAATAAATGATATTTGTCGTAAACTTTGCAGTTTTGTACTGATAAAGACTGAATTTTAACTAGCGTAAAATGTCTAGACAAATGTACTACAAACTTAACAGAGATTGCAACGGTTAAATGATAATTGTAATACCCTAAATCTTTACAAACTTATTCACGCTTTCATGATTTGATATTGCTTTTTAACTTGAATATAATTTTCAGTGTCATACATTTGTGAACTGTACATTTTGATTATGATATGCGCAAACTGTCACGCTATCAAACTGTCAATATACACTCGACGTGTACGTTAAAGGTCCACAAAGTTTTTGTTTAGAATGTTGTTTAATACAGTTTTGTTATGAACATTAAAAATACTACTTTCTTGATTAATCTGATTTTCAATAATTATTCTCTCGAATAAGTTATTTTGATTACCTTTCCATTATTTTAAATCTAAAAGTCCATGTGTACTATTAGTACTCTCGTACTATTCAATTATGTATATTTTCTACTTGGACAACTACTATATTTGTTATTAACATAAAAATTATATCTTTATGGAGCTATAGGTTGCTAAAACAGATCGCATTACTACAAATATACAGAATACGCATGGATTCTTAATAATTACATAAACCACACATATATACCCCTTAATAAAACGTACTGATGTATCACAGTCATTCTGAAAATTTCAAAATCGATTCACAACCGTATTATTACTATTGACGTTTAGTACAAGCTGACTGACTAAATGCTATGTGTGTTAGAGATTCACCTGGAGGGGATTACTTTTATTTACACTGTCCCGTGTCTTTGGAACATGGTGGGGGTAAGAGTGAGGTTGGGTGCGCACCATAAACGGGTTTAAGCTCCCCAGTGGTGTTTTTGCCACTGACCGTTCCAAGGCGGTGCCCCACTGTGTTCCTTTGTTTGTTCGTTTTGTCCTCTTGTGTAGGCTTTGTGTGTGTGCGCGTGTATGTGTGTGTGTTCCTTTGTTTGTTCGTTTTGTCCTCGTGTGTCGGCTTTGTGTGTGTGTGTATGTGTGTGTGTGTTTGTGGTGTGCACGTCTGCGAGCTGTAGGTTTCGTTTTGGGGAGGCAGCGATTTTGGTACGTGGCATTCCCTGTTTGATATTTGTCTTTGTTTTCGAGTCCGTATATCGAAAGGCAAATAATTGTTGTAGCACTCTAGCTTTTTCTTAATATCAGCATTCTGCATATGTTATTCCCGGTATTTGATATTGACAACTTTTTTGTTATTTTTTTTTCAAATGCTAACTCTGACGTATTTTACCACATTTCAAACAAATGTATTTGATACAATGCCTCCTTTAAAATGTGTAAATTTTCAGAAAAGCAATGTGACAAAGTTGATAGTTTTTTTCATTTGACTGTCCTCTATTACCAGCAAACACTTAGGCAATAACCATTAGTATTGACAGAAAGAAATACGAGCAATACAAGCAGACAATTGTGACTAAAATGGCTGGTTTCATATCTTTATACTATCACAAATGTATACTTTAAATCAAACAAGATTTTTGTTGCTTCAACAAATACTATACATGTACTGTGATAAACAGGGAATAATAGTAGGATCATGTTATGTCTTACATATCCATTTTGTCTTTGATCTCAGGATGAAGTGTATGGTATTCCCCTTTTTTAATGGCTGCTCTTATCGCAGCAGTGAAATGGTTATATAATTACGCAGTCTCTTTATTTTAAACTCATTTAGATTATATTACGTATATCAATAGCCAGCAGTCTTCACCGCCATGCGGTTGCTGTAAAACGTGACCTATCTAGTAGCATAGTTCTTTTAAAAGTCTTGTTGGCACAACGTTTGACATAAGTTTATATATTTTTTCTGTATTTGATACAAGAAGGCAGGTGTGCTAAGGAGGTTCATAAAACCTACAAGAAGATCGCTCGGGATCATAACGCGCAACCAAGTAAAGTAAGAACAGACTTGATTTGAGTAAATCGGTTCGTGCAAGGTAAAAAAATGTACGAAGAATTTTCTTGCCACTTAGCACCTACTTAAGCGGAATTCCGTATATAGGATACGTAACAACCAATATCATAAAAAAAATTATGTCAGTATTTAGCTAACACTTGCTGATTTTTATTTAGGCTGGTTTAACCCCAAAACGACACAATTAGGTGATACTGACAGCTTTCCGATGAAGGCTCAAAGGACTCCTCCAGGCATTATTGCAGGCACTGTTGGGCACCTGGGTAGAACCGTCGACATACCATAAGCCAACTGAATGACATTCTCATATACACGAAAAACATGTTTACAACCATACGATATTTCGAACAAAGGTCAATAAGGGAGTCAGCGACCTACACCACCCGGTCCCTTTTATTTGTAAAGGCCCTTAGGACCCCTAATAAACATCACGGTTTGAATTATAAGGAAAAACAAAATGAATAACATTTTTGATATAATATTATTATGTGAATATATCATACACTTTCATAAGTTTATGAAAAACAAGTTTACAAAAAATAAAAACATAAAAAATATAAAAATAAATCTTTGTAATAACATTTTGTAAGTGCAAACACAACCGTTCATAAATTGACATTTAGATTCCATTTTCGTATCAAGGAATTAGCCCAACAATTTGAAATATACTTTCTTCTTGTTGGACATCCATACATCACATGCTTTCTCTAATCTCCTACCAACCAGTGTACAACAGTTTAACAATAGAAAAGTTGGAAACGTCACAAAAAAGGAATTAGATACTTTGGAATATACCTTGCATAGACTGTATAATAGCTTGAATACATGCGTAGTTATAAGAAGAAAATACATTCTTGCACACTGAATAAATTTTTCTACTATTTAAAACACAAAGGTAATATCGACCTAATACGACTGTTTAATAAAATGAAAAAACAAACATTTATATTTATAAGAGAAAGTAATGATGATAACAATTGTCTTGTGTTTTACAAAGCATAACCTCCGTCGATGCATGTTCAAGCAAGACACTTTTTTATTCAGTTGAATTTCAATAGGAAATACGAAAGTGTTTCTGTATAAAACGATGTCGTAGCATTTTTTTTTAAATATGATCAAAACATGTAAAACAAGCATACTTGCCAGCAAGTTTATAAAAGCCTAGTGACACAGCGATATTCTGATAACGCAAATTATACAACATAAATCTTACAAAATGATGGAAACATACAGGAAAATATCCCGATGTCGGTTTCATATGCTGACATATTACTCAAAAGCGAAGTAGTATTTGTATATCTATGACGAAATACCTATCATTGACCAATTCAGATAAAGCTTGAGTAATTGCTGTCTCTCCCATCCAGCCGTCCTAATAAAAAACAATGTATTTACAAATCTGCAAATGAGCCATGCCATGGGAAAACCAACATAGTGGGTTTGCGACCAGCATGGATCCAGACCAGCCTGCGCATCCGCGCAGTCTGGTCAGGCTCCATGCTGTTCGCTTTTAAAGCCTATTGGAATTAGAGAAACTGTTAGCGAATAGCATGGATCCTGACCAGACTGCGCGGATGCGCAGGCTGGTCTGGATCCATGCTGGTCGCAAACCCACTATGTTGGTTTTCCCATGGCACGGCTCAAATATACTGCAGATGTGCTCTATTAGCTATATGGAAACGTTTAAGAAGCAGATGAACTATGTTATATCTGATAATGCGTGACTGCTTTGTTAGTGAAACAACATTTCATAACATTTTCACCTTTTCTCATCTCTTTTTTCTGCCAAGTTCTACAAGTAAGCACATAGAAAAGATGTATATTATACAATGACTGTTCTACTAGCACAAGAACATTTTCATATGTTTGTTAACATGGTAGTTTATTATGCTTTTTGTGTGGAATCACATCACCGGAAGCTTCCTTGACATTTACGCTATGTTTTTGTTCTTCTCTCTTTCTTTCAGCCAAGAGTCGTATGTAAGTACTGTTTTATCCTCATTCAGATCCACATGAGTAACTTCAGGAAGCGGTTCCTTGTCATACAATGGATTTGCAATACCCCCACCACCTGATGCTTCCATCCCAGAAAATCTAAAACAAGAAACATTATTACAAGAAACTATTGGGTACAGATAATTTATGTACAAAGTAACAAGAATCTTTTGGCAACAGATGTGTTTTACAAGACGTTCGAAATTCTGTAAAATGTAAATGATATTCTATCCATGTATTGTACAAAAAATAAACGTTCCTTTAAAAATGCAGTATAATGTTCACTCTATTCTCTTAGGAGCAATGTCCATGAATGTCATTTAAACTAGAAATAAACATTTGGAAAATACTATCGCAGCAAAAAACGAAACATTCTCCATATAATTTTGTTTTGAAATTCTGCTTATTGAACCAACCGGCTCTTTCCTTAAATTTCATTATGAAACTCATCACTGTTCCAGTAACTCATATTGAAATGTTCATGTTCTATATATATATATATATATTATATTGATAGGATTAAATTATTTCTTTCTGGTGTTCATGCATATGTTAACCCTTTCCACATATTGAATAAACCAATGTGATAACGAAAGGGTTTACACATGCATGAACTCCAAATGAACTTAATTCTTATAATTCCAAGTAACAAGTATCCAGGCAGATGTTTCCTTCTTTAATGAATTTGTTTTTGACTTTTGACTTAAGAGCTTCGAAAAGAACTTTTTATTAAATTTTTAATGGTGAACGCCAAGAAGGAGAAGAAGATTAAATTTTTAATTGAAAACAAGAACCTTGGATAGGAAATGATCGAACTATGAAAAAGAGTACTCCCACTACATTGTAATTGTTACTCATACCAGTTACGGCATGGACGCAACATGAACATATGCATTTTTTATTCGGTACATTTTTGAATTGCTATTTCAATATAAAACTTATCTTTTTTTTCAATACATTGTCACTTATTTACAATGTAGATTCTTCCATGTGTACTTAATCTAAACACGATCGATCGTAATGAAGATTTGCATGGATTATTGGCTGTTTATTTGGTTGTTTTTGTTATCGCAAAAATAATTTAATAAAAACTCTTAAAGTAATATCTTTTTTTACGAATACTCACGAAACTGGCTGCATTTGCGAAGGATCCACACTTGAATAAGGATGCTCATCTTTCTGTCGATTTGATTCGTTGTCGTTGTTTGGACGATAACCAGGATTCTCAATCTGAATACCACTTGCATCCTTATGAAAGGAAGCGCTTGAGTAATGTGATGCCGATTTACCCATATTCCTGTAATTTAAATGATTATTTTATATGTACATTTTATATGATCCCTGCAGGACAAGATTAAAAGACTTAATTTATTTCGAAAATTGTAACTCCGCGAAAAGAAATATTCTTATCAGAGAAAATCATTTACAGACAGTTCAAATATTTTTGAAAATGACATATGATATGATTGTAAATTCAACTAACTGACATTAAAGATGAAGAAACGTTAAAATGAAACATATTTCGCATGGATAGAATTATCACAATTTATATACACACAAGCACGCACGCAAGCACGCGTGCACAGGCAACAAATGATGCCCTATCAGTCAGGAACATGCTAAGGGTAATTAGAAGGTATGCTAAAACTGTTTGGTAGCAGTTCAATCGGTTCAGTATTTAGGCGGTCTCGTCGGTCCATACTTAACGTACTGCAAGGACTTCAGCCGCCATTTAAGTTTCAATTTTCTAGAATCCATAGACTGTACAAGATAACAGCATTCAGTTCTATCTTTAATATTTTAATTTTATGCAGCATAATTTCTTATAAGCATGACAATTAGACTTCAGCTCATGTGTTTTGAGTTTTAAGTTTAGTAACAGTTTGAGGAAACATACATTTACATCAAGTAAAAGAATGAAAGGGTACAGTTTTAAATTTAGTAACATATGTTTGAGAAAACATACATATGCATCAAGTAAGAAAATAAAAGGGGCCTAGTTGTCTTTAAAACACAATTAAGAAGTAACATCCGTGGTTCTGATTATAGTAGTAAATATGGCATACAAAACGCAAAATGTATGGCATTAAACATGCACATCTTTACTCCGGTTTCTCACATCTGTAGCTATATACATCCAGTTATATGAAGAACCGTACATATTCTATATGACTTTGCCAGTTATGCTGGTCGGGAATGTTAGCAGAAAATGATATACAGCTAAAACGTACTATCTCGAATTATAAGGGATCGAGCGTTTTCCTTCGAGATAACCTCAATTCAACTTATAATGATATCTTGCTCGTGTTTCAGGACAGGACTTGAAAATGTCTTCTGGCATTTTCAGATAATCGAGTTCGAGAAGCCAAGTTTCAGCTGTATAATATTTTATAATAATGAATTGAGCCGCGCCATGAGAAAACCAACATAGTGGCTTTGCGACCAGTATGGATCCAAACCAGCCTGCGAATCCGCGCAGTCTGGTCAGGATCCATGCTGTTCGCTTTCAAAGCCTATTGGAATTAGAGATACTGTTAGCGAACAGCATGGATCCTGACCAGACTGCGCGGATGCGCAGGCTGGTCTGGATCCATGCTGGTCGCAAAGCCACTATGTTGGTTTTCTCATGGCGAGGCTCAATTATATATGACATGATTACAAAAATAATTTCAAACTGGTAAACTGAGATTGGATTGTATCCGCAATGACTAAAATCATCACATAATCTAGGACATCATCGACACGTGACGAAATTATGCAATAATCGCATTAATCTGTATAATATACAACACTTTTACCCTTACATAAATTTGTATTACCAAAACCTTTTTAACTTTAAATGTATGTCTAAGATAATAGAAACTGAGCACTTTTTAAAGGAAAAAAAAGTTTTAGTTTTGAATAAGTACAACATTGAGAAAGAGTTTTACAACGAAGAAAGTGCTGATGCTAATTAATGTCATGCTGGTCTTACCACGACATCCTGTTCCTATAACAGAATCATGCTAGGTGGAGCTAAGGCTTTGATAAAAGGCCAGCACTATTACATTTATACTTTGCTCCAGACCAGTTTTAATGTGTTCCTCCACTTATTATTGGTAATTGCTAATTGTAGCCAGGAATAAAGCGTTTTATACATGATAACTGGTCTGAATACTACTCGAGCACTGCACTATTATACTAGAGAAATGCCTTGAATTCTAGGTGTTTGAACCCTTCATTGAATACTTTATTATCGTACTATATATTTCAGCATTAGGATATTTCAGTATTGTATTCAGTTATTATACACTAAATACTTGAGCACTGTATTATATACTTGAACATTGCCTTAAATACTGAATGTTTTGAATGTTTGCATTGAATACTATTATACTGACTTTAGGACTGAATACTTGAGCACTGTATTAACGTTTTCAGTCTTGCCCCGAAAACTAAATGATTGAGCACTGCATTAATTACTCTTGAAAGTGCTACCTTTAAAACTGAATGAATACGAGAGTACTGCACTGAATACAAAATACTTGGGCAATGTTTAATACACTTGAGTATTACCTGCGATGAATAGTTTTGTCATTATACTGCGTATATTATGTTTAAAGTTTATGAGATGCATCAAGTAGATTGTTTTTCGTTTAGAAATGGTTATACAATATGGATAAATGATACCTGTATTCTAGTCAATACTAGAGCTAGTTTTACATAGAACTGAACCAATTGTGGTTAAACTTGGAACTTCTTGAACCTTTATAGAAGCTTAATTGCGTGTATTATATTTATGCATATACGTGTTTTGCCCAAACGATGCACATATAAGAATATATTGTTTCAATATACATTGCAATAGGTTTTAAAATATGTAAACCACCTGTACCTTCTAAAAAGAACGATGATGGCTGCTACCAGGGCGATTATGATTAAAACCAGCACTATAACACCAACAATGACTCCCGGTTTAGATAAAGATTCCTTCTGTGTTTGCTTTTCCGGACTGATGACAGACTCTGAAATATTTAATACAACAATTTAATCAGAAAGATTTAAAAAAAATTCTATATGAAATGAACAAATTTTAAACATTATTTTTTAAAAATGTAACTACATGCAGTCTGTATGATTATTGCAATACATTTTGTTTCAAACAGTAAGTCCAAGATAAAATTAACGTTTATTATTATAAGTTTAGTTTATAAAGCAGATGTGCAAATAACCGTTTTTCAGATATTGATAAAAGAAAATAATCAGTTTAGAAAATGCATTCTTTGTCTAGTGACAGCCGATTTACAGCATTAAACTTCTATGTACTTAAAAAGCATTTTACCTAGACAAATGCTGCCCTTCGCGCTCCATTGTCCAGCGCTGTTACACATTAAATTCTTTAACTTGTCAGATGCTGCAAATCCTCTACTGCATACGAAGTTACATTCTGATCCTATTGCAAAGTCGCAAGGATCCAGTATATTACCATTCGGTATAGTAGATGGACATTTTGCAACTACAAAACATGAAACTGAAATTATTTCAAACTTAAGTTGCTTGTCGTTTGTTTAGCTTCCCACTGGTGAAAACGTAAAGATATCAGGTCATTACACTTGTTTTGTTTGCATGTAAGATATCAGGTCATTACACTTGTTTTGTTTGCATGAAAGATATCAGGTCATTACACTTGTTTTGTTTGCATGTAAGATATGTTTGCATGTAAGATATCAGGTCATTACACTTGTTTTGTTTGCATGAAAGATATCAGGTCATTACACTTGTTTTGTTTGCATGTAAGATAGATATGTTTGCATGTAAGATATCAGATCATTACACTTGTTTTGTTTGTATGAAAGATATCAGGTCATTACACTTGTTTTGTTTGCATGTAAGACATCAGGTCATTGCGCTTGTTTTGTTTGCATGTAAGATATCAGGTCATTACACTTGTTTTGTTTGCATGTAAGATATGTTTGCATGTAAGATATCAGGTCATTACACTTGTTTTGTTTGCATGAAAGATATCAGGTCAATACACTTGTTTTGTTTGCATGTAAGATATGTTTGCATGTAAGATATCAGGTCATTACACTTGTTTTCTTTGCATGAAAGATATCAGGTCATTACACTTGTTTTGTTTGCATGTAAGATAGATATGTTTGCATGTAAGATATCGGATCATTACACTTGTTTTGTTTGTATGAAAGATATCAGGTCATTACACTTGTTTTGTTTGCATGTAAGACATCAGGTCATTACACTTGTTTTGTTTGCATGTAAGATATCAGGTCATTACACTTGTTTTGTTTGCATGAAAGATATCAGGTCATTACACTTGTTTTGTTTGCATGTAAGATATGTTTGCATGTAAGATATCAGGTCATTACACTTGTTTTGTTTGCATGTAAGATAGATATGTTTGCATGTAAGATATCAGATCATTACACTTGTTTTGTTTGTATGAAAGATATCAGGTCATTACACTTGTTTTGTTTGCATGTAAGACATGAGGTCATTACACTTGTTTTGTTGGCATGAAAGATGTCAGTAGATAAATTATTCGTGCAGACGTATTGAGGTACGTCTCGAGATTCTGCTTCATATCTTCATATACTCGACACTGGAAAGGTGCCTCCATCTGTTAGTATATGAAAACTATCATATTTTAGATATTAGTACACACCGAGAATAATTCCCAGGCACTTAGTAATTAAATTGTTATTGCTAAACTTAATTGCGGCTGTCTTTTTGTATAGCATAAAGACTTGCTTCACACAAAATTTATTTAAAAAAAAGATACATGCATATTGTATTATCAGAAGGGATTATCACGGCAGAAAAGTTTACCTTTGCATGATCCCGCCGGATGCCATGAACGGTCATTTTTGCATACTGCCATATAGGTTGTATTTACAAAACCTTGGTTACAGCGATACGTGCATGCCTCGCCGATTTTCTTCATGCAATTTTCATTTACTTGTCCGTTGGATAGTGAAGTGTCGTCACAAACTGATTCTGTTCACAAAATTGAATAAGCGGGATTGCAGTTAGTGTTTATGTACTGTAACACTTGTTATAACATTTCCAGACGGATAGCAATACTTTAGTTGATAAGTAATCTAATATGCATTTACTTATTTTCCTAAATATCCTCAGGTAAAAACTAAAGATAATTCTTCTCTAATTCAAGACTTAAAATTTTCAATTTTGAATGTTTTTTTTTCTTTTTAGCCTCCGTATTGCAGATCAACACGAGGGCTCTTGCCTGTGTATTTAATTGTATACAATAATCGTGTACATAATCATATATACATAGCTAAAGTATTAAGATTTAATGTGTTGGATTTTGGCATGTTTCTGTTTCTAATTACCATTTTTTAAAAGATAATTTCCAGGAATTCAAATTAATATTTTAGTTTGCAAATGGGTGCGTTAACAAACACCCTGAGAAATATAACATGGTAATAACCATACCTTTGCACATGTCGGTATCAGAGGGCTTCCATCCATTAGATGTACACATGGCTTGTGCTTTTTTGTCGCTCGGAGTATAGAACTTATTGCACGAGTACTTGCAAGAAGTTCCAACTGTTCTTTCGCAGTTTGCTTCAAGTTTACCATTTGCAATTGTTTCATTACACAGAAACGCTGAAATAGAACACAGTAATGCGGCAGTTATAAATTTATGCTTTTATGCAGAACATTCTTAAGATAAAAGAATCAAATATAAACACTTAAATAAGTTCACTATCGACAAATTGTTACAAAAGACAACATACACTTTTTTTAACATGCATCATATGCATTCAGTTTTTGTCCAGTAAGGCGTCAACTTTACAATCTGCAATTGTTTCATTAAACAAGAACACTACAATAGAATATAAAAATGCGGAAATTAGCGGTGTGTTTCATGGAAAACATTCTTAAGGAAAAAAAATAATGAAATTAAAATCCTTAAATCAGTTCTCTACCTACAAACTATTACAAAAGACCACAGATAATTTGGTAAGTGTCAACATGCATCATATGCATTCAGTTTTTATCCAGTAAGAGTTGCCATGGATTATATGAGCCGTGCCATGAGAAAACCAACATAATGGGTGTGCGACCAGCATGGATCCAGACCAGCCTGCGCATCCGCGCAGTCTGGTCAGGATCCATGCTGGTCGCTAACAGTTTCTTCAATTCCAATAGGCTTTAAAAGCGAACAGCATGGATCCTGACCAGACTGCGCGGATGCGCAGGCTGGTCTGGATCCATGCTGGTCGCAAACTCACTATGTTGATTTTCTCATGGCACGGCTCATATGACAGATTCAGGATACGTACGTTCACACAATTCTTCGTCCGGTAAATGGTACGTTTCATCTGTAGTACACACGGCGAATGTTCTCCTCTTTTTAAAACCTTCATTACATTTGAAGTTGCACTTTTCGCCAATTTCTCGTTCACAACTATTGTCAAGCACACCGTTTTGTATAGTAGCTGGACATCTTCGTTCTGTAATACGCACGAAATCAGTGTCACAAAACTGAGCTACTAAAATACCTTTGTCACAAAAGCGCAAGATGAAATTATTTATATTAGTTGAATTGTGTAAAAGTAATCAAATTTGCTCATATAATGACAAGATCATTTTAAAAAGCTGAAAACACTACTGTTTGATTCTTTATTTGACCGATTTGAAAATACTGGTCCTCCATTCAATTTTCATAACGGGTTTCTATTGGAAATCGCATTTCACAATTCGCCAAGTATCAATTGAGTCCTTACATTGCTGCATATTCTTTGCTATTATTTCTAATTCTGATAGGCTTTTCTCTGCTAAAACATACTTAACATACAATGACGTCACGTTAATGTGCAGTGACGTCAACGTTTTAGTTGCGACCAAAAAAGAGCGCTACTATATTTCATCTACTGTTTTACATTAAGGGCATATTAGAATCGAAATAATTTATAGCAAATCGTGTTTTAACATTATTTTTACACTCGGACGGTAATACGTCGTACAAATAATTTCACTCGAGCTTCGCCCTCGTGAAATTATTACGCCCGACGTATAACCTTCCATCGTGCATAAATAGTGGTAAAACACTCTTTTGCTTTATAGCTATATTATTTCTTAAAAAGGGTCTATATAAATGCCTATACATTGTCAAAATTAGCCTCAGGAAAGACAAAAGCGTTGACTATTTAACATTTTTACAAGGAATTTGTTTGTTTGTTTTGGGTCTGATGCGATTTTTCAACAGTATTCCAGTCATGTTACGGCGGGCAGTTAACCTAACTAGTGTTCCTGGATTCTGTACCTGTACAAACCTATTCTCCGCAAGTAACTGCCAACTTCCCCACATGAATCAGAGGTGGAGGACGAATGATTTCAGACACAATCGTCACGGAGAACATACGCCCCGCCCGGGGATCGAACTCGTAGACCAGCGGTCTCCCTACTGAGCTAAGTGGGCGGGCTTTTTCACAAGGAATGAAATAGATTCCGAGAAATATTTTACTACCAGTATTACAGTTACCAGACATAATTCTATATGAAGTTAGGCTGTAGCTTTCAATTAATCAGACATACAGAACAGACAATAATAAGACTTCTGTATAAAAATCATATACATAGATTTTACTTTTAATTAAAAGCATATATTTTAACATTTAACATTTTTACTTGAATAACATAGATAAAGGCACAAATGGTAAACTAAGTTCACACAAAAAACAAGTTTGTCATGTACCCATACATCATTCTTCTCATTTGTACAAACATTTTTTCAATGTTAATATTTCACCAGAATTCATTAAACTCACAGAAAGGTAACGGATTTTTTAAATATATAATTATCACGTTTTCGTGTTTCTTGTTATGTCCAAGAAGTATTGATATATCTCACTGTAAAATGATTTTTTAAACAAAACATACAAACGGTAACCTTCGAGTGTAAATTCGTTGTGCGGTGGCAGTTATTATGTGGTTAACCTAACTTAAAGATCGCAAAACGAGTGTAACATTAGGTGGCAAGAATTGTAGAAATTTAGTAGGGTAAAGGTTAAAAATATGAAGGAAAAACAGACTTCTAAATACTTTCGAACACTACTATTTATAACCTTTCAACATTCACTTGAGAAATGTTTTCTGAACTTTCACTAAATACGAACCAAACATTCAGTTCCGGTATCAGTTTGACTGAAATAAATGTCCATGATGACATTTTTGCAAAGGTGAGAAATTTCTTTTTGATGCAATATAAGAATATATAAAATAAGCCGCGCCATGAGAAAACCAAGCGCATTTGCGACCAGCATGGATCCAGACCATTTGCACAGTCTGGTCGAGATCCATACTGTTCGATTTCAAACCTTAATGCAATTAGATAAACCGTTAGTGGACAGTATGGATCCTGACCAGACAGCGAGGATGCCCAGGCTGGTCTGGATATATCCTGGTCGCAAATGCACTGTATTACTTTTCTCAATATGCGACTCAAATAAAGAATACAGCAAGACATAATAAATAATTATTGTACAACGAGATCAAAAATGCTTTGAAAACAACAAAATATTGTATTCAATATCATATACAAATATACCGGATATTGTACACAAAAAAAAACAACAACAAAAAATGGAAGTGAACATATACAGGGGTTTGTTTATTTTTCAATGAAATCTAACGACAGATTATATCCTAAAAAACGTACTGGTTTCAGTGATTCAATGAAAACTACAGATACATCACAATGTCTCTCATTGTATGGAACGTCGTGTAGAATGGGTAAATTTTGGTGCACTATAAGCATGCAATAAAAAGAACGTTTGTTTGACGTGTACGATTCGATTTAACTGTCGTTCACTTGTGAGCAGACGACTTGTTGCTTAGCCACTCGTGAAAAAAATACATGCACATGTACACGAGGTGAAAAACAATTCGATGTTACGTTAGTACTACATACAGCCATTTTCTTATACTTACTTGTTGGATCATCTGAGTAAATGGAGGCAATGATTGTAAGTTAAAAACAGTGAATAAAACCACATTTCAACTAAATAATGGCGACTACAAATATATTACCAGAGCTACTCAACTTAACCCATTTTTACGCTTTGAATTTGTAGACAAGTATAATCAATGTTCTATGATAGAAATCTCTATCTAAAATCGACGATGCAAAATGTTTTAGTGTTCTTAATTATAACATGTCTGTCAATACAAACGGTGGTACAATCCCTTTAACCAATTTTTGTGTATCTTTAAACTAGCCTCGGGTGTTTACAAGTACTGAGCCTATCTTCATGACATCAAAGTCAGCCCAAACAGAATTATACCATTGAATATTATAATATTAGTTTGTCTAGCTTTTTGTTTCGGAGTTGGAACGTGGACGAGTACAGCCCTAGTAAAAAGTGTAAGACTTGTTTTGTATGCTCATGAATAAACCACGAAGTAAACATGTTGTGACGTATATGTGATGCTTATTTCCTAGGGAATAAACTATTTTTTTCAGCAAATGACATAGTTGATAAGGCTGACCTGTTTAAACTTTCAACACGCTCCTATTTATTGTGATGTTGAATATTAATCAATATTTAGTTTTTAAGCATTTTTTCCCATGTAAAACTGTAAAACTTTGATAAAGTTTTTAAAGGCCTTTAGTAAAGAAATGATCGAAACAGAAATTATCTGATCTGCTACAAATCACGTTTAAAAATGCAGTTCCACATCGTGTTTTTCGAAACAAAAACAGTAAGATTCGTAATTTTAATATACCTCTGCATAGAGGAGTGAAATCACTCTCTTTGTCCCATCCGGCACCGGTGCATTTCAATGGCTCGTCGAATATTGGGACGAAATTAACTTCACATTTGTATTTGCATTTGTCACCTAAATGACGTAGACACGAGTCATCGAACTCGATGCTAACATTTTTCTTGATGTTGGTGATTAATGTCACCTCCTGCTTTATAAGATCTGTACACTGATAGACTGAAAAAGAACAACACATTTTAAAGTCAGTCATTGAGTATTTTTCATTTTGAAAATAAAGAATAAAATAAAATATATACTAATAGTGCATATCTCGAAATTAGAATATCGTTTGATCATCATCTCTCTCTAACGGTATAATGCGACATATGCGTATCTTTAACAAATCTTTTATGTCAAAATACATACTGTAGATCGGGTTATTTTCACGTCATTTTTATTATTTCGCGAATTAATATACAAAAAGCCATATTCGCACCAGTAAGAATTCGCGATCTAAAGCTGCATGATATTCGCGTGTGTTTTGAACAAGCAAGTAGCACCGTTTCCAAATATTAATGAAAACGAAACCATCACAAATATTACCCTATCTCTCTTACTTTACAATTATGATTATTGCATACGTGTTCACCTGTATAATAAACCATTCAAAATGTAAGGAGAAAGTACTAAAAGGAAAAACACTAAAGCAGTGTATTTATGTATGTGTTAATAATGAATATGTCACTCAAGTGAAATAAGTTAGTGACACATTAATTTTCTAGATCATAATACCTCTTATAAAGTCAGACTTAATTTAAGTTGATATTTTTGTGGCATATACGTAATAAGACCGGTAACCAATTCTAAATACAACAAGAGGGCCAAGGTGGCCCTAGCTCGCTCACCTGAGAATCACAACATAATAGTGTAAACATGCTTGACCTAGTGATTTCATGGAAACAAATATTCTGGCCAATTTTCGTTAGAACTGGACCAAAAATGTGATCTCGAGAGTAAACAAGTATTCTCTTTGATATGACCTAGTGACCTAGTTTTTGACCCCAGATGACCCATATTCAAACTTGATCTTGATTTCATCACGGCAATCATTCTGACCAAATATCATGAAGATCAATTGAAAAATACAGCCTCTATCGCATACACAAGGTTTTCCTTTGATTTGACCTAATGACCTTCTTTTAAAGCCCAGATGACCCATATTCGAATCGACCTAGATTTCATAAAGGCAATCATTCTGACCAAATTTCATGAAGATCAATTGAAAAATACAGCCTCTATCGCATACACAAGGTTTTTCTTTGATTTGACCTAGTGACCTAGTTTTTCACCCCAGATGACCCATTTTCAAACTCGACCTAGATTTTATCAAGGCAATCATTCTGACTAAATTTCATGAAGATCAATTAAAAAATACAGCCTCTATAGTATGCACAAGGTTTTCATTTGATTTGACCTAGTGACCTACTTTTGACCCTAGATAACCCATATTCAAAACTGAACTAGATTTCATCAAGACAATTATTCTGACTTAACTTCATGAAGATCAATTGAAAAATACAGCCTCTATTGCATACACAAGGTTTTTCTTTGATTTGACCTAGTGACCTAGTTTTTGACCTCAGATAACCCATATCCAAATTCGACCTAGAATTTATCAAGGTTATTATTCTGACTAAATTTCAAGAAGAACAGTTGAAAAATACAGCCTCTATCGCATACACAAGGTTTTTCTTTGATTTGATCTAGTGACCTAGTTTTTACCCCAGATAACCCATTTTCAAACTTGGCCTAGATTTCATCAAGGTTATTATTCTGACCAAATTTCATGTAGATCAGTTGAAAAATACAGCCTCTATCGCATACACAAGCTAAATGTCGACAGACGACAGATGACAGACAGACAGACGACGGACGCCGGACATCGAGCGATCACAAAAACTCACCTGAACATTGCTCAGGTGAGCTAAAAATCGACTGGATATTATCTTACTTACTATCAGTACATGTTCGGCCATCAGACTTGAGAGAAACACCTTTCTGGCATGCACATGTACGTCCTGTCGGTGTAGGGTAGCAAACTGTACTACAATCACCAAGACCATTTCGATCTTTACACCCAGTTCCGACTGAAATGAATTTGTTTATATTTAGCCCATTTAATTACATGTGATTTCGAAGAAATTGGTACAAACGGCACATATATAATAAAATATATTTATTATTATTTATGCGGACAAACAATACTTTTGATAAAACTGGTCATTATATGTGTTACTCTAAGCGTCAGATATTAGGAACTACTGACTAGTGTGTGAAATCATCTCTGACAAGTTGTCAAATTTACCAGCTTTTAAAATACACTTTACACTAATTAAGCAGACAAAATGATTTATTGTCTAAAATATTGATGTACCTGGTTGAATGTTTTTGTCTTTGCTGCTGTAAAGGGCAAGTGTGTCTAGCTTGCCTAAACCCGGGTTCCTACCAACTACTGTTCTGTTCAATGTTTTCAGGTCTACACGTATAACATGACTGAAACAAAACGTTAATAAATGTAGATGAAGTCGGCTTACAAAGCAAAAAAGTTATAATCGCGCAATTATAAAATGTTAATCAAAAGAATGTTTACTAAAACACAGCTTTATTATTCTGTAATAATTTGAATTCAAGACCTACAACAGAATAACTGTGTTTATTCGTTTGTGTTCCCTTGGTGGTAATTACATGACAAACTGCCAGAGACATACAGTTGGCCAAGGTCATGTAGGAGTTCTTAACACTTTATTGAACTGATGTTGCAATAACCGCAGTACTTTAAGTATTTGAGCCGCGCCATGAGAAAATCAACATAGTGGCTTTGCGACCAGCATGGATCCAGACCAGCCTGCGCATCCGCGCAGTCTGATCAGGATCCATGCTGTTCGCTAACAGTATCTCTAATTCCAATAGGCTTTGAAAGCGAACAGCATGGATCCTGACCAGACTGCGCGGATGCGCAGACTGGTCTGGATCCATGCTGGTCGCTAACTCACTATGTTGGTTTTCTCATGGCACGGCTCATTTATATAAGATCATCCTTTTGTTTCTACATTCCTTTTGTTTTTACATTGTAAGAGATGATGATGTATCTATTGTTTTAAAACATTACTGAAAAGATTGAAAAGTTGTGAAAACGCATTAATACAGAAATGGCATACATTGTACACGTGTCAGCATGCAGTAATGCTTTATCCCTGTATTATCAGTAAACATGGGTCATCAGATTGTAGTGGGTGTTTCAATATATGTTGACATAATCACAAAAGAATCAGTCTACATGGGACTTAAACTACATCGTACAGATGAATGTTTATTTTTATGCTTCACTAACTTTGCAAAACTTTATATATCAAACAAAAATACGTTGTTTTCGAGTATGAGGAGTTCTCTGTTTATAAGTTTGACATATGAAACTTTTAAAGATTTCACTTATTCTAAAAATGTTATTTACATTATCAGAATTTTGATAATTTTAACACGACATTTTTTTTTCATTTATTCATAGCACTTGTAGTAAATAATTACAAACATTTAGATAAACAGAGTTTTACCTTAACCACAGACACATAATTTTACTATTTGCATATCCTTGTGTGAACGTTCTGCGAAATATTGGAAAGAATAAGATCTGTGTTTAGATTACTTATATTTCTAAAATTATTTATATGCGTAGTGATATTTTCAAATACATACTCTTTCTTGTATGCGGAGTAATACAGATACTTCCCGTCAGTAACCAGGTCTCTGATTTCCTCATCACGGTATGTGGAGGTCATGTTTATTATTGTTGTACATTTTTTACCATTAAGATCACAACGCTGTATAGTGTCGTATGTGGCATCCGACCAGTACAGATGGTCATCTGTAAAATTAATTCAGATTAAAGTTTTCTCCGCTGAAAAATGATCATCAATTTCACGGATCAAAGCTAATAATTAATCAATTAATTAAGCACATGTCACAGGTGGAACAAGAGCAGTCACTACTGGTTACAAATGCCCCCGAATTGTGCCTAAGAATGCTACAGTTGTATGCGCAAAAAATCACACATCATTTCGTGATCTTGACCTAAGAGACCCGGGTCATAAGCGTGACACATCTTCTCAATATGGTTAACATTTGTGTCAAATTATTTTCAAATCCCTTGATAATGGCAGAGTTATGACAAGAAACACCTTTGACTTCTAAGTGTGACATTGACCTTGGAGCTGGGGGTCTGGCTCTTATGTATGACATGTCACCTCACTATAGGGAACATTTATGCCATGTAATTTCAAAATCCCTTCATCAATATCACAGTTATGGACCGTACAAGAAACAGATCGTGTTAACCTTTAACCTCTTAGTGTGACATTGACCTTTTAGCTAGGGGTCTGGATCTTGCGCATGACACGTTGTCTTATCATGGGTAACATTTATGCCAAGTAATTTCAAAATCTCTTGATGAATGGCAGAGTTATAGACCTGACACGAAACAGACCCTGTTAACCTTTGACTTGTGTGACCTTGACCTTGAAGCTAGCAATCTGGATCTTGCACATGACACGTCGTCTCATTATGGTAAACATTTATGCGAAGTTATTTCAAAATTCCTTTATGCATGGAAGAGTTACAGCCCGGACAAGAATTTACCGGACGCACGAAGACACACACGTACGGACGGAGTGACGGACAGACAGTGCGATTTTAATATGCCCACCTTTGGGGGCATAAAAATGTGCAGTAAGTCTGATGCTCGGACCCAGGAACCCTCGTTTAATAGGCAACTGAGGTAACTGGCTGCTGACACATATTCTCCGTCTGCAACCTTCGAAACACTTGACCTAGCAAGCACGCGGACCATGTTGAGCTCCAAATACCAAATAGTGGGAAAATTGTTCTGTCAGTCCTGGGCTTAACCCTGGACCCCTCACTTACTTTGCAAATGTTCTACCGATGAGCTAACGGCATGCCAAACATATATTCTCCCACAGTTATGCAAGCCCGTACAGATACAAACATATACATGTAAAAAACTATAAAATACTTTTTTGAACGATATGAAAGTTTACAATACACAGAAAGTTGCACAATTACGGCGGTATGTTTAGGACATGCGCTTATTGTTTTTAAGATTAAACTACTCCGTGCTCACGACATCTTGTCTCGAGCGCACGACATCTAATATCGAGTGCACGACATCTTATCTCGTGCGCAAGACACCTTATCTCGTGCGTTCGACATCTTATCTCGTGCGCACGACATCTTATATCGAGTGGACGACATCTCATCTCGTACGCTGTACATCTTTTCTCGAACGCATGACATCTTAGCTGGTGTGCACTACATCTTATCTCGAGCGCAAGACATCTTATCTCGAGCGCATGATATCTTATCTCGAGTACAGGACATCTTATTTCGAGCATATACATAATGACGTTTGCAGTCTTACTGTTGCAAGACGGAGATAACAAATGTGTAGAAAGAATGAATATACAAAGAGGTAACATACTTATATAGTCGATTGCCAGACCATCAGGATAGTCTACGTGGTCTCCTGTGATAATTTCAACGACATTTCCACCATCCATGTCTGCACGGCCAATATACGATTTTGTCCATCCAGTTACGGTGAAATACATCCAACTTGATTGAACAGAAAAAACTAAGGTTTACACAAAAGTGGACCGCCCTGTGCAATATTGCGTTAGCAACTGATGACCACCACTATCTTAATGTTGTATAAAAATGGAATGAGACCATATACACACAACTGATCAAAATAACAGCAGACTCGGTTTAACGGAGTCTCTTCAAAAGAAGTTCCAAAATGTGTACCACATCTCGCCACTTTACCTCACTAGACGCCCTTAAAAAATCAAAACTCTTCTAGTTGCAATAAGACTTTCAATAAGCATAAGACTAAAAGTTTTCCGGGTTTTTTTTCAGCTTAAGGAAACAAAACTGTTCTTAAAGCATTAATATGGAAGCCTTGGAGGGACAATTGATTTCCGTACTTCCCACTTCTGACTTCTAACTTTTGCACTTCTTACTTCCAACTTCTTGACTTCCTACTTCTAACTTCCGCACTTCTGACTTCTAACTTCGCATTTCTGACTTCCAACTCTCCGACTTTCGACTTCTGATTTCCAACTTCCAAACTTCTTACTTCCGACTTCTTGACTTCTTACTTCCTTCTTCTAACTTTCGCACTTTTGACTTCCGCACTTCTGCCTTCCAACTTCCTGACTTCTTACTTCCGACTTCCAACTTCCGAATTTCTTACTTCCGACTTCCGAAGAGGGAAAGTTGGAAGTCAGAAGTGCGGAAGTTGGAAGTCGGAAGTCAGGAAGTTAAAAACAAGAAGTGTGAAAGTTAGTAGTCAGAAGTGCGGAAGTTAGAAGAGGGAAGTAAGAAGTCAAGAAGTCGGAAGTAAGAAGTGTGGAAGTTGGAAATCAGAAGTCAAAAGTCAGGAAGTTAGAAGTCAGAAGTGCGGAAGTTAGAAGTCAGAAGTGCGGAAGTTATAAGAAGGAAGTAAGAAGTCAAGAAGTCGGAAGTAAGAAGTGTGGAATGTTAGAAATCAGAAGTCGAAAGTCGGAGAGTTGGAAGTCAGAAATGCGAAGTTAGAAGTCAGAAGTGCGGAAGTTAGAAGTAGGAAGTAGGAAGCCAAGAAGTTGGAAGTGAGAAGTGCAAAAGTTAGAAGTCAGAAGTGGGAAGTACGGAAATCAATTGTCCCTCCAGGGCTTCCATACATTAACAAAATATCAAAATAAACACTATTTTCATCATTTATAATTTAACAATAGTGCAATTAAGAAAGGTCCAGGTTATCAATCAAGTTATTACAGTGCTTCTTTACTTTTAAATACTATCCAGTCATACACATTTTATCTAAAAAAACGTGTACTTTAAAGCGTCATTTTTCTTTTGGGGTTTCTTAGACTATTTTGAGTCTCTATAAAAGCGTAGTAAATAGAAATGCTCTACTTATGTTGTAGCAAATATTACGAGCCAAAAACGAAAAAGGCAATTACCCCTTCCCTGGATGAACAACAATATCTCCTAGGTCATCATAGCCAAAGTCGTACTCAAGTCTTAAAAATCCTCCTGAAGGTGTCAATACACCAATGAAAGTATCGTAGTACGCAGAAAAATACAAATTCTTTGTTGTGTAATCCTTGGCAAAACGATATGCATAGCCCTCGTATCCTGAAAGGTATATATAGAAAAGACTATGAGGTTGAAATAGGAAATGATACACATAGCCCTCGTATCCTGAAATGTATGTATAATTTGGAGGATATGCAAATGATACGCAGAAATGTATTATTTTCAATAAGCCAGAAATCTGGTTTCTCATTCAGTTTATTAATGAGGATAATGGAAATGATATCCATAGATCGCAAAACAATTGGTACTATACGAGGGGCTATCAAAAAATACGTAGACACATGTAACTGACTACTGAAATGTGGCGTTATCTATAATTGATTTGTTAATTTGTGTTTATTCATGTATAATTTACCTAATATGAAAAACAAATAATATATTATAACGTTATAAAAATGTGTTTCTTGTGTTTAAACGACCATATGTACGCTCCTATGGCGCAAGCCGAAATAATAACCAAATAAGAAAAATACTCCAACTTGTTTATGCATATTGTCCTGGTGATTAAAGACAAATTGCGCCAAAACAACACGTTTACGTTGTCTGACGTCATTATAATAAGTGTGCAAAATTATGACGTCATAATGTAACACGTTATTGAAATATTCAATGTTTTGTAGTACAGGTGTGAAATCGTAAAACGAAAAAAATGACAACGCCGAAATTAACGGAGCAGCGCGCTGCTATTAAATTCTGTGTTAAACTGAATAAAACGCCCTCGGAAACCATGAATATGTTGTCAGATGCCAATTTGAAACCGCCAGTATGTAGGGCACTTGTGTATAAGTGGCACAAACGTTTTCGAGAAGGAAGGGAATCACTCGAGGACGATTCCGGAAGAGGACGGCCAAAACTTGTGTCTTCTGCAATGATTCAACGAGTTTCAGTGTTTTTCCTGCCTTAAAGTCCGAATTGCGCAGTCACAAGTTTGACAATCTTGATCAGTTGCGATACGCCACGAGAACTATACTTTCCCAGAAGTCATGTGATTGGTACAGAGGTATATATAACACTTGGGTCACACACGAAATGTATAGAGAAAAACGGCGAGTACTTTGAAAAGGTTTAAATGACTGACGTCACTGACGTCATTTTACTTGTACCGTGTGCGCCGTGCTGTAAGCAGTGACTAATTTTATAATACCATGAAAATGTAACTATTGATTTGTTTACTGTAAAATTTTCAACATTTATTGGGTGAAAATTAGATATTTATGCTGTGTATATTTCGATTATCTATTACAAACCATTTGCTAATATACCGAATGTCTACGTATTTTTTGATCGCCCCTCGTATACAGTCACATTAAGATCGTAAACGTTTGCCTTTTTAAACCTGAAAATGTGATCCTTTAAGTAAGATAAATATTCGTGTGCTTTTTTAAATAATGTATCCTGAATATTATACTGTACTTGTATTTAAGCAGTTTGGAACGTAACCTGTATGCTGGAAGAACTGATTCTGCCTCTGTCTCCCCTGCCGTCTGACCATGATCTATACTGTTTGCTATTCAGTCAGGATCGTTTTGATAAGCATCCTTTAAACAGTTAATGACGCTGTCCAGATTGAAAGATGGATAAGTCCATTATAGAAATTAGCAGCGTAAGTGTTAAAAGTATGAAGTCATTTCGTGCTCTTAACATTAAACTGTACAAGTAAAATTTTCACCTAGATCTGCGAGTATCTTGAAATCCGTTCCATTCAAATTAGCACTGTTTATCTCGGAACTGTAGTATTCCGCCCAGATCACTTTCTTTGTATCAGAATCAAAATAGACCCCCATAAACTCATCATTCTGTTCCTTTGGAATTGCATTGATTTTATCTGTTTTAAGGTCTATCTGGAATAGTGCTTCGTTTGTCCAATCAGAAACAAGAAGAAAGTCATCATCCGTAACAGCTGAAAGTGTGAAAACAAAACAAAATTTGTTTAACTGCCGTAACGTAAACGTAAATGCGAATTCCACCGGTCATATTACAAATAGATGTCGGAGAATTGCGATTTGCTAAACTATGATGAATATAAAACAGTTCCTTGAAGAGAGGATTAGTAGGAACAATTTTGACCATTACAAAGGATTGACAGAATTAGCAGGGCACAGTCAAACAGTCAAATCATTTATTTGAGGTAAAACCAGGGTAAACAGTAGTAGCTGTATTGAACAAAATGAAAACAAGAGGGCCATGAAGGCCCTGTATCGCTCACCTGACCTTTTGATCTAAAGATCATCAAAATTAACATTCTGACCAAGTTTCATAAAGATATGGTCATAAATGTGATCTCTAAAGTGTTAACTAGCTTTTCCTTTGATTTGAACCGGTGCCCTAGTTTTTGACCCCACATAACCCAGATTCGAACTTGACCTAAAGATCATCAAAATCAACATTTTTTCCAAGTTTCATGAAGATACAGTCATAAATCTCTAGAGTGTTAACAAGTTTTTCCTTTGATTTGACCTTGTGACTTAGTTTTTGACCCCACCTAACCCAGATTTAAACTTGACCTAAGAATCATCAAGACTAACGTTCTGACCAAGTTTCATTAAGATATGGTCATAAATGTGACCTCTACAGTGTTAACTAGCTTTTCCTTTGATTTGACCTGGTGACTTAGTTTTGATCCTACATAACCAAACTTCAACCTGGACCTTGAGACCATCAAGATTACCGTTCTGACCAAAATTCATGAAGATACATTCATAAAGGTGGCCTCTACAGTATTAAAAAGCTTTCCCTTTGATTTGACCAGGTGACCTAGTTTTTGACCCCAGATGACCCAATATTAAACTCGTCCAAGATTCTATTGAGAGTAATATTCTGACCAAGTTTCATTAAGATTGGGCCGAAATTCTGACCTCTAGAGTGTTAACAAGCTTTTCCTTTGATTTGACCTGGTGACCTAGTTTTTGACCCCAGATGACCCAATATAAAATTCCTATAAGATTTTATTGAGAGTAATATTCTGACCAAGTTTCATTAAGATTGGGCCAAAATTGTGACCTCTAGAGTGTTAACAATCTTTTCCTTTTATTTGACCTGGTGACCTAGTTTTTAACCCCAGATAAACTTTTATCGAACTCGTCCAAGATTTTATTGAGAATAACATTCTGACCAAGTTTCATTAAGATTGGACCACAATTGTGACCTCTAGAGTGTTAACAAGCTTTTCCTATGATTTGAACTGGTGACCTAGTTTTTGACCCCAGATGACCAAACATCAAATCGTCCAAGAATTTATTGAGAGTGATATATTGACCAAGTTTCATTAAGATTAGGCCAAAATTGTGACCTCTAGAGTGTTAACAAGCTTTCGCTATGATTTGACCTGAGTACCTAGTTTTTGACCCCGGATAACCCAATATCAAACTCCTTCAAGATTTTTTGAGGGTAACATTCTGACAAAGTTTCATTAAGATCGGATCAAAATTGTGACCTCTAGAGTGTTAACAAGCTTTTCCTTTGATTTGACCTGGTGACCTAGTTTTTGACCCCAGATGACCCAATATCAAACTCGTCCAAGATTTTATTGAGAGTAACATTCTGACTAAGTTTCATTGAGATTGGGCCAAAATTGTGACCTCTAGAGTGTTAACAGTCAAATTGTTGACGACGGACGGACGGCGGACGACTGACACAGGGCGATCACAAAAGCTCACCTTTGTACACTGACAATATGAAAGCAAAAACTAAAGATGGTACATTTATTAGAGGGTTGTGGACTTGTGGAGTGTTTGTACCGGGGTATATGGTAATACATTCTGACAGTATGATAAGTGCATTAAGTAGCAATGCATTTCTGTTGTTTGGGCTGGAACAATTGAAAACTGTTATGTAGATATCAGTGTAATAAAGGACAGCATTTTCAAAGTTCCAAGGGGTTAAAATTCTAAACTTGCACAAGTCAACTTTATGGTGATATATTTATGAAAGTGTATGCCAAATCTCTTGAGAACTGAAAGAGAAGTTATCCAGACAAGGCATCCTGAATAATTTTAAAGGACATGCGCAAAGCCCCTTTATAGATATTCAGTTCTAAAGTTTGGGCAAAATCCCTTTAAAAATGTAGGAGGAGTTACCTTGGCACAGATGTTCGAACAGACGGTAAGTAAAAGGCTGCAACATTATGTACCTCACCCCTCCACTCCTTTGAAGTTTTTCGGGGAGTATATGTATATAATCGATGTACAAAATTTATTTATTGTCATTTATTTAAGGTATGTTTCTTTAATACAACTTTAAAAGTGGGATCACCTGCTGAAATGTATAATAAATATATTACTTGAAATACAGCTGGTACCATCATCAGCAAGTCGGTAAGCCATCCTGCACTCACATAGTTTCGTCATCTTGCCCGCAGTGTAATGAGTTATACAAAGTTGCTCACAATTCCCGTTTTCATACGCACATGGATCTATCAAGCAGATAAAAATCATTGTGTTCTGTTGTTTAATTTACTAGTATACTTAATATATAATCATTATAAAGCTCATTAATAATACATATGGGAAATAAACTGGCACGGAGAAATTCATATGAAACTTGATGATTGATATTGTATAAAATATATAAAAAAAACTTCATCTTAATTTCTTTCGGGTTTGTTTCAAAACGCACAGGGGAGCACTCTTATAATGACAATGGTTTCAGACAACATGGATTGTCAATTAACCATTACACTGCTTGTCTGTACATTTAGTAATGACACTGACTTCGAACAGCATGGATTGCCAGTAAACTGTTACACTATTTGGTTTGTAGCTGCATCTAGTATCGATAATAGCATCAAACACCATGGACTGTCAGTTAACTATCTATATATTTACGTACAACTGGTTGAAATAGTCAAATATAAAGGAGAAAGTGTCGTTGTTACGTGTCCCTATTAGTTATCTTCCACTGATTTTGGAAAAATTAATGTATATAACTATACAAACGCTTCGCAACACTTACTGGTAACATTTGATGTCTGCAAATTAACATCTAGAACTTTCAAATCAACTAAAGTTGAATTGTCAAAATATCCAAGGGCCACTCTCTGTTTAGTTAGCAAGTTGTGGGTTCTTACAAGATGCTTATAAGTGCTAGTGCTGAAAATCCATGTTAAGTAATTCTGAAAAAAAAAAGATTAATCTGACTAAACAGAGTTCAACTTTTCACTTAAAATCTCTATAAAGCAAATGGAGGTATCGGAAGATTCAACGAAATCTTAAATAACTTTTAATACTTGATTTAATACACCTGACATAACGGAATTCGAATTAAACTGAACATGTCATAACATTCACTTTCATCATATCGTACAGCCTCAGATTATTATTTGACATCAGAAATAAATTTTCCTACTTGTTTCCTCTTCAGATTAAAAGTTAGATAACAGACCAGTCCATAGCACGACCTACGGACAAGAGCTTTGTCATAAAAAAAATTAATGAGACCTTTATTAGTCGCGCTGATATTATCTTATGAAACACAGGAATACCACTAACAAGTCAAATTGTGTATTCACTTCAGCAGTAAGTCAAAACTTTTAGGGAATTGCAAAGTTTCGGAAACACAAGCCGGGTATCACTAACTGGGAGTATACACACAAGCCGGGTATCACTAACTGGGAGTATACACACAAGCCGGGTATCACTAACTGGGAGTATACACACGAGCCGGGTATCACTAACTGGGAGTATACACACGAGCCGGGTATCACTAACTGGGAGTATACACACAAGCCGGGTATCACTAACTGGGAGCATACGTAAAGTTCTAGTTCATATGCAAACTAGCTTTGGTTAAAAAATCGCTCCCGATTACATTTCGAAAATAAGAAAGAAAAAAACTTATTATCTCTCGTATATAATACTGGCAGCACCTGATACACTTACTTATAGTTCAATGCAAACCTTAACCTCTGTATATGTCCACTTTTGAATTAGAAAACTAGCATAAAGATTGGTAAATTTATTTATTTATCAGGTTTCAGTTATTAATAAATGCTCATACGATTTTGGTTTTAATCACTCTCAAAAAAGAAACTAGACCATACGCCCATGAACAAACGGTAGAGAAGGTAAGAAGAACAATTAGGTATTTTCACATTGTTTTGTATAATATACGATTAACCATTCGAAAAACAAAACATGGGAAGATATTAAGCTTTTTTTACGGATTGGTATGAGTCTGAATATATCCCCTATTGCGTCGGACAATGTTAAATATTATTTTGTTCTTACTTATTTTTCTCAGTAGAGAGAACAACAATACAGACGCACACGATTTTATGCATAAATATTTGGCCAAGCGCTTACTGGTGTTAAATTTCATGCGGATATCTTTATCGGTCATCGACTTTTATCACTTGGTTAAAAGTTATATACAGTGCCGAAATGTATAAGAAGGTCACTCGTACAAATGCGAATTGCTGACTTAAACAGATATAACCGAGCCGTGCCATGGAAAAACCAGCATAGTGGCTTTGCGACCAGCATGGATCCAGACCAGCCTGCGCACCTGCGCAGTTTGGTTAGGATCCATGCTGTTCGCTTTCAAAACCTGTTGCAATGAGTGGAACCGTTAGCGAACACCATGGATCCTGATCAGACTGCGCGGATCGCAAACTCACTATGTTGGTTTTCTCATGGCGCGGCTCACATGATAAAACAGAATACTGTTAAACCAATACTATACCTGTTCATAAAACATGGATGAGAACATAATCTTACTTTATACAGAACTAGATGAAAAGCATTTTTGTCAACTCCATTAAACAAAGTTTTCTTCTGCGTTCCGTCAAACATGACACTGTACACATATCCGCCATTGATGTAATAAAACCTAACGAGTAAAATACAAAGAAATTTTATATGTCATGCAATTATTTTCGTCCGCTTAAAACACCGTCTCCAAACCATCGTTAGTGCTTTTCATGTGTGGTAAGTGAAACTGAATGAACCTATAACGTGCATGTATACAAATAATTACTACTCAATACAAAAACATTTTGAACTGTAGTTTTGAAGTTTTTACAATACGTCCTTGTCGTTACTGAATATAAATTTGTCAAAATTTATTGCAAATGACTGATAACTAAAAGTTAAATTATTCAAAATAGTACTACAAACTTACAGTTTCCTTTCCCTATCGTAAACAAAAGCTGGAATACTTGATATTCCACTGACAACAGTCTGGCTATCGGTACCATCCAACGTCATAGTTATGATTGACATATCACCTTCCTCGCCAGCTATCATTGCCAGTCGCCTTATTAGATATAAAAGAAAGAAATATCACGTAATGAAAACCAAGTATGGTTTAAACTGTTACTCGAACAAATATTTCGACTGGCCAACTTTTGAAACTCGATATCTCGGACTCGCTTATCTCAAAATTCCGGCTATCTCGAAAACATTTTCAAGTCCTCTCCCGAAAACACAAATGAGCCGTGCCATGGTAAAACCAACATAGTGGCTTTGCGACCAGCATGGATCCAGACCAGCCTGCGCATCTGCGCAGTCTGGTCAGGATCCATGCTGTTCGCTAACAGTTTCTCTAATTGCAGTAGGTTTTAAAAGCGAACAGCATGGATCCTGACCAGACTGCGCGGATGTGCAGGCTGGTCTGGATCCATGCTGGTCGCAAACCCACTATGTTGGTTTTCTCATGGCACGGCTCAAATAATCATTTCAATCGAATTTCCTCGAAGTAAAACGCTCAATTCATTTAATTTCGAGATACCTTGTTTGAACTTTATTTCTTAGAACTATTTTCACTCTTTACTATGCTCAAATATTTCCCCGTACACAGATACTGAGAAACTGTGTTGCAATAGCATGTTCTTTTTATGCTGTAAAACCATTTTCATGAAAGTAGATATGAATAAATGCTAAAATTTTTAGCAATGCGAACTGTGTTAATTAAAGTTTTCGAAAAGGTTTATTTGTTTAACAGTGCATAAACACGCATTTAAAGACTAATTCAAAGTGGTTGAAATTAGATTGAAACCGAAATATTGTAGATATATGATACAAAAATTCATATTTGAAAACATAAACAATTACTTTACAGTATCTATGTAGTCATTGGCATGTCTGTATATATAAACAGCAATGTGCGATAGTTTGAAACTGTTACACACCAGATAACCAAGCACAGTATAAACAATAACTACCACTAAAACCTGGAAAGAGTTCTTCGACAAAATTTTGCTGACATTTAATTATATTTAGTCAAGTTAAATTTACTTGATGAATATTTTGTACATAAAATGTTAGTATCGAAAAATAAACTATCATAACGAAAGCTACATAAAAGATATTTTTAATTTTATGTTTGATTTATACCACTTATATTGTATGTCTAATGTATCACATGTCTAGTTCGTAATGTATGTTACGTCTTAAATTTGTTTTTTCCCGCATTTAGCTGTATTGGCTGCGCTTTTCAGTTTTTCTAACCATTGTGCCAAATAAAATATATGTCCAAAATAAATTATGTTCTGTTTGCTAAATATGTGATTGCTATAATGTGTAATATGTGTCTAATAAAAGTTTCACTTCGTTTATGTCATCTTTTACCTATGTCATAATTTATCATTATTGAATAACATGAGGTCAATAGTCAAAGCATTTTTGCGAGGTCCGAAGAAGCAAATGCAAATACAGTTGACTTTTACCGACAAGCCATTAAGTACGAGCTTCATTACAAGATATCAAAAATAAATTTCCGCATTTCTTTGTTCAAATTCTGTCTTTAGGCTAGCAAAATTCAGTGTTAAATGATTGACCGGGCAATAGCACTAATTCTGGATCTGTGATTTATATAAGAAGATTTATGATAATTAACATTATCTACTGAACCGTATAGATTTATCTCAGGGCATTTGTCACATGTATTGAATGTTGCTTTTTAAATTCTTTTTTTTTTGTGTACATGGTACAAAGATTGACTCTGTGTTAAACGTCACAGTTATACTTTGTTGGCTCTATGAATCAAATTAAACTGTTGCCTGTCATCTATAACAATAAGAATCTAGTCTGTCATGATAGTCAAATTTTAAATTTAGGTGAACTGTACCTTTCATCCAGCATAACCATGAGATTTTTGACGTTTTTAACCTCCAAGTTATCAAGTATATTCCGTGCGGCATTATCCCGTACGTTTATAACCCATATTTGTCCAGTGTTTGATTCACACCAGTATAAATTGTTCTTGTTGATTGGGTCAAAGGCTAGACCTAGATAAAGAGTGATGAATCATATATTATAAACACAATTTGAATGAAGAATGATACATTTCATGTGGTTTGATTGTGTCATGTTTTTCTGAGCACATAAACACAGAGACCACGGGAAAGATTTTTGACTCTCATGAGGTAATGGATGAAGTCATATGCCAATGTTACAGCCTTATCATAGTTAGGCTTTTAGTAAAAAACAGCTAAGGTTGTGTTATACCGAACGCTTTTCTTCAGGTACCTTTGGCACCTTCGTTGAATCATCGACCTTTCGCAAGCCATCTAGATTTGCTTTTGCAGAATAGAAAGCAAAGCCTGGAGTGCATCAAATGGTTTATAGGTTGAAGACCTCAACGAACATGGAACAGGGTCCCGAGAATTTTTTATTGTTTAAAACAGATTATAATGAAATATAGAAAGCAACCTACCACTTATGTTTCCAGATGGATAAGCAATTGCGTCTTTAGCATCATTTTCTATTGGCATATCTATTGGCCTTTTATATATAACATTGTTGGCAGTAGCAAAAAAGAAAATTCTGTTTTCCATATCCATTTCAATTATCTTTATTAAGTCATCCGGGGCAGCTAGATTAGATAAATAGAAAAGATAATGTATCTGTTAACCAGAGCACCTGGTATAACATAAAAACTACAATGATACTTGTGACAACATAGAGCTCTATGTAGCTGAACCTGCATTAGCTATCGCCTGTATTAAGCAGCCTGTCAGATTACTTCTTAGATGAACTTTAGGTTTTAACCCTTAGCCTGCTAAATTTCTAAAATAGACTGGTCCATTGTTAAATTTGGGCCATACCACTTATTATTCAAAGGGGTGTTCACTGAACATTTACTGATTGAATAGCGAACAGTGCAGACCATGATTAGCCTGCACGGATGTGCAGGCTGATCTTGGTCTGCACTGGTCGCAAAGGCTGAATTACTTGCCGACAGCAGGCTAAAGGTTAATATCAACTTTTAAACTGTCTTTTATAATAAATGAATTAAGTGATTGGCTATACAGAAACATTACTAGTTATTGTTCGTTAAATACGATATAATGCTGACGGTACAAGGATGTCAAATTCTATCAGGTATTGATTCTCTATATCAGAGTACATGAAGGTTTGTAGACGTATTTGTTATGCATATTTATGTAGAAACACCTACTAAACTTGAAGGTGACATTTTATTTTATTGTAACTTACACTACCCCTACATGTGATTTACATACAAAAGTAATTTAGGAGCAATATCAGCTTTATTTCTTTCGTTATATGTTTTAAAATCACACCGAAAAATTATAGGTCATACCGCAACCTTTAGGCTTTATATGGCGGACAAAGAACCGAAGTGTCCCTCCGAACATGGACTTGAGTAGAACCGATAATCTTTAGCATGCCAACTGGATAGCTTAATCACAAGAACGATCACAAATGAAATTTTGAAACAGCAGTAATCTGGTGAAAGTAATTCGAGGACACAACCGTTTGTCCACATATATCAGCTTTGAAAGCGTTTTTTTAGAATATACTAAGTGAGAATTGAATTATGCTTGCAGTTACATTACAAGGAACATAAGGTAATTGACTATTCAGTTTCGTTTCAAAGGTTAAACCCAAAAAGCATATCGATTAGAGACTACTAAATACCAGCTCTTTTAGTTGACATCACTAAGTTACAGTTAATTCCTGCAATGTACCTGTAGGTGGTGGGATAGTCGGTGTAGTTGTGTTTGGCGTGGTGGTAGCATTTGGAGCCGACGTCATTCCTGTTGATGCAGCAGGTGTGGGAGCAGGTGTGGTTGTAGGAGCTGTAGTCTGAAAGTGCAAGATGAAGACTGAAAGACATACAAATCGTATTGACTATAACCATTTGGCATGCGTAAGAATTCGTCTTCATTGGAGTTATTCGTATATTTATGATACACTTTCGTTTAAGTTAGTGCTAGAGGCGTGATGGCTAATGCACATGACCCCTAAAGAAATGACTTTTAATCAAACCGAATCTGTTATTATTCACAAGGTTGAGTTCTTTTCATCTAAGAGATGTTCTACGATCCACCTATTTCTATCCCATACTTACAATTTAGAAGCAATGCTATTCTTAATGGATGACTGTGCAATTTCAAATTGTCTTTACATACTTACAGGTATTTTATTTGGCTTGATTGCTGTATATTTACACACAACATCGTAATTCATGTGTGCAAAAGTACGAAGGTCCACTAAACAAATATGGGTTGCATTTGAAGCAACAATTGCCTTGTGATAATCATCATAAGATGCTGAAAAGACACATGCCAAAACATTAAACAAAAGCTGTCAAATGGACATCATTGATAAACATACTCGTTAGTTTCGTATTTTTGGTGCTTACATCTGGCAAAGTAAAAGAATGATATAACATGTATTTGAAAAAGTAAAATTACTTATTCATTGTTCTTTGCAAAAATGTAGTACCACAGTTACAGCGGGCAAAATGCTAACTTGCTTTCTGTACGTTTCCGAACGTAGATATTCTATCGGATATGTGAACAGTACAACCTCTCCAGAGCGGCCCTCTCTGAAGCAAAAACCTCTCTAAAACAACATCATCAAAATTTCCCTAAGCTGAAATGTACTATCGAATTTACCTCTCCAGAACAAAAACCTCTACATAACAGTCAATATTTGTATCTCCAAAAGGGTGTTGCTCTACAGAGGTTGCACTGTAGTTGTTTTGAAGAGATAATACACATGTACAGACATGTGTAATTCAACTTTTTAGCAAATTTTGAGTGCATGTGTATAATGACCTGCATAATACTAACACTAAAATCTTACAAAATACAAATAATCTATTTGGCTACACATTTACAAAGTTTATAGAAACTGACCTTGACATTTTCCTGTTGAATTAAGATGATATCCCTCTGAGCACACACATTCTGCTCCAGTCTTTGTTGTGAGGCATAAATGCTCACATTTTTTATCAGCGCAAGCATCTATATGAATGATGTAAACAAAGAATTTATTTTTCACCGTAAGGACTATGACAATACAATTTATAAAATTGTGATACAACATAAAGAATTCAAATGTTTCTGTCCGTATGTTTATTTTTGAGATATTTAGACATTTTTTAACTGCTAAATAACTTCGAAAGAAATACACTTCAATTTTAACCTGCAAAATCCGGGTTAGGAGTCGAATCATCAACCTTTATCCTACACTTAAATTTTATGCAAAATATAAAGAATTGTTAAGCACGCAGATGTCATGAGACAAGTTTTCAGACTTACGATATAGGGCCACCTTGACAATCTTACTTTTATCTTTAAGTTCCTTCAGTCTTATATGTATTGATTAATGTATATTACAGTATTTAGCTAGACTGGCACATTTCTTTGAATACAAGTAAATGCTTCTGTTTCATTAGTGTGTTGATTTCTTATGTTTATCAATGAGTTCTTTTTTCATACCTGTAACCATAGTTTGTGATTAAACCGTTTCGGAACGTTTATCAGGGTGCTTTTAAACTTGAGTCTATAGTTTGTCGGTTTGCCATTCCGTAAGTGTGTAGCAATGTGTTTGTTCGTTTCATAACTGTATCTACAGCTTGTTGGTTACCCATTCCAACATGTTTAACATAGTGGTATCTGATTTTATACCTGTAGCTTTAGTTGGTTGATTATCCGGTCCGTATACAGCTATGCCGTAAATAGTTTCCGGGGAAATATTTACAGTTGTAGACTCGAGCTTGCCCAGATGTGGACCATCTGTTTTATTCAAAGTTATCACATCGCCATTTCTGGTATCAGTCACATAAACACATTCCTATAGAGGTTAAGGCATTATGAGAAATACTGAATATGTATATTATGCATTCTGACTTCACAACAACAGCTGTCTAGGTTCTAAAATTTTAGTGAGACCGTTAATGGCTGTTTCAAAACTCAAACTAGTTATTGGCCAAAAACACGATAATATTCCGAAACTGACCTCAATACATCAATTTATAACGTTCTGACCTTATCAGGATTTCAAGTACAAATCAAAGCTCACTTGTCGTACAGGAGACATACTATTACTATAAGAACGTGACAAAAAAGATGTTATAGGAAAATGCATGTCTCCTTCTGGTCAGATAACAGACAAGAGGGTCATGATGACCCTGGATCGCTCACCTGAGTAATACGAGCTTAATGTTTCAAATGTCAAACTGATGATTTTAGAAATGTTTTGGAAATTTTCCGATGTAAATCAAGTAACCCTGGGGCGGGGCCATTTTACATCCGGGGTCATGATTTGAACAAAGTTTGTGAAAGTCTACTAGAAAATGTTACATGTCAAATATCTAAGATCTAGGCCTTCTGGTTTATTTTAGCAAATTATGAAGATTCCTATGTACAATCAAGTAACCCTGGGCTGGTCAATTTGACCCTGGGTCAAGATTTGAACAAATTTTGTAGAGTCACTAGGCAATGCTACATGTCAAATATCTAAGATCTAGGTCTTCTGGTTTATTTTTAGAACATTCTGAAGATTTTTCTATGTACAATCAAGTAACCCCATGGGGCGGGGTCAATTCGACCCCGGGGGTCATGATTTGAACAATTTTGTAGAAGTCTACTAGGCAATGCTACATGTCAAATATCTAAGATCTAGGCCTTCTGGTTTATTAAAAAAAATTTTTTGAAGATTTTCCTATGTAAAATCAAGTGACACATGGGGCGTGATTTGAACAAATTTTGTAGAGGTCCACTAGGCAATGCTACATGTGAAATATCTAAGCTCTAGGCCTTCTAGTTTATTTTGGGAAATTGTTTGAAGATTTTCCTATGTAAAATCAAGTGACCCCTCGGGCGGTGTAAATTTTGACCCCGGGGGTCAAAATTTGAACAAATTTTGTAGAGGTTCACTAGACAATGCTACATGTGAAATATCTAAGCTCTAGGCCTTCTGGTTTTTTTTTTAGAAAATTTTGAAGATTTTTCTATGTACAATCAATTGCAAGTAACCCCATGGGTTGGCGGTCAATTTGATACAGGGGGTCATGATTTGAACAAATTTTGTAGAAGTCTACTAGGCAATGCTACGTGTCAAATATCTATGCCCTAGGCCTTCTGGTTTATTTTTAGAAAATTTTTGAAGACTTTCCTATGTAAAATCAAGTGACCCCTGGGGCGGGGTCAATTTTGACCCCGGGGTCATGATTTGAACAAATTAATTTATGTAGAGGTCCACTAGGTAATGCTACATGTGAAATATCTGAGCTCTAGGCCTTCTTGTTTATTTTAAGAAAATTTTTGAAGATTTTCCTATTTAAAATCAAGTGACCCCTAGGGCGGAGTCAAATTTGACCCCGGGGATCATGATTTGAACAAATTTTGTAGAGATCCACTAGGCAATGCTACATGTGAAATATCTAAGCTCTAGGCCTTCTGGTTTATTTTTAGATAATATTTGAAGATTTTCCTATGTAAAATCAAGTGACCCCGGCGTCATGATTTGAACAACTTTAGTAGAGGTCTACTAGGCAATGCTACATGTCAAATATCTAAGCTCTAGGGCTTCTGGTTTTTGAGAAGAATATTTTTTAAGATTTTCCTATGTAAAATCAAGTGACCCCTGGGGCAGAGTCAATTTTGACCACGGGGTCATGATTTGAACAAACTTGGTAGAGGTCCAATGCTTCACACAAAATATATTTTTGAGAAGAAGATTTTTAAGATTTTCCTTTCGGTTGCCATGGGTACCAGAGTTCGTCATGGAATTCAATTCTTTGAATAACTTTTGTAGAGCTTCACCCAAGGAACATTCCTGTGAAGTTTAGATGAAATTGGCCTAGCGGTTTATGAGGATATGTCGTTTGAAGTAAAATTTTACGGACGACGGACGCCGGACGGTGAGTGATCAGAATAGCTCACCCTGAGCATTTGGCTCTGGTGAGCTAAAAAAAGGATGAAAATGTGTTCTCGATTTCAAATACTACCTGATAATTAAAAATGAATAGCACAAAAAAGACCTTTATGTAACGAACGTGACAGTAAGGTATATATTACACACAGAAAAGGCATGTTTAGATTAAACACATTTAGTAAAATCAATAAAGGAGAAAAAATCACTCGAGAAAAGTGACGTTCTAAAGTTGTGAGTGTAGTCTTACCCTAAATATCCCAATATCTAACAAGGTTGAACCAGGAACCTTTCGAATTTCAATAATATCTTGGCCTTCGTAGTCAGCGGATAATATAGCTTCTGTTGACGAGTCAATCCAAAATATTCGTTTTTCTTTGATATCCACTTCCATGGATAAAGGTGACACCAATGGCGACTTTTGGTTCCTATTAGGAATTATCGTGTGCCGATCACCGCCCATTGTGGTTGCACGTTCTATTTTCGGATGTTTCCCGTTGTCTGTCCAAAACAACAGTCTGAAAAAAAAAATCAGATTAATATCAAGATGAAATACTCATGCAATTACAGGAATTATGTGTACAATACCTTGCCAAAAACGTTTCATCGATACAAAATTACGTTCTTTGCTCAAAGTTAGATGTCTTTGCAATTATGATTTATATTTCTTTTATTATCTCTCAGATGACTTAGGTGAGTCTTGCTCTTAGAGTTCTAGTTCTGAACAAACGTGAATGAAATTTGGCGCACACCATTAACCGGTTTTGAACTCCCTGGTTGCGTTTCGCACTGGTGCCCCTTGTCTTACTATAATTTGTCTATTTATTTTTGTGTATATTTTGCCGTAGTAATGCAGATTCAAATATCAACTCCGGCTGTAAGAATTTAAAATGAAAGTTTGATTGTGTGGTAAATTCATTACCCTTCAAGCGGGTCTATTCCAAGACCATCGGGTGCGTCTAGATGTTTATCTTCAATTATTTTGTAATAATCCATATCTATCTTGTCCTTTTGACCAGGTGCTGCTACAATCCATCGAAAAACCGAATCTGTCCAGTACACCGTGTGCGACAGCCAATCAACTGCAATTTGGACCGTACCTCTGGACACACCAACGTGCATAAACGCAAAATCCATTTGACTGACATTAAGTTTTACATTGAAGCCGCATCCCAATGCTATCGATCTGCAAAAGGGCGAAGGAATACTTCGTAGATATAAGAATTCAGATGCAATAAAGGATATCAATACAATATTATTAAGTGTTCTTATCTACAAAACGTTGAAAGAAAAACAGCATTTGTTGAGTCAGTTTTATACCGTTGTCTACAAATATCAATTAAACACCATGTATTTACATATACCACATGACTAAAATAAGTAAGTTAACCCATAAACTTTTCATAGCGCTATATCTCTTTGACATACAGTTTGATCATCGCACGAACATATAGAATTAACAATTAAAGGTTTCCTTTAAATACAATGTAAGTCTATAAGTTTGATATCAATTTATTTCATTAATGTGTATGCTTTCATGTCAAAGCAAAAGGTAACTTTAAGTGGCAGTCAAAACAAATATTGATTAATTTACTACAGTTGTCGAAGTGTACGCTTTATTTATCTTAAAATTGATACAGATTTTATTAGCGAGGGCAATTTCTGGTACCTCACTTAAAAACTTTTTATAGCCTGGATATATTTCTACATGGCGTAGTTAATTCAAGTTTTGGCTCGTCTTACTCGTAGAAATCTGGTTCTTACCAAATTGCTGATCGGTTATGCATTCAAACGTAGAATATATGTTATGTCAATGAATCAGAATTAAAACCTGGAGTTAAGTAAAGAACGTACCTAAGATGGTAGTCATACATGTAGATACATTTACTTCTGTAGTCAAAGTCCACACTTAAGAAATGTATGTTCGGGTTTGTGAAGCCAATTCCTGGAACTCCACCGGAGAAATTCTCGTAGCCTAGATAAATTGGTATATGGCGAATCTGAGCTGCGTCTGGGTCGCCATAATCGTGAAATGTGGTAACTAACATACCGTGTTCTTGAAATATAAAATACCATGATATATAATAATCTATCATTGTTCAGGGTGCTTTTGCTGTGCAGATCCTCATTTACATTTCGGTAATATTGTCAATATGTACGTTTTCCGAACACGTAATCAATAAACTCGAACGTGTTATTCTGAAATTTATGGCAGGTGTAGTAAAAGAAAAATGTTCTACTTCTTAGAAGGGTCAGATACTAAACTACAGAACGCCATGCATTTCACCCTGTATAAAACAGTTTTTTTTTCATAAGAAAATATATTTGATTTTATACATGTATGTCAACCTGTAAAATTAGCTTTACCCCACACTGGTAAAACAGAAATGTAATAGAATTATATGTGACCATATTTGACAATATTATAGTTCAAACATAATCACAGATTACCATTCCTTATGTGAAATGTTCTGGTGGGCATTTACTGACTTAAACACTAATTCACTTTGAATTTAGATTCGAAGCTGTATTAAATATAGATGTTATAAAGAAGCCAAACACAAATAGTCATTGTACTACCAAACACTTTGCTTCAAATGAAAAGCTGATAAGCATACAGCAGAAAACGACAAAATGTTGTATTATCTATGAGATTATGACATGATATATTAGCATTTTGCTCTCCTTATGTAATTGAAAGTAAATGATTCAATAGAAACTGTAATTAACTGTTCAAATCAAACGAATGTTATATTTTTTTAACAATGTTATTTTATCATTCAGATGGACGGCAGTCTGGGCAATAATTCAATGGACGTGTTTAGACAAAATTTATGGACTATTAAAGGTCCATTACTAAGGGAAAGTGAGTTGGCAATTTTTTTCATAGCCAGTGCATAGACTTCTGCAAGACACTAAATAATCAAGAGTGGCAGGTCAAAATTTACAGAAGGTCTTTGGAACTCAAGGAAATGTATGTGTATTATGTTGAAATTTCAATGAATCGACAGAATGACCCCCAGGTCTTTTTAACTTTCTTCATACTTCATAGAAAAATAATTGTACATATACTGCGATTTATTTCGAATTTCTACATACCAACTTTCATTTTCCAATAAAATGAAATAGTTTCTGTGCTTTTTAAAGAAATTAAAATGTTCACTTCCCTTAGTATTGGACCTTTAATGTACGCTTTTTTTTTTACAAACTTCGATATTGATATGTGCTAGGCTTATTATATTACTTGACTTAAACTAATTTCAATTTAAAGTTTTATTGATAATATACAAAGTAAAAATAGGAATACACTATTCAAGTTAGCAATGTAATGTAAAAATGCCACGAATAATCAGAACTTCGATTTTGAATAATGTACTGTAATATCACATTATCATGTTGTATGTTTTCTTTATTGCTTCATTATACTGTTCATCCTCAAATAATTTGAAAAGCTGCTGTACCAAATATCGCATTAGACCTATATATTGTTAAAAACTGAAATTATTGTATGTTTGATGATGTACGTTGTACAAGTCAAAATAAATTATATGTTCTGTTCTGTTCTGTTCTGATAATTTATAATTTGTAGTTACTTATGCAATACACTTAAAACGCCTCAAAAGAAATACAAGTCAAACTCTAACAATTAGGTGATCTAAATTTCGACACTTATGTTCTGAATTTTGACACACCAACACTTTTTGACAAATATGGTAAAATAATAAACCTAGTCTACCAGTACTTGCAAACATTTATGCTATAGTGTACCAGGAGTGGAACATTAAACAATGTGATCCACAATAATTGTTACTTCAGAATTCGTGATGTAATATCTCAAAAATGTGCCATGATATTTTTGAGTGTTTCATTTCTTTCGTACTATGATTACATATTAAAAAATATGTTAGAATTAGTACAGCCCCTAAAGTTAATATGACCACCCTATACACCAAAAAGCGAAGCAACTTCTGTAAATTATTTGGTTTACTCATTGTTTTAAATGCCGTCGGATTTCAAGCAATAAATGACTACAGTACATAAAAAGATCCCAAATAAAGTGCATTTATTACAGGCATTATGTGTAATAATAAAACAAATATCATGCTCATAGTAATTAACACGGTGTTTGAGACCACTTTAACCCGGCATCAGACATTAGATACCTGTATTATCGCATCGTGCATCAGACTGACACCTTTAAATGCATAAAGTAAATAAAAACCATAAACTATTTTGTGTATATCTGCATGCAATCTCTATCATTTGTTACTTGATAGACAGAAGAAAATGTATGTTATTCTATCCTAAATCTGACATTCCTTTGTACTTATATAAAAAGTTGGTTGTATAAGTCAGACACAGCTATACACTGAGGAGTGATTGCAAAATAAGTATATCAGCTACTTTATTTATATACAATCGTTACCTTTTCGCTATAAGCCTGTACTTAATTCACTATGAACGCCATGATAAGTATCTCATATTACGCAGGCTGACAAAGCATGATATTGTGTATGTTCGTTTGAAAAATACAGACACAAGTCGTGACACAGAGAAACATAATTTGGTTTGTTTAGTGACTGTCTGGTTTGTTTAGTGACTTTCTTGTATTTAAAGGTGGTGGAACACACCAGGTGCACTTCGTAGCATTAATGTAAGAACGTACGAGTACGGATGAAACAACCAACCTTACAAAGGTCAGGTCCATTGCTTCTTCATCATCTCAACTAGGACTTTGAACGTACCACAGTGGGTGTAAAGTGTAAAAAGCTCTGCATAAAGTGTTGTAACATAAAATACGACGATGTTTTTGGTTCAAAGTGGTTTTACACATTTCAGTACTGACATGTATATAGTTTTTGTTGTCTGTCCCATTGCTGTTGAAATAAGCTTATTGACAAGACAACAGGTACATCATCAAATCAACTGATATTCGAAATAAAGTAAACATAAATATATAATAAGTTTAAACGGCTACAAGCCTTCAAATGCAAAAATCTGGGTCTTGTTTGAACCACAGACATTCTGCGAGCTCATCAAATTTGAAGCGAGTTCTAAATTTTTTATCTGATTATAAAACACTGCACACAAAAAAATGTATTTTAAAAATTCGGTGATTGTTGTGCATTTTTTTTTTTTTCAAAGTTCATGTATTTTTACTTTGAAGCATTTACTGAAAGGCTATTTTAAGACCGGTTTTAAAGGAAACGTTGGTCTCATTTTGCATAATTCTTAAACAGCCATTATTTATTTATCTTGAAACACATAAACAGTACCACAATGTTGAAATGCTTTCTATTTACTTAAATAATTGACAGGCGCATGCTCCTCTCAAAATAAACTAGTTTGGTAAGCAAATTTATAAAAAATAACACATGCCTTCAAGATTTAAATGTGGTTTTCTATAATAATTAAAAAATACTTTGATTTTTAGGGTTTCGTCTACTTGTCTATTTAAGTAACCTCATAATGTTAAATATTGGATTCAGCTATAAAACTGTCGTCGAACTTTTCAACTGCAAATGAACTACCAAATAAAAAGCGATGTAAACTACCCAGAAAGTAAATACACATAACAATAGAGGTACCCATTTCAGTAATAAAAATAATATCATTAAATAATGTCGATGTCATTGACTTTTGATATGTACATATGAACTAGTGGTCTTTGAACGGTATCTAAATGGGTTTCTGGTGAAGAAGTTCGATTAAAAAGAACATAAACCAAAATCAGTTACAAGATTTACCAATAAAAATATCACTCTGTTGGTAACTTCTTTCTCAGATATAATTTTGATTTGACCAAAACAGTTTCAAGTATTTTCAAATTACACCGTCATATTTTAAATGCATTGATGGTGTCAAAGTCTGCTAATTCCTAAATATCTTTTTTTTTACATATCGCAAAATACCTTATCAATGAAACCATAAGCAGCTTACAAAAATACATAATTTCATGCGTGAAATAATATAGGTACAACTTTTTATGTTCTGTGTATATTGCCACAGATGACGAATATTTGTAACAGTTCAAGAGACTTGAATGTTAACATTTTACTGAAAAGAAATATAGGATAAAATCTTAATCTTACCGTAGTCAAACAGTGGTGCTGGTGTTGGACTTTGTCCGTAGCACCAAGCATACAATCCAAGTAAAAGGAGTGCACAAACACTTCTACCCATCGTTGTCCAGTGTCTTTAAATTCAGCATAAAATTGCTAGTTTCGCCGAATGTTTTAATGGTAGTTAAAATATCCTCGTTACTTTGATGTTAAATGTTTTCGAGTGCAGTGCCTTGTAAGTTTCTCTCGTATCTTTTTGTCTGTCTCAAGCTGAATCAGAGAGGTCGCTTGTTCACTGCAACATAGCCTGCAAGAGGAAGCATAAAAGTTGTTTGAAGCTTGTTTGAAATCTCGTACGAAACAAATAGATAAATAACTTTGTACCGAAGAAGAAAGATGTTTGTGACTACGCCAGGGAAATGCAATCTAAACACATGACAATTTTCCAAGCCTTCATGTACTTTATAAGAGGTATTATAAATGTTCCGAGGAAATACCATGTTGAGCGAAAAAAAGAGGATGAGCTGTCTGGGTCGTGTTTCACCTATAATCCGTCCTCCATCCATACTTGCTGCAATTTCCTGTTTCCTTTTAGGCATTAAAATCAGTTTACTGTAAGTCTCCAGTGGTAGCAGTACAGAATAATTGTTCTGACGCTGTGAGTCCTAGGGGTTAATAAGACCAATAAGGCGTTTATTATTTCCGTTAAATTAAAACTTGTTCAAATGACGACTCTAACCCCGCACTTTTGTGACCAGGGGATCCAGTTTATAATGGTAACACGTATTATTCCTCAAATATATTACTTCAATATTATTATTTTCTGTCTCGGAGCTATCAAATAAAATCATTATCTGAATCTGTTAAAAAAACATATATTCTTAGCCATAACATCAATATTTACAAAATGTTGCGTATCTGGCATTTGACCACTGGGTCTGTATTCCTTGACGTTAATATCTGAAGCCTAGACTTTGAACTGCTAAAATTACTTTTTGTCCTATACATGTAAAGCTTGTACTAATTTTTATGAAACTCGAAACAAGTATGGCATATTCTACAGCCAGCAAAAAGCTTTGAAATGTGTCAGTTATAAAGATTCAACGCAAAGGAAGTTACGGCTATTTGAAGGTTTTATAGGGTTAAAGTCTAAGTATAAAAATCATCCTTGACACATTGATGAATACGAACCTAGATAATTCTTAGCTGAAAACGGTACAATGTAGATATCACTCATCATTTAGCCGACTATTTCCTATGATGTGATAGTTTGAAAGACAAACTGGGACATATCGACTTGCATTATAAACGACATAATGAAATCGAAACAATATGTTTACCTTAATTTTTATTAACAAATGCATTTACTTTCAGCGACTTATGAACTATATTTACTTATTGCAATAAGAGTAATAAATACAAAAACCGAATGAGAAAAAAGCAACAACAAACAACAACATCGATATTAAATGAATTGTGGTTTTGAGAATATGAAATAAAGTGACGGTGTATGCGGTACTGTATGCAGCTTATTTGTAGATATTTGTACTATTTCTATAATGAATTTGTCCATCATTCAATTTGGGCAGTACCATTAACTGTTAAAAGGGGTGCTTACCAAAAAGATACTGACTGAATGGCGAACAGTGCAGATCATAATCAGACTTCACTGGCCGCAAAGGCACAGTCAATCGTATCCAGCATGATAAGGGCTAGACGTGTTTTACTATTCATCTTTTGCAAATTAATGTTTCAATTAAAGCTTCTCTCCAATTTTGCAGATCAACATTACGCACTGCTTTGTATGTTCAGTATCAAACATACAAAAGCAATCCCTTCTTTTCACTGTATTCTATATCCAAAATTAAAGTAATGCAGTAATTGCATTATTGATGTTCACGGTATTGGTTATAATTGAAAACGAAGCTTATAATATAAGAAATATTTAAGCAAAAAGTTTTTAACACTATTCAGTCACGATGGCGTTATACGTCGGCTAATAATTTCACGAGGGCCACCGTTGAATTATTTTACAATATTACCGCCGATGTATAAGTGTTTAAAACATCTTTTTCTATAAATTATTTCGATTCTAATACATGTATGCCTTTAATCTAAAACAGTAGATAAAATATAGTAGCGCTCTTTCTTGGTCGCAACAAAAACTTTGACGTCACTGCACGTTAACGTGACGTCATTCTAGCGTAAGCGTGTTTTAACACAGACAAGCATAATAGAATTTATATATCCTGTTTCCTGCTCATACCTAAGATTTCGACCTGTGTCATGTCTTTTCAATATATTAAAGTCAAGACTTTGATATATTGAAAAGACATGATATGCTATTTTGATACTGAAATTTGACGTGATATTGCGAAGCTGTGAACGGTACAAAATGGGTAAGCATAAAATCATGCGAGTATTTCTTTCAGCGGGGATGTTTGCGAGGGGTAAGTAATTGTTACTTGATCTCTACCGTATATGTCTGTACCTGAAGTTGACAGTCAGCTTTTTGTGTGAATTTTCAACGCAAATTAGATTTGCATTGCAACAGTAATTTACATATTCATAATGTTTTCAAAGTCTCTTGTGATATCAGTTTTATGTATAAATTTCCTTTTATCTTGCAGTAATGGTTATCTTTGCAAGATGTTCTTGCAGTAGTAATAACTTCGATATTACGGCTTAAGTATTAAATGTCTATTCCATATGACCTGGCATATTTCAAAATTTGGTTCAAAAATGATATCTGACCTCGCAAAATATGTATCCGAGTACATTGCAGGGTATATAAGATGTCGGTATTCATTAATTTTACAAAAATGACTGTAAAATGACAATAAAATTTGTAACATTATTTTTGTTTTTAACTTTTTTAGAGATTGGCCCGTGTAATTTTTATTGCAGCGATATGTGTCTTCTTAAATTTGCATTTTATTTAAATATGTCTGTGTAAATAAGCATTGTTGTGTTGCAGCAGGCATCACATATGGTGTGTGAAAAGTTTCTACAGGAAGTGTTTACGAGTGCGGCGAAAGATATGTAAAATTTATTACATGTAAAGTGATGGCATGGTGATATACTGCAGACTCCAAAAAATGTATTCATGCACATTGACAATATATACAATTTTAAAAGGCCTTGTTATGACATGTAGATTGGCATATATAAAATATACATCCATTCAATTTGCATTGGAATAAAAAAAACTCGTACATTGTCATGTATTATATCAACATTTGCGATATTTGTAAAATGTATTTTTTCAGTTGACTGTCAACAGTAGCAGAGATAATTTATACACTTTATGTAAGCATCAACATTTGCATATATCATCTTTCCAGCTTAGCGCCGCCTTGTAGCAAAAAGACATTTTACTCATCGTCTGCTTTTCGTTAATTGCTTTCCTTTTTATTTAAATACCCGATCGATCGCGCTTAAAACTCAATAAACTCTTAAAATATTTTGCAACGTTAGATATCTAGACTTTATTCACGCTTTCATAGCGTGATAATTCGTTTTATATAACATTTAATATATTAACATGTTTTTTCCAGTGGCATACATTTACGAACTGTAAACTAAACGACCTTCGAAACTGGGACGATATAAGGTTGTTTATCTCTGGTTGATTCGTACTTTATATAACTTAAAAATATTGGTTGGTGGACTGGTACTCATTTAAAGAATATGAAATAAAAAAATTACATATTTACATACGCATGACATTTTTTAACAATTTTAAAAATCATTTCTTAAAACTACTGATTTTAATTCAATCATTTGATACCGTCATTAAAAAAAAAAAACAACATTCGAAATATTTTGATAAGCGCTGCGTAAGTAAACATTTTTGCTCATTGTGTGAATATCTGTGTGAAAGGAGTAAACGACGTAATAGTGAAACATTTCTAAATATAAAATGCGTCCAACAATGCAACCCTTAAGGACGTACGCTAGAATTCGGGTCATCCCATAAACAAAAATATGCTATAAAAATCATAGGTCACCAGTATTGAAAAAGAGTTATCTGCCCTTGAAAACGTCATTGTCCCCAAAATTGCCGTTTTCAAGGACAAACAACTCTTTTTCAATGATCTTTATTGCATATTTTTGTTTCTTAGATGATTGGCCTTGAATACTAATGCTAGTATCCAAAGTTTGAAGAAATTCTATTATTGGGAAAACTTTCGCCCATCTCATACAGGGAATTCTAGCATACGCCTTTAAGATGTATCGTTATAAAGATACATAGAAGTATAGAACATAATTAGATAGATAGATAGATAGATAGATAGATAGATAGATAGATACTTTTATTTCCTCCATAATATGAAGATAGCAGACACAGCTTGACAGACGAGCTTTATTTTTACTGAATATTGAAAGGACTCCAATATCCAAAAAGGACAAAAAAAATGAGTCCAAGTCATTAATTTTAAGCAAAGCATCTACCTTAACTAAAGCTAGGTCAGTAAGGTCACACAATTATCAATACAATGGTAGAGTTCTTATTTGCTTAAAGGCAGCTGAGCTGTAATGACAATAAGACTCTTTATTTTACGCGATTTGGCACAGAAAATGTGTTTGTTTCCATAACAACCGGAGAGTACCGAGATCGCACTCGGAGAATACGTAGACGAACGATAATTACCGATTGTCATGACGTGTGTAATGCCTTAATAGATTTAAATTTACACACTCACGTTTTTAGCTCACCTGAGCAATGTTCAGGTGAGTTTTTCTGATCACTCGATGTCCGGCGGTCTGTCGTCTGTCCGTCAACATTTAGCTTGTGTATGCGATAGAGGCTGTATTTTTCAACTGATCTTCATGAAATTTGGTCAGAATGATTACCTTGATGAAATCTAGGCCGAGTTTGAAAATGGGTTATCTGGTGTCAAAAACTAGGTCACTAGGTCAAATCAAAGAAAAACCTTGTGTATGCGATAGAGGCTGTACTTTTCAACTGATCTTCATGAAATTTGGTCAGAATGATTACCTTGATGAAATCTAGGCCGAATTTGAAAATGGGTTATCTGGGGTTCAAAACTAGGTCACTAGGTCAAATCAAAGAAAAACCTTGTGTATGCGATAGAGGCTGTATTTTTCAATTAATCTTCATGAATTTTGGTCAGATTACCTTGACGAAATCTAGGCCGAGTTTGAAAATGGGTCATCTGGGGGAAAAAACTAGGTCACTAGGTCAAATCAAAGAAAAACATTGTGTATGCGATAGAGGCTGTATTTTTCAATTAATCTTCATGAATTTTGGTTAGAATGATTGCCTTGATGAAATCTAGGTAAACTTTGAATATGGGTCATCTGGGGTCAAAAAGTAGGTCATTAGGTCAAATCAAAGAAAAACCTTTTGTATGCGATAGAGGCTGTATTTTTCAATTGATCTTCATGAAATTCAGTCAGAATGATTGCCTTGATAAAATCTTGGTCAAGTTTGAATATGGGTCATCTGGGATCAAAAACTAGGTCACTAGGTCAAATCAAAGGAAAACCTTGTGTATGTGATAGAGGCTGTATTTTTCAATTGATCTTCATGAGCATCCGCGCAATCTGGTCAGGATCCATGCTGTTCGCTAACAGTTTCTCTAATTGCAATAGACTTTGAAAGCGAACAGCATGGATCCTGGCCAGACTGCGCGGATGCGCAGGCTGGTCTGGACCCATGCTGGTCGCAAAGCCACTATGTTGGTTTTCTCATGGCACGGCTCATATTGCCTTAAGCAGGAATGAACTCTTATAGGCATAGAGACACTAAATAATAAAATGGCGCGAAAAAAAAATTGTAGTCGCATAAAAATCCTGTAGAGCTATTTTCCTTATTTTCTTTGCATTTTTTTTACTAAAATCACATGACAGATCTATGTTAGACATGTAGGTAGCATTTTTATTTTGAAATAACAACATGACAGAATTTTTTATGGAAACTTAGATCATACACCACCACTACAATTTGTGGTCTCATGTTTTAGCTTTTAGCTGATTTTTCAGTTTGTGTTTGACTGAAAATATTTTTCTTGCATCAAACATGAACTCCACTTTTCTTTTGATTTTTATTCAGCACTGATAGTATTCTTCAAGAAAATGTAAGTTACAGACATTTAAAATTGGTCCTGATGTGTGCTGTGGCCATTGGAATTATGTCAATTTTATATAGAATAAAGAACAGCTATTTAGTGTGTTGTAACCTTAAATTACCTTATGATCATGTGATAATTAAAGTATTTTTTCAAAGTTTGCACTTCACACTTCCTGATGCTAAAAATAGGTTTTTAAGACAGATATCTATGCAAAGCTGGATTAGGAAGTGGTTAATATATTTTATCAAGATAATAAGATGTGTTTCGGCGCAAATTTGCTGAAGCCTATGCAAATAAAAGCGTCTTTTGCAAACTCTGAAAGTAAATACTGGAGCTTTTTTTTAAAAAACGGAGGAAGTGTCACATTTCTATGTCCTATTATCTAGAAAAAAGTCCCTATGGATTTTTCTAATTTATCATCTTAGAAAATTGTGTAAAAAGTAGATGTTTGCTTTCGGATTTTAATACTTATATCCGTTTCCTTGACTAAATCATTATATCTCATGGCTTTATTTAAGCAGAGAAATAAATTATTCAATTCACTATGCCTTTTTTACATTTAAATTTAATAAAAGCTCCAGCATTGAGCGTAAATTTCTTTTTGATATCCATAAGTATGATGTATTACATCTTAATTTTCAATTTCGTAATGGCCCTGTATTAAAAGGAACGGATGCATTTTAATCTCAGTTGAAAATAAATCGCTATTCCTTAGTTAAAGCAAAGCGTGGATCAGAAGTTTATTGACTTCTTTACATAACCTTTATATGCGAATTTATTCAAGAAAGATGTGAATACCCAAAAATAGGTACATTTTATAGATAAAGCCATTAGTTTTGATGTCTAACGATACAGTATTATTTAAGGTAATTTCTACTTTTTTTTTACAATCAAACTTTCATAAAAGCTTTTTCTTCTTTTGATGTGAAAAGCAAAGGTTAATGCAAAAATAAGAACATTTACCATTAATCAAAGCTATATATGTGTGTATAGGTACAGTCAAACCTGTGCCTCAAACACCTCTGAACAGACACCACCTTGCTTTAAAGACCACTGGTTGTGTTACCTATTTTATTTTTAGTGTACTTTAACATATGAATAAAGTCCGTCTCCAGGTAAAACCTCTTTTCTAGTCTCGTAATGGTAGTTTTTATAGACAGGTTTTACTTACACTGTATGAAATTTTACTAACTTTTGTAACATTAATGCATGACTCGGAGCAAAACTGGTTTAGTCCAGATGGTAAAATTATGATGAATCCCTTTTTGTTATATTTGGTTTTCATATTTCATATGTGACAGTCGGTTTTGTTTATAGCTAGATTTCTTTTCACAGAACATCGTCTGGCTTTATCGGAAATACAAGGACTTAATTATTTTTTCAAGTTTTCGTGTATGTTAGCAGTGTCAGTGTCCATACGCAATAATCGATAAAAAATTAAAAACTGCTATAAAATAGACATACCTAAACGATGCCTATAGAATGATATTAGCAGATATTACTGCCCGTACAAGAATGAACGTATGAAAAGAAAAGATATTTAATTTCAAAGCAAACTCGTATTATTTCTTTGATTCATGGCTTATCTCATCATCTTATTATAAAAATGCTTTTCTAAATTGATATTATTCTAAATATTAAATTCATCTCAAAACATGATAAAAAAGTGTATTTTGTAAATCGGTCATTCCTGTTTAACATCTACGCTGGAAATTGCGAAGTACGCCGCAATTTGATTAAAAATGAGAACAGCATTCACAATATCCCAGTGCCATACTTACGGCATGTAGTTTTATCAACGAAGACAAACGTATCAACGTTACTAAAGAAAAGAAAACACTGGTATTAAGTTTGTGTTAATTCGTGTTACTTCTTAAAATATATCAGAAATATGTCTCAGTACGGATAACAAAGAAGATAATAAAATAATGCATCCCCTATCCCGACCCTTTAAAACACCCTCTCTCTCCCTCTAAAACCTTATAGCAGTGTATGTGTTGCTGCGCACATTCTGAAGTTACAAAATGAAAAAAAAAAGGACAAATATACTATTAGAAGGAACACGGTGCAATACAGGTCATGCAAAAGTTCTATCGATGCAATTTTCATCTGTCTGTTGACTTGTAAGAAAATGGCCTGTCTGATTTTTCGTTGTTTAAATGCTGAAAATATCAATGCACTTGAATAGAAAAGTCGCTATGTAAGTTTGCGTCTACGAAGATCGTATGCATAATAAAGACTGCATGACCAGTCTTTTCTTTTGTTTTACAAAACACAATTCAATTGAAGATGCAGTCCTTCAGTCAACATGAAATTGTTTTTTTTTTTGTAAAATAAATATTTAGAACAGAGTATGGCGTGCAATTCGGTCACTAAAGACTTATTTTTCCTATCTTGTCCTTAAAACAATCGTGTCGGATGGCGTTCTCATGTTTTATTATTTGACGGCTTGTTTGGTGTGAAATCTGCATAATAGTTTGAAAACTTCCGACACACGTAAATTTGGTATCAATTTAATAAATTGAGGCTTTGCTTATGCATGTAATTTCGGAAAGTTAGGGATCTGTGTTTCAAACACGGAAAGAAATCTGCTTTTTCAGTTGTAAGTTTTCTCTATGTTCTTTCATATTTATACATGCTGAATCTCAAAAATGATTTACTAACTTTAGGCAACAAAGTATATTACATTTCAATGTTACTTTGTCACAACCATTAAGTTCAGGTTATAAGTTGAATACTGCAGTTTTAAGATAATAATTTCGAGCGAGCGACCGTTTTACAATTTGCCCCAGGTACAGGTACAGTGTTAATTGGGTACAGTCTATTAAATCGTAACATTAAACAATTAAATTTAATACATACAGTTGATGTGACAACTGTAATTGAAATAGAATGGCCAGATTTGAACGAAATGGAGCAATTCCATTTGCAGAGCAACTTGGGCGAATTGCAATTTACTTTAAAAGTTGCATTTATTTCAGTTACAGCCTAATCAAAATACATATCACCAAGATATGCGTGCGCAGTAAATATTATCTACAGTAAAATCATGTTTTTCCACATTTGCGTAACTGACAACATATATTTGAAATAAAACCTTATGCAATTCAAAAAGTTAAGTTGTTCATTCGGATATAGTTTTATAAGAACACGATTTTTTCTATGAATAGATAAATGTCTACATCATGCCGCTGTCATCACGAAAATATTAGATTATTTTGAAACAAGATCACCTTGGAGACGGAAAGATGTTTTATTCATACCGGAGTATCTATTAAGGCAGTTAAAATGAAATTTAACCTATAAATTGAAAACGACACAAAACAAGATGTCCTTAAAGAATGACCTCAGCGTGACAAGTAGGAGAAAATTATATGTTTATGTAACCGTTACACTCGTGACAAAACAATTTTGTGACGCTTTAATCCATGCTTGTAGTGCGTTTGAGACCAGCGATCCGTACTGTTCGCTAACAGTTTCTTTAATTGTAATAGGCTTTGAAAGCGAGCAGCATGGATCCTGGTCTGGATCCATGCTGGCCGCAAACGCACTATGTTGGTTTTCTCATGGCGCGGCTCATATGATGTTCATGATTGGCAGATATTTGGTATCTCATGCATAAACAAATACATTTTCTGTTTAGTTCGTTTATTTTCAATGGTTGTTATGATGTTCTACCTACTTTCTGGCTCCGTACCTATAGAAAATACATTTTTTTTTTCAAATGCGCAATAACTATATATAATACGGTTTCTAAAATGTTTTAAATTATTTGTAAACATACACTTCCAACTCATTTTCTTTTACAACATGTTTTAAATATTTGTCTTGCCCTTTTTCATTTACTCACAGTCCACTTAAATATAATATGTGAATAGAGCTTCTTACAGCGGCTATTTCTATACCAGGGACAAAGAATTCATATGTGATGTGCATATAGTACTAGTTATTGACAATATTTGTAATGAAATAACAAATATTTTGACCTTCTCATTTTTAAAACCTTGTCCCGATTTTTTGTATGAAGTAAATGGTTAAAAATTGGTAAAAGGTAAAAGCATCGATATGTTCAATCTTTTTTTATTTATATAATTCATCAGGAATGCTGTAATTCATTCAATAGCGATCTTCTGATAGTAAACTCATTTATTTGTTTCCCCGGGGTTGGTAGGGGATGATGATAAATCCTGTTTTACTTTTTTGATATAATTGAAAATAGACGGTAACAGCTTGTAATAGATTCAAGCTATTTAACACATCAATACGAAAAATTTCTTACATAAATATGACAATACACAATGACAACAATCTCTTCTGTTCATTGTTACCATGCTAAATTTCTAAAATGGACTGGTCCATCATTCAATGTTGGGCACTATCGTTTACTATCTAAAGGGGTGTTCACTGAAAATTTACTAAATGAATAGCGAACAATGCAGATGATGATCAGACTGCACGGATGTGCAGGCTAATCTTTATCAGCACTGGTCGCAAAGGCAAAATCACTTGCCACCTAAAGGTACACTAGACCAAATTTTCATGTTTGAAAATTTGAATATTTTAATACATATACAGTATATGTAAACATAACATTAACTAGCTTATGTGTATGAACATACTATGGTTAAGGTAAAAAGGTACACACTTCATAAATGTTTAGCTTAACACAGTATGAATGTGTACTATACTTTGTCATTGCTTGCTAGACATTGCCGTCATGTGAGCATGGGTTCATTCCCTTTCCCTGCTACAATAAATGTGCCGCACCATGAGAAACCCAACATAGTACATTTGCGACCAGCATGGACCCAGACCAGCCTCTGCATCTGCGCAGTCTGGTCAGGATCCATGCTGTTCGCTAATGGTTTCTCTAATTGCGATAGGCTTTGGAAGCTAACAGTATGGATCCTGACCAGACTATCTATCTATCTATTCTTTCACGCTTACGTGTTTTCCGTTCCAGATTTTCTTTGTTTATTGCATTCGCGTTGGAATAATGTCAGTTTTGTTTTATTTCTTCAAGGGTTCAAGTTTAAGTTATGTTCTCTTTTTTTGTTTATTTAAAAAGCCTTGTACACATAACATGTAGGTTAAGGTCTGTAAGCGAAACCTGTATCAACTTCTTCTCACATCTAACATCTTTAACACTAATTTCATTAGAGGTTTTCTTTCGCCAGTTGAGAATTTTGTATTATGATTACCATTATGAATTAAAGTGCATTCTTTAAAAGAATATCAATTGATCAAATTTAAGGCTATTTAAAAGAAGAAACGTAATTTGACCTGAATAGTTAACAAAGAGTAGTTTTTTGGTGAACAAGTGCATCATGGCAAAACTCCAGTATGTAATTATTTGTAATACAAAACATGCATATGATATTTTTTTTTGCGGTTGACGTTTTATCCGTATTATATGTATTGCATGTTGTCTCGCATAGTTTGGTGTCAACGCCCGCCTCCCCAGCCCTCTTGCTCATCCTAAGGTATTAGACTTTTACTTTTTATTTTGGATCTGTCAGTATAAAACCAGGTTTAATAAAGAAACTATCAACAATGTAGGATCGGATAATAACGACAGTTATCAGGTTAAGTTTACTATCGGCATTTAGGCTCTGTTCTGTTGGGTCTAACGTCTCACCGACACAGTTATAGGCCATATGAAGAATTCAACATCCCGAGTGAGCTCGAACCCACATCGGTAAGGGGCAAAAGATTCAAAGACCGCGACCTTACCCACTCGGCCACGGAGGCCCCTTTAGGCTCCGTTTATTGTCTATTGTATTCTTGTTTTAAGAAATTCGAGTTTTTAATGGCGTAAAGTATATCTAAACATATTAATTGTGTTATATTATTCATTATTTGAACAGAATCGTGATAGTGAATTTCTGTACTTAATTGGATGCATATTTACAATGGCCAGATACCCTGCTGTCGAGTGTAGAATTCAATACATGTATACTGTTCCACCCAAAGGGGTCCGGCATATGAGTGGATTAAGTTAAATGACTTATTTTTGAGTCCTAGAGCCATAATTATGTAAGAAATCATACTAATATAACTACTCACTAGGGAGTAGTTATATTAGTATGATTTTTTTCATAATTATGACTCTAGTACTCAAAAATAAGTCATTAAACTTAATCCACTCATGTGCCGGACCCCTTTGGTTCCGCCAAGATTTACCTCCGGAACTTTTGTAGAATGGGGAATCTAAGAAAATATATAGAAGAAAGATCAATCCTCTTTTCCAGCAAGTTTTATTTTATTATTCTCCTTCATAAGGAAGTTGGCCGAATGATCTTACATATTAAAATGTATGTGTCTTATGATAAACATATTTTGAATATACATATAATCTAACAGAAATTAATACAGATTTCTAGAAATAAATTGTATATATTCATTATCCATGAAATGAAATATTAACCAAATTCAAGATATTAAGTTCAATCCGGAATTTTAAGTTTATGTACAAAACAAATTATTTACACCTACGAAGATTTTGCTTCTAACAAAAATGGTCAGAGCAATGTCAGATAACAACTTGATTTAATTTTCATTCTGATTTCTAAACTTAATTATTTCAAATATCAAAAAAAAAAAAAACACAAAAAACAAAGAAATACATAAGAACTCACTTACCTAAGAAAATATATAGAAGAAAGTTTTATTTTATTATTCTCCTTCATAAGAAAGTTGGCAGAATGATGTCTGCCTGCTGGAAAAGGGATCTTTTGAGGGTTCCTCTCATTGACCACTGGTCATCGGAACTTGACCAATCCAAATACAAAATTTCAGACAATTTACATAAGGCGGAAATGTTAAATTTCTAGTTAAGTAGAAGAAAAAACTGTGAAAATCTTTAACATGTTGTGCATGTCAAGCCAAACAATCTATCACCTATGTTTTTAGAACAATACAGCTTAACATTTGCTAAAACAGCAAACATTTGATCACTTCCTTTGAAAGTAAAGAAAGTGTTAAGTGGCTTCATATCTAGCTACATATGTCAGGATTTTGAGGCTTCTTAGTAGGAACTACAAAAAAATAACAAAGTAGTGCATTTCTAAAAGATTATATTCCTGACTGCGGGAATATTAAGAAATATTAAAAATGTAAAAATATTTGTAGCAAAAAAGTTTTTTCCCTAGACTCTGACTATAATGCATTCATTCTCCGAATATGAAGCGACAATTATGGGCCATCATGGTTATTTTTATGTAGGCAGTTGGTTAAAGTCCTCCTCAGATAATTTTTTATCAAATATGTTATGATCATTTATGTATCGGATTTCTTTTGCGTTCACATGTTTCAATAAAATAGCTTATATTTAGATAATATGAAATAAGGCAGTGCCTCAATCGGGAATCGTTACAGTCCATTAGCTAGCCCAGAAATGTGCGTTTGTATCAATGTAAAGGTAGATTTTGGAATAAAAAACTATACTGCACATATTTGTACTGATGTGCAAGATGTTGCGGTTCGAACAAGTTATGTGGACGCACAAGGAAAAAGCATATTCTTCCAAAATATCCGAAGTCAGACGCTCTGTGCACGTGCCGGAAGACCACATTTTTAAATTCGATAGTATATCTCATTCGGTATATATCGTATGTTACCGTAGAAGGATCGATCCCAATTTTCGACGAAAATCGGTAGGATCGATTCCTTACTAACATTAAATGCAGAAAATTACAATTTTAAAATTACCAAAAAAAAAAAAATCCTCATCAAATGAATTTAATTGGACTAAATATGTAAATCAATTGTGTTTTTAGAGCCACATTCACAATTAAATGCCATGTGCAACAGTAATTTGTTTTTAAAAAATCCGTTATTTTAATGTTAGTACATATTTATCCTGTTCACAGCTTACATGTATTACGAGTAGGTGTATACTATTTATAAACCTAACACGCAATACTGTTTATACACACTAACATATTTACGAAGAAACTACGAAGTAATATTATTGAAATTGTATTGAAAACAGTACTTTAACAGTTCTATAAATGAGCCGTGCCATGGGAAAACCAACATAGTGGGTGTGCGACCAGCATGGATCCAGACCAGCCTGCGCATCCGCGCAGTCTGGTCAGGCTCCATGCTGTTCGCTTTTAAAGCCTGTTGGAATTGGAGAAACTGTTAGCGAACAGCATGGATCCTGACCAGACTGCGCGGATGCGCAGGCTGGTCTGGATCCATGCTGGTCGCACACCCACTATGTTGGTTTTCCCATGGCACGGCTCAAATATAAAAGCCACATACAAATATTGAAAGATGTGAAACTTGATACGGGTTTCAACAAATAATAGAAAATAGTAACTATTCCTAACTGTGCTACACACTTAATGTATTTATTCAGTGGTATTAAATGAAACACTCAATATAACCTTTCCCCTATATTACAAAGAGAGGTCACAGGAAAAAATAGAATAGTACAAATATCGGAGAATATCGGACGAATTCTTTCTATTGATTAAACTTCTTCTATGTTTCTTTACATCATTATTTATTTACAAAGAAATATAAAATTACCCACTTCATGCAAACACTTTTGAAGCACATTTAATTATAAAACTAAACGAGAACGTTTTTTTTTTTTTTGGTAAAAAATATTTAAAATGATATATTTAGTATATCATTTGTCAATCTAATGCATTATTTATGAGAACACACTGCTTTCTAGGGATATGCATAAGCTCTGTGGCCATGCAATTTAGAACAGTGGTATCGTAACTGAGACTGTGGGATCAAAGCCGGGACCAAGCTATCTATAAATAGCCGTCCTTTCATAAAATGCATGAAATAATTAATATTTGGCTTCTTATTTGTGTATCTTATTATCAGTCTATCATAAATCTTTTGTGGCGGTAATATCTACCCAATCTTATTCGTCAAAACCAAAATAATGAATATTTTTATGAAATTACATAAAGACGAATGACCTATATACAAGCAATAAATAACAAGTTTATTATATAAGGAAACCAATATAGATACATTCATATTTATTGTTCAATATATTTACTTAAAATTACGTTCCATTTTCATTACTTACAAAGAAGCGTAGGTTTCAGACTTCTGTATTTGATACATGAAAACTCAATACGCGTTTGAATGAAGCACCATATAACTATTTAGCTTCAAGGTAAATCTTTTTTCACTTTATATAATGTTTGAACATTTTATGAATCGTCAATCAAATGTAAAACAATGGCTCACTTTCAATCTTGTATAAACACAAGTCATTCATTAATTACCGAATTATGCTAGAAGAAAACATACCTGTTAAAAAAAGGGTCCGTTCAATTCAACATGTAAACAAAAAATTATCATTGTTTTTACTATACACCTGCAACATACATGTTACAGAAGCAAAAATGTATTTTAAATCTCCGTTTTAATACACCCCTTGTCCTTGCGGCACAGTAAGTATATACTGCCACATTTAACTATTGATGCGTAGACACGGGTACTGCATTTCGTAGTTCATATGAAATTTAAAACGGTGTACCATGTGACTATATATGAAATTGTATACGTTTAAAAGTGCTTTCCATCAGGACAACAATTAGTTCTATCGTTCATATACTTGTACAATTATCTCTTTGGGCTCTATCGGCTAGTACTGGTCATTGATCTTTCTGACCTTAATAGTCAGTTCTAAAACTGGCTTAAAGGTAGACTGTCTAATCGCAAACGTTATGTCTGTAATACGTTTATTATCAAATGTTACGTTAGCCAAAGCTTTCAACAATATAAGCAAGAAATGCGAAACAGTCTTTGAGTTGCATGTCTTGACGGCATAATTTGAGTCGGGCAAAACCTATTAAGGTAGCAGACAGTTGAACATAAGGAAGTGCGTGTGTTGGCTAAATTTACAGTTGTTCTACAATTACAAATATGTTATAATAAAGAAATGTAACATCAATTTCTCGTTAATTGAAATAAACCTGTTCCTGTGCCCATGGTCAACTGTCATTTGTTTGTAATTGCAGATGGGAGTATCCGTGTTACTACAAAAACAGTTACACCAGATCCGCATATTCCCGTTTGCATCTGGAACCGGTGGTAGTTTATTTTTCTTGCATAGCATTTTTTACAAATTACAAAAGAAATTAGACAAAAACAAAATACTTTCTTTGTATCACTCATTTCTTACAGTAACGGGCATTTTTGTTTCTTGATTTGGCGTTTTTAAGATAGGAACAAAGACGCATGTTTTAAATGTTCATAATATGACCAGACTTCAATTTCAAAGAAAGATAATTTTAGTCAAAATCTGGAGATCAGTGCCTTTATTGCTCAACCTCCATATAATGTGTCCATGATGGAACGAAACAGACGCCGCATTGTTTAGGAATAGTGTTAATATTCTGTTCCAAAATCTCATAATAGAACATAATTTGAAGTGTTATATTTGCATATTTTTAATAAAATGTATCTGTTTTCACATTCTATACCTTCAAATTGCTGTGCATCTTCTTTGATTCTTATACAGAGTCTCTTTAGATATAGAAAAATGTTTGTATAATGATGGTGTCATCACATGATTTATTTCGAAATACAATCTCTCGTAAAAGAGATAGAGAAAAAACAGAAAGGCTAACTTTGAAAGAGGTGGAGAAAAGATATATACTATAATCAAATGAAAATGAGATCTTTAATATCGTACAAACATGATAAAAGGAGGAGAAAATTATAAGGTTGGGTTAAGTTTTGTGTATCCGTTACACTCGCGACAAACCGGATAAATCTTTATCTAGAAAAAAAGAGAAACGTTAGAAATTGTTTCGTAACCACAATGTTAGATTGCATGTTTTGACACGCATTTGTGTGCATAAAATTGCATTGCTTAATATACTTTTTTAGCAAAAGATGAAGTGTAACGCTTTCAGATAAAACGACTTTTTATTTTACCTATTATGATTGCCGTGAGAGTAAATAGTATCCGTTTGTTTCGTTGACAAACTTATATAAAGTGTTTGTCTTACACTTTCGTTTTATTTGTATGCACTTTTTGTTAAGTGGAAATTTTGATATATGTTATTTAATATTCTCTAATGTATGACAAGATTTATATACAAAGTACAAATATTTTGATCGGTGTGATATAATAGCCCTGTAGGTCCGCGATGACACCGCGGGTAAATATGACAGGTGAAAGATATATTATGTATGTTAATTAACAATTTTTTGACACAACCGATTTGGAAAAAATATAGTCTTCAAAATTCACTACTTTAAAAAGGATGAGAAGGGTGTTGCACATTTCTTTCATTTAATGAATACACTCAATTAAACCGGGTCTGCTTTTATTAAGCTTGCTTACAAAGGACCTTCTCATAGTTTTTATTTTATTTTACTATAATATAGTGTTATTAATTAGGCGAGTTCGTATTGGTTTTATTTTTTCCGAAGGCTGTCTTTACACTGGCCGATGCCTAAGGCCTTGGCCAGTACGGTCAAGGCCAAATAAGTAACACTACTGGATGCACATACCATCAAACATGGTTTAAAACCCTGTAAAATATCCATTAAAATAGGAAAAACCGTTAATTAACCCCATTAATTCTTGCATCACTTTATTTAACAGGTTTCACAATATTAATGGGTTACATATTAAAATACCATTAAAACACCCATTTTTAACCATGAATCATGCCATTAAAACTTTGGTTTGGTAGCTAAAATAGTTAATGGCTTTGAAAAAATAGTGAAATTCTGTATTTTTTAATTTAACAGGATTATTCATGGCTCTTAAATTTGATTGAAGTTATTTCCCCTTGATGCAGTTACGCCATTTTTTTTTCAAATGTTTGGCAAATTGTGTTCCTACAAAAATCGGATTTATTTCAATGAAAGTCGAATGGAAACGTATTAATTTATTTAATAACATCAATCTACAATATTTTGATAAGGGTAAATACGTATTGATGCATGCCACTTTTTCTGTTTTTGTTTTTCTTGTCCAAATAATCAGCATTTGTATAAGAAAATGGGTTGGGTAAGGAATTTACATTATAAAATGTGTTCAGACTAGTTTAGATTTTCGAATTCTTGAGTAGAAACTAAGGTTTATAGAGAAGTGAACAGTACACATAATTGTGAAGATTTACAGTCTGATTTAAATTCATTTGGGGCATGGGCAGATCAATCGCTTCTTTGTTTCAACGAATCAAAGAGTGTGGTACGCTTAATTGGAAATGGGAGAAGCTACTTGTGATGCAATCCCTCAAACATTTGCTCTTAGCTGTACAGTGCATGCATGTGAGCACAAAATACTGAAGTAGAGCTAAATTGTGATTGCCCATTGTGCGCTGACATTGTCATCAACAGTTGCTTTTTGAATACACCTGATGCCTAATGTTTGTGCCAATAAAAACTTGGTCAGAATGTTTGTCAATATTATAATGTTGAATAGTTAAAACTACCCACATGGTCACTTGATCTATTAAACCCGTACCTGTAAACCCTTCTCAGTACAACTCGATACAATACAATATCCATTTATTTTCTCATTTCATATGAACATATGACAGAATAAGGATACAATATAACAAATGTTTGTACGAGGCTGTTACATGTGTTTACATTACAAAATAATAAGAGAAAAAAGAAGAAACAAATATTCTTCTAGCATTTTACAAAACAGTACATATGTATAGATACAATTACATGTGTAGTAATACGTAGTTTAAATCAATACGGCAAATATTAATATGAAGTTGATTATCTTAAGATGTCTAATTCTGAAGGCAAATTTTCATGGCCCTTAATTTGATATACAATTAAAATATTATAAACCCATTAAAATTGAATCTGACATATTTAATGAGACCATTAATCAATTTTTTAATAATTAACGGCCATTAACAGAGTATTAAAAAAATTAATGGCCCCATAAGTTCTTACTAATTAATGGGGAATTAAGGGGTAATTTTTTAATGGCACATTAATTTCATGCCAATTAAAATTTTTCATGGAGTTTTAAGGAGCCTGTTAACTTATTTTAATGGTTTATTTTAAGCAGCTTTTCATGGCAATCAAAGTCATTTTTAATGTATGGCATTAAAACTATGGTCATGAAAATCCCATTAAATAGTTAGAAGTAATGGGTGAATTTTAATGGTGACCTGTTAAAACTCTGTTAAAAACCTTTGAAAAAATTAAGGCCAATTTCATGACCCGTTTAATGGCATGTGCATCCAGTAGTGTAAGCCAAATTGAATATGAAATCACCATCTTAATGACTATTTCATTAATTTTTTAAAAATACTTATCGTCTTTTATTTTTATTAACTGGCAATGTGATGTGAACAAAAAAAAATGTCAACAAATATTAGCCGAATCGGCTGAACCAACCTGAAGTTGTATCGTTTTCGGCCGAGTTGATTAACCAATCAAATTTAAGGAATCTGATTTTGGCTTAGAAAGTTCTGTTTTGACCGAGATGAAGCAAAATATCTTCATATAAACAAAATTCTGTGGCAGTATACAGTTACCGTCTGATATTCAACATATTTTTTTTTCTTTTCGGCAAAGGTATCGGTGTATTTTCGATAGTAAAGAGATATGACTGTGTGGAGATCGGGAAAATGTACCAATTTAGTTATTTGTTTGGTAACATCACACCGACATAAATATAAGTAATATGGCAACATTCCAGCTTTTCATATTGAAATGTTACGCTCGAAAGAGTGCGACCCAGCCTCTATAGAGAGGATGAACCGAGTGTCCCTCGGAGCATCATTTTCGGCAGTGGCGGGCACCTGGGTAAGAACCAATGGCCTTTTCCAAATCAGCTAGATGGTTTGATCGAATAAAAAACAACAAATGTGGTCCTAAGGTAACTAAATTTTACAACAAAAGAAGAATCATGTCTTGTATTGATATTTAGCTTGAAAATAGCCGGAAAATTTTCCCTTACGGGTGGCTGTGTGAGAACGTATGATGACTGCTTGATGAAGGTTGCTGTTTAGAGCTATTTTATTCGTGTTAGAATTTTATTCAGTAAGAACAACTGTTTTATATGATACCATTAATACTGATGCGGAAATTCTGCTAGTACAGCATAGGAATTGCAATTCAATATAGCGCGTTTAGATACTTATTAGTATTTAGTTATTACCAGACTAGTGTCAAAAGTTAGACAGTAACAAAATGCGTCGAACTTAAATAAGTATTATATTCTCCTATACTCATATGAATCTTAAGTTGTATCAGAATGCAATATGAATAAGTATTTAAGAGACATAAAACGAACGATGTTTTGTTTAAATTTTGAAAAAAAAAAAAAAAACAACAACTGTAAACGGAAATTAACTGATAGCAAACTTATTCATTTATATCTTCTGGGCAAAAACCCTTGATCATATTGCATGAATTATTTCAAAAATGACACTTAAAGCTGGAGATGGTTACTTGCTATATGATGCATTAAATCGAAAAACAAGCCCCACTTTAGATAAATCTTTATATAGCAGATAGCGTGAAGTAATGTATCAAAAGTAATAATATTACGAATATATTTATTATTTCATAAGGAGGTTTGCATCCAAAACTAAATATAAAATGTTAAGAGAAGATCACGATACAATCAAATATAGTTCGTTTAGAAATGTCCGTTGATAAAAACAAGTCTTGCAATAGACGGTGAAAATCATCGCATGCTAGTTGATGCTATATTTAGATCTTTTGCCAATTTACATAATTGTCGATATGACATGATTTACGCTTTACACGTGCACAAACGCCTTTCCTTGGTTTGCTAATTGTTTGTAGACAAAATTGTACAACTGTAACAAAAACTGAATGATTCTTTAAGCGTCGAAGACTTTTGTTTGCATTATGTACATTTAAATAAATTCAAATAGTATGTTTTTACACGTAAACTCTACTATACTTTGTATATCTCATACATTTTTTTAAGCATTTGTTAACGTTTTGAATTTTATGTAGACACTTTAATAAGAAGTTAAGAATTCTTTATTGAAATTATCATTATTCCTTTACAATAACTATGAGGGAAATAATTTACAGAAAGTTTTATAACAAGTAGTGTTTCATCTTGGGTTGAAAAGACAAGAAGGAAGTCACAGTGTTTCAAGTATATAACGGCAAAATTTCAACTGTTAACTGTTCCGAATACAAAGCATATATAAACCATATACATTTTATTGGTGATCGTTATAAATAATCTGTATTTAGGATTACTATATGCAAATAGCTTCAATATTTGAAAACTGTTGGACTTTCTCGTATATGTGAGACCAAACATTAATCTTTCTTTACGTGTTAACTGATGACAAAGTACAAACGTTTCTGTTGCTGCTATACGTGACGGGGAATTTCAATACTTCATTCGATGCATATTTGCACTGACCAGACACATTACTTACGATGATAAAATTTCACATATGTGGTGATTATGCATAAATGTTTTAAATGTTGTTTATTCGACTTAAGGTGTGTGTATTTAAATCGTTATATAAAATCTGTAAACCGATCCTTTGGAAGCAAAGAATGCAACCAAGAAAAATAATAACAGACTCGGCTTGATTGTGTCTGTTCATGAGAGGTAATGAAATGTGCAACACCTCTCACGCCCCTTAGCACCGGCTTAAGCGGAACTCTATTACACATATGTTGAATTGACTCCATGATCCCAAAGGACCAGAAAATATAACAACACTGAAAAAAGCCAAAATTTAGTTATGCAAAGACGGTGGTTAGCTTCAGAGATTCTTATCCAATGCAGACTTGTTCCTCGCAATTAGTCTCGCGCTCTTCTCAGCACTGCGCTGAAATAATGTCATACCAAGGAATTAGAATCCTAGCTCTTGATTCATAGTCTTGTGCTCAAATAATGACACGCCACGGAATCAGACTCCATATTATCGAGTCATAGCCTTGCGTTCAAATAATGACAAACTAAGGAATCAAACTCCTTACTCTCATATAGTCTTGCGCTTGAATAATGACACGCTAAGAAATTAAACTCCGAGTCTCGAATCCTATTCTGGCGCTCGAATAATGGCACACTTAGGAATCAAACTACGAACTCTTGAATCAGAGCCTTGCGTTCAAATAAAGACAAACCAAGGGTTCAAACTCCGAACTCTCGAAGCATAAGTTTTGCGCTCAAAAACGGAACCGCCAAGGAATCAAACACACTGACTCTTGATTTATATCCTCGAGTTCAAATAATTACAAACCACGGAATCAAATTCCGAACTCTCGAATCAGCCTTGCGTTCAAATAATGACAAACCAAGGAATCAAATTTCGAACACTTGAATCAGAGTCTTGCGCTCAAATAAGGACACGCCAAGGAACCAAACTCCACACTCTCGGATCAAAGTCTTTCGCTCAACTAATGGCTCGCCAAGGAATCAAACTCCGGACACTTAAATCATAGTCTTGCACTCAAATAAGGACACGCCAAAAATCAAACTCCGAACTCTCGAGTCAAAGTCTTGCGTCAAATAAGGACACGCCAAAGAACTCTAATCAAATAGAAAAAGTGGAAACTCCACAGGTCGCTCAACAGGACAAAAACGAAAATGTTGCAGGTTCGGTTTGATTGAGCCTGTTCATGGACGGTAGTGGAAATGCATGCTACCGTCCACGCCCTCTAGCCCTGGGTTGAGCAGAACTCAACATTTACACATGCTTAAAGTACAAAAAACAATTTAGAGACATCAGTCGCGCTCAAATAACGAAACGCCAAAGAATCAACATCCGAATTCTCGAAGCATATCGCGGGCTTAGCGCAAAACAGTTGTAACTCCTTCTTTATTTCATATAAGTTACAACCGTTTTGCGCTAAGCCCACGATATTCTTGCGCTCAAATAAGGACACGCCAAGGAATCAAACTGCTAACTCTTGATCCCTGGTCTGACACGCCAAGGAATCAAACACACTGACTCTCGATTTCTGGCCTTGCGTTCAAATAATGACAAACCAAGGAATCAGACTCCTCCCTATCGAATCATAGTATGAGAAATCAAACTCGCGTCGAGTTTATGATACGATAAGAAATCACACTCTTAACTCTCGATTCATTGTCTTGCGCTCAATCAATAACACACCAATGTTTTAAACTCGTAGCTCTCGATTCATAGTCTTGCGTTCGAATAATTACACGCCGAGAAATAAAAGACACTATCCATCAATTCATACCCCTGTGATCACATAATGACAGGCCAAAGAATTAAACGCACTGATAAGTATGCGCTGTTCCTACTTAATTGACCTAACGGACGTCAGCGGGTATATTCTGCATGTATTTATTTTAAATAAAGAAGCAGTAAATATCAGTCGACGATTATTTCCTTTAAGTGCTTAGTTTTATTATCTATTCACATTTAGGAAGTAAATACAAATGTATTAACAATAAAAGCTAAATGCACTAAATGCGCATCTGCTCGTCTTACCTTAAGATAGATATATCCATACTTTTCACAAAGCGGTAGTCATATTGTATTACGTTTTATTCAAATTATTAAGGACTGACACACGACATTGTGTTTTGACAAATCTTAAATATAATTGGTTGTGTGTAATTATTAGTCACTACCTTAGAAATTAAACCGATAGACATTTGCGAATTAAGATACAGACGAGTGTGGAAAAATGTATTTATTGTATTTTGTAAGGCAAGAAAATAAATATATCCCCCTCCCGAAATAAGTTGGGTAATAAACCTGGTCTTATTACCGTTGTGAACTTGTATTTTACGGCAGCATATGATATAGCAACATTGCGTTGAGATAGCGTTCCAGCAGTTCAAAGATGTCTCTCTCAAAACTCGCTTATGTCTATTGACTATCCATTTTCGATGTATTATATAGACTTGTTGATAAATAAAACATTTTGGTAAAAGCAATAATGTTTTACCATTTTTAAATACTGAGTTCGTAGTAAATAATCACAAAGGTTCTCCAGGTAATTCACGTGTTTTTTTTTCCACAACGGCCACCACAATTTGTACTGTACAAAGTGATACGTGATAAGCGCCTTTATTAATCTCCCTGAGACAAGGGTTGTCGTACTTTACGATCAGATACATTGCAGTTATCTCAAAAGTATTTGGATTAGTTTGGTACTTGGACGGACTTAGAAGACATTTTGTTTTCTTTTCATCTCTAACTTTAAAAAATTCAATAACTACCACCACATTACTTCTAAAAATATATATAGAGGTTATTACATGAGTGTCTATTCATATTGAATTTATTAAACGAGTTGAATAAAATAATAAAATGCGAGGTTCTGTCGAGGATTTTATCAATTTTATTCAACGAGTTTAAGAAATTCACAGTGGAAAGTCACAAATGTAATATTCTTTTTATCTCATGTTAGCTTTTCCTGCCGAAACATAAAAAATCTACTTTCTTTTACTATACAAAAACAAGTCAATTTGACCAACGTCTCCTCTACTATAAACGACGTCGGCGTCAAAGCTTTATTACACTTGTCTATTATCGTTTATATGTAATGGCTTTATTACACTCCCGCGACGTCAAACATATGATAAACATAAATATTCTTCTATCAAATGTAGAGAGGTCAAAAGAAACATTGACAATTTAAATACATACAAAACTATTGTTTGTTCAGTAATCACTTGTTTACAACGTTTGAGGAAAGAAGTTAAGCTGCGATCTTGATATAAAACCGTTGCAACACATATATTTGAATAGAAATTTCTTTTTTTTTTAAAAAATGTAGGGCGTAACGTTGACACTTTTTAAATTTGTATATCCTTTTTTTAGTTCGCATCTGAAGTTTTGATAGTACATTTCGATTGCATGAACTTTTCAACTCTTTAAGGTCATCTTTTCTAGAACATTGACGTCATAATCAATTGAAAACGTGTCATTTAGACCGAAACCAAATATTTCTTTGTGGCCTACACAAAAAGAACGAACTACACAAAATTTTAATGTAAAACGAGCAGGTTTTGTTTGACCTCAGCCGGTAACAACATTGTAAAAATTTGAATATTTGAAACATGAAAAATCAATACGGGTATTATAAATGCAACAATTAACATCTTATTTTTAGCGTATTTTTTCATGCGAAATCGTCATTACATGAAATGCTTGAGCATTATTTGATTCAATACCATAGCCTATATTTCCTTCATGCATAAACAATGTACTGACAGAGATTAATTATTGATTTATACCTGTTGAGGTCAGGCTCTAATTATTCCACATGAAAACAAAAACAAATATCATAGACATGCAATACACAAGTCATAAAAACATAGATTGCATTTAAATGTTCGTTTTGATATACGCTTACATGATGTACCCCTGCCTTCTGACGTCATTAAAATCACAAACCACCACATGCAAATATTTATATACCTGTTGTCAGGTTTAGATCGTTTTATATTTAATATGAAATTTAAAACCATGTACCATGTGACGATTTGTGAACTTGTGTATCTTTGAAAAGTATGATACGCCGGCAGAACAACAATTGGTACTATCATAGTACTAGTTTAACTGTAAGATTACCTTGTTCAACTCTAGTTTGCTTTTCTAAAATTTGCTTAAACGTAGAACTATTTCATAACACTAAAATAATAATACCTTTATCGTTTATAATGATATGTATGACTATAACCATCAACAAGATGTGTAAGAAACTCTAAAATAACCGACCCATTTAACGACTTTAGTTTTATATGTGTATAAAATGATGAAAGAGAAAAGTTGAAGAAAAAAAGATAAATAAATCTAATAAAAGACTATGATAAAATAAGGTATTAAAGCGGTGATACATCTTGAATAATATGTATATGAATGTGTTAGCCTATACTATGTAACGATTCTGAAAACATTTTACGATTAATGTAATGGGTATATTTCTTACGTTTAATCTTAAAATAATGCGAATATAACCTGTGATGTATTGACCATTTTTTGTGATATAATGATATGCTGCTTTGATAGATAAAATATTAGAACATACACGTAATGAAATCTAAGTCCCTTGCTAAAGATAGGCATAGTTAAAAGACTCTTTCTTTATATAAATATCAACAAACGAGGCTTAAACGTTATTTTTTATTCTTTATTCAGGTATAATTTCATTTTCCGCAAGACACTGTTGCATAATCTCAGTTAATGGAGAAAAGTTGTTAGTGTTATCTGTATATAAACATTTTAGATCAATATTTAAGCATGCCAGATGAAAAGGTATATATGAAGAAGTAATTATTGGTTGAAGTCTATTTTGAAGATATCTAGTTATCTTCATGCATCGCCGTTGTGTTTGATGTAATTTGTTAAAACTTATGCAACATTCACTTATATTTACTGGTTTTCGAGGTGTAAAATCTTTACAATATAAAACGTCTTTATCAAAATGGAATAACTCCGAAATGTAGCTATTATCAACCAATGTACCACGACAAATAGTACAAAGACATTGCCTTATGTTTAGATTGTTTGACTCTGCATACCCATATTTGTGTTTTACTGTACAAATATTCAAAGAGATTATTTTATTTTATTTGAATATTCCGTTTATCATAGTCTCACTTTAACAGAAAGTATCTTTTTTTTTAATTTCCTGGCCTTTGTGATAATGGAGTCTATTCCATTTTCTTACAATATAATTCCATTTAAAGCCGGTGAAAGGGTTGTGTCGATGCTGCATATTTCAATGCTTCTCGCGAACAGACTTGATCAAACTGAGTCTTTGATCCAAAGAACATTTTTAAAAGATTGCTTTATAAGCATCATTCAAAAAAATGTATTACAAAGTAATGCAGTTAGATGTAAATGATAAACTGTAATTTGGTGTTCCTTGACACCAGGTGAACGTAATTTGTACTTTCACAACAATTTCATTAGGCAAAACTTAATGTTAAAACGTATTATCTTCAATTGTAGAATGATAGAGAAGTCAAAATAGACCTCTATGGAAACACAATATTACAATTGCAATGCATTTCCTCATATAATCAAGATGCAATTCATCTTTCATGTTTGTCAGATTGAAAGTTGCAGATCTTATTAAATACGCAGTGTAAATTGAACGTGGTATTGGTAGCTGAGTTACTGATTATATTTGTGGACAAGTCGGGAAAGTGTTCTCATGTAAATGAAAATTTAATTTTATTAAACCAGAAAAACGTCTGAAAAGCAAGTTAAATCCCAGGAAAACTTCCCTATTTATAAAATAGGAAAACATAGATACTATGTTAATCCAAGGAGCCACAGCTAAAAATTTTAGTTAAACATTCTCGTCGCCAATTGTTGTGTATTGGTATATTAAAGTAATAACCAAAACTGGGTTCTTTTATTACACAGTTTAATATGGTATAATTAGATACTGAGTATACATTAGCTTGACTGAAATACCTAGCTCTTTACACAGAATATACCTCTCATTCCATTAATATCTAGCTCTAATACTTTACAGCATCACGACGGTCATTTTATTCTCACCATATCTGAACAAAAAAGACCCAAACAGAAGTACAAAAGCTTATACATTTTACTTATTCTAGTTATATCCGAACAAACATATCCTAGACAATGGGACATAAGTTCTGTCTAATAGTCTCTGTTATATTTATAAATAGAAAGGTCATCAGATAAATACCATACCACCCGCCTGTGTACATGTTAGGAAGAGTTTTGAAGAGCAAAATTAAACTTACAAAGGCTGAGTTTATCTGAATTTTTGGAATTATGTTCTTTTTCAAAATAAGCTCAGGAATTTAATCACATACATTTACGTAGATACTGGCAAGAAATGAATGACGTCGATACTCATATTGAACGATCTAATTCCAAATTGAAAATCGCTTCATTTTAAACACGTTGATGTAAGAAATGGAAAATTCTCGAATATTATAATTATGTGATATTTTGCCTTAATATGACAATTTCTGTCATTTTAAACATGATTATATACACCGTATTTATCAATTTCAAAATATATCACATCACATTAATTTTGGCAATGAATCGTTATATCCTAGATAAATCTTACAGACCATGAAGAGGCAAAACCTAGCTATATCAAATGAGCAAAAAGTAATGCGAATTACTGGCTTCATTTGTGCATTTTGATGTTCAAAACTTGTGTATCTCTTAACTATTGATTGAAAACGAAATGTAATGAAATGAATAAATAATAAATAAAACAAAATTATGGACCTTTACCGTTTTCAAATTTCTTCTCTCTATTTTGACATAACAAATTATGGAGAAATCTAAGTTATAAATAAAGGGAACAAATATTTGTACTTCTTTCGTGATTATAGTTTTATATATATTATGCGTATATACACCAAACACATAAATTAATCAATGAAACAAAATGTACAGATACCCCTTGGCTGGTGTCTTAATAGATATAAACTGTCATCAAATGTAAATTAGATACATTCCATTCGACCATACAAACGGTACGACTTCAGTACTAAAGGAAAATGTTTTGATATTAAAGTAAACTGTATCGTTTGTTTTGTATTTAGTACTTTTGTTGCATTTTCTTTTTATTTATTATGCACTTTAGATTCAGCGGAAATTCTCATTTACAGTATTTCCATTATTTTACAATCACCATTAAAAGTTTCATATTTTATCTTGCATTTAAAGGAACATGTACCAGGCTGCTATCACAGATATATCTGTCAATAGTAAATCTGCAAAAGGGCAAAGCTGTTATATAATTATAATGTTTAGAGGAGCATGTTTTATGTTTTCTTATTTATCAAGACAACATGCAGTCCGGAAATGTTGCCTCAGACCAATAAAGCAGATCACGCTTATAATATTCATGCTGACAATATCTAGCAAAAAGTTCATTTTCAATTACCGCCAGTTCCAGATTTATATACTGCAATTATACTCGATAAAATGTAACAATCCATTTCCATCCTTCAAGATTAACCCTTATCATGCTGGACACGACTGATTCTGCCTTTGCGACCAGTGTAAATCATGATCAGCCTGCACATCCATGCAGTCTGATCATAATCTGCACTGTTCGCCATTCAGTCAGTATCCTTTTGGTGAGCACACCTTTTAACAGTTAATGGTACTGTCCAAATTGAAAGATGGAGAAAAGCATTATAGAAATTTAGCAGGCAAGGGTTAAAACACCAGCACACATGGAAAGTCATAATGAAATCAAGCGGATAAATAACACAATATTGTTTGCCAAGTATACATAATTCATTTAGATTTGATTTACAGACCTCTGTATATTAAATATTTTAAAGACAAAGAAATGCGAGTTAAAAAGTTACAAAATTGTTAAAACTTTAGACAGTATCTCAATCTTCCATATAATTATGTATTTCTGAAATATGTGCGCTAATGCGTAATTGATATGTTCAACCTAAACAGGTATTTAAATGTTTATAAACTTTGCGTGTAAAACGTTATTTAAGAGATATTTAACAAACTACGTTTTGCTGTATAAACAACTGATCGAAAATGTTGCAACAACTACAAAAGCGATTAAGTGATAGCAAACTAATTCATTTGTTTCTTCAGGGCTGTCACTTGACAGCAAAAATATTTTTTTCACATAAATATTTGGAAAAAGTTAATGTCAAAGTTTCCTGAACTTAAGAACTACGGACTTAATGTAGAAAGATATTATATCAGATGATACGAAAACTGTTGTATCCGAATCCAAGGTTACTTTTCTCAAATTGATACTGATTCAAGAAGTAAGCAAAGATACAAGTATATAATATGAACCCTATTCATTATATCAACGGGTTTGGAAAAACCATATTTAATCTGAGTCCAAGAACATCATTTTTTGGCTATAAGGGGTTATGTATTTGGCGTCAAGGTGACAAATTTTGACAGTTGACAGGTGAAAATGACAGTTATGCTATATTTGAATTTTCTGTGGTGTCGTCAATCTAACTTTCATACTTTACGTGTATGTTTCGATACAATCAGTATGATAACAAACTGCATTTGTATTTCATCACGGATTTTATGCCTTTGTTTTAAAGGTTTTGTACATATTGTGTGTAAATCAGTTTGTATCAATTTGCTTGAAAATGAAATGACGTGTTCAAAATTTTAGAATTGATCTGGAAACACTGACTAGCAGCTGAAAATTCTACATTAATATCAACCTCAGTGATCTTCATTTTAAAGAACATGAGGTGTTTAAGGAACAGACAGTTTTAGACAAACTACATTGTACATTTTAAGGGAGTGTATTAACCTATGCAATTTAACTTACTATATTCTACATGTACGTATGAAAAAAATCGCCATACGAACTTAGACTATATTTGTACACAATTTTCTTTAAATTTTGCTAAATTTGGGGTTGAATTTGAATAAGTCACTTGATGTATGTAAACATGGAACAAGTACATAGCTTAAATTATAGAATCCTAAAACTTAATAAGACATTCAACTGTTTTGACTGTACATGGACGTACTGGCATGAAACTTTTGTAACCGAGCAAGTGTCCCTGTATTCGTTATCAATGCTCATAATTCAGCAAGAAACTGATACCTGCAACGCATTATGGAACGCCTAGACTGTCTTATGTTTAGAATGACTGATATGCCTGGTTAAATATCGTTCTGTTGAGTCCGAGATACAATATGCTGTGTGTCCAGTTACTGAAGTGTTATGTTGTGTGCTGATTATATTTTCTTCAGTCAAGTCAATGTATTGTTGGGTGCTATAGTCGTTATGTTCAGTTCTTGAAAGAAACAGGCATGTGGTAACACAATTATTTTCAGTTAAAAAGATGCACTGTGGGATGTTACAGTTATTATGTACAGTTGTAATAATATTCTGTTTTGTGCTAAACTCATTATGTCTAACCATGAAAATAAACACTTTAGTGGTACTATCATTATATTTAGCTGAGGCAGTGTATTATTGAGTAGTACTTTCATTATTTTCAGTTGCAATGATATACCTTTGGGTGTTATACTAATTATGTTCAGTCGTGAAAAACAACTGTTAAATGGTACTATCATTATGTTGTGTGCTTATTATATTTTATTCTATCAAGTCAAGTGCTGCTCGGTGTAAAGTTCGTTATGTTCAGTTCTTAAAAGAAAAATGCATGTGATAACAAAGTTATGTTCAATTAAAATGATCTGTTGTGGGGTGTTACAGTTATTATTTTCAGTTATAATACTATGCTGTTTGGTGCTCTACTCATTAACTTAACATAAGGACCTTTGCACCGAACAGTACATCACCTGAACTGAACATAATGACGGTATCAGACAACAGTTAGGGTTCACGGCTGAACACAATGGCTACAGTATACAACAGCATATTAAGTTATCTTAAAATAATGATAGTACCATTTAACAGTTCTTTTTCACAACTGAACATAATTAATACAACACCCAAGAGCATATCTTTGCAATTGAAAATCTGAGTACTACTCAATAATACACTGCCTCAGCTAAACATAATGATAGTACCACTCAACTGTTTATACTCATAGTTAAACATAATGAGTTTGGGAACAGCATATTATTATAACTGTACATAATAATGTAACACCAGCAGCGAATCTTTTTAACCGAAAATAATTTTGTTACCACATGCCTGTTTTTTTCAAGAACTGAACATAATGACTATAGCACCCAACAATACATTGACTTGACTGAAGAAAACACAATCAGCACACAACATAGCACTTCAATAACAGAACACATTGTGATTTCCACCCTCAATATTGTATCTCGGACTCAACAGAACGACATTTAACCAGACATATCAGTCATTCTCAACATAAGACAGTCTAGGCCTTCCATAACGCATGAATCAGATGTTTGCGGTGATTGACTCTTCTGCCAAACAGTCTAGGAGAATATTCGTGTCGGACGGTGTCGAGCTGACCATTTCTCACTTCATGATGTTATGGTCTATTTTGCAATTCTTGTATCTGACTGTGAAGTAATATTCTGGCAAATATATTTGTTAACAGCAAAGTGTTTGCTATTACCAAATAGGAAGTAAATATCAGCTGTTAACTGACATGCAGTGTTTATTGTATGATAAAAAGATAAAAGAAATCCTTTTTTGTGCATGTCACAAACGTTACAGGTATTCGAAGGACGCATATTACTTGTGACAAATTTGGATTTAATATTCATGACTTAGTCAATCAAACCGAGTCTGCTATTATTCTGCTTGGTTGCATTCTATGCTTCTAAAGGATTTTTTTACATATTTTATTAGTATAATACCTTTTATTTAGATCATGTATAATAATGTATAATACTTTATCAATTATTTACAACTTTTAGAGACAGAACATAAACTTTTCAAAGAAACACTACTGGATGCACATACCATTAAACATGGTTTAAAACCCTGTAAAATATCCATTAAGATAGGAAAAACCGTTAATTAACCCCATTAATTCTTGCATCACTTTATTTAACAGGTTTCACAATATTAATGGGTTACATGTTAAAATACCATTAAAACACCGATTTTTGACCATGAATCATGCCATTAAAAATTTAGTTTTGTAGCTAAAAAAGTTAATGGCTTTGAAAAAATAGTGAAATTCTGTACATTTTGAATTTCACAGAATTATTCATGGCCCTTAAATTTGATTTAATGCCCATTAAATGTTCAGGTTATGTACGATTTCATTTAAGAGTAAACTTAATGGCCCTTAACAGCAATGTGATGCCCATTAAATCCTACATTCTGTAAAATGTGATTCGTATATTTTCTTTCTTTGGTTTTTGGCTTGCACTCCCATTGAATGCTTATAATTCCAGTCCCATATTATTCTAAAATGGACTTTAATCACAATAAATACATTCTACGCACACATCGTCTATAATATATCATGATGTTATATTTAGTTGCATTAAAGTTATTTCTCCTTGATGCAGTTACGCCATTTTTTCAAATGTTTGCTAAATTGTGTTCCTACAAAAGATCGGATTTATTTCAATGAAAGTCGGATGAAAACATATTAATCTATTTGATAACATCAACCTACATTATTTTGGTAAGGGTAAATACGTATTGATGCATGCCACTTTTTCTGTTTTTGTTTTTGTTTTTCCTGTCCAAATAATCAGCATTTGTATAAGAAAATGGGTTGGGTAAGGAATTTACATTATAAAATGTGTTCAGACCAGTTTAGATTTTCAAATTTTCCAATCCTTGAGTAGAAACTAAGGTTTATAGAGAAGTGAACAGTACACATGATTGTGAAGATTTACAGTCTGATTTAAATTCATTTGGGGCATGGGCAGATCAATCACTTCTTCGTTCCAATGAATCAAAGAGTGTGGTACGCTTGATTGGGGAAGGGGGAAGCTACTTGTGATGCAATCCCTCAAACATTTGCTCTTAGCTGTTTAAGTGCATGCACCTGAGCACAAAGTACTGAAGTAGAGCTAAATTGTGATTGCCCATTGTGCGCTGACATTGTCATCAACAGTTGTTTTTTGAATACACCTGATGCCTAATGTCTGTACCAATAAAAACTTGGTCAGAATGTTTGTCAATATTATAATGCTGAATAGTTAAAACTACCCACATGGTCACTTGATCTATTAAACTGGTACCTATAAAACCTTCTTAGTACAACACAATACAATACAATATCCATTTATTTTCTCATTTCATATGAACATATGACAGAATAAGGATACAATATGACAAATGTGTGTACGAGGCTGTTACATGTGTTTACATTACAAAATAATGAGAGAAAAAAGAAGAAACAAATATTCTTCTAGCAGTTTACAAAACAGTACATATGTATAGATACTATTACATGTGTAGTAATACGTAGTTTAAATCAATAAGGCAAATATAAATATGAAGTTGATTATCTTAAGATGTCTAATTCTGATGGCAAATTGTCATGGCCCTTAATTTGATATACCATTAAAATATTACGAACCCATTAAAATTGAATCTGACATATTTAATGAGACCATAAATCAATTTTAATAATTAACGGCCATTAACACAGTATTTAAAAAATTAATGGCCCCATTAGTTCTTACTAATTAATGTGGAATTAAAGGGTACTTTTTAATGGCACATTAATTTCATGCAAATTAAAAAATTTCATGGAGTTTTAAGGAGCCTGTTAACTTATTCTAATGGTTTATTTTAAGCAGCTTTTCATGGCCATCAAAGTCATTTTAACAAGTTATATTTTACCAGGGTTTTAATATACTTATTTCACATGGCTTTTTAATGTATGGCATTAAAACTATGGTCATGAAAATCCCATTAAATAGTAAGAAGTAATGGGTGAATTTTAATGGTGACCTGTTAAAATTCTGTTAAAAACGTTTGAAAAAATTAAGGCCAATTTCATGACCCTTTTAATGGCATGTGCATCCAGTAGTGAAAGAAACTGAAAAATTTAGTCAAGATTTTTTTTTTATTTTTGTGTCCAACAGCTTACAAAAAGCAAAAACTGTTTGACAAACTTGAATTTTATGATAGTGTTTTATATCAAATGCTGAATGATACAAGGTGCTAGTGGGCACAAGTGTTATTGCACATTTATTATGTCTAATGAACAGACTCCGTCAAACAGAGTCTGTTATTTTTGCTTGGTTGCATTCTGTGATTTAAATGATATTTATTTGGGTTTTATTATCAATATTCTGTTAATTTAAAGGTCTAAGATTTAATTTTTAATTGTCTGCCATGTGTCTTTCTCTACATTGATTTGTTTATTTGCAATGATAGACCTGAAATAATATTTTATTTTTCTCCCATTTAATACAGTGAGGTCACAGAAAAATAAAACAGTATAAATATAAAAGTATTCTTTCCAATGACTGACTCTCATTTCTATGTTTGCTCGGCTATTACTTATTTACAACGCTCTATAGAATTAAAAAAAAAAAACACTATGATAAAACTACTGCGTTGAGCTCACTTGCCTACAAAGTCAAATGGAAGAAGAAATTTTAACGTAAAAACTATTTTCATACAAGTTGAACTTAGTCAATCGTATCTTCGTCTGCACATGAATTTGTAATTTATTATGTTTTCATGAGAATTTCGAAGTCATGTTAACTAGAACAACATTCAAGTTGCAATCGAATGAAATAGTAAGAAAATGGGTTGATAAAGGTTTCCTCAGTTGTTTGAAATTAGCTGACGACAAATATGTATAACAGACGTTTATATCAAACCTTTGACGGTCTTGTTCGGATACGTCGTTTGTGATGTCCATTACGGAAAAACTTGAGCAGTTTATATGCTTGTCGATGTTTGGCCTTTCGTAATAAAACTTTGTAACAAACGTTTCAAATTGACATTTTCTTCCCGACTGCTCTGTTTATCACATGCTATAACCTATCTCTAAAATTTTAATACTGTAAGTCTACTAACCCTATATTATTCATCTCAACGAAAAAGTTCAATGTACGAAATTATATTTTCATGTATGACCTACATTAAACGAATGTCAGTTTATCATATTGGCTTAACCATATGCTTATGTGTACGTATTATTTATCAATATTCAATGTATTCATTTAGCTTTAACAGTGTTTTATTGTCATCATTCAAGAAAGTAACAATTCTAGATTTTAATATTTAATAACATGACAGCTACAAATGCGTGCATAGATATACACAGGCGTGTATAAATTCTACCTTTCGCATATATATATATATGTTATATAAGATCAACTCTGTAAAATTTTGTCATTATATATAAATGCTGGATCATTTGTGAATCAATACCATGAAATGCAAAATGACGGATGTATTTCCCCTGTGAATAAACAATGAATTGTCAGAAATTAATTATTGATTTACGATGCCAAAAACGACATACCTGTTAAAATCCAAATTTCTTTAATTCTATATGTTCTAGCTTACACGTCACAAATAACAAAGTTTGCATTTAACGTCCGTATAATAAACCCCTTTCATAAAGTCGCTGATTAGTATCTTTATTCTATCACAATGTATCTGCAGTTCAGACTATGATATGGGTACTGCGTTTCATATTTAATTTGAAATTTAAAACTACGTACCATGTGACTTTTAAGAAACTGTATACCTTTAAAAGGTTTAATAAAATATCACATACTGGCAAACAGCAAATTATTTATTTATGTCTCATTCGTGTACAGTATCACAGTATAAAATTTCATTTCAATACATAAATAAAATTAGTACATGACCGTTCAAATTTGAACTATAAGAGACTATCACAGATAATTTACAAAATCAATTTACACATAACACATAGATATAGATACATTAAAATAATAAATGCACTTTTAACAAAAGCTGTCCGTAAATGATGTTTTGCTGATTTCTGCCATTTCGTGTCTGAAAGGACAAAAAATGGCCTGCAGATTTGTCGTGTCCTCATGTGCCTAGGCAGAGGCATAATCTTTTTATGAGCTGTTTTCCTATATATGTTATGTAAAATATTTTGTAAAGACTGATAATGTTCCATACTGACCAAGAAATGAATAAATTGTGTATCGTAAGGAAACAGAAACATAGTTACATTTAAGCATATGACTTTTAAAAATGACTAACTGACTATTTTACGTAACAGATTTTATACAAAATTATTCAAGCAAAGTACATTACTAATTACTTGTACTGCAGAATATTTATCAATGAATTACCATAAAACTTGCGCTCAGCTGATTGACGTAGCTTGATACCAGGTAGAGTTAAGTAATTTGTAAACTCTTCAATCTGAGTATCAACGTAATTTATTTCCGGTCAGAAACTGACGTAAAGTAGTGGCATTAAAATCCAAAAAGTTTCTTGAAGTAGGACACGAGTACAAACATTAAAATAATGTTTTTTTCTATATAACAATTAAGTGTTTTCAATGTACATAACCTTTATTGCATGGCTCATTCTATATTGTACAAAGAAATATAACATTTGCTCAGCCAATTATTTGTGTTATACATTTAACACCATTATTTTGAATGTCATTTCTATCCATATCAAAACAAAGTAACGTCCTTTGACTTATATGTATGAACTATATAATATTTTATCAAACAGCTTCTCTAGCTACCGACAACAAGACACATCTTAGGAGCTGATTAAAATCTGATATCAGATTAATTTCAAGAAGTGTTAAAATTGCCTTTGATATTTTACGTTAACAAGTTTTTAAAAAAGATAATGCTGTTAAGTAAAGAGCTTCACATCAATGTCAATGTCAAGAGAGCCCATGCAGTTCCATTTATATATTAATGGGAAAACACTAAGCTAAAATGTCTATGAATTAGAGGACTGTCTCTACTGAAGCGTTTCTTATTGTAATTTTGACTTGGCTTCTGAAAAGCCAAAGTACGTTTTATGCACTAAATTCTGCCACTGAAGTAACCAGCTATTTATAACCTAATACAATTATATTTTTAATATTTACATCATTATATCAGAATAGGTGCCAAATGCGATACGAGTCAAGCATTCTGCATTGCAAAATGAATCGTTGCTAGCTATTACATATAGGCCGTGAAGAGGTGAAACATTGCGACATAAGCCAAGCAAACTATATTGCAAAATGAACTGCTAAATCTAGTAATAGCGTAGAGGTCATGAAGGGTATTAGTCAAGTAAAAATAATTGCAAATTATTTTCATGTTTTCAGTCCGATGTTCGTCAACACCAGGTACATAAAGATTGTTTATACCACAAAATAATAATAAAAAAAACCCACACATTATTTTATTTTGTATGTTTTAATGTTTAAAACTATGTGTTAAGAGTTCATTTGCATACGTCTTACAAAGAACTATCATGCATTGTTAAGTAATTCGAAATAATCAACTTTATGTCATTTGGTGTTCGTTAGTACCAGGTATTTTAAGGTAGTTTTTGTTTGTAATTAATAAGTGTTCGACAAATATTTTTAACATTGGTGTGAAAAATGTTAACATGTGTTGCGAAATCATCATACATTGAATTTGTTTTTTCTTTTTTGCATAAAATTTCATTTATAAGTTGCTAAAGCATCATCAACCGCAAATAAACTGTGTCGACTGGTGTAATAACGTTTTGAAAATACCGACGTATGTATTTAGATTAAACAATTTGTAATTAAAATGTTCATATATACAGATTGAATTATTACGACAATAAAAGTTCAAAAGGTTTAAAACGTTCTGATGATCCATTTATCCATCTCCGTTGAGCTCCGTTGAGCTCACGGATTTCGAGTTGTTTAAAAATAGTTACAGCTGCACTATGTAACCCTTTGGCTTGTCTGGGAGAGAAGATGTCAAAAAGAAAAAAAGGAAAAAAAATCTCATCAAAAACAGGACTGTTTGCGTAGACAGACCCACGTGCAGAAAATGGTTAATATTTTAGGGGAAAATGGTAAATATTTAGGCAATCAAAATGGATTTGTCCGTCCTGAATACTTCTGCTGAAAATGTTCTTTAGATTTTGGATATCAGTTGGCTGTCGTTTTGATTATCGTATTTGAGAAGTAACGTTAGTATTAAACAGTTGCGACTGAAGTGACACTATTTCTTAGGTTAGCATTGTTAATACTTTCAAACCGTTTTTGAATTTAAATTCACTCACAAACTCTTTGTGTACTGCTTTCTGAACGTCGATCAAATATTCTATCGGATGTCTAGTTATAATGCTGGTATAAAAACAACATTGCTTTATAATTAGGCGAGTATGGCGTACCAAAATGGTTTTTGTTGTTTTAATAACTCAAAAGTTCAAAATGTAATCAAACGTTTTATTCAAATATATTTTGTCAAATGTATTGTTCGCTTAATAGATATTATAAATCTAAAACATTCTTTCATTTGTATACATGATATACCATTTGTATATAAACATGTCAACAACATGATACTGTTATTAAGTGATCATCTAGAAGATGTCATAAAACTAAGAAGAAGAAAAGACTTTTAAAGAGGCGAGGAAGATGTAATAACTAATATCAAATGAAATTGAGGTACATGTGATAGGACAAACGGAACTTCTTCAGTTTAAAAGGAGGAGATAATTACGATATTGGATTTAGGTTTGTGTATCGGTTTACACTTGTGTCAAAACGGATATGTCTGTTTGTTTATTATCTAGAAAAAGATATTTTTGTTATTGCATGCGCTGACACACGTTTATTTACATCAAACTAGATATCTTTAAGATCTATTTAAGAAAATGAGAATAAGACGAGGGGTAAACAAATACGATACAATGGCAATATTTCTTGCATACGACTTTTGCGGTCGAAAATAAGGAGTATTTGTTTATTTCGTCGGCACACTTGTTTTATATATTTGTTTTTTGTTGTTGTTGTTGCTATTATTTCTTTTTTAAATTCTATTTAGATGTCATTTGAGACTGAGATATCTGATACGGGTTACATTTTATTACAACAACAATATTTGTTCGACGAGTAAGGGGTTCACATGCATCAGTCATGTAAATATATCGAGAAATAACCCCAAAATTAAAGTGCCTTAAATGAAGTTTGCCAATTTACACACAGCTGATATAGATTTCATTGCTAGACATTATCCAGAACTGACATTAAATGGTGTTTGTCGTGTAGAATTTATTATGAGAAAATATAGAGATAGACCCTAAAATGTTCAACGATAGAAATACATTAAATAAAGTCCTTGAAATAACTAAAAAAGATTTTACAAATGTGAAATTTATAATAGTTTTGTTAATATCAATAACAGAAATGTTATTATTTAAAGTTGTGATCCACACAGAATGACAACTCTTGCCTTAGGCCAGTACTTATAAGCAGAGATATCTATTAGGTTACTTCCCTTGCAATTACACAATTGAATGGAAAAAATGAAAAACGGTTTAACACACAATATCATACCTTTTTGCACAACAAAAACATTTAGGGTTTACCTTTTAAAAACTGCTTCATATGATTTTGTCAGTTTGCTTATGGTAAAAAATTTAACTTTTAACACTCCGACAATAAAATGAAATACCAGTAAGTATTTTATAGTGCAGGTAATACAGTTTTGCTTGTGTCAAAATATCACAACAGAAGCACTATTTTTAATACAGAACAGGTAGAATTAGTAAAGATGCAATCAATTATATTGATCTCTATTTCCTATGCCTAGAAAATATCCCAAAACTGAATACTTTAAGTGACTTAAAAGTTGTTTGTCGTTTTACACACATCTTATATAGATATATAGCTAGACTGCTTTAAATATTTCTAGAGCTTAGAAATGCCTGTTAACTATTACAAAACAGCGCAAAAATATCAATATCTAATGTTTCACATACTTGATTGAAAATGTTGCAATTACTTTAAAATGCGATTAATGATAACCAACTCATTCATTTGTTTCTTCGGGGCTGTCATTTAATGACAACGAACTCATATCAATTGTTACGAAATATTTTAAAATCCACAGTTTAGGTTGTTGATTGTAACCAGGTATCTGAAGATGGTACATGTTTAGAATAAGACATGTTTTATGCTGAACATAGTGTTAGGTAACGCATTAAACGTTATTTAAAACGAAGAAGAGTGTTACCTCAATATTTAGAGCTACTTTTCTTTATGAAATTAATAAGGTAAACAATGACAAATGAACATCAATAATAGAGAATTTATTTTTGTTCTTGTTGTGTTTAACGTAAACCCGACACGATTATAGTAAAAGGCGACCTTACAGCTTTTCTTGGTAAAAGAAAAAAACCCATGTGTTCTTCCAAGTATCATTTCAGACATAGGCGTGAACTTTGGTAGAACCACTGACCTTCCGAAAGCCAGCTGGATGGCTTCCTCACATGACAGAATTCTGTAAACCAAGTGACATTTTAACCCACAGAAGTGAAGCGCAAATTATTTGAAGCCATCGTGTTCAATCTAACAATCGATATGCGGGTACAGATAAAAGAAATAGAATATGTAAACATTGTAGAATCTGAACATAACTTTTTGACTAAGTAGTACGGTATTTGTGTTTGCTGCAAAACCTTTACCGAAATTTAGCAAAATTTTGCGATAATAGAGAATAGTAAAAGTTACGTTGACTTGTATATCATACCTACACGTGTGCATGTTCACTCATTAGCCAAAGACACGTAAATGCCAATTATGCTAATAAGTATTGTTGACGTTGTTGTTGTAGATATTTTATGTACAATTTTGAAGTGGATTTAGACTTTAATAACCGCTGTTTTAGGAGTGCAATCATTATATTCTTTATAAAGACCAGAACAGTACGGTTTTAAAGTTACCTTTATCTTCATTTTAAAGACAAGAACAATGAGAATTTTGATTTTCGTTTATCTTTCTGTTATAAAAAGCCTAATTTTTAGGTTTTAAGTGTTCCTCATCCTTATTTAAAAGACCAGAAAAAAGTTGCCATCATCTCCCTTTATAAAGCTTAGAAAAATAAGGTGTTTAAACCATACGGTTAAAAGTTGTCCTCACCTTTCTCTTAAACGTCAAAACAATAGGATTTTCAAATTGCCTTCATCATTATACTTTAACACTTAGCCTGCTGGTGGCAAGTGATTCTGCCTTTGCGACCAGTGCTGACCAAGATCAGCCTGCACATTCGTGCTGTCTGAACATGGTCTGCACTGTTCGCCATTCAGCCAATCACCCATTTTTAACAGCTAATGATACTGTTCAATTTGAAAGATGGACAAGTTCATTATAGAATTTTAGCAGGGTAAGGGTTTTAAATACTACAGCAATAAGGGTTTTAAGCTGCCCATACCTTCCTCTTTAAGGACAAAAGTAATAAGAACGTTAAAGTAACAGGAACTTTATAATTTTTTTGAATTGATATGTGTCCTTGGAAAGAAGTCTTTACTTTATCAAACGTATCATATCAATATTTCTATCAGTGTTTAAATACATATTCTAATGTACTTGTCTCTGTTAAACACTCTTACGACAGAATGACGTCACGTTAACGTGCGGTGACGTCAATGTTTTTGTTGCGACCAAGAAAGAGCGCTACTGTATTTTATCTACTGTTTTAGATTAAGGGCATACTAGAATCACTCTTTTGCTATAAATTATTTCTTAATCATATACTGACCATACAGTTTATAATACAGTCTGTAATGAGAATATGTGCAAATTAACGGTAACTTTTCAAATGCACTGGACTGGACTACCTGCTTTATATGAAACAAATCGCATAAGCACGACCATGCCTCGAGTTATATGCAATATCTATTAATATTAAACGTGACAGTGAATTTGAACACTTCCTTTTATGCAAAGTAACCAGGCCCATTGCTGACCGTTAATAATAGCAAAAGGAAGAATTTAGTATACTAGTAGAACAAAACTGTTAACAATTGGGACTGTGCAAAAAGCGTTGAAATGTAGTTTGTAGGAGTGTGTATGTTTTTGTTTATTTGAGCTATAGGACTAATGCTGTTTTCAGCAGCATATTGTTATGTGAAATCGGTCAGTTCACGTGTTTCTTGATTCTGTACCAGAACTGACTTATTCTCCATAAAATACTAAGAGAAAACTTCCCCATAGGATTCAGAGGTAGTTCAAATGATTTCATTATTACCGACTCCTGCCAAAGTGTGACATCTTACTCGCAAAAGTATCAATCTTACTACCTCTAGATTCATATTGTTTTGCTCTACTTATTTTCTAGCTTATCAGGCTGACGTCATCGTGCAACAACTGTTCACTGTTTGGTGACGATCCGACGAATACATTCTCTGTGTATTTACGAAAATAGCTGTCAACAACAAAAAAGCTGATTAGGTCACTGAATTGCAGTCTTTATTTTAACACTATTTATGCACGTCGGGCGTAATAATTTCACGAGGGCGCAGCCTATTTGTACGACGTATTATATACCGTCCGAGTGTATAAATAGTGTTAAAACACGATTTTGCTATATATTATTTCGATTCTAATGTGGCCTTGATCTAAAACAGTAGATACAATATAGTAGCGCTCTTCCTTGGTCGCAACAAAAACACTGACGTCACCGCACGTTAACGTGACGTCCATCTTGCGTAAGCGTGTTTTAACAGACACATGTATATTAGAATGTCTGATAGAATATAATTTACATATGAGCCGTGTCATGAGAAAACCAACATAATGGGTTTGCGACCAGCATGGATCCAGACCAGTCGACGTATTACCGTCGCAGTTGTAATAGTGTAATCCATTTGCTATAATTATTCGATTCTAATCCTTGTCTCAAATCAGTAGGCATTATAAAGCGACTCACTCGGTCCACCAACTTGACGCATCGCATGGTACTGCGTATTCCCAGCTAGGTCGTTAACAACACAGTGTATATCAGAATGGCGTAGACTTCAATATATTTTATACGAAGTCACAGACGTTAATACAGCTGTCTTATTAAAAGAAGCACACGTAATACATTGTGTCAACAAGTTGTGAATTAATGGGTATAATATCACTTCGTAAATATAATATTATGTTACAAGTTGCATCGCTAAATGACTATAAAAAACCAAGATCATCTGTAAATAAGCTCTTACAAACATCTATCTAAATTGAGAATTGGAAGTTTATACTTGAAAGATATATTATTTTGTTTTAATTGTGAATACAAACTTACATATTTTACTCTTTTCTCAATTTCCCTTCGTGCCGTGAACAAATATTCTTATTTTCTGATAAAAACCTACCTTTGGCAGAGTTATCATTCTTACTAGTACAAGAATGATCTTAAAAATATATAAAAGTATATATCATATTATACCACATTTATATAGAACTCTTTTCATGCACATCACATGTACACGTTCAAAAGTGTTTTACAGAATAAATTGCAAACATTACAAACATATATGTATTTAACACATAAAATGAGTTTCACATTAACAAAAATCATGAATGTAAAACATATAGAAAAAAAAACAAGACAAACATACATACATATTTAAAAGTATTTAAGTGACCCTTGGATAAAATACTGTTCTATGCTGTCTTATGAGAAGAAAAAATATGTATTGGTCAGTTAACGAAAAGTCACTGATTCATATAAAAAATGTTAACAAAATACCAGTAAATGAGCCGCACCAAGAGAAGACCAACATAGTGCACTTGCGACCAGCATGGATCTAGATGCGCAGTCTGGTCAGGATCCATGCTGTTCGCTAACTGTTTCTCTAATTGCAATAGGCTTTTGAAGCGACCAGCATGCTGGTCGCAAATGCACTATGTTGGTTTTCTCATGGTGCGGCTCAAATGTACTTTTTGACATCTGTAAATATAAGAAATGACTTTCTAACATTTTTGTCATGTCTTCTTATTTACTTTTTTCTACATTAATTTCAGTGCTTGAAATTAAGTAAATATAATTGTATAACTTTGCTTAATAATGAGGGGGTCACAGAAAAAATCAAGGAAGTTTAAATGCATACAGAATATTTCTTTTCATTGATTGAATATGATTTCGTGGTTCATTCAGCTTTTATTTATTTAAAACGTAATATAAATAAAAAGTACGCAACCGCCCGGGTATAAAACTGTTACAATACAAGTTGGTTGAAAAGATGTAGAAATAATATAAATAATATTAACAATTACCGTTAATAAATTTTTGGTATTTCATTTAAATAACTTGGGATAATCCGGAACTTTTGAGGGCTAAACAATAATATAATAAATTATCATAAATCACATGACAGCGTGTTATCAAGGTCTCAACCAAGTTTCGTATTACAGCAAACGCAAAGAATGTGAAACTAGCGTTTGCGAAACAAGCCGGGGATTTTTTTTTTATATAAATGTCTTTTGCGATGTCAATTACAGTATTATTTCCGCAGTATAAGAGCTTGTCATTGTTATACCTTTCGTAATTTTGCTATATAATTTGTACTAAATGTTTCAACTAAACAATTTTTCTATTTGACTTCTCTGTGTATCAAATACTATAAACCTATCATTAACCTTTTGTCGGGGTAATTCTATCTACCCGATGTTATTCAGTTGAGTGTACGATGTTATATATGCACGCATGACCTACATGGAATGAAAAACAATTGAATCAAGTTAGCAATATGATTTCATGTGTTTATTTATATTCAGTTTATGATTGCCTTTACCTATATTAGTGTCCTATATTTTTTGCAAAATTAAAGAGGAATGCCTTAACATTTCAGTACCTCATGTATGCAAATCATTATACGTATAAATAAAGCAACTACGTAGCCTACATTTTTCCTTACTAACATAAATAGACGTTGACTATTCAACCTCTTACCTATAATTGCTTGAACTTTATGTGAATCAATATTATCAAAGGTAGAACAATAGCAGCCTTTATACATTAGCAATGATCTACGCTTACTTATTGATCTATGGTAAAAACAAAGCATACCTTTTGAAGTCAGGTTTTGTTTAATTCCATATATAAACACAACTTAACATTAGTCCTGATGCACGTAAGCAACACACGCGTCAGAAAAGCAATGACTGCATTTCAATGCACGTAATGATGTACACCTTCATAAAGTCGCCGTGTGGTTCTTCAGTACTGTCACAGTTAACTATAGACTCAGCTTTACACCACCTCGTTTCAGACACGGGTAATGCGTTTGATAATTAATATGAAATTCAAACTGATGTACGAAGACACTAGTCATGAAAATCATATACCTTTAAAATGTTTATTTTCACAATATACTGGGGTAACAGCAACTAGTACTACCTGTAAAATATCTTCGTTCAACTCTATCGGTTTTCAATAAAAGTTGTGACAGCCATACTGATTTGCGATTTTACAGGTTCTAAAATTGGCTTAAAGGTAGATTGTCTGATTTTACATCATTAGATCATTGATATGACTATAATATTATTTTAACCTTTTCATGTTGAAAAAGAGATGTAAGACTGTCTATGTTTTTATTGTTGTGTAGTAGAAAACTGACGAACATTTAAATGACATAAAAATAAAACAGTCACTCGTTTACGCTTTGAGTGGGAAATAAGACTAAGTTAAAATAGTATATAGCTTTTTTGATGCAATCCTTTGTTGTCCCAAGTCCTTTTATTTTTATGTATATATATTGACGAGGGTGAAAAGAAATTTTAAAAATGACTTAAAAACACTACTTATAACGGGTACAGCAATATTTTATCTATACACTTTTCCATTTTATCATGCTCCTACCATGTATGTAAGGGAATATATCAAGACCTCCATGACCAATTGGTGAAGGTCACTGACTCTGACTCAACTGCCCCTCAACGCCGCTGGGAGGTGTAAAATTCTTATATGTGAGGAAGCCATCCAGCTAGTTTACGGAACGTTGAAAGTTCTATCCATCTGCCGGCCTATGCCTGAAGTAATGTTTGTGTGGCACCTGGGATTTTCCTCCATCACAACATGCTTTGCTTGAAAGCCGCCATATGACCTATAGTTGTGCCGATGTGACATTAAACACAACAAAAACAAAACGTAGGGTGTATTTCATTTTAATGTTTGGATTAACATGTTTGAGTTCAAAACTTTTGATGATAATTTGAGAAAACATATTTCAACATGTATATATCTACATTCAATTTGGTGAAATATAAAAATATTACTGAAATACATTTCAAGTCCTATCTTCTGTGCTTTCTTGCATAATGTGTTTTAATTATACCTGAAAAAGATATTTTACTCATATAAACACTCAAATAGTTTTAGGAGTCTATTCACTATTTTCCCGGATGTTGGGCTGTATCTCATCATGATTTACGCAAAAATAATACATTTTATTGCGAATGAGTCCTACGGCAACATAATGGAAGAAGGATTTTTAAAAATTACAGGACAGAATACTGCAAAAGTTTCTAACTGATTTGCGCAATGATTTTGATTTTGATTTTAAAGCTTCACAGATTTTCTTTCAGTAAATTTTGGGTATATATTTTTGGAAATGACACTGCATATCTAAAATATATAAAACATGGTTGCTGTTGTTGCTGCTGCTACAACTACTACTGATGCTGCTGAGGATTTTGGCGGTGTTTTATATGTTAACAATATCGTTGTTTATTCATTATATTCCAGTTGTTTAAACAATTTATATTTGGCAAATGAACAAAAGGCTTGTCCGGGAAAAGTCTTGAATTTCCTATAAATAACGGTATTTCTGTATTCAACTTTCATCGACATTCTCAGTTGTCGTTGTGAAAGGACTCATTTATAAATATTAACCGTTTTTTTTTTTTGGTTAATTTTGTACGATTTTATATCATTGGATATTTATTTAAATAAAACCCGCCCGCTTAGCTCAGTAGATAGAGCGTCGATCTACGGATCGCGGGGTCGCGAGTTCGATCCTCAGGCGGGGCGTGTGTTCTCCGTGACTATTTGATAAACGACATTGTGTCTGAAATCATTAGTCCTCCACCTCTGATTCATGTGGGGAAGTTGGCAGTTACTTGCGGAGAACAGGTTTGTACTGGTACAGAATCCAGGAACACTGGTTAGGTTAACTGCCCGCTGTTAAATAACTGAAATACTGTTGAAAAACGGCGTTAAACCCAAAACAAACAAACAAACAAATTATTTCAATAAAAGCTGATGTTCTGAATGCTTATCGGAAACAGCTAACTGTCGGAACAATTTTCCGACATACACACAGTGAATAAAGTTCTCATAAAACTTTGGCGTAGTGCAGAACTTGCTGTATTTGGAGTCAGTGTTGTTATATTTTCTAGTCCTTTGAGATTAAAGAGTTCATCCACCGTATATAACAGACCGGATTCCAAGTAAACCGGCGCTAGGGAGCAAGAGTTGATTTACACATTCAGTACATCCGAGCCTATTATTTTGTTTGGTTGCGTTTTACGCTTCCAACAGATCTCATAATTATTAGATATTCAAGTCTGTTTCACAAAATCCGTAAAACTTGCTTTTTCCTTATTTTCTTCTTTAGCTTTAGTAGCTTTTATTTTGAATTTTGAATATAAAATTATTTGAACAAAAAACCGAAAATCCCTGTGTAAATTAAATTTCGATTTTTGTTTTAGATGTATATAATACTTTTAAAGTTTCGTTATGACTAAATTAAATTAAGTTTCTTATGTGGACAAATAAACAAACTGAATAAAAAAAAAAATGCATTTTCTCAGACTTGGCTGAAATTCCATTTTAGAATCGTGTTTTGACGAAAAATCTAAAACCGATCGCTGTTGGAAATGGAAAATGTTCTACAACCATACTTTTGGTTCTTAGGAACAGTGTATAATATCAGTGTCTTATAATAAAACGGAAATAAAGAAGTATTATTTTAACAAACACTTGAAACAAATATCAACGTTTGAGTTTTTTTTAGGTTTGTTATTGTTCTGTGTAAAAAAATATGAAAGATTTTCAAAAACGTCTTTTTCTAAATTAAAAACTTGTATAAAGATTCAAATTTACAGCGGAAAATTAACTTTTTTTGTTAGATAATTGGGCCTGTACCTTAATTTGAGAATTAATTATTTCCTAAAATGACTGTAAAGAACATTCGTTGACAGTTCACTGGACCTTGAAACCAGTTTTAGGCCCTGTACAATAACAACGTGTCTTTTGTAGACTTTTAAAGTGCTTAATAAATTAAATACTGCTTGAAATTTTATTTTGGCGTGAAATTGAGACTACATGTGAAATTCAAAATCTCATTGAAATTTACGTTGAACCCTGGTTGACATATTGAATGATATCAACAAATTGCATCAGAAGCGAAAAAACCACTGTATAGGCAAAATGATAAATATTGTTGTGACCTTTACGATATGGTTATAACACAACTTAAAATGATAATTAAACTGACGATGAACGTAATTCTAACCATTTTATGAAGATAATTTTTTTTTCTAATTTCAGACAGTGTTGTCTTTTTAATGTCAGTGATAAACTGAAGTAAAAGGGACTTAGTAAAATAACTGCGTATGGATCACGCATGTTTAATGTTTAAATGCACAGCAATGCACCACGACTGATTCTGCAGAATTTATAATACGAAAACAAATATCTTGGTGCTGTTCTAGCATAAAACGTCACTAGCTTTAATTTTTTATGAAATATGTAGATCAATTTTCAGATATACCGTATCGACCTAGATCTTCTGTCTTTTGTGAGTATGTACTTTAATTATGTAATCTAACAAACGGTAATAAATGTTTCAGTCATAATCATTAATCGCGCTGATGAAGAATATTTTTGTCTTGGCTTATTGTTAAAATAACTATCCGTTGGTTCATACCAGACAACGTAATCTTTTGTGAAGAATATGCAAATTTTTATAACGATTAAAAGTGAGAAAATGATATTGTGTTGACATCATCTTATATTTAAAATCTTATTTATTTATTTATTTGGGTTTTACGGCGCACCAACACAGTATAGGTTATATGGCGCCAAACAGGACTACAAATTTTGATTTCACATCTCATTTACATCGAAATAAAAACATGAGGTATGGAATCGAAATTTGTATACCTGCTGGAATCACAGAGTTACAGCAAAACCAAGTGTTAAGACCCTACGATCATGCAAAGGTAAGGCAGTGGTTCGAATTCTTTTCATACACAGATCGTCCCAGAACCACATGGGGCTTTAAAATCTAAACTATTACTGCTATTATAGCAAATATACGTTTATCTATGCTTAACCGGTTTTGTGATCTCTGGCTCGTATCTATTTAAAATCAATGTCTCAAGCCTAAGTCGTTTCAGTTAATTTACTGTTTTCATACTTGATGACTTTTATATTAGCACCCATCGTCATAAGTTGCTGAAGTAACAGGATGAACCAGCTTATTGCTGTCCTATGATATTGTAAGGAATGGATCTTTTTGTTTTCATCAAATGTTATCAAAACGTTTGGATGTTAACATGTTTAACAACATATGGGATAGAGACATTTGTCTTTATATTCGATACATTTAGCATGTTGTTGTCAGACTGCAAAGCATGTACACAAAGTCCTTCTAAACATGAGAACAGCAATACCCCAAATACCGTAAGCTGTTTTATGTTATTTTATTACACCGTGTACGTATCTGCATAAAATATATTTTCATTTCAAAACATTCTGTTTCACAGAATTGACTTTTTAAAACCATATAGTATTAGATGAATTGATAAAATATTAGATGGATTGTTAAATGAACGTATAACGTGGCCACATAATGACGGGTACGTTGGTAACAGGAAAAAATGTTCCAGTTAACACAAGAGTAATTTGCCCTTGAATTATCCAAAACTGCCTGTTTTCACGAAGTTAATACAGTAAGCTGCCATATCTTTGAGTATTATTTAGGAAAGTTAAATTTATCGTCGTATAATAACAAAATCTAGTAAACGTGCTGTAACTGGAAAGATTGCTCTTGTAATAGGGATCTCCGGAGCTATGGCCCTTTTATTTTCGTCATATTGATAGCAGACATTCACATGAACAAACTTATAAACTTACATAACACGATCTAGGAATATATAATAGGAAATTTCAGTGTTACGTCTCTCGAAATCGACAAAGCAGCTAAGTCAGTCTCATATTGATACCGGATTATAGGTCACATTTCGTCATGAAACACGAAATTACATGTTTCTCTGTTCTAATACAAGTATTGTTATTAGCAAAGTTACGTCAATAACTTCAGGGTATTGGCCCTTGAATATGCCAAAATCGCCATATTTCATTCAATTACTTTAGCAATGTTCACGAAACTTACAAAGAATGTGTATAGTTACAAGATAACGATCTTTTATGGACAATATTGCTCTCAGAACACAAGTGTAATTTGTCTTAGTTCAGAACAAGAGGATGTATTTGATATTTAAAGCGCATTTGAACGGGTTTATCATGGAAAGTGCTAGTATGATATAATATGTTTATTTTCACCTTAAACAATTAGAACAATAAGTAACTGATTTGCAAATGTCATCCGTTTCACATACACTTTGACATATCGAATTCAGAAAACTTTGATATCATTCATTAGTCTATCCAGAAAAGACAACCTCAGTAATAGTCAGCTACGTTAGCCACTCCCTGTACACTGTGAGTCCCGGTGTAAGTTAAAACTGAAATCTATAGCTGATACTAATGAAAAGTAAGTATATTATTAAACTAGTTTTGTGACTTTTAATTATTTGGTTACAAAATGTTTCTGTATCTTATTATATGATTTTAATTACATAATGTACAGCTTAAGTGAAATGTACTTTTTTCATGATGAAACTGTTGCAAAATCAGAGGTTTTTAATACGAGATATATGCAGCTACCGGACGTTTTCTCATGGAAAAAATACATTGTAACACGAACGAAAAATGACTGTGTTTCAAACAACCACAATCATAATGCAGGTTTCTGACGCTTTTGCGATTTAAAAACTTAAAGTAGGCGAGGTTGGATAAATTGAAATGATATATAGTAGTGAGAAATAAAATCTGTAGATAAAACCATATTTGTGGTTCAAGTAATTTTTGTATGATAAAGGTTGGGTTTCACGTACGCGTACAGGTAATCGGACTCCAAACACTTTGAGTAAGCGTATGTGTTACACTACAAAACCGCAACTCATGCTACAATAAGTACATTTGGTTAGAAATATATTAATTGATAAAAGTGCCTCGAGCACAAGTCGTTTTAGTCAATTTACTGTTGAAATTATCACTTTTCATGAAATATTAATTGATGACACAGAATTCTTTTTTGTTGTTTGAAGTGGATTCACGAGATATATACTAACAACGTATGGCAATGAATGAAACTGTATAAATTTATGAAATAAGCATAGACTTACGCTTTAAGGCAGTAGGATAGTTAAAAAAATATGTACGGGTAGGAATGAGGATGTCTGTCTTTTGTGTTTTTGTACTTGTAACACGTGCAAAAATTGAATTTTGCTCGACCCGGGGCTAGAGTGCGTGGGCGGTAGCATGCATTTTGTCCATGGACAGGCTCAATTAAATAAAGCCAGAATTATGTACATTTATGTAGTGTTGGGCGACCTGTGTGTGACCTTTTTCTATCCGAGTTAAATAAATCAATAAACTATGCACCAATATTGCAAAAATGCGATTGACCTACAGTTATTTCTAATGCCCTACTTTATATGTCAATATAAACTGGGGCAATAAAACGAGAGACTACAATGAGAGGAAAATTCTCCGTGATTATTCAACAGACATTAATTACCCTAAAAAAGATATTCTCGTTAAATTATTTTTATGTTTGAAGAATTTATTCCTGACATAATCAATTACGAAAACAACCTTTCATCAACATTAGAACTGAAAATATGTAGTCGGTCAGGAAATGATCAGACTAAGAAAATGCGTGCTGTTACTCGAAAGCTATCGGTATTTTTCGAACTTTACTCCGGTTCGTTTTAGCTATGTAACGTTGAAATACGTGCGTGAATACATAAATTATAACGAGAGGTTCATTTAAGTATAAATGTCTCGGCTAAATCGTATTGCTGTGTTGATTTAGCACAGTCTGTGGCAATACAAATTAGTTTATAAGTTTATAATAAAAACTTTACAAAATACACTTGAAACTCGCTATATCGAATTCGAAGGTATCGTTCTACTTAAAGATAACCGAAATTCTACATAAACTGATATTTTGTGCACGTGTTTTCGGGACGGAACTTGAAAATGTCTTTGAGGTAGCCGGAATATTTGAGATGACATAAGTGAGATCGAGATATCGAATTTCAACCGTAAAGGTGTAACGGGATGTTAAGTCATATTTATTAAGAAATATTCTACAGAAAACAAAGTTGTTCTGTGCACATGCAATAGCAAGTGCCAAACAATATGGCATAACTTTACAAAATAACAAATACTGAAACTTTTTTCTATTTCAATTTATTACACCGATTATACTTACATCATACGTATTTACAAGTTAACAAAGATATATTACAATCATAACCTCGACTTTGTCATTTCACAAGAAAAATATGAACACAGTGGTAATATATTTAGTATTTGTCCACATCTAGCTTTTTCTTTTCCTTCTGCCAAGAATCATGTGTCAGGACGGCTGTGTCGTTCGTCATGTCTATTTGAGCAACACCTGGCAGTGGTTCATTGTCGTACATGGGATTTGTAATGCGTTCATCGCTAGATGAAGCACCCTCAGTAAAGCTAAAAGACAATCGAATAACTCTTAAATGTCTCACATGCTAACTAAATAAGCAATACAAAACTATTGTGCCCCGAATATTTCTCATTTGTTTCTGTGCATGATTTTAACCATGTATTTCAAACGTGATAATAAATATCAATATTGAAAAAAGTTTCAAACTGTCACATAGTTTAAGTTCGAAAAACACTTGTAAAGGTAATTACACGATGCATGATTGCAGTAGTCAAAACTTTAATAACACAAGAGCTCGTAGAACACGGAATGCCCCCTTGATGCATCCAGTAACTGCACAAGGAACATAAATATTTGGATCACTGTGCACTGGACGTTTGACGTACTGGCCTCAAATCAATAATTACCGGTAATTTACCAGTCTTAAGTAGCCTCCGTATCAAATGTGATATTAGACCAAAACATTCTCTAGTTATTTGGCAAAACATGTTCTATTGTTCTGAGTCGCTGTGCCCTTGACATTTAACCTACTGATTTCAAAATCAATAGGGGTCATTTGCTGGTCATGGCCAACTTTCCTATTAACTTTCATGATCCTAGGCTTAAGCGTTCTTGACTTATCATCACGGACCGACAGACAGACCGACATCAGCAAAACAATATACCCCTCCTTCTTCGAAGGGGAGGCAGGGGGTGGGGGGGGGGGTAAAATTGATGAAAATTTATTTTGATGTCATCTTTCAAAACACATATTGAACGGGTTGCCAGTCATTAGTCAGATCTATTGACCCTCAATCCTTCGAATCCTACACAAAAGTATTTAACAGCAAGCATTCAGTAAGTGTATCATGTTAATCAATATTAACCTAAGTTGATATTATAAGAATCGATACAGCGTAGAGCAAAATTTCTGCTTTTCCGCAGTGATATAAAATAGAGTCGAAAATACTGTTTTTCACATAAAACTTTTACCAAATAAACAACAGCTGAGAAATCGCAGTTCATTGAATCGACCTTTTGAACTTTTGATTATCAATCACTAGGTGATAAAAGTAATTTCTAAATTAAAAAAGAATGACGTAAGTCTTGAAAAGTACATTACATATAGCTCCGAGAAGAATAACTATGGGGCCTCCGTGGCCGAGTGATTAAGGTCGCTGACTTCAAATCACTTGCCCCTCATCGATGTGTGTTCGAGCCTCACTCGGGGCGTTGAATTCTTCATGAGGAAGCCATCCAGCTGGCTTACGGAAGGTCGATGGTTCTACCCAGGTGCCCGCTCGTGATGAAATAATGCACGGAGAGGCACCTGGGGTCTTTCTCCACCGTGAAAGCTGGAAAGTGGCCATATGACCTATAATTGTGTCGGTGCGACCTTAAACCCATCAAAATAAATAAAAGAATAACTGTTTGCCTGATATTCTTTATAAAATATGATTTAAACAATATACTCACGACATAGGCTGCATTTGTGCCACATCAACATCTGTAGTTTGGACAGGGGGTTCAGAATTCTGTATGTAACCTGGATTTTCAAAGGCGGTACTTCTACTATGCCGGAAGGGTGACTTGAGTTTAAGTGACGGTGACAAGTTGCTTCTACGTCTGAAACACAAATGATTAATTGTTTTTTAAACTAGCGTTGTTGATATTCTCTAAATGTTAAGGGAATTGAGACAGAAATGTGTTTTCACCCGAAGTTTAACGTTGACTACCTGGTCAAGTATGATGAGGAAACTTAAGTTTGATTATGTATAGGTATGGTGAATTTCAACTGTACTAAACAAAACTTCGTGTCACCTTACATCTGATAATTTACTGATATGTACTCCTATGAAAGACATATTTCATATTCTCTTAATGATATCATACTGAAGACGGATAACTCTTTCAGGCAGTCAGGTTGATATAAATATGTACATTTTGCACAAATTTACAATTATAGAAATTGCAATGAAAGGTAAAAACGAAATTTACGTTCAGACAGTGATATAATTTGAATTGTCTCTACCGTAGGAACGGAAATATAACAGCACCAATTAGCAAGAAGACTGCTAATAGTAAAACCGCTATTCCAACAGCGACACCTGGCACAGGTAATCCATTTAATGACGACGATTCTGTGGTAACACTGATTCGCTCTGTGAAAATAAAAGAAGACAATTATCTATACTTTCACTGTTTTAATTTCATGTTTATTTTAGCATATACTTTTAATCTACTTTCTGCATTATATTACATTTACGGACATCATTCACTCAAATCTTATCCCGTTAGGTAATCTGACTTTTATCCAGTTTTATCATTTCTTGCTTTGTGTGGTTGAAGTCGTTCCGTTTCAGCTCCCCGCCTGCAACTGATATACAAGAGTTTTATTTCAAAATAGGTAAACTTGTTGTATTAAACTTACATTACGGACATCATTCATTAGTAACTCAAATCTTATCCCGTTATGTAATTTGACTTGTATCCAGTTTTATCATTTCTTGCTTTTTGAGGTGAAGTCACACTATAGGAGTGTATGTAAGCATGTGTAAAGACAGGCATTTATCAAAAGTCAAAATAATACAGTTATACATTGACAACAAGGACAGAACGAATACAGAAATAAACACAGGTGTGACCAATGGTAAAACACCGCTAGGAAATTTAAACTGAACTATTACACATACTAATGTGTTAACTGCATTTTAATAAACAACTGAACACACAATGTAAAATTTTCATTAAATTCAAACATTGCCACTTTAGATATGTAAGAAGGATTCCAAATGTGAATGATATTATACCAAGGCATAAATTATTTGTTATGCTCCAATGTCCACTAGCATTGCAAGTTATGTTCGTACGAAGGTCAGCCGCTTTAAAGTCACTGTAGCACATAAAATTGCATGTCGCCCCTATGGCTAAGTCACATGTCCCAGTGATCTCTCCATTTGGTATGTAAGGCGAACATTTTATAGCTGCAAGAGAACCATTAATAAATTCAAGTTATTATACTAGAAGGAAATGCCAATAAGACATCAGTGAAAATTTCTTCTTTGATACTAAAAAAGAGTAAAATGAGATGTTGCGTTTGGAGAATTTTAACGTTTGGTAATGCTAAGCACATTAAACAATCGATATTGTGGACAGTATTCTGTCACCGAGCCTTACTCTTTAAAACCATTAAAATGATATATTCAGTTCGAATAGTTAATAACTGAAGCATTGGTGGCAGCTGCAACTTCTGCTCATCAATTCGCAAAATACAGGAACAAAAGTGACCAAATGACAATGTTATTGATCCCAGATGATACTGTTTCGAACTTCGTTAAGATTTCATAAAAGCAAATATTCTATCTAGGTTTCATGTAGATCAGGAATAAAATACATATTTAAATAGTGTGCATGTGTCTTTTTATGACTGACCTAGTTTTTAAACCAAGATGAAGATTCTTACTTGGACTAAATATCTTAATGACAATCAGTCTTTAAATTAAGTTGAAAATGGTGTCTGTATAAAAGTTTACTTTTTGGTCTAGTGACCTAGTTTTTACCTGATCTGGTCCAGTTTCAAACGTTAGATTTAGGAAAAATAAATATTTTGACCAGATTTCGGGTATTACATGTGGAAAATGATATTCTATAATTTGATCTTGGGGTCTTAGCCGCGATGACACCGTTCCAAAACATTCTGACATCAAAGTGAGGCCTTTGACCTGGTGACTTAGGTTATGCGCTCTGCAGGGCAGCTTGATGAGGTAAAAATAGTTTTACGAATTCTTCACGCGTTTAAGAAGATACGGAGGAAACCCGATTGACAGACATACATGACTCCTGTATAGCCCCCGTGTTCTATGTATCGCGGGGTATAATAACTGGTCATTAAATTTCCGACAAAATGTATATTGATACGTATTAATATAATTGACAACAGATAATGTCTACGCACTTACGTATACATGACTCCGTTGGATGCCACATGTAATCATTTCTGCAGATAGCCACTGAGGTTGTATTGACATAACCTTGATTACACGTTACTGAGCAAGTCTCGCCAACCATTTTCTTGCAGTTTCCTGTAACCTTTCCATTAGACAATGAACTGTCCTTGCACTCTGATACTGAAATATAAAACAACTTCGTAACCATCATGTGCTTTTATTGTTTAACTTGAAAAATCGTATTTCAGGTGTTCAACTACTGTTTCGCATAACTGCGAATTTCCATAGCCAATAATGCACAAATGGAGTTTAAAAAGAACCTCTTTATTTTGCTTTACTAGCTTAAATTTATGTCATATTCTGTCATCTGGAACCATCTATCAAACATTTGCATGGTAATACACCTAAAACTATATTCGCAATGCACTAAGCGTTTCTCCTAGTTTTGACGGTCACAGACAAGTAGAAGTAGCTATCTCTAAATATTGTCCAAAACGGAATATTATTTGAACAATCAGAGTAAATATTTTCCGCATCAGAATCTAGTATGGCTCTGTAAGATCTTTAATCGATATCTCAAAAACGAAATTTAATTACTTTTATCGATTAAATTCTGAATGACTCGGCTATAATCAATATTTTACTAGGTATCATAATTGTAATCCTGTGCTTCCAGTAACAAATGTTACCTTAACCGAGCGTTTAAGACACTTAATGTAATAGGAGAGGAACACAGCTCTTTTGCCGGAAATATTGATAAAATCTCGAAAGATAACAATAAAATAATTATAATGATGATGGTAATAAGGATAATAGTTATAACAGGAGCTGTCACTAATGGTGACAAATTCCCCTGCAGCGCCTTGACCTGTTGACTTTGACCTTTGACCTGGTGACCCCAGTCAATAGGGCTCGTGTAATCAATAAGTACTATCAGCATGTGAAGTTTGAAGGTCCTAGGTGCAGTGGTTCGCGGGTAAAGTGCCTTCATGCAAAAAGTTAACATTGGCCCCTGTGACCTTGACCTTCGACCTGGTGACCCCAAAATCAGTAGGGATAGAGTACTCAGTAAGTACTATCAGCACGTGAAGTTTGAAGGTCCTAGATGCAGTGGTTTGCGAGTAAAGTGCCTTCATGCAAAAAGTTAACATTGACCCTGTGACCCTGACCTTTGACCTGGTGACCCCAACGTCAGTACGGGTTGTGTACTTAGTAAGTACTATCAGCATGTGAAGTTTGAAGGTCCTGGATGCAGTGGTTCGTGAGTAAAGTGCCTTCATGCAAAAAGTTAACATTGACCCCTGTGACCTTGACCTGGTGATCCCAGTGTCAGTACGATTCGTATACTCAATAAGTACTATCAGCATGTGAAGTTTGAAGGTCCTGGGTGCAGTGGTTCGCGAGTAAAGTGCCTTCATGCAAAAGTTAACATTGTGACGAACGAACTAACGAAAGGACAGAAAGTTGAAAACTAATATGCCTCCCTTGGGGGCATAAAAAAACACCTTTTATTCTTTAGGTTCCAGACATGACCTGTATCAAAGATCGTTTGAACAAACAGATCCGTACATGCATCATGGTAACTGCTAAGTATGTTCCTTTTGTGATGGACTCAAAGAAAATTATTATTCTCCTGTAAAGTTAATGAAGTAATTGGGTTTCCCAATCACTGTCCTCGTTCTATTTTTAAACCTGGTATTGTAAGCCAGGTGTGTGTTGATTTAATCAACACCAAAATTAATTAACATCTTTAATCTAAATTTTCCCCCCTTATTCTATTTTTGCAAGGACTGTCAAGATTGGATCAACAACTCAGAAAAATATTATGAATAAAAAATTCTCTAAATTTCACTAGTCAGCTGGAGGATACTTTAAAAATGTCTATCAATAAAATTTGAAAAAGAATGTGCTACTTGTTAAAAGTTATTAAAAGTACAATATTTTATCCTTTTTGGGTTTTTTTTTTGGAGCGTACTGTATACATTTTTAAAAAAGGTAGAATGAGAATAAAATTAAACATAATAAAACCTCCAGTTTTGAGACCCCAACTCTAGCTGAAAAATAGCCAACCTCCAGTTTTAGGATTCACAACTTATCACATGAATGTATGGACCATGTGTGTGTGTGTGTGTGTGTGTGTGTGTGTGTGTGTGTGTGCGTGCGTGTGTGTGTGTGTTCGGGTTTATCGTCTTTTTCAACAATTTTTCAATCATATAAACAACGGTGTCTACTTGTAGCAGTGAGCACAACTCCCAACTTTATAGTGCTGCCTCACTTGAATATCATGCCGTAGACACGTGACATGATACCCCACCCAGTCACATTATACTGGCACTGGGCCTACCAGTCCTAGCATAACCCTCTTAATGCTGAGCGCCAAGCGGGGGCGGACCAATATTGACCCTGGCATCATAATTTGAACAATCTTGGTAGAAGTCTATAACGCAATGCAACATGCAAAATATCTAAGCTTCAGGTTTCAGAGATGATTTTTGAAATTTGAAATATATCCATATAGGCTGAACACCACTAAATGAAGCCCCTATATAATTCTTTATAAACCACAATTCAAAACCAGCTCTGCAAATCTATTTTCTAATATATCAGATCTCGGCAGCCTACCATCTTTCAAAAGCTAAATGTTGGTGCAACAAAAAATCAAAAGACAAGAGCTGTCACTAATGGTGACAAATGCCCCCGCAGCACCTTGACCTTTGACCTGGTCACCCCAAAGTCAGTAGGGGTGGTGTACTCAATAAGTACTATCAGCATGTGAAGTTTGAAGGTCCTGGGTTCGCATGTAAAGTGCCTTCATGCAAAAAGTAAACGTTGGCCCCTGTGACCTTGACCTTTGACCTGGTGACCCCAAAGTCAGTAGGGTTGATGTACTCATAAAGAAATATCAGCACGTAAAGATTGATGGTCTGGTGTACTCAATAAGTACTATCAGCATGTGAAGTTTGAAGGTCCTGGGTGCAGTGGTTCGCGAGTAAAGTGTCTTCATGCAAAAAGTTAACGTTGGCCCCTGTGACGTTGACCTTTGACCTCGTGACCCCAAAGTCAGTAGGGGTGCTGTACTCAATAAGTACTATCAGCATGTGAAGTTTGAAGGTCCTGGATGTAGTTGTTCGCGAGTAAAGTGCCTTCATGCAAAAAGTTAACGTTGGCCCCAGTGAGAGTGAGCTTGACCTTTGGCCTGGTGACCCCAAAGTCAGTAAGAGTTGTATACTCAATAAGTATTATAAGCACGTGGAGTTTGAAGGTCCTTGATGCAGTGGTTTGCGAGTAAAATGCATTCATGCAAAAAGTTAACGTTGGCCCATGTGACCTTGACCTTTGAACTGGTGACCCCAAAGTCAGTAGGGGTGGTGTACTTACTAAGTACTATCAGCATGTGAAGTTTGAAGGTCCTGGGTGCAGTGGTTCGCGGGTAAAGTGCCTTCATGCACAAAAAGTTAACGTTGTGACGAACGAACTAACTAATGAACGAAGGAACGAACGAACGGACGAACGGACAGTTGAAAACTAATATGCCTCCCTTCGGGGGCATAAAAATGATAACAATAATAAGTTTGTTTTCTGAATACGACATACTAGAAGTCCATAAAACACATCCAACTGATTTCCAGTATGGCCTTTTGTATGACATAAAATAATAAAATTGAATGTAAATAATAAGATTACACTGTAAGCAGTAAGGTATCATGATAAACAAACATAAAAATACTTAACTTGAACTGGTGTGCGTTTCTCAAAATATATAATATATAAAGCATTTATTTGGTATACATGTACACTCATCCATTAATATCGCTTATCTTTAAAACTTAATGTATACCAAAAGAAACATAGCTTTATGATATAAAATTATCATCAAAGCAATAAGTAACGTAATCATCAGCAATTAAACTTTTCAGTTTAATTGTTACTGTATTAATACAGTTGAAACTCGGTATCTCAAATTTCAAGGGACCGAGCGTTTTACTTTGAGGTAGCCGGAATTTGGGATAAGCTAATTCGAGATAATGAGTTTCATTTTATGTTTGGGAACATGTCTCAAGGTTTATTTTCATTCTGTCATGTGCAGTTCAAACTCGCAATTCTTTTGTTAGATCGGGTATTTAAATGTCTTGCCACTAGTTGTGTCGGCTTTCAGAAAATTAGCAAATTTACGAGTGAAACTCGTGCGACATTTTTAAAGTTTCGACATAATTTAGACATACCAAGACAAAGTTCTTCCGACGCGTCCCACTGTCCACTGCTATTACATGTGATACTTTGATAAAGTTCGTTGGCAATAAAGTCCGCATTACATTTAAAACTGCATTTTGATCCTATGGCAAAATCGCAGGTTCCTGTGATTTCTCCGTCTGGAACTGTAGTAGGACACTTCACAACTAAAATGTAAACGAGAAAACAATATGAACTAACTGAACTTTTTCGCCTGATTTATTCTATCATAAGTATGGTATTTATATATGCAGTGAAGAAGAGATCTATGAAAAAGGTATCATAAATACTTAATAGACTAAATTTTCATATCTATATGCATATTAATTGGGTTATCACAACACAACAGCTTATGCGTCAAATGTTATGTCTTCTTTCAACTGTAAACAGGAAAATCTGGTATCTATATGTAAGATATATAACAGTGTCTGATTTATAACAAGCATCCGCATTTAATGCAAATTCAGAAAACAAAACTGACTTTAGAAAACAAGTATGTAGATGATAAAGAAGAAACCTATTCCAGTTTACATACCCTTACAAGACTCCCTAGGATGCCACATTTTGTCGCTTTTGCAGACAACTAAGTTAGTTGTATTTGCATAACCTTTGTCGCACTGGAACTCACACACCTCACCAATTGTTTTAGAACAAGTTCCTATTATGTTTCCATGGGAGAGGGAACTGTCCTCACATACAGAAACTACAAAATATATCACCATAGAAACGTTTGTTATATCATTATACTAAAAACAGTATCCTTTTTTCACAGGCAGAGTCCAACATACTAAACAGAATGTAGAAATAGCACATATGCTTAACAAAACTGCTATGTACCCCGACTTTCAACGACTATTGAATGTACTTCTAATTGAGGAAATAAACAAAACTTTCAGGGATACATCTAAAACAACAAAATCTTATTCAAGAAAAGGTATGTAAACAATTTGTTTTAAACATTAGCCTTTTCAATCTGTCAAAATATCCTTTGCATATGCGCACCTATATTTTTGACTGAAAATCAAATAAAATTGATTTTGTTTCTAGTTCACTGTAATTTGTGCGACAGGAAAACATGTATTTATTCGGAAACATTTCCTAAACTATAAGACAAATTTTGACAAATGTAAGTCTATGGAGATACCAGTGTTTATCAATTTTGCCTAGCGTATAAAGTACGGACCTTGATTCTTAATCTGCATTTACATAGAGACAATTACGCAGTAGATGGGGAGTAAGTTTAAAACAGGACTCGAGTTCCTCAAAGTAATCCAAATGTACTATGTCTAGTAAATAATTAATGTAAAGTCAGTACAATGAAGTTGCAAAAGATTTTTGTTTTGGGATTAACGCTGTTTTTTTCAACAGTATTTTATTTAGGTAATGGCGGGCAGTTAACCTAACCAGTGTTCCTGGATTCTGTGCCAGTACAAACCTGTTCTCCGCAAGTAACTGCCAACTTCCCCACATGAATAAGAGGTGGAAGACGAATGATTTCAGACAAACTGTCTTTTATCAAATCGTCACGGAGAACATATTTGCATTTTCAGAAACGGTACATGGTTATTGATTATACAGAGAGATTGCTATTTACTTAAGTAACTGTATGCAGTTAAAGGGAAGCAATTCAATTTTTATTTATCGTTTTCTTATTTGAAAGATCCTATTTGAATCAAAAACAGCAATATCAAGTCTTTTAAAATATTTTACTTGATTCAAATGGTGTAATATATAATGTTGATAAGTAATGTGATAAGATGTACAATAAAAGGTTCTCTTAGAATTTGTACAAAATTTTGCAGAGCATGATCTTAAATAGTCTGTATTCATAAGCACTAAATAGTTAAGATGATATGAAATATATAGTATGTATATGAACAAAAGTATGAAGATATATGCTTACCTCTGCAGAGATTAGTTGAAACAGGGTTCCATCCATCGGCCTGACATTTAATTTCTAAGTCTTTTACACTTGGAGTATAATATTCATTACAGCTGTATTTGCAAGATGTACCAACTGTTCTTGCACACCCTGAATCCAAACGACCATTTTCAATTTTATCACTACATGTGAATACTGAAAATACAATTGAAATAGGATCGACAATATCATTTTACAGTGTACATTTCCCGCGTAATGTTTCCACTTTTAAATTACATAGCAAATACACGAAAATTGTGCAAACATTTGTTGGCTGATATATGTGTTGCTACTAGTAAATCGTGCGAAGTTATTTCTTAACATTTTACTCATGATAGTGATGGATAGAATATAAGCATCATATAAGCATCGAAGACATATTTAGAATGATTTTACACAATAAAGACCTAAATAATAAATTCTAAATGTTTCTCTTTTTTCGGCTTACGATTAGATTTTTGTTGTTAAACCGTGTGCTGTAAAATTGTAAATAATGTAATTGAAGGTGTTATCATTTGAACGTACCTGTACACGAGTCAGAAGGATGCCATGTACTGTCATCCTGGCAAACGACTTTGTCGGTTGTATTAACGTAACCTTTATCACACTGTACCATACACGTCTCGCCAATTTTGCTTGTGCATTGCCCCATTGTTCTCCCATTTGTTAGAGTTTTGTCCTCACATACCGATTCTGTAGAATGACATATTGCCATAAGGCCGAAATTTAAGTTAGCGGACCCATAAGAAATTCAGCAAATTATGACTAATTACGTATTTGGTCGCTATTGTATCTCACACAGACGCATGGGTTTCCGGTGAATGCCTAGAATCTCATGCGGAGAACAAGTAATCAAATGTATATTGTCGTTTATTATTATGGTGCACTGCCTTAAAATGATAAAGGAATAAAAGGTAGACCACATTTTATTTGGTTTTAACATATTATAATTGTTCAAGTAATTACATGAATAAAATACAACAACGATGATAAAGGAATTGGACAGAAAGCTAATTAGCTTACGGTTGTCCTTTCCCTTTTTATTTACAAAAATTATTTCAAAATTGTTACCATCCGAAAAAAGAACAAACGTTTCCTGGCAACAAACAGTCTCAGATAGATAATAAAAAGGGTCCGTCGTAGTTTTTTTTTATGTCTCATTGTTTATTATTAAAGCTGAGTCTGTTTTCAATTTGTCCGTTAGATGTATGTTCTAAAGATGTTTTATATGCACAAATATGCTGAAATCATACCTCTTATTGCGAAATAATTTCATATTGCCACAACATATGCTATGATAACAACTTAAAAACACTGCATCAATATATATCTTATAGATGCCGAAATTTCACATGAGTTACTGTAACAGCGCTTTGCTTTACTTGTTTTCACGACTAATTTTTCTAAACTGAAATTTACCTTCGCAAAGTTCAGTTGTCCCCCGATTCCATCCAGTAGCCTGGCAGGTAATCAGCTGCGTTGCGATGCTTGACTTAAAATATTTCTTACAGCTGAAGTGACACGAAGAACCGATCGTTCTTGTGCATCCATCTTCTAATGCTCCATTTTCAATTTGATCGCCGCACTTGTAAGCTACTCAGGAACAACATTTATATCATCATAATGTTAGTTTGTACATGGGTATAAATCATGCAAGATTTATGATTTTATGTGGTTAGATGACATTTTCCTGTCATGCATGAAATACTCTTTATTAGTGTTTAATTGAGTTCCAAGCAGAATTCAATCATGAAAATCGCTGTGGGTAGTCATTCAAACATTTAGAAAATAAGTTGAAAAGCTCTGTTGAGCGTAGACAGGCAATAGAAATGTGTTTTATAGTGGTAGTATTTACTGATGCTTTTATATACGTATGCTATCTGTTTTAAACACCTGCAAAAGACTATCCATATGGAAGCATACCATTTTTAACATTCGATAATTGCTTAATTTAATCGATTTTTTTCTTACTATAACCTGTTCTGTCAACTACGACCTGGATAGTCAACGTCCTAAATAAAATTAAACTCCTAAAGCAACTTAACATGGATCATGCATTTTATCCTAAGATCGATAAGGTACTAATTCTAAAATCTTAAAGATCCAGAAAAAAATATCAAGAAATGAAACAAACCATCAAGACAGCACTTCATGTCGGAAAACAGTAAACAAACGGGAACAGAAGTCCAAAAGAGAAAGTCGCAGTCACTGCACGCACCCACCAACACACCCTTTCGTGCAGGGAAATAATAGAAAAGTCAAGCAAATAAGGAAATGCAGCAGTGAACGAACACAACCACCTCTGCAACACTTCATGTATGAAAATGATAGATGAAAACGTGCAAAAAAGTCTATAAGCAAAAGACACGTTCAACGAAAGCAGCCGCTAATACAACTCCACATAAAGGGAGAAGTAGAAAAAAATACAGATTTCCAACAGGAAAATCCACAGTGAAAATAAATCAGTCGAAACTGCAACCTTTCCTTAAGGAAACAGTACACAAACAAGGAAAGAAGTCCAACAGGAAAAGCCGCAGTCAACGATCGCAGCCACTAATGCAGAACTTCATGTATGGCATGAGTAGAAATACAGACACTGAAGTCCAACAGGCAACCCCATAAAGACATGTACCAGCATGCACAAAGAATATAGCACTTCATGTATGACAAGAGTAGAAATACAGACACTGAAGTCAAACAGGCAACCTCATAAAGACATTTATCAGCCATGAACAAAGAATATAGCACTTCATGTATGGCAAGAGTAGACATACAGACACTGAAGACCAAAAGGCAACCCCATAAAGACATTTATCAGCCACGCACAAATAATATACTTCTAGGTCGTACTTGAACTTAAGAAAAACACAAGTTATCTGGTTTCTTTTATATACCTGTGCATGCATCCTTCGGATGCCATACAAGGTCATCTAAGCAAATAGCTACATCTGTTGTATTGACAAAACCTGGCTCACATTCGAACGCGCACGTATCACCAACTTTACTCGAGCATTTTCCTGTGATATTTCCATTTGCCAGAGAAATGCTCGCACATACAGATTCTGAAAGACAGTATGAAATTTTTTTGTAGTACACATATAGTATGTATCTTTGTAAACTAATTATAACACTAAACAAGTTTTCAGCAGATGATGGAGAAAACTCCACAAGATTCCAAATAGTTACTTATCATTTCATTAACAATCTATTGCTGTTAATATGATACAATGATATCCAATGCTTCATAATAAAAGCATATAGAAATAGAACTAAATAAGTTAGTGAATTTTCTTGTAACATTACTGACAAGTTACTATTCGCTAAATATACAACAAGTTATATGAATATAGCAAGCAGGACACACTCGAAATAAACGATATATTTTTGAAAGTTCTCAAAGTGTCAAGGATATAGCGTAACATTTACAGATAAGTTTAACACATCGAATTTTGGCCTTTGCTACTGACATGTGTAAGAAATGAATTGACGTTAGTTACGCGATACAACCATTGGTCCAAATGCATTTCTAGATTCTTTGTTATTATTGGTAACCCTAAGAATACCGTTCACTTTTAGTTGTTAGTCACTGTGTTCGTGATTGTGGGTAAGCAAAATAATACTTTTTCCACGGATGCATTTTAAATCATCGCCGTAGTGATATATCACTGTTGTAATAAAATAATGTTTAAATCAGTCTTATGCTAGAAATGCCATCTGGAGTTTAGCTTCGCTTCGATCCATAAAGAATTTTGTGTGACTGCGCAGCCCGTTGCATATGACCGTTCGTTGTTAACAAATAATGCATACAGATTTAGAGCTAATTCAATTACAGAAGAAAACGACAGAAATTCAAAAGATATTCGATCTTAACTAAATACCAACAAAATTTTTAAGAAATGCATTATATTACAAGCGTCTATCAATATACATGTATTATAATGTCATTGTAGTTGTTTTCAAATAACCGCTACATCCGCGAATAAATATTGCAAGATCAAATTAATTTATGTAAATTTTCTACCTGGACATTCCGGATGATATAGATTTGTTTTAAATTTCTTTGAAATTTCATTAATTTGAATCATTACTAAATCCGGTAACCTTAAGTTCAGTAGGTTAAAACGGATCTTACATTTATAAAATGCATGTGCCTAAAAAGTTCAGAATTTGATATATATTTCTTTTTAAATATCATTTATACAATCTAAATAAAATTAATTTGATAAGATATCTAGTTATTTATATAAACTGACTGGCTTGCAACAATAAATAAAACCAGAATGTTTCATGTACCTTTTTTCTTGAGCAATTTTCCAAAACTTGATTACTCGAACACTGTAATATTTTTATTGCTATATTCATTGAATAATGTTTTATGCGTATATAATATCTGGTATTTGTATTTGAATAACTCAAGAGTTTTTCTTAAACCCGTGCGTGCTCAAGTTACCGGCGTTTGACCATATGATAACCAATGTTGAAAAGAGTACACCACACTTTTTCAGCTGGTAAACAAAAACGTAAAGAATACCTAATTTAGAAATCCTGACCATTACAGTACTGCAGACATTTAAGTCTTGTCATCAGGGGAAACAACTGGATATTCGGTTTCGACATGTCTTAAGATCCGATTGCAACAAAGGTATTGGGAATTTTAAGATGAATGAAGTGATTTAAAATCTTTAAAATCTAAGTATATTATTTATCAAAGTGCATGAAACTTTCGTCATGTCAAACTTGTATTTGTTTAAGAGTGTAACCATTTGCATGAGAAGGTAGTATAAAAAAGGCGGATTTTAGGAGATATTGCGAATTTAAATAATAATTCCAATTCTATATCAAATTTCAAAGTACACTTCTCGTAATTCTGTTCAAAGATATATAAAACAATATTTGAAAATTTGTGGTGTTGAAGCTTAAAGTCATATTGTCATTTCATTGAGTTTTCTTCAGTTTTCTGTTTATAGATACTGGACAAAATTATCTTATTTACTCTTTCCAAACATAAGACGATACCGCTTATACAATATTTCATTCAAAAGAACACTATGGGTGGTAAAAGGATTTAAGTATTTCAATATGTTTTTAACTTTCGAATGTATAGACAAAATGATTGTGATAGGATATTACATTGTCAATAAGCACATGTAGTATTGAACCAAACTGCCACTCGTGACTGCAAGAAATTGAAAATGTTCCTTCAATCATCTCTGGCAACCTTTAAGATAATGTATAGCCTTTATCTAAAAATACCATTTTACAAATTTGATTGAGCATTGAGCAAACAGATTATATATTGATGCTATTATGTTATCTTTTATGTGAAAATAAGTCCAGATACCTTTACAAAGATTGTTGGATACTGGATTCCATCCGTCGGTTTGACAGGTAGTTCGCCTGTCACTGAATGTTGGAGAAAAGTATTTGTTACACCTGTAGGTGCACGTTTCATCAAGAGTTCTTGCACAGTCCTTATCCAGTTTACCATTTTCAATTGTATCACTACATTTAAATGCTGAAAAGCAAATGAAATGACAGTACTGACATAACTTTGTTGTTTTTATGTGGCTATGTAAATGCTTGCAATATGTAAACCTGCAGCGTGAATTAAATCTAGTTTTACAATGGAAGAACAACATGTAAACGTCTAAACCTTGAATTTGTAGAATTCTTAAATGAACTGCAGAAAAGCTCTGTTAAAGCCTTTGAAAATAAAATAAAAATTATTTCACCATATTTGTCAACCTCAGTAAAAGAACGCAATCGCCCGCAAACTACTAGCTCGGACTTTGACTTTGAGAAAATTAACCAGTATATAAATCCAGATCTTTTTATATACCGGTGCATGTGTCCTTCGGATGCCATTCAAGATCATCTAAACAAACGGCTACATTTGTTGTGTTGACAAAACCTTGGTTACATCGAAATGTGCACGTGTCTCCAACTTTACTCGAGCATTTTCCTATGATATTTCCATTTGCCAGAGAATTATTTGCACATACAGATTCTGAAAGACGCATTGATATTTCTGTAAATTGGTATTATAGATATATATACTAGTGGGTCACCAAATAAATATTAACCTCAATAAAGATATGGTCAACAACTCCAGAATACTGTTTATTCATTATCATTCCATTATCAACCTACAGTTGTTCCAATATTTGACAATGAAATAAGTAATAAACCTTAATAAATTGGTGTTTCCTACGTGCTGATAATTTGTATAAACTGCTTTTGCTGAGTATATAGAAAATAATAATATGAATACAATATTTTAAGTTGAAATAAACGGTAAATTTATGAAAGATCTGAAAATAGCGTGAATATAAGATAACCTTCTACAGGTAACTTTGATACCACATATACTATAACACTGTATAATTTGATAACTAGTTAAGCAGCACAGCTGAACAAAAACTGGTCTTTCTTTTTGTTATTGGAAATCCTAAGGATACGTCCGAGGCGGTGTAGGTCACTGAGTAATTGTAATTTGACAATTTGGAGGATTAAACAGATATGGTACTGGTGCCATTTTTGTTATTTAATATGTGAAAACAATTCTAGATACCATTACAAAGAGCAATGGAATCTGGATTCCATCCGTCAGCTTGACAGGTAGTTTGTGTGTCACTGAATGTTGGAGAAAAGTACTTGTTACACCTGTACGTGCACGTTTCGCCAAGCGTTCTTGCACAGCCCTCATCCAGTTTACCATTTTCAATTGTATCACTACATTTAAATGCTGAAACGCAAATAAAATGGCAGTATTGATCTTACTTTATTGTTCTTAAATGGCTATATAAATGCTTGCCAAATGGTAATGTGCAAAGTAAATTAAATCCAGTTTAGCACTGGCAGAAGAACAGCATGTAAACGTCTAAAACTTGAATTTGTAGAATGTTAAAGCCTTAGAAAATAAAATAAAAATATTTCGCCATATATTTGCAAAGACCTTTTCAACTTCAGTAAAAGAACGCAATCGGCCACAAACTACTAGCTTGTATTTGGACTTTGAGAAAATAAACCATTATATAAATCCAGATCTTTTTATGTACCGGTGCATGTGTCCTTTGGATGCCATACAAGATCATCTAAACAAACGGCTACATTTGTTGTGTTAACAAAACCTTGGTTACATCGAAATGTGCACGTGTCACCAACTTTACTCGAGCATTTTCCTGTGATATTTCCATTCGCCAGAGAATTATTTGCACATACAGATTCTGAAAGACACATGGATACTTCTGTAAATTGGTATTATAGATATATACTAGCCGGTCACCAAAATAAATATTGACCTCAACAAAATTATGGTCAACAACTCCGTAGTACTGTTTGTTCTTTATCATTATCAACCTATTGTTTCCATATTTTACAATGATATAAGTAATAAGACACAATAATTTGTGTACGGTCATAACTGGGAGCTATAATTACGCAAAACGCTCACTGACTGTCTTCGGCTGATGCTTTTACTGACATATTCACACTAGCTTACCAATAGTCTTACCAATAATCTAGCTTCATCATTTAACTGCAGTGAACTACAAAAGTTCTGTTTCTAAATATCCAAAACATTGACTAAATAAAGTCCACCTTATACTATTAAGGTTTTCACATGTTATAAAGAACAGGAAGGAGTAAGAGCAATATATTTACCACGGCATACATTGTCTGCTGCGCCCCATTGTCCGGTGTTATTACACGTTATTTTATGAAGAGAGCTGACTGCTTTAAAACCACCATTACATTTGAACTCACATGTTTCTCCAATTGTTTGGTTACATGTTCCAGTGATTTCTCCATTCGGTATTGTTGACGGACATTTAACCACTGCAAGGAAATCAAAGAAATAAAGGATAACTTTTATTCAAATTTGATTCACTGTCATGAAGTTCAGTTTTATAAATGATAAACAAAAGTTATTAGGTGTTAGAAATTCTTTTAAACATAGAAACGGACCTGTAAATTTTTGTTGTTATTTTATATTGTATTTCCCGTATCCATGTTCGACTTTCACAGCAATACACAACAATATTTCTTACAAGAAGTATAAACTGAGAATAATTGATGCATTCATAAACAATGCGGCAAAACGTATTTTCTGCTGGTATCACAGCATTCCCGAATACAGTATACACATAGTCTAAATTTCTAATTCTTTTAAAGGCGATATGAACAAAAGAATCAGAATTCTTTACGCTGTACGAATATCGTATCTGTATCAGACATGATACTTATGATAGGAAAAAGATGAGATATAAAAATACCTGCACACAATTCACTTTCCGGTATATGATACGTTCCATTTTTGGTACAAACGACAATTTCTGTCGTCTTTAGAAAGCCCTTATTACACTGGTAATCGCATGTCCGACCCACTTCTCGTGTACAATTTGAATCAAGCTGGCCGTTGTCAATAACTGTTGGACATCTTAATTCTGAAGCAACATAGGTTAAAGAAAGTGACAAATAGTTTGACATTTACATGGGATGCTTATATTCTCTAACCTGGACAACAACGCAAGACTAAAACGTGAAGAAAGAAAAAATATGAGAAGATCTTTTTGAAGCACATAATGCCTCAAAGCAAAATTAATTTCTATACCTTTACAGAGCGTTTCTGACTCCAGATCCCATCCCACATTCGTGCATGTTAAAATGGTGTCAAAAAGTGGCACGAAATTGGCTGGACATCTGTACCTGCATTTGTTGTGAAGGTGTCGTAGACAGGAACTACCGAACGTAACTTCAACCTCGCCTTTTTTGCCCCCACTTAGTAAAACTGTCTGCTGAATAAGATCTGTACACTGGTAGACTGAAACGAAGATGGATTTGTTACACGTTCGAAATAGTAAACATACGATTACCTAGGTAACAGTTGAACAGGACAAGTCACACTCAAAGAATCCAGTCGCCCATACAACATTTCATATGTAAAATATGTGGCTTGTAAAATGCATACCTTTGTACACATAATAAGAAAGCAATTCAATGAATTAATAAATACTCAAAGGTTACACACATACTTTAATGCAATATAGCTCACTCAAAAAGCATATTAAGGGTTTTAGCCCGCTAGCTGAATAGGGAGAGCACAGATCTTATCTACGGATCCCGGGGTCGTGTGTTCTTGAAATCGGTACTTATGCTCTCCGTGACGCTTTGATAAACGACATTGTGTTTGAAATCATTGTCACTCTCAAGCTGATTCTTGTAGGGAAGTTGGTAGTTACTTGCAGAAAAGAAGTGTGTACTGGTACAGAATCCAGGGACACTGGTCAGATTAACTGCCAACTGTTACGTTATTGAGATACTGTTGGAAAACGGCGTTCAACACAAAACAAGCAAACAAATAAACAAATCAATCACAAAGCTATAAAAGCAATTTCTAAATTTAAAAAAAAATGACGTATGTCTGGAAAAGTACATATAGTTAAGAGAAGAATAGTTGTTTACCTGATATTTTTAGAAACATAAGATAGGAATTATATACTCACAACATAGGCTGCATTTGTGCTACAACTACATCTGTAGTTTAGACAGGGGGTCAGTATTCTGTATGAAACCTGGATTTTCAAAGGCGGTATTTCTACTATGGCGAAAGGGTGATTTACGTGACGGTTAGGATAACTGCCCGCCGTTAGATAATTGAAATATTGTTGAAAAACGGCGTTTAACCCTAACCAAACAAACAAAAATGTGAAGTGTTTTCGATAAAAAAAAAAAAAAAAAAAAACCCGCAAGATAAGTACTTTCAAATGAGTCTGATAAATTACAAAAAAAAGCAATCATTTTTAGAGTTTACATACCGTTGGCGCAAGTTCGACCGTCGGCTTTAAGCGCAACTCCTTTTTTACAGGCACATGATCTACCAATCTGAGTTGGAAAGCATATTGTACTACAGTCTCCACGACCATTGCGAGCTTTACATGCATTACTGACTGAAATAAGACAATAGGTATTTCACAATGTTTTATCAGGTTTTAAATTGTGCCACCCGAAAACAGAAAATGGATTTTCAGGGATTTTATCCTGTCAGAAAGCTGGTAGGAATGTACTCTTCACCATAACAGTCATTATGTCAATAAATTTATTATAGAAGAATGTATTATTGAAAAGAATGTAATTCTGTATTACGTTATCTCTTAGTCTTAGGCTTTAACCTTTACCCTGCTTAATTTCTAAAATGGACTGGCCCATCATTCAATTTCGGCAGTACCACTTATTATTCAAAGGGATTTTCACTGAAAGCTTACTGACTGAATAGAGAACTGGTCTGCACTGGTCGCAAAGGCAGAATCACTTGCCGCCAGCAGGCTAAAGGTTAAGTTGGCGTAACATCTTGGTAGAAGAAAATATTATCCGTATAGAGTATCATGTACATTAAAAATTAAGAAGTATACATTTTTTTCTGATGACTGTAAGTTCTAAATTTTGAATTTGTCCTTTCATGTTATTTTTGAAATTGTATGTAAAACGTTTCTAAAGACTTTTTTACTTTTTACTTATTATACCTGCTTGTACATTTTTGTTTGTGCTGCTGTAAAATGCGATCGTATCAAGTTTTCCTAGGCCCGGACTCTGTCCTACTACAGTCCTGGTGTACGGTGGTTTCAACTCCACACGAACGACATGACTTAAATATATAAAATGTATAACTCAATGAAAAACGTTTTATAAACAATTTGTAAATGTTTGCAATGTATCATTATATGTTCTTTGTGTATGTATTTACCAATCAGATTATACTTAACCAGATTATTCTGACCTTTTCTTCTGAAGTTTGTTCAAAACTGATTAAACTGGCCTCAATATTTCCGATGAAATTTTCAAAATGAAAGTTTTTATTTTCACTTCAATGTTGTTATAGATAGTACCGATTTCAAGAAGCACATAAGAAAGAAGGAAGCTAAGACACAAAGTGAATATTCATTACGTCACGTACTCTTTTCTGAATGCGGAATAATACAAATATTTTCCATCTGTATCAAGGTCTTTGATTTCCTCGAATCGATATGTCCCCGTCATGTTTACTATAGTAACACAGTCTTCTCCATCAAGATCACAACGCTGTATTGTATCGTACTTTGAATCAGACCAGTACAGATGGTCATCTATAATTAAAGACTTCTACACTGCATGTCCGATTCTCAGACAAACAAGAAGTTTATTTTAACTCTCCCTAACAGTTTGCTTTTAATAATTTATCTTGGAAAATCTAAATGTGTTAATGTAGTAATAAGTGTATATCCAAATCATAACTGAATGTAATCTTACGACAATGTTTTGTTTTAAATATGCAAAGTAAAATCACTTCCAAAGGCGACTGACATAAAATATGAGCAGTAAAAAACCACGGTATACATGTGAATTACTCATTACGCAATTACACAGGACATTTAGTACCAGATGCAATGATAAGCTTCGATACAGTACCAAGTATTAGTTTCTCCCTTAAAATCACACAAATGAACAAAACTAAGGGAGTTTACTCACTAATAAAGTCGATCGTTATACCCGCTGGTTTTTCAACATGGTTTCCCTTGATTAACTCAACGCTGTTTTTCCCATCCATGTCTGCACGGCCCACATATTTTGAGCGATAAGTATAGGTTGTGTAGTACATAAATCTGAATTGGTTTATGATTGTAAATATGACTAATTGCATTTACTAATATACAATCATTACTAAAAAGAAGGTGAATGCTAAATACGGCTAAGTGCAATTCTTCGTATACCAGTATACAAGTATTATATATAAGAAGGTGGGTTTCAAATTTCGAAATTTTCAAAGTAATGTTCTGATCTGAACAAATTAGACACAAAGGAGTAATATACTTTCCGACCATGATCATTTCTCGGAGATCAAACACTCTGGTATTTTTTTTTGTAATATTAACAATTAACAAAAACCATAAAACATGTATTTATAAATCAAGTCATATTAATTAAGGTGACCCTTTTAAATCCGATCCTACTGTTGCTTGATTAATTAAGGAATAATAAATCTGTTCCTATATTTTATCAGTTAATAAAATATGGGCAGGAGTTTGGATGCGTAATAATTGAATGACGAGTGCGTAGCACGAGTGATTTAATTATTCGTATCCAAACGACTGCCCATGTTTTATTAACTGATAAAATTATTGGAACATATTTATTATTTCGATTCTAACAACGCAAATAATTCGCATTTTACAGTACTACATTTTCAGCGTAATACGTCATTCGGGTCATATGCTGTTACAATTTATCCCCTATGGTTAGAAAGTGTTGCATAGCCAATGGAACGTATAGATATTTGTTTCTTTTTTATCTGAATTTTGAGAAGTATTTATAAATTAGTAATCTAACAGCTCGCAAACTAATTATGAACAGAATCATCAAAATAGGCGAGTTGACTCTGTGTTACCAGTGACGAGCATAAAATTTATGTGACGCCACATCATTATGACGTCATACTTTATGTCATAAATTTATGACGTCACCGCTGAATCATGATTAACCTAATAGAATTCGCTCGTAGAGATCAGAACGTGTTTTACGGACCTACACATAAGTCAGTATGACTTTTTATTATATTCATGTTTTTGAAATGCTGTTTTCAACCGTGTGGCCCTGAAATAATTCGTATGTAATGGAACTGAAGTAGAATCTCTTATGTTACAATCATAGGGGGGTGAAATGTAACAGCCAACCATATTTTATCGTAGATTCATTTATAGGCGATTTCGCTATATGTTTATATAGCAATTGCTGTGGATCGTGTTAGAATAAGAATTCATGAGTTTGCAAAAATGTAAAAAGTGCAAGTAATTCAGACAGCAATTAATTTTGTACGGCTTTAATCTGAGGAGAAAATATTACTGTATTGAAAAAATTATTACCCTTTGCCTGGATGAACCACAATATCGCCAAGAGTTATCCAAGAAAAAACGCTATTCAGAACAACGTAATCTCCTGAGGGTGTTAATACTCCAATAAAAGAATCATAAGAGGCGGTGAAGTACAAGTTTCCTGTTGTCATATCCTTGTCAAAACGATATGGATAACCGGAATATCCTATAAATTTTTATGAAATAGTTGTTTTAAGATTTATACTGACGTTGGTGGAAGACACCTAGTGAACTCTGGTCATTATAACAGGCACAGGTGAGCAGCCGGACAAAACCACCGAACCGGCTCGTTGGCTTTCTCACATTAAAAATTGTTACACTGGAGCGAGGTTTCGAACCCACCGAGTTGACAAAAAATCTATAGTTAAAGACATATCTTCTAATATAATATAACCATAGTATTTGAAGAACTATGGCATGTGCAGGATACTTATGACTATATTTCTTGTTAGTATTTAGTAATAATGTCATGTATGGCTGGTGAAAAACACCCTTTAACCCAAACAAACAACAATTTAACTTCATAACACTATTCTTTTAAATACGATTAAATAAAACTAAAGAGTTAGATGATACATCACCTATATCAGTCAGTATTTGCTGGTCTGTCCCGTTCAAATTGGCGGTGTATATGTTATGGTCATAATTTTCTGACCAGATTATTTTCTTTGTATCAACATCAATGAAGACGCCTTTATAATCATCATTATCGAAGTTAGGCATGGCACTGATGTTACCATTCTCCAAGCTTATCTGAAGTAACTCATTATTTGTCCAGTCAGCCACAAGGAGAAAGTTATTGTCTACAATAGCTGTGGAAGAAACAAAGTTTGCTGTAAATTTATACCACAAAGCTTTCAGCTAGGGTCACAGAAGTTCTATAACTAAGGGAACATTGTAAAAAATGGTGTAATACTTTAGGGTACCGGTCGGGGTTACATCTAACTGTATTCCTTGTTCGAAATACAGTCAAACTTGCTTGAAAGACTACGTCTACTAAGTCTAGTAAAATACCACATTCATTGACATACCACTTTTTCAGTTTCTTTGTTTGAGTTGTTTAAGGAAAAATATGCTGTATTAAGTGACCATTTGTGTTAAGACACCACTTCTCTTGGGTAGTATCTAAATGCATTGTTGTACTGTATATTACACTAATGACTGGTAAGAGATGTTCTTTTTCGTTGTTGAGACTGAAAATACATTTTAAAAGGGATAGGTTCATATACTTTCAAAGTATGATAAAGAGATGTAAACAATTCAAATGTTGCAGCGAACAAAATTTCTTCAAGTGCTATACGCCAACTAACCCAAGTATTAGTCGAAACATACACGGTTCAATGTGAGAGGCATTTATCTAAACCAAAGATATGCTGCACTCAGCTAAAGTGCAACTGAATTGTGTTTAAGAGAAGTTTTCAAGTTACCATGTCATTTGATTTATCTTTTGTACTGTTACATAGCACCTACTCCTATGCAATGTCAAAACGAAATACACGAAAACTCCTACAATTGTCAAAACGAAATACACGAAAACTCCTACAATTGTCAAAACGAAATACACGAAAACTCCTACAATTGTCCAGTTATACTACAGCTACAATTTGTCAACAGGCAAATAGAAATGAGCCGTGCCATGAGAAAACCAACATAGTGGGTTTGCGACCAGCATGGATCCAGACCAGCCTGCGCATCCGCGCAGTCTGGTCAGGCTCCATGCTGTTCGCTTTTAAGGCCTACTGGAATTGGAGAAACTGTTAGCGAACAGCATGGATCCTGACCAGACTGCGCGGATGCGCAGGCTGGTCTGGATCCTTGCTGGTCGCAAACCCACTATGTTGGTTTTCTCATGGCACGGCTCAAATTACAATGACTGCAACACTACATGGCAAATACATTACTTAGTCCTTACTGGAACTGTAAGTAAAATTGTCTGTATTAATGAATTATATCAAAAACGGCATTCACTAACACGCATCATTTCACCGTTGACATAATCAAAGAGGTACATAGCTACATACAATACAACACTTACTTGAATTGTAGGTTTGGCTCTCTTTTTTAATCGTATATCCTAAACAACATTAGAATAATATATCATTCTCCTACTTTGGTAACCAGCGTCATTTCATCGCAGACGTTATTAACATGGAACATAGTTGCATAAATGTAAAACGTACTTGAATTAAAAGGCCTTAAGAGTACTAGTATATCCAAGACAACATTCGCAAACGGGCTTCATTTCTTCGCTGGCGTATTTAATTTGAAATTCAACTATAAAGATGTTACACTTAGAAATGTACTTGAATTGCAGGTAGTTCCTTTACTAGTGTCTTATCTAGATGCATTCGCAAACGGGCAACGTTTCATCCCTTGCATAATTAATGTGGTAATAATTACATAAATTTACCACTTACTTGAATGCGAGATAACATTATCTTTTTTCTAAAATATTATTTTGACGGCTTTCGCAGATGGACGTCATTTCATCCTTTCCGTAATTAATGTGAAATAGAGCTACATTAAACTTATACTTACTTGAAATACAGGTAACATTATCTTTATCAAGGGTATATCCTAGACGACATTCGCAAACGGGCGTCATTTCATCATTCGTGTAATGTGTTATGCAGATCTGAGAACACCCACCATCTTCGTATGCACAAGGACCTTAATGTAGAAAAAAGGTCTGTATTCTTGAACTTATGTCAAACTGATTTTTTTTCTATCTTGTGTTGACACAAATACTAAATTATCTAAAAGTCAGACAAGCAGAAAGGGATAATTTGGGTGATTAAGATATTACTTTCAGAAAAAGGAAGATTACGGTTTTATTTCAATTCGAGTAGGATGTTTTTGATATGTATGAAATAAGAATTGATATGATCAAATTTTCTGCCAAACAGGCTGATATCTGAATTGAAGATTTCTTCCACTTAAATTTTGTTTATATCATCACTTGATCACTACACAGAATCTACAGGTGTAAAATAATCATATGTGTATATATAAACCGTATTTTATGATAGGATGAAATATTACACACTTGATGAATGTATAACTAAACACAGCTGACTTTCTAACAAAACAAAAATTTGTCCACATAATTGTGATTGCAACTGTACAAACACAGCAAGTTCGTACATTTAGAAAAATCAAACGCATTTGATGAGAAGGTTCTACATTTAAAGTAGATATCTTATGATAGCATACATTAAAGATGAGTTGAGGATATCGTAAACATCAAACATTACCGTCAAGTAGTTATAATCATATTTTAAAATCCTTGAAATAGGTAAATCTGCTTACTTGTTACATTTATTGACTGGATATGTTTGTCTAAAACTTTCATGTCAACAATATCAACTGAGGTGTTTCCAATGATACCGTCCCTTATGCTCCTTCTGGTATTGATGTCATACGAATTTACATAATGACCTCCAGTGTTTGTATGATGAACCCAAACTAAGTAACTCTGAAAATATGTTAACGTTTAGCCTGCTGGTCGCTGGCGATTCTGCCTTTGCAACCAGTGTAGACCAAGATCAGCCTACACGAACACGGCCTGCACTGTTCGCTGTTCAGTCTGTACATTTTCAGTGAACAACAATTTGATGAACAAATGGTACTGCTCAGACTGAATAATGAATCAGTCCAATTTAGAAATTAAGCAAGGTATAGTTTAAATATAGATGAGTTAAGGTATTTGTATACACTTGTAATATTTCGAAATAAACTGCACACCAATGTCATTTTCTAAGAGCGAGAACACTATAAAATGTGTTAATGTTTAAATGTGATTATGTTTACAAAATGTGATAGATTCTGAAAGTCTCTTTAGTAAACTGAATTTCGATATGAGATTGAGGTCAGTCAGAAGTGTTTGAATTTTGATTACCCAATATTAAACTATACACCTTGATAGAATGAGGAAAGTCGTAAATGTATGATAAATGTATGGCGGTCAGTCATTTAAAATGATTTACGTATTGAAACACCAAATAGAATTGATTGTATTTGTCATTATTATTATTGAATGGAAGATTTTACAATATGCATACCTTAATGAATTCATTTAAAATTGCGGTTTTTCTTACGGAGCAACATTGATTATATATTTTTTTCTAAAGTTTAAGCTCCTCGGTCACATTTCCACATAATGAACGTCAAAAATTCTCAAATGATCAGGAATAGAAATCAGTCGGATGACACACTGAAAGAATTTCATCAGGCATTAGGTACATAATGCACATGTGTTCGAGGAACTGTCAAAGGCCGATTAACTTAGTGTTTTGTATGACACTACGTCTCATAACATTCCAATGTGTCTGTACTAGGCAGCACACTCGCTTTATGAAAAATACTTTATGTTGAGCCTTTCTCCAGATACGCAGGCAAATATCATAACTGCATTTAATAATACATCACGCTATCTGGATGATATTCTTAATATGGATAATCCGTTTTTTTTGTCAATTGGTGTGTACTATATAATCCTAGGGAGCTTCAGTTAATTAAAACTAACAATTCGGATACTGATGCTTCATTTTTAGATTTACATCTCTCTATTTATGACAATGTTATACATACCAAAATTTATGACAAGAGGGATGATTTTAATTTTAGTATTGTAAATTTTCCCCATTTGGATGGGGATGTACCTCAGGCTACATCTTATGGGGTGTATATTTCTCAATTAATTCGGTTTGCCAGAGCGTATAGTCATGCCAAGCATTTCAATGAACGTAATCAATATATTACAAGTAAACTTCTTCAGCAAGGGTACCGTTATTACAAATTGCGTAAATATTTTGCTAAGTTTTATTATCGTAATTCTGATTTAGTTTTAAAGTTCAATAGTAATTTAAAGACACTTTTGCGAGAAGGTATTTCTAAACCCGTTTTTTATGGGGATGTGGTTTACAAACTTCGTAAGATCTTGGGTCATGGTAATTTTCCAAATGTATTTGGTAAAATTATAAAACGTTTTATTAAAAGAGGTTACGACCCAACTGTTTTGAGACATACCGCATGCTTAGTGTTCAACCCGTTTACAGTTGGACACTACGCTTCCCTCTTTGATTGTGTCTGACGGAAGAGGGGGAGGACTCTATGATAAGCAGTTTTTAAATCCTACCAGGACTGAACTGTTTTGATATCTGTCTTCTGTCCTGTTTCGTCGGGCCCTTAAGGGTGTTTCTCTTGTTGCCCTGTCTTCTGAAAAGGCATTGAGTACATACGTTTTTGGTTCTAAAGGTTTGCTTTTTATATATCTATACAAGAGCATTTTTGTGTTTTACATGCCATGCCGTTTTGTTTCAATTACGTGTGTTAGAGATTCACCTGGAGGAGATTACTTTTATTTACACTGTCCCGTGACTTTGGAACATGGTGGGGTAAGATTGAGGTTGGGTGCGCACCATAAGCCGGTTTAAACTCCCCAGTGGTGGTTTTTGGCCACTGACCGTTCCAAGGCGGTGCCCCACTGTGTTCCTGTATTTGTTTGTTTTGTCCTTGTGTGTTTATTTTATGTGCGTGTAGTGTGCGAGTGTTGTTCGTGTGTGTCTTTGGGTGGGTGGGGGCTGCGTTTTTGGAGCGTGGTTTTCCCTGTTGGACGTTCTTTCTTGTTGTGTGTGTGTGTGTGTGTGTGTGTTTGTGGTGTGCACATCTGCGTGCTGTGGGTTTCTTTTTTGGGCGGGGGGAGGGATGGGGGGGTGGGGGCTGCGTTTTTTGGTGCGTGGCATTCCCTGTTTGATATTTGTCTTTGTTTTTTACACAGTTGAATAATGCACTGGTAGAACAAAGTAACGTCATCTGGTGAAAATTAGTTAGAAGAATGGGTTGTTAAATCAGTTATTATTTTTATGAAAATACAACAGAAAATCAAGACACAATTGATGTTCGATTGTTTTGTTATTTAAAGCAATAATAAAGAATCTATTGAATTATGTCTAAATTTGGTTCACTTCACTAAAGGCGTAAAGTTGAATTGGTTAACAAAACAAACAGATCTAACAGGTCGTAATGCCATAATAACATTTGTTATACTTTGGCAAAAACATTATATATACAGTATATAATTATGTATTGTACCACCTTTATAGAAACTACCAATTTACTAATCTCGTTGTGATGTCTCTCTTACAATAGTCGTGTTGTGCTGTTTATTTCGAAATATAATGTGGGTTTTCTAAAAAGTAAATCAGCTGTATTTGGTATATAAATTGTAATTCTCGTGACTGTTTTAAAATGCAAACGTTGTTACTTTTGAATTTGACGAATATTTACTAATCAAACCTATCAAATTTTTATGTAAAACATACATGTACGAAACAGCATTTTCTTGCATCTTATATAAATTATATTTTGTATACTTACTATTGAAATTGTTACCACCATATATTCTTATTGGCTGTTATATCACGTCTTTTTCCGATGTCACGTATCATCTCATAAAAGCTTAATGAATTATTTTTAAATGACGTTTTCTCCTATCAATTGATTAACTAAAACAATTTGAATGTAAAATGTAACTTAGATCAAAGATTATACACTTAAAAATAATTTAATACTGTCACTTTTATATTAAAACATAAATGTCATACTTGATAGAGAACAAGGTTAAATGCATCGGTGTTTACTGAATAGAGGATTATATTTGTACTCTCTGTATTAAATGATGTACTGTACATGTACCTTCCCACAATGTAGTAGAACCTTAAATAGATAAGATCAAAAATGGAAAATATCAAACATAAATATTAAGATGATTTCTTAAGCATAACATACAGTTACAAAGTTTTCTTGTCTAAATAATGTTAATCTAAATAGAAAATTAAATGTATGTACCTTAACACGTCTATGCTGTAAACAGTAAGAGAACGGTTAAATTTCAATGATATCTTGTGACATACTTACACATGTTTTTCGTCTAAAACATTTATTCGATAAAGCAGTGAAATCTGTGATATATAAATCTGGGGCCGTATTCATAAAGCATCTTAAGTATAAGTTTTGACTTTAGTGAAGATTTTACGTAACTTTGTGGTGATTTCAGCTTAAGTCTAAGTAAAAAACTTAAGTCCTATTCATAAAACAGCTTAAACTTAAGATACGTAAGAAATGACTTAAGTCAGAAAACAAAATAGCGTCGTGAGTACGATTAAAGTGTTGTTTGTTTTCAGATAAAAGCACTTTAAACATAATTGTGTATGTTGTATCTGTCTGAAATTAATGAATTTTTTATGTTTTCGTCCTCAATATAAGCCAAAAATTACTTATCAAGATGTTTTATGAATAACAAATATACTTAAGTAAAATAAATTTCTAACCTAAGTAATACTTAAGTAAATAATCAATTTCTTATACTTATACTTAAGATGCTTATGAATACGGCCCCTGGTCTAACAATATTAAGATTATTCTGTAAAAAAGTAAAGTAAAATTGCGAAAATGTACTTACAAGTTTTTGCGACTATCAAATGTAAATGCGGAAATCATCTGTCTTCCACGAGTAATGTCTTTAACATTTACACCGTCAATGGTCATTGTTTTAATATACATGTCTCTATTCGTTCCTGTTATCATTGCTAACATTCTATAAAACAGTAAACAAAATTTAATGGTATAACATTCAAACCTCTTACGGCCATGTGAGCATTGCCAATATTTCGCAAAAAAATAAATAAATAAAATTTAAATGTAAAAATTCAAACTTTCTATGACAATAGATTTTAGACATGTTCCTATGATCATTACAATGTATTCCAAATAAAGATAAGAAGAGTCTAATTACGTTGAAAAAGTAATGTTAACAAAATCTTCTTTATTTTATCAATGATTACTTCCCTTTCACTGTGAGAAAATTGAATGATGTATGATTGAAGCAGGTCAGAGGCCTTCTAAATACTCATCTGAGATCCTAAGAAGATCATTTGGAAGTATTGAACGCAACAATGCAAGAATAAAAGCAAACTCGGGTTTAGATTAGATCTCGCCACTGAACACCCCTTACGCCATCTAGCAAAGGCTTAAGTGAAACTTCATTATCCATAAACGCTTAATTGACTCAATGGTCTTAAAATATCACAAAATATTTCAACATCGTATAAACAGCACTCTCACATAATTCAACTCTGTAAAATATCTGTTGATAATTTGAAGACTTTTTATTTCATTTCTGGACATTTAAGCTTTATCATTACTGTCTTTTCCTGTCCTCGGTCTGTATTTCATGCACTTTGATACTGTAGTGAGCTGTTTGGCTTTTTGTTATCATTATGTTAATGTTAACTTATTATATAATAAGAGAAAATATTTTTACACTTTTACCTGTGTTTTAAAAGAACCATGATATCTTTGGGATTTGAAATTTTGTTGTAGATAACTTTGGACGCCTTTGTTACAACATTTACAACCCACACGCTATTTGTATTAGACTCACACCAGTACAAATTGTCAACATCCTCTGCGTCATAAGCAAGACCTATAGAATAATACAAAGCTTTATGTCCATAACTAATTTTAGTGGTCAAGATATATGTAAAGTAAATGGTCTAGTTTATTTATATCATACGATCAAGAGTCCGTTTCACAAAACTTATTGGTGCAAGTAAATGAATTTAGGGGAAAGCTCGTTCAATGATGTTTGTTTTCAATTTTCCAAGGACCAGAATGGAACAAACGTATGACGGTTATGTCGAAACACTGAAGGAACAGGCTAAGGGGCTCTTAAACGTTCTTTATTAATTTGCCAGTACTTCAAATCTACTGTGTGATAAAAAAAATGTCTGATCGTATCTCTCCCTTAGGATAAAGAGTCTGAGGTATTATAATATAACTGACATGCTGGCTTGTAGTAAGCACTATTGCCCGATACCTGATTTAAGTGTTTTTTTTAAATAAAAATACATTTTCACATTATCTGTCCCTAGTAGTTTGGGAAATAAGCTTATCTAAATATACAAAATTAAAATACCAGTTATAATTCCAGTCGTTTTAACGATTGTTTCCTTTACATTGTTCTCAATAGGCAAATCTATAGGTCTTTTATATATTGTATTGCCCTCTGTGGCGAAAAAGAAGATTCTGTTCTCCATGTCCATGTCAAACAATTTGACGAAGTCGACTGGTGCTTCTGAAATAGATAAGTTCATACAATATAAATGTACCGCTACATTTCTATTACACAAAACCTTTACCACGTTCGAGGAGAATTTTCATTTTAAAGAAATGGAAACGCCGGTAGGGAAGATCATGATAAATTTTTGTATGGCCGGACAAATGAATAACACAATTACCAAGAGTAAAACTGATATCAATATAAGGCTAATACATTTCCCGAAATTGGACAAAACGAATATAAATGAATAAAAATGAATCATATTCTATCTGTTTACATGTCTGTTTATGTTGTTATGTTTAACTATAATGTACCTGTTGCTATCTTCATTGTCAATCGACGCTTCAAAAGTTTTAATCGGAAGGATTAATTTACTGGTTTTGTAGTTACAAGAACGTCTACTGTTTGTGTAATGAAACTACAATAAATATAATACACTGATCCTGTACAACAAAATAAAAAATCAGTTTATGCCTCCGTCTTTGCGCATGCGAACATTCAGGATAGCAAATACTGCAGTTCTGTTAAATCAGACAATTTCGCGCCAAATTTTATTTCCCTTTTACACCAAACATGTCCGAATTCATGACTAGTAAACTTTCGCAAACGTGTAATCATGACTGTAAATAACCCTTATTCCGGTCCGTCTCGACGGACCAGTATTACAATATGGTTTTTCTTTTAAAACAAAGACATAGACCATAGCCTTCGAATCTCATTGAGGCTTGTTTTACCTTGCTTTCTGTGTGAGCAAATTCAAACGTATGAGCAAGCTGAGAACCAATTGTTTCGATATTAGACCAAAAGATATTTTCTTTCAAAATAAAAGCAGTTTCCTTTTTGCATAATTGGTCGACGGTACACTAGCGTAAACGTCTGATTGATAAAGGTGTCTGTAATAGCGTCTTTTCTTACTTGATGTTACACTAGCGGTCATACTAAAATAATGTCAATCGCGCAAAGTTCGACACGCTACCCAGATGGATGATACATTACTCCTTTATAATCCTGCAAAAGTTAATTGAAAACTATTATACCGTTTCAGGAAAAGTTGAATCAATTGTCATATACTCAAGCAAAATACAAGTAGCTATGAAAAGTGACTAAAAATCTAAAACAAGAGCGTGCACTAAGTACTATGTAGTTCTTTAGAAATATCTGCAAGGTAGTTTTTATCAGGTGTAGGCATGTACACTAAACAAAAAAATCATGTAGCTATGAAAAGGGAACAAACATCTGAGTACAATAAAGTACGTTGTTCTTTAGAAAAAAAGCAAGGTGGGTACTTAATGAAGTGCATACGTCATATGGGAAGTCGGAGGTATCAGAGAAAACTGTTGACAGATGGGTACGTAAATTACAAATGGTTGGGTAGGGGCATGGCTTGTCCTGGCAGGCCTGACGTCAAACAACATCGCTGCTGTAAGACGTCTGACTGATAAAGACGCTAGGTACACGGTGTCCGAGATAGCGTCTTTTTTGGCATGTTAATGGGGATAACTTATGAGATTTTCACCGAGTACTTGAGTGTATGAATAAACTAAATTTTAGGTAGATACACAAATTGCTTACCATATTCCAGCACGATAGTCATGCTTTTTATTATAACATTATCATGATAAACGGGCCGCTGACTGGCTTGCACACAAAGCTTACATTGTATCTATCACGAATCGGCTATATTTGTGTATATTATACATACCATGTAGGACTTTGCAATATTTCTTACATATTTTCACCTACTTAGTTCAACATAGCAAATAAAGAGGTACCTGTAGGCGGTACTGTTGTCTTTACAACCGTTGGCTTGGTTGCTGGCCGAGTCTGACGCGTTGACGAAATGCTGTGCGACCAAGCTGTTGATGAAGAGTGCGACATGGCTGTTGTCATAGTTGTTGTAGAAGTTGTATGCCACGATGTTGAACTGTTTTTCTGACTCGCCGTTGTAGTACTTGCAGTTGGCAATAACGATGTCATAGCTTGTCTCTTCTTCCTTCTTGCTGGGGAAGGCGAACTCTACAATTAATATAATGACATCACAAAAAAGGAAATCTAAATATAAACATTAGACAAAAAACTAGTCATCAAAAGGTGGATAGAGGATCAACACGCTAAGATTTGACAAAAGCTAAACGTTTTGTTTAAGACATTAATAATGACATGTTGTATTGTGGAATAGTCGTTATTCTGACGTGTATATAAGGTTGGATTTTCGGCTCTCTACCAATAGAACAACAGCCATACGTTGTCTACATCAATACTGTTGTAAATTAAAGGCAAATATCTATTAGAATTGGAGAGGTCACGTTTAAATAAAATATCCCCCTTTACAATAAGCCTTCCACCAACAAAGGACCGCATAAGTACAGAACAAAAGTATTAAAATTTAAACTTATTGGAAACTAGGAAGCACCAAACTAAACTTAAGTGCAACTACTCTATATATATATTAGTTTTCTTCACTTCTAGGAAATTCATTGAATTTTGTATTCATCATTTAGAGATAACTTCTCTAAAATATTAAATATATTAAGTTTTGCAAACCGTCGGGATTATTATGTAAATCGTATGGAATGATATACCGCATTAATACATGCAATACTCACAGTGGCTGTAAACTGCTTGCTTACAGTAAATTTGCACACGTAATCGTACTCTGCTTGTGCAAATGAGCGAATGTCTGTTAAACAGATATGGGTCCTGTTTGCAACAACAATTGCTTTGAGAAGCCTTCCTTCAATTCTTAAAAATAATTTATTACATGTTTTTACTGTTACACCAGGAGTATCTATATAGCTCGGGGTAAAATGTACATATTTATACACGTAGCATTTTCGGTTTTGAGAAAATCAATCGCTATTCAATGAATGAAATTTTTTTTAAAGGAACTTTTGAACTACACAAAGCGAAACGTATCAAGGCGATAATGTATCTTTCAAATAAATAATTTACCTATTCTATAATCTGCAAAGGTATACGTCTTTTTCTAAGAGTCGAAGACTAGGGATGTACATATGTAATTTTAGCTAGAACCAGGACATAAACGACAAATTGTTTCGTCCATACGGATTCGAATATAACTTTGTTTTCAACGTTGAGTTGCTGCTTATCCTATTTTCGGACTATTTTAATTTGAACAGACCGATACTTTCGTTACAATCGTCATGAAGAGTAATTAAAACTGGCAGAACATTCAGGGCTTGATCGGGCCCTGTTGGGCGATTTATGTTTCACTTTCTATTGGATAATTTTTAAACTATTTATCTAGAATCTTTAAAAGCTAATTTGACAGATTTAAAAAATGACTGATCATAATGTCTTGATTAGTGTTTCGTACCAACTTGCATTGGCTAGCGGAAGGGTCGTCAGAACGAGGCTATCAATAGCTCGTGTTCAGATCCTAAGCGTAGCGTAATAGGAGATGTACTTCAGTCAGATTGACGTTTTTTTTTACTAAAGACAAGTGCGAAGCACTACGGGCATGTGCAGATGTAATTTAGCTTAGACACTTCAGGAACAAAAAATTGTTTCGTCCATAAAGATTCGAATATAACATGTGTAAACGTTGAGTTCTGCTCACCCCGGGACTAGAAGGCGTGGACGGTAGCTTTCATTACCACTATCGTCCATGAACAGGCTCAATTAAACCGAGCCTGTAACATTGTCGTTTTTTTGTCGTGTTGGGCGATTTATGGTTTCCACTTTTTCTATTCGAGATATTTTTTAAAATTTTATCTAGAATCTGTTAAAAGCAATTTGATCAAGATTTAAAAAATGAAATGATCATAATGATCTTGATTCAGTTGTTTCCAGTACCAACCTTGACATTTGCCACTGGTTTCATTTTTCTTGTATCCCTCAGAACATACACATTCTGCACCAGTTTTTGTTGATATACATAAATGATCACAGTTCTTCTCGGCGCAATAATCTATGATAATGTAATAAATTCAACATCGATTATTATTTATTTTATGAATTGAATAATGCATTAGAATAATATTTATTGGGAATTTCTCCCTTCACCTAATCAAACCGTGGTAATTTGGAAAATAAATCATTGTGTATAGCCTTCCAGTATCAAATAAATAGATATAATTATGTCGTGCCAAATTACAGATTGCGTAATACAAACTTAAAAGCGTAGGTTTCTTCTCATAAAAACGTTAGGTATATACGTATTCCAAAAAACTATATACCGCCATGTAAAGTCATATTTTTATAGGCTGCAAATTTGTTTAAATTCCAGCAACAATACAACATCTAGACACAACTAATATGTGGATTTTTGCAACTGTCAAGGCTAAAGTCATTTACCTCCGATCGTTTATGTTTTATTAAAAGTAACAATTATTAAATGATGCCTCCAATTTTGATAAAATATGTCAGTAGTTGAGAGTGATACAAATGTAACAGCGAAAGCTACAGTTTGTAGTTGTTTGGTTTTGTAATACATACATGCGCATGTATTATGTAAGGTTGTCATCTACAAGACACATACAAATTTTGATGAGAGAGAGAAGATGTTTTACAGTGCTTGCAATGTAAAATGTCAAACATACGTTATTTAAGAAATAATAAGTTCCCAATCGTGGTTTATCGTAGAATAACCCGTGTTATTGTTTTAGCGTAAGAATATCAGAAGCCAGCCTGAGGTTATTTTATGATAAATCCACTGGGAACTTGTTATTTACGATATAACACTGAAATCTATTATCAACAGTGTTAGAAAAAATGGTAACTACTTTTACGGCCGTGCTACGCACCTGGATCGGATGACGTGCATGGGTTATCGCAAAATAACCTTTGACTGATGTTCCGCTGTGTGTATATAGGTTATTTGCTGGTCGTGTTAGAATTAAATATCTGCGTATGTAGTGAAAATACTAAGAATGTTTTTCGTAGATCAGATTTCTTGTCAAAATTTCTTTTTAGACATAAAGAATGTTTTATGTTCGTAAATATTTAAACATTTCACTACATTTCATTTATTACTTTTAAATTTATTCAAATGTTTCAGAAATAGACGAATCATTCTAAATACCTTTATCTTTTAGAGGTTGATTTTCATCTCCGTATACAGCTAAACCATAGATAGTTTCTGGGAAAATTCTAATAGTAGTTGACTCTTGTTTACCCAAATGTATACCTTTGGTTTTGTTTAGAGTATACACATTACCATTACGAACATCACTGATATAAATAACCTCCTGTAAAAGTTTTTCAAACATAGGTAATCATTTTCAGTGCATCTATTCATTCTCATGTCAAATATAATACAATATGATATATATTTCCCCGGTGGCCCGGTTGTAGAACGCTCGCTGCGAGCTGAGTGACGGTGGCTACCTCACCCAATCAAACCAAAACTGTATAAATTATTACCAGATTGCTTTCAGCATTTTACTTGAAACAGTTACGAATGGCTGCTTTTTCATACCTCGTGGCGGAGGATACCATCAGAAATGCAATACTGAGAACGATATTAGTTAAAGGATTTGCTTCACAATCTATATAAAATAGATAAATATCAAATAAATATAATACATAATACTTTGTTCATATTTGTGCTGGTATTTACAAATGTTCTGCTAACTATTATTTGGAATACAAGGATTGTCCTAAAAGACATGAATTTTTTTAGTCATTCATTCCTTTATGATTACATCCATATACTTTTGAAACTTTACATGAAACTTTAAAGTTTCAACTATTTATAAATAAAAGAAAGTGTAGTGGTTGAGAAACTACAAAAATGGTATAATACCAAATATTGCCACTTTGAACGTTTTATTTCTTTTTCAATTCTCGATATGACATCCTCGGCGCAAAGAACTAACCAAAATATTGCCAAAGCAATTAACATTGTGTTTTGAATCCTCTGAAACGATATGCCATCCTAAACATAATGTCTTACTCAAGATATTGCCAAATTAACAAACATTTAATTTGGAATCATCCCGATTGATATGACATCCTCGATGCAGTGTCTTACCCTGAATGTTGCCAATTTAATTAACATTGCGATGGAATCCTTTGGATAGATATGACATCCTAAACGTAAAGTCTGTCCCAAGATATTGCCAAATCAATTAACATTGAGTCTGGAATCCTCTCGATCGACATCTTGGATGCAAATTCTTACCCTAAATGCGAACTTTGAGTTTGAAATCCCCTTGATCGATATGACATCCTAAACGAAAAGCCTTACCCTAGATAATGACAAACCAACTAAAGTGGAGTTTTGAATTCTCTGGATCGATACGCCATCATCAACGCAAATCGTACCCTAAATATAGCCAAATCAACTCACATTGAATTTGGAATCATTTTAATGGCTAAGACATCATTAATGCAAAGTCTTACCCTAAATATTGCCAATTCAAATAACACGGAATTTGGAATCCTCTGGATCGATATGACATCTTCCCCGTTGTAGGTGGTTGACAATATTGACTCTTGTTTAGAATCAATCCAATAAATCCGTTTTCCAAATATATCTACCTCGAGAGTGAGTGGTGACTCTAAATACTTGGAAAAGATCGTGTGCCGGCTCCTTCCCATTAAATCTGAACGTTCTATTTTAGGATGTTTTCCGTTATCTGACCAAAAGAGATACCTGCAATATACATTTTTTAATATTTGACTCAGTTACAATTAAGGCATTAACTTAAACATGGAATCGCCGTTAATGGGATACTTTAATCATTTGAAACACATTTCAATTTATTTTACCAATCTGTTAAAACAGATCGTAGTAAAATCACAACCTGCAAATTTATTTAATGTATAACGTATGAAAGTTCGAAAACATAATTATATCTAGTTGTATTGGCATCGATTTTCTATATACCATTGCTATTTCCTGAACGAACTCTTTTTGGATAGACTATAAAAGCCTTCCATTCGTCAGTCCGTCCGTCCGTCTGTCCGTCCGCAAATTTGGATTCTGCAATTACTCAAAAAGTATTCAAGCTAGGTTAAAAATCTTGGTGTGTTAATAGAAGACAATATGTAGATTATGCAGATACATACTTATGTTTGTAGATCAAAGGTCAAGGACTATTGAAGGTCAAGTTAAAATTGTTTCCGCTCCATAACCTTTATATGCATAAATGGATTATCTTAGTACTGAATATGTTGCCAACAACCATAAGGGACGAACACTAACAACGTTTTCCACCGGTAGGGGAATCTGTATTGCCACGGCAATACTCTGTCACTTGAAATCATAAGCTGAATGCGATGATGACCAAAATGAAAAAAAAAAATGAAATGTTTTACTTTATATTAACTCCCTCTGGGTATTAACATGAAGCAATATCTTTCAATATAATGACATTTGGTATGAGGAGAGACGTAACATTTACCCTTCAAGTGGGTCAAGTGTTAAACCATCAGGTTTGTCCAGATGGGTATCAGCAATAATTTTATAATAATCCATATCGGTCTTGTTTTTCTGACCAGGTGCTGCTACAATCCATCGAAAGGCCGAATCGGTCCAGTACACCGTGTGCGACAGCCAATCTACCGCTACTTGGATATTTCCTCTTGACACCCCTACGTGCATATGTTTAAATTCCATGTTGCTCGTATTCATATCTTTAGTGTAGCCTGTTCCAACGACTATTGACCTGTTAAATATATATCGTGTATAATCGAAACTTGAAACTGAACTTAAAATAATATTGTTATATTAATATTGAGGGGTGAAATGTTAAGTAAAAGATTTATTAAAGGACAAAAAAACAAAACAAAAAAAACAGGAGTGACAGCCGCGGCTAATGCGCAACCCCATAAAAAGCCATATTGCAAAGTGTGTGGAAGTGTGCACATTGAAAATACACACACAGAGAAATAGACAGGCAGAAGCACACTGCTTAAATATGGTCAGTCCTGCATAAAACTAAGTTTGAGATTGAAAACTCCAAAGAGAACAAAAAAACGCGCACGAACAAGGAGATTCTCATTCATGCGATGTTGGTGAACGTTTAACACAGCCTCCTGGTTTCAATGTAAAAAAATCCATACTCTCACTGATTAAGTGTACATATTTATCCTAAAAAAATGATTGAAGCTGTAACTGAATATTTTTTTTATTGTCGATTTTGAGAGAAATATGAGAACGTCGCCATTTTCGCGGAACTTAAATGTCAAAAGTATAATAGGCTAGGACTTGTCATGTTTTTACAAATATTTAAATATTTGACAGTGTTGTGCAAGACTTGTGACTATACAAATAGCATATGCACTGATCAATTCCTTGAAATTCTGCAGATGTTGCTGCACGATAAAATGTGAATTTATCCTACAATGGCACAAAACACTATAATAAAGTTAATACTGGTGAATTATTCTCAATTCACCTTATCTTCCAAAGGAAAAGGACATTGCAAACAAAATGCATACCCGCTAAATTAATCCAAAGCACGATCAAAATGAGAACGTTAATTTCATGATAAAAGAAAACGTTTGAGAACGGCACTTACCTTAGATGATATTCATACATATAAATACATTTTGTTCTGTAATCGACATCGATACTGAGGAAGTGAGTATTGGGATTTGAAAAGTTAACACCAGGAACACGACCCGAGAAATTCTCATAACCAGGATATATCGGTAGATGGCGCAGTTGAACTTTAGTCCGCCAACCATATCTGTTTAATATGGTAAATATCAGACCACGTTCTAAAACAAATACAACAGTGTTTCATTTAAGATTAATACATTCTACAGATTTTATACATATTGTTTATAAATGTTCGGTTTAAAAATGCTTACCAGTGCTTATCAATCCGTTCACATTAGATGAAAAGTCATTTAGATTTAATACATTTAAAACACTTTTTAATTCTTTTCTGCTAAAATCAAATTTCAATCAATAGAAAGACACTTTTTGCTAATACAACAATTTTAAACAGGCATGTGGCGTCATACTCATTCAATACAAATGTAATTATAACGCGATCGCTTATTGTAAATTTTGTCTGAATTAGACATAGGATTATTTTTTTGTTGGATTAAACGTCGCACCGACATATGATAGGTCATATGGCGACTTTCTAGCTTTAATGGTAAAGGAAGATCCCACTTGCCCCTCCGTGCATTATTTCATCACCACCGACCTTCCGTAAGCCAGAGACATAGGATTAACTTGCAAGTAAGTTATAGTGACATCGAGCTTCTTAGAAGTAGGATATGTCCTGTTGTTGCAAATATGTAATTGTGAACAGCTCTATGTATTCGACTTGGAAAAACTACTTTTACTTTTCAGTTAACCTAAGGGATCTATTCAAAGTAAGAACATTAATGCATAACATGCATATATGAAAGATACAGAATCAATTCTTACCTTTTGGCCAGGGACTTTGGACTGCACTTTGACCATAGCACCAAGTATACATCCCGATCACAAGAAGAGCAGCTGTGTACCTATCCATGGCGTCAGGTATTCCATAAAGCGATTTGAAGAGTCTTTTAAACCTTATTTAGTATTTTTACACTCTCTTCCTTCTTCTCAATATGCCTTTTATATTTTTTTTCTTTTTCCTTTTTAGGCAGGGTACAGCTCCACACTCTGGCGTAGAGTCGTACTGTACTAAAACAGCTTGTGTGCTGGAAACTAGAAGTTTTCATATCATATACACATAATATACAGGCCAGAAACAGAGACCTAAAACAAGATTTTCAAAACTGTTTAAATTGTGTTTTGGAAAAAAGGTGTTTCAATTTTTCTTTGAAATTTCAAGTACAAATCTTTGGTATGTACAAGGAGATAGACTTAAACAAAACGTATTTACTAAGATTTTGCGAATCGCTTGTTACGCAATAAACGTCATTTACAAACAATAAAAATTTCATACTTTAACCCTTATCCTGCTAAATTTCTACAATAAATTTGTCCATCATTCAATTTGGATAGGTCCATTAACTGTTAAAAGGGGGGCTTACCAAAAGATAGTGTCTGAATGGCAAACAGTGCAGATCATGATCAGATTGCAAGGATGTGCAGGTTGATCATGATCTACACTGCTCGCAAAGACAGATTCAGTCATGTCCAGCATGATAAAGGTTAAAAACCACCTAAGAGAATCTAGACATTTTACTGCATGTACTTAAATTTTTATGTATAATGTAAAGCACGACATGAAAGATATGATGGAATGTACCGTTAACTGCTTAAAATAATTTCATTAAAACATGCAAATATCTTTCCTAGAATTTAAGGTTGTAGTATAGATTTGCCCGTGTTTACACATTTCTTCATATTAAGAACATACTTTTACACGACATTATTAAGAACATGTTTCTGACGAGGAATAAATACCTTTATGTCAATGTTAACACGTAATTTTTCTTCAAGTTTTGACGTTTTTATAGAATAATCGCTTGTAAATACGTTTAACATATTGTGGCCAATACATAAAAGTATTCAACTACATTTTCCTATATAGACTAACCCAAATGTAACATTTTTTTCAGGTAAGACTTTTGTTTATTTTTTTCTCCTTTTTTTCGTACAAACTGTAAAAACATAAAATGATAACGAAAACAAAAATACTTGATATCTGATTTTAGCAGCAGACCTTCCTTTAACTAACGTAACTAAATGCTGGGTTCGGATCAAACTAGACTGCTAGACGGCGTACTGCTTAGTGTTTCCGAAAAGAGAGAAAAATCGTTCCAGTGCATATCGATTTTATTAAAACTGCATAAAGGCGAACAATGCAATGTAAGCTAGATATTAACACGAACAATGTATGGGCTTTTTTGTGCAGATGGTACCGAATATTTTCTTTCCTCTAATATAAAACTCATATCTGAATTAAAAGAGTGGCAATTTAAAAACTTTAATGTTTTTAACCAGGTTTTCGTAGAAAAAATGTTATTAGATTTGGGTATGTAGACGGGTATGTAGTAGCGAGCGGGCGTCAAACTTGGTCATATTTGAAATAAAAAAATAGATTTTTGTGCTGTGGAATTGAAGGGTGTCGGTTTTTCTAGCTTTTTTTTGGTGACAAAAAGGCCTTTTAAGGCCATTAGGTAACTATAATTAGAAATTTAAAGTTATAGTTATGATAAAAATATATGTATAATAGAATATGTCTGTTGTTTTAAAGAAACTGTTGGCGTGATGAAAATGAAACCCCGGTTTTCGTGGAATTTCCACGTTTCTTGTTTTACTTTATTTAAACTAAAATGTAACTAGAAATTTGATCATGTTGAATTTTGTTCGATATTCGATTTAGCCCAGCCCAATCTTAGTTAGAAAAAGTAAATATAAAACTATTAAAGACACTTACACATGCTGAGATACAAATTTGATTTTAGACACCAAAGCAATAGCAATTTAAGGGAGAAAAGTAACCGTCTTCTATAATTAAGGTCTCGTTTGATTATCACGATGTTTAGCGAGATGTTTTATACACATTTCGTTACGCTACGGGTGTCTTCTACATGTCAAAAAACAATGGCGCAGAGGGCAGCCACTGGTGATGTTAATGCACATGTATACGTATAAATATAGCTGTGAAGAAATCAAATAGGAGCACAACTGTATAAATAGTACATATATGTGAAACACAATTTTTGTTCAGACACAGTCTTGTTTAATATACGAAACGTTGGTGTAGACTGATACTGTATAATGTAATTCACAATAATCAGTACCGATCTTCCCGTTCAAAAATATACCTATCGGTTTAATGATCACTGATCATAATATTACCCGGTAAAAGTAATATTGGTACTTTCTCCATACAACAAAACATTCATAAAGAACGGTTAGCCGTTCTTCCGTTCTTTTTCTCTGTATGTGTGTGTGTGTCGTTGGTGGGGGTGGGGGGGGGGGGGGGTGGAGCTGGGTGATAACATAATACGATATGTCATATTTTGGAAGTTCTCCAATTGACTGAATGATGGGTTAGCAGTTTTGACATACATAAATGTGCATATGATTTTACTTTCACATAATGAAATGTTATTTTATCAGCATACTTCGTTTAAATGCATTTCATTTCGTGAATGCATATGAATTTCCCTTATCAGATATGGTTAAACGCGTTTTAATTTATAATCATTACTCACATGTGCAAATTAAATATATCAGTTATCTTTATATTTCCAATTTTCGTACCACTTTGTATTAGAGGTTTAAAGCCCGAGGTTAAAGAAATGATGAGAAATACTTTATACTCCATTGTACAAATCCATGTAAAAAATCAGTAATGGCACTACATGATCTCCACAAGCAACTACCAACTTCCCCACGTGAATTAGAGATGGGAGATGATTGATTTCACACAAAATGTCTTTTTTCAAATCGTCACGGAGAACATACGACTTGCTCGGGGATCGAAATTACGACCCGCGATCCGTGGATCAGCAATGAGAAGTAAGAATAAAAAGATAAAAAGTTCATATATATGAACAACAATCATGTCACATTCAAGAATTGAATGTATTTGAATCGTTGGTGTGTGTTGACGGGGGATATTTTGTGTCGCTACAAGGTACCACTTTCCTATCAGAATGTTTGTTTTATTCATCTTCGGAATATTTGAAGCTTATTATTACAAACTCATTGTCATATAATATATGAATCAACCTAGCCTCGTTTGCATTAACGACATATTTGTAAAGAAAAAAACTACAACAGGTGAAGAAACGATACAAATAGGTAACCAAATAATCTATCATTATATGAAACCAGCACCTTAAAATTTTATACAAGTATGTATTAACCTAGGTATATGAGTAACATATTATTATCAGATTAAGTTATATTTCCTTTTGCCTTTATTTTCGTGAGAATATGTTACTTCTATTTTGCTACCAATTTATTTTATACTGACAATTTTAATGCAAAGTTATTTATTGATAGTGGCGATTTTTCAACAAATATTTATTTGCTATTTTGGGGTTGGTACGCTTTGAGATCATCACAACTAGCACTACATTTTTTATACTCAAGATTACATCGTTAAAAGTTCATTATATGCCCCCATTGCGAACGTTTGGTCGATGTAAGTTTTCATGCTTTCTTATTAAACGAAGAATTGTGGAGGGCAAATGATGCATATCAAGCAAGTTGACTTATTCACTCGACCACGATGGAGAAGGCAAAGCTGCTCGACCACGGGGATCAAAACCCCTTGACCACGGAGACACTATATAATGTCAATGGCATATGCCTTGCATATATTTGAACAAATATCATGTCACTCTTATTTTAACGTTTCTCTCTGTAAGTAACAATTACATCAAGGAAAGCAGATTCATACCATTTCCAGCACGTACTCTTTTAATTTAGATACTTTCAATTTTTTAAACACACGCACACGCGCACACGGACGCGCACGAGCGCGCGCTGCACACACGCACGCACACACACACACACACACACACAAGCACACACACACAGATTGAAATGGTAAAACAATAAATAATATATGAACACTTTTTGAACTTTACATTTATAAAGAATTATTGATAAGGTTTCATAAATATTTCATAAAAATAACTTTTTCTTCCTACCAAGTATTCAGGCATACATGTACAATGCTACATTGAAATGTTTCGTACTTTAAAACAAAATATGTATTAATGATTTTATTTCAATATCGCTTACTGTTTTCCAAGTTGATTTTACGCAATTACAAGGACCAGGTTATGCGACTCTACTGACAGTTTCTTGTTCTAATTATCACAAGTAAATTATCAAAAACGTTTATATTATTCAAAATAATACAGTCATATCATTTTTATTTCATAGTATCGTGCATTGATTTTTTATAGTTCCAATGCTTAGGTGTAAATTTAGACTTTGCGTAACTGATGAGAGGGTAGCCATGAATTATTTCATTTTCTAAAAATACAGCAAAATGCAGTCCTAGATTTGTTATGTTGAAATATTTAGAGACTCATTTGGCCATTTAAATCAACTGGAAAGATGCATTTATATTTATGAAGTGTTGAAACATTAGACGCCTGTTGTTTGAAGCAAACCTTAAAAGAACTAATTTCAAGGTTGCGAGTAATTGTCATGGAAAATTTACTGTTAAACAATTAACAAAAGAAAATGAAAACACAAGAAAGAGATTTAAAGACTGATTTTTAAATCAATTAAGACGGCTTTCTTGTGCAACCAAATACATGTAAGAATCAAATATTTACCTGCAGAAAGCAATCTATACATCCGAATATAAACAACACCGCTTTATCGTTTACCTTTAAACAAGAATTCACGCTCCAGTATTCATTCTCAAACTTTTAATTAGATTCAACAAAGTATACTCTAAAAAGCAGCTTGTTTATCTGAAACCTGTATGTATACCATTACAAGGTTGCCCTTCACAAGTTATATAAAGCATCTGTCAATTTCAAAATAGTATTTATAATACTGTTAAATAAGATGTTTCTTAAATTTAAAAATCGAGCTTTGTCTTAAACTGAAATATGTTTTATATTTGACTTAACGTCTTTTTGTATCACCATGTCTGTGCTGCTTGTTATTAAAACCAAGACAGCATTCAAATACTCAACAAACTGGTCGCGTGAGCATGTGAAACATCTAAGATGAAACGAGTCGTTCTCTACAGGTCATATCACAATGCATGTGGTCGGTTTTAAAATGATATTTCTAACAAATTTTTACATGCTTGCCTCGTCGGTAACACGCGTCCAGTTTGTTGCGTGTTTGACATGGTGATACAAAAATACGTTAAGTCAAATAAAAACATATTTCAGTTTAAGCCAAAGCTTGATTTTTCAATTTAAGAAACATCTTACGTGTACTCCTTTGGAAATTATAACATTTGCAAATGAAGTGGATGGGCATTAAGGTCCTAACATGTTAAATGTATTGGTGGCTTTTGTTAGTTGCTTTGATATCATTGAATGTTTACTTATCATTTTGGATAATCTGCCAGTTTCCACATTTAAAAACTTTAATGAAATATATGCATTATCATACCAACTAAATGTTATACACACTATCATGCCAACTAAATGTTCGTACAAGCCCGCCCGCTTAGCTCAGTAGGTAAGAGCGTTGGTCTACGGACCGCTGGGTCGTGAGTTCGATCCTCGGGCGGGGCGTATGTTCTCCGTGACTATTTGATAAACGACATTGTGTCTGAAATCATTAGTCCTCCACCTCTGATAATTCATGTGGGGAAGTTGGCAGTTACTTGCGGAGAACAGGTTTGTACTGGAATAGAATCCAGGAACACTGGTTAGGTTAACTGCCCGCCGTTACATGACTGAAATACTGTTGAAAAACGGCGTTAAACCCAAAACAAACAAACAAAAATGTTCGTACATGTCAAATGAATCATGCGTGTATTACGAAGGACATTTTGAATATACAACATGTATATATATGCCTTATTCATTAAAACACATACTTTATAAACTTGAAGATAGTATCTGCTTTACAGTATGTACTTCTTTGGGTAGCAAAAAAGTAAGATCATACAAAACACGATAATATCTATTTCATACCTCAGTGATTACCAACATAAACAGTTCGTTACGGGTTTAAAAATGAATTTCGACAAGTCGTAATATTTTATAATTTTACAAAAGTTTAATTAAAATTTAAGGATATCGATGTGACTGGCAGTTTGATGACATATTACTTTTTATCGGCTATGGTGTGTGGTTGGTGCTCTGGAGGTTACACTAGGACGATAACTAGAGTAGCTCCACTGAAGACCAAGACCATGAATATTGTTTAGAATAATGTTTCATACCTAATTTGTGGTCCTAGATATACCACAAATGCACCTTAAAGCATACTCGAGTGTACCTTAAAGCATTCTAGACAAAAATCTTTTCCAGCAGAGGATGTTCCCAGAACATAACTAGCAGCCCTTGTCAAAACATATATTCTGGCCAAGCTATGCCCTTACAGGTATATGCGACCGGTTGAGCAAACTATACCTTATAGACAATACATACTCATTTAAAGGCAGCTGCAGACCTAAACATACAAAACATACAAGGGAATTAATATTTACTCGTGTAATATTTCCTTCATTTAAACTTCCATCTGTCCGTAACAGTCTAGTTATAATGCAAGAGGCGAATTTTTTACAAATTGCGCTTTGTGTGTAGAATCAATGTACGCAACACATGGAAGTATTTCTCATGAGGTGAAACATAAACACCAGCGACAACATTGAGAAATTCAGACAACAAGCAAAAATTGTTTAGCCCGCGCAACAAAATGAAACCATTTGGACTTAGTGACATCTCCTTTCGAAGAAGTACCTAGGTTAAACATACAACGTTGTTTCTAACCTTCAAACTAATATACCATCACAGTATTCCTGTGTTTCAAACCTGTCCTCGAACACAACCAGCACAATTATCTTAAAGCATCAGCTAAAGCTATGACCAAAACATATAGCGGAAGGAACCTGTGAACAGAAGCTGCACATATAAGTAAGTGTGGCCTATTGTTAGTGATAAAGTCCCAACACTGATTAAAACTTTACTTTTTTATCTTGTTTTCTTTACTATCTGCATCACAATTTAATGGGTTTGCAAGCTATACTCCTGGTGTTCTGACTAGTCGAAAATGATATGTACATCATGCATCTGTTTGATCTGAGTTAAGGTAAAGGTTTACCCTATAGGGGCTTTGACCCGTGTGTATTAGAGTAAAGCACTAGAATACCTACTAGGCTGTAAAGTACTTGATTTCACGATGAAGACCTATAAGCTACTAAATACATAATCTATTCAGACAATGCTGAATTTTCAGCATTACAAAAAAAGAGGAGTTCTCCGTCCTTCTCATTAGTTTCAGTTCTTTCACTTATGCTGATTATTATAGAATAACCAAGGATAGTATTTCTATGAAATTGAAAAGACTTACACCTCGCAACCACTGAGTATTGGGTTCAAGGTTCAGTCTGCGCCTATTTATATTGCGTTTATTTTCGTATAACCAACATTGATGCAATAACATCAAGGGCGGCCCTTTTCGCGAGATAGAATGTACAGTCTGACGTTGTTTAAACAAGAAAAAACAACAAACAAAATGGCGTCGTTCAAAACGAGCATTCAATGATAGCTTAAAAGATTTCCCATAGTAAAGATCAACTTTTAATCGACATCACTATATAAAACGTCACTAGCTTATTAACTTTTTATGGCATACGGAGATCAATTTTCAGATATACCAGATCGACCTGGATTCTCTGTTTATTGTCGGTGTTTACTTTAATTATTCCTAACAAACAGTAAGAAATGATTCAGTCATAATCATAAACCACGCTGTTGAAAACGTTTTTGTCTCGGCTTATTAAAATATTAAAATACTAGTAACTATCCCTTGTTACATAGCAGACAGCGTAATCTTTTGTGGTCTGCAATGACCGTTTGTATCAATTTTTTAGATTCTTTCTGAAACAAACGTAAATAAATGCTTTGCTTTAACTGTTCATTACTTAATAGTTCCTCTGTTAACGGTTTGATCTACTTTATTGAAGCATCCATGAAAGGTCAAGAATGACAGTAATATGCAAACATTGAAAGTAAGGATTTTTATTAATACAACGATTAAAAATGAGGAAATGGTATTGTTTTGATATCAATTTACAGTAAAAATCTTATAACGATTATCTGAACTATTACTGCTATTATAGCACATATTCGTTAATCCACGCTTAACAGGTTTCGTGATCTCTGACTCGTATTTACTTAAAATCCTCGCTTCAGAGAGTAATGTCGCCTCAAGCCCAAGTCGTTTCAGTTAATTTAATGTTTTCATTCCTGATGACTTTTATATTTGCACCCATCTTCATAAGTTGCTGAAGTAACCGGATGAACCAAAATATTGCTATAGTATGATATTTGAAGAAATGGGCCTTTTTGTTTTCATCAAATGTTATCAAAACGTTTGGATGCTAACATATTTAACAGCACATAGGATAAAGACATTTGTCTATATATTAGATACATTTAGTATTCTATTCTTAGACTGCAAAGCAAGTGCTACTAAACACGAGAATATATAATTATAAAGACAAATGTTTTTATGCTATATGCTGTTAAACTTGTAAACATCCAAACGTTTTGATGTTTACATGTTTAAAAGCATATAGGATGAAAAACATTTGTCTTTATGACTACAATGCTTTAGTGTATGCATACTTAATTAAAAGTGCAAAAGTGCCTCTACACACGAGAACAACAACACCCCAAATAGTGTAAGCTGTTTTGTGTCGTTTTATTACACCATGTATGTATTTGCATAAAAGATAATTTTCATTTCAAAACATTCTGTTTAACAGTATTGGCTTTTTTAAAAACCATATATTAGATGAATTGATAAAATATTAGATGGAATGAATACAATAATAACGAATAATGGGGCAATCTATAGGAAAGAATGTTCCTGATAACACTGGAGTAATTTGCCCTTGTATCAATGGGTCATAAATGCCTGTTTCTACTTTGCTAAATACAGTAGCTGTCATATTTTTTAGTTTTATTTAGAAAAGTTACATAATCGTATGCCTATAATAACAAAAACTAGTAAAAGTGCTATATATAACTGGAAAAATTGCTCTTATAATAGATAATTCCGGAGCTATGGCCCATTCATTTTTGTCTTATTGATAACAGACATTCGCATGAACAAACTGATAAAATGTACATAAAACAATCTAGGAATATATATTAGACAATGTCAGAGTTGCGTCTCTTGAATTCGACAAAGAAGGTCAGTTTCATATTGGTACCGGGTCGTCATGAAACGTGACATTATATGTTCCTATAACGTAAACAAGTATTATTAGTAGCAAAGTTACATAAATAACATCAGGGTAATGACACTTGAATATGCCAAAGGTGATATTTTTCAACCCTTTCCTTGAGCAATGTTCACGAAACATGCAAAGAATGTGTATAGTTACAAGATAACTATCTTTGATTAAGAAATGATTTGTAGCAAAAGAGTGCTATAACACTATTTATGCACGATGGGCGGTTATACGTCCGGTGTAATAATTTCAAGTGGATGCAGCCCGAGTGAAATTATTTGTACGACGTATTACCGCCCGTGTGTATAAATAGTGTTAAAACACGGTTTTGCTACAAATCATTTCAATTCTAATATGCCTTTAATCTAAAACAGTAGATAAAATATAGTAGCGCTCTTTCTTGGTTGCAACAAAAACTTTGACGTCATCGCACGTTAACGTGACGTCATTCTAGCGCAAACGTGTTTTAACAGGTGCAAGTGTATTAGAATGAACAAAATTGCTCTCAGAACACAAGCTTTATTTGTCTTAATTCAGTACCAGTTAGTGTATTTGATATGTCAAGCGTTTTTGAACGTGTTTGTCATGGAAAGGGCTTTATATAAATCTGGTGTAATATGATACAGCTTTGTACATGTATACAGATAATTTGAACGATAAAGTGTCATCAGATCACTCATGTTTCTAATATACTTTGATATATCGAATTCATAAACCTTTGATAAGATTCAGTTTATCAACAAAAATCCAGTAATAACCAACTACGTGAGCTACTTACTGCATACTGTGAGCCCGGGCACAAGTTAAACAACGGAATCTACGACTGAGGATGGTGAAAAGAAAGCATTTTATTAAATTAGTTTTGTGACATTTAATCTGATTACAAAAGCGTTCCTGTAGTATTATGATTACAGATGCACAGGTAAAACAATGTAATTTTTTGAAGATGAAGGTGCTATTAAATCAGCGCTATTAAATGTAGATATATAATTTATGCAATTACTGGACGTTTCCCTTGGAAAACATACACTGTGACACGAAATATTGTTATTGATTGCGTTTCAAACAACCACATAATGCACGATTCTGATGCCTTCGCGATTGACGTTCAAATTTCATATCGGATGTGTGACGTCATTTTCATGTATGTCGTCGCGTTTAAAAGTTCCATAATTTCGCTTAATACTAGATTGGTGTCATCTATTTACTTATTTTAAGTGTAGATGCGTATGTAATTATTTGGTTTGCATCGAGATATATGCACTCGTTCTTTCGCGGAATAATAGTGTATTTCACGATACAAATCTAATAACCTGTAATTATTTGTCACAGCGAGGTACACTTTTTATGCATGTACTTATACACTTTAGGCATATTTCCGCCATCGACAATCCTTTTCAGAATGTGCATTAATTGTCAAATTTTGATCATGGCTTATGTTACCGACATCAAATATATATCTTATGTGATGTGTATTATCATGATTGTATTGGATAACTTCTTCTATAACTATAAAAAAGTTAACTTTACAAACTTTACATATATATATAATGCAAAATAATTAACATGTTTCTAATATCATAGAATAATATATATTACTATATCAAAATTTAAATGAGCCGTGCCATGAGAAAATCAACATAATGGCTTTGCGACCAGCATGGATCCAGACCAGCCTGCGCATCCGCGCAGTCTGGTCAGGATCCATGCTGTTCGCTAACAGTTTCTCCAATTCCAATAGGCTTTAAAAGCGAACAGCATGGAGCCTGACCAGACTGCGCGGATGCGCAGGCTGGTCTGGATCCCTGCTGGTCGCAAACCCACTATGTTGGTTTTCTCATGGCACGGCTCAAATGCTTTTGAAATAAAATAAATCTGTAAGTACATCCTTTCGAAGCATATTAATAGTGAAACCAGGCAAACTAATAGCAGAAACGGTTTCACTGAGTCATTCAGGAGAGTTTTAAATGATTCCCCCTAGCAATGGCTCTATTGAGGTAAAATTGAATAACTACATGGCCAAAAGGACACATTAAGTCCGAAACTTAGACTGTAACATGGCTCGCTTTTACTGTCGGATAAACAAAGAGGAAGGTCAGGCTATGTACAGTCTGCGATAAATAACGGTTGACGAGCGAATCGGTCAATTACGACGTCAAATTGCCGCGTGACGCCCGGTTCATTAGTACTCGGAAAATTGAACTCCAACATTATTTTTACAAAATATTTCAATGAACATATTAGAACTGAAGAAGGAAAACAGTCAAGAGCTTCATGTGTTTACCACGGTTCATATTTCAGAAAGCTGGATATCTAGTCACTTGAACAAATGCCCTACTGGTTCAATGCATGCGCATCTAAACTCTAAACCGTGATAAGACACGTAACCTTGGTTATTTGATAAATGTCACGAATTATCTGACTTCTTTCCCTTTGCAAGATTATTCAAATAATAAATACATACATATTTCCAATTTCCTAGATATTGCATACGTTTTCGATTATACTGACTTGGTAATTATCACACTACAATTATAAATTTGACAACAACGCCTTTCGTTAATTAGTTGTATAACAGTGTTGTGGTTAGGCAATAGGTTATTATTCGAAACTAGTTTTCAAAATGAATTTACGTCTGAAATCTTAAACTAATCCGAACTATGAGAAAACTTTATCTGGTTGAAAGAAGAAGGTACAGAAATAAAGTACACATTAAATAAAGCTCCAAAGAATTTGCACATGCTTATACACTAGAAAAAATACAGTAACCCTAATAACTAAAAACAAACATATTCCCGTTAGATATTTTTACTTTTAATGATTTTACTCTTGACAAAATGAATTGCTAAAGCAATATTAGAATTAATCCTGCAGTCATACAGAAAATGATCAGACCAAGAAAATGCGTGCTATCACTATTTTTCGAGTTTTACTCCATGCAACGTTGGTATACGTGCGTAGATACATAAAAGATAATAAATGGTTCATCAAAGTATGAATGCCTCGGCTTAACGATATTGCTTCAATAAAAATATGTTACAGTTGTATAGCTATGTCCCTACCATTTAAACTGTTAACTTTAAGTGGATTTGGTTTGCAGCTTATGTGCTTATTTTTAGGACGTTTCAGCGTCTCAAAATATAAAACTGTGTCGATTAGCAACCAAAAAAGTAAAATAAAGGCTATACAAAATAGACTTAAAATACTGTATCTCGAATTCAAAGGGATCAAGCGTTTCACTTCGAGATAACCGGAATTCGACATAAGATAATTGTGTGCATGTGTGTTGAGGACGAGACTTGAAAATATATTTGATATACTAGTAGGCGGAATTTCAGATAAGCGAATTCGAAGTATCGAGTTCCAACAGTAAATGTGTATCGTTCAGATATTTACGGGATGTTGAATCATATTATATTTAATAAATATGATATGACTCAACATACCGTTAATAATACTAAGAATTATCGCTAGTAGTTATGTTTATGAGCAATAGTAGAGGGCCGAATAATATGACAAAACCAGACGTTACAAAAGACCAAATACTGAAACTATTTTTGATTTTGATTTATTACACCGATTATATTAACGTAATAAGTATTTACAAGTTAACAAAGAAATGATAATATATCATAACCACGTCTTTGTTATTCGAGAAGAAAAAAAACACAGTGATAACATATTTAATATTTGTTCATATCAAGCTTTTTCTTTTCCTTCTGCCATGAATCATGCTTATCATTCGTCATGTCTGTTTGTGCAGCATCTGGCAGTTGTTCATTGTCATACATGGGATTTGAAATAAGTTCATCGCTGGATGAAGCATCTTTAGTAAAGCTAAAAGAAGACGATGGAATAAATCTTGAAGTTCTCATTTGTTATCTAAATAAGCAATACAAAATAAATATTGTGCCTCCAATTTTCTCATGTGTTTCTGTATGATTTTAAGCAGGTATTTCAATCGTAAAATAAATATTAATATTGAAGAAGTTTCAAATTGTTACATAGTTTAAGTTCGGAAAACACTTATAAAAATAATCACACGATGTTAAGTTTTAAAAAATGATGCAGTATGTACACATCACTCTGGTCGTTTTCATGAAATGCATACATCTATCTGTCTTCTTGTATATTTCTTACTATACTGTGCTTTGGTTATAATATAAGATTAAGTGTTAGTATAAAAGTTTAAATGGGCACGGTTCCAGATAATTCTCGCTAGATAAAATATAAATCAACTTTAAACACTTATGCCTGTTATTAGTCAGATCTTTTGACCCTCGATTCATCGGATTCCTTGTCAAAAGTATTTATTATTTATTGTTCGGCAAGCATTCAGTAAGTGTATTTTGACAATCAAAAACCACCTAACTTAATATAATAAGAATCGATACAGCACAGAGCAAACATTTTGCTTCTCCACGGTGAACGTAGAAGGCAAAATACTCTCTTTTTTCACATAAAACCTTTACCACGTAAATAACGCTACTAGTAGGTTCTAGAATAAGTGTATTTAAATAAAAATACAGTCCAGATTTCACAGTCCACTGAATCTGTCCTTTAAACTTTTGATTATATCAATTAAAATTTTGATAATATCAATTCCACGGTGTAGCGCTCCCGCTTGGCTCAGATCTACGGATCGCGCGGTAGCGCGGCCATGAGCTCGATTCCTGGCGAGGCGTATGTTCTCTGTGACAATTTGATAGAAGACATAGTGTCAGTGAAATCAATCGTCCTCCATCTCTGATTCATGTAGGGAAGTTGGGAGTTACTTGCGGAGAACAGGTTTGAACTGGTACAGGATCCAGAAACACTGGTTAGGTTAACTGCCCACTATTACATTATTGAAATACTGTTGGAAAACGGCGTTAAACTCAAAACAGGCAAACAAACACAAACATGTCAATCACAAAACTATAAAAGCAATTTCTCAATTTAAAAAGAATGACGTAAGTCAGGAAAAGTACATATAGCTAAGAGAAGAATAGTTATTTACCTGATATTTCTATAAACATAATTATGATAAAAATAATATACTCACAACATAGGATTCATCTATAGTTTGGACAGGGAGGTCAGTATTCTGTAAGTAACCTGGATTTTCAAAGGCGGATGTTCTATTATGGCCAAAAGGTGACAAATTACTACTACCTCTGAAACATACAGTGTACTGAACAAAACAACAAGGATAACGGTAGCAATCAAATATCGTTGAAACTCGTGTTATTGATTAAAGGACGAAATTTCTTTATGCTGAAGGACCTGCGACAGAGAGGTGTCTTTAACCAGAGTTTAACATTGACTACTTGGTTCATTAGAATAAGGTCAGTTTACTTTAGTGGTTTATTTAAAGTACATTAGTGGTATATCTAATACGAAAAAAAACTTCTTATTAATCAAGAGAGTATATTTCATTTATGTGTGCTCCTATCAAACTTATATTTCATATTCTCTTAATCAAGTTAATGATAACATGCTGAACACATTGTATTTTCAGGCAGGTTGATAAATTCAAAAATACTTTGCACATGTTTTCAACTGCAAAATTTGAAATGAAAAGTTAAATGAAATTTACGTTCAGACAGTGATTAGTTTGAATAAACTCTACCTTAGAAACAGAAATATAAGAGCACCAATTAGCAAGAAGACTGCTAATAGCAAAATCGCTACTCCAGCTGCGACACCTGGCACAGGTAATCCATTTGACGACGACGATTCTCTGGTGACACTTATTCGCTCTGAAAAAAAATGAAAATAGACAGTTATCTATACTTCCACTGTTTTAATTTCATGTTTATTTAAGCATATACTTTTAATCTACTTTCAGCATGATATGCAATATCATCACACATAAATTACATTTACGGATATCATTCACTCAAATTTTATTCTGTTAAGTATTTGGACTTTTATCCAGCTTTATCATTTCTTGTTTTGTGTTTCTGAAGTCGTTCCGCTCCATCTCCCTGCCTGCAACTGATATTATTTACCAGATTTATATAGCGCCCTTTTCATGATAAACACGTTCAAAGGCGCTTATCATATACTGCAGCCACACAGGGCGCGAAATCATCCTCTACTAGTACAGACACAGAGCGATCCGACCAGAGGGACAGAGTGAGATAAAGCCCCCAGAACAGACAGAGAGAACTTTTCAGATATAAGAGTTTTATTTCAAAATTAGTAAACATAGGTTATTGCATAAGTTTTTCTCCCAGGAAATCACTTAACGTAAAAAACAGAGATCCAATTAGTACAGCCGTGCTCCAGGATGCAAGCTTGCTCCAAATCTCATCCGAAACGAAAGGAGTGTATATAAAGATGTGTAAAAGACAGGCATTTATCAAAGGTACAAAGTTAAAATAATGCAATTAATACATTGACAACAAGCACAGAACAAATACGCAAATAAACACAGTTAGGACCAATGGTAAAACACCACTTTGAAACATTTAAACATACTTATGTGTTAACTGCATTTTAAACGTTGAAAACACAATGTAAAATTTTCTTTAAATTCAAACATTACCAGAAACGTTACTCATGTGAATAATATCATACTAAGGCATAGATTGTTTGTTATGCTCCAATGTCCACTAGCATTGCAAGTTACATTCATAAGTAGGTCAGCTGCTTTAAAGTCACTGTAGCACGTAAAATTGCATGTCGCCCCTATGGTTAAGTCACATGTTCCAGTGATTTCTCCATTTGGTATGTAAGGAGAACATTTTATAGCTGTAAGAGAACCACGAATAAATTCAAGTTATTATACTGAAAGAAAATGTCATTAAGAAATTAGCGAACATTTCTTCTTGGATACTAAAAATGAGTTAAATGTGATTTTCTGATTTTGAGAATTTTAACGGTTGGTAAGACTAAGCACATTAAACGTTCGATATTGTGGGCAATATTCCGTCACCGAACCTTACTCATTTAAAGCATTAAAAGAATATATTCAGTTCAAATAGCGAATACATTAACGCGCTCAAAACTTTGATGGCAGCTGCAAACTTCTACCCATCAATTTGCAAAATACGGAAACAAAAGTGACCAAAAATATATAGTTATTGATCCAAATGATACAGTTTCGGATTTCATAAAAGTAAATATTTTATCTAGGTTTCATGTAGATCAGGAATAAAATTCATATTTTAAATAGTGTGCATAATATTATGTTTCTTTTATGACTGATCTTGTTTTTAAACCGAGCTTATCTAGTTTCTTATTTGGACTAGATATCGTAATGGCAATCGGTCTTTAAAATTTAAAAGTTGAAAATGGTGTCCATATAAGATTTACCTATTGATCAAGTGACCTAGTTTTACCTGGTCTGGCCCAGTTTCAAACGTTTAGATTTAAGAAAGATAAATATTTTGACTAGATTTCGCGTATTACAAGCGGAAAATGGTTTTCTATAATTTGACCCAGAAGTATATGGCCTAGATTTTTTAAAGACAAACATTTTGACACCAATATGAGGCATTTGACCTAGTAACTTAGGTAATGCTCTCTGCAGGTCTATGGATCTCGGAGTAAAATAACAGGTCATTGAACTCCCGACAAAATGTGTATTGATATGTATTAATTTATTCGACAACAGATAATATCTACGCACTTACGTATACATGACTCCGTTGGGTGCCAAATATAATCATTTCTGCAGATAGCCACTGTGGTTGTATTGACATAACCCTGAGTACACGTTACTGAGCAAGTCTCGCCAACCATTTTCTTGCATTTTTCTGTAACCTTTCCATTAGACAGTGAACTGTCCTTGCACTCTGATACTGAAATATACAACTACTTCGAACCATCATGCGCTTTTATTGTTTAATTTAAAACATCGTATTTCACGTGTTAAACAATTGTTTCGCATAATTCCGAATTTTCACGACCAGTAATGCACAAAATGACTTTTGGGGAGAACCGTTTACTGATGTTGTAAGAACTCGTCATTCAACCCTTTTCCTTCTTTAATTATCAATAAATGTATATTCATATATATTATTGTACATGTTTAAAAAAGAAGCAATAAAGTATGTTTAAATCAAAAGTCGGATATTAGTAATTATTTTAGCAAATCTGCGAGTTAAACTGGTGCGAAATATGTAAAATTTCGACATAATTTAGACTTATTACCAAGACAAAGTTCTTCCGAAGCATCCCACTGTCCACTGCTATTACATGTGATACTTTGATAAAGTTCGTTTGCAATAAAGTTAGCATTACATTTAAAAATGCATTTTGCTCCTATGGAAAAATCGCAGGTTCCTGTGATCTCTCCGTCTGGAACTGTAGAAGGACACTTCAGAACTAAAATGTAAACAAGGAAATAATAAAAACTGACTCAATTATTTCCCCTGAAATAATCCATCAAAAATATGGTGTTTACATATGCAGTAAAGCAGGGATCTGTGAAAAGGTATCACAAATACTTAATAGACTAAACTTTTATATCTATATACGTATAGGGTTATCACCACACATATCAGGCAGGTGCCCGCGTTGATTAATGCTACAGCTTATGGGTCAAATGTCATATCTTCTTTTAAAACGTAAACAGGATTTATTTGGGTGGGAGGGGGTAGGGGTTTACGCCGTTTATCAACCATATTTCAGCCATGTAATGGCGGGCAGTTAACCTAACTAGTGTTCCTGTACCAGAACAAACCTGTTCTTCGCAATAAACTGTTATTTATATGTAAGATAAATAATAGACGGTGTCTGATTTATCATAGGCATCCGCATTATACAAATTCAGAAAACAAAACTGACTTCAGAAAACATGTATGTAGATGATAAAGAAGAAATCTTTTCCATTTAACATACCCTTACAAGACTCCCTAGGATTCCACATTTTGTCGCTTTTGCAGACAACTAAGTTAGTTGTATTTGCATAACCTTTGTCGCACTGGAACTCACAAACGACACCAATTGTTTTAGAACAAATTCCTATTATGTTTCCATAGGAGAGGGAACTGTCCTCACATACAGAAACTACAAAATATATCACCATAGAAACGTTTGTTATATCATTTGTCTAGACAAACACTAGCCTTTTTCACAGGCATAGCACAAAATACAAAACAGCATGTGGAAATAGTACATATATTGAACAAAAGTGCTATGTACCCCGATTTTCAACAACTATTGAATGCATTTCTAACTGGGGAAGTAAACAAAACTGTCAGGGGATGCATCTAAACCAACGAAAACCTATTCAAGAAAAGATATGTAAACAGTTGTTCAAAAACATTAGCTTTTTCCAACTGTCTAAACATCCTTTGCGTATGCGCACGTAAATTTTCTTTCTTCTGAAAATCCAATAAAATGTATTCTTTTCTGTTCTAGTTAACTGTTATTTGTGCAACAAGAAAACATGTGCTTATTCGGATATATTTCCTAAACTAAAAGAAATATTGTGACCTTGACTTGATTCTTAATCGGCATTTACAAAGATACAATAACTAAGTAGGTGGGTAGTAAGTTTAAAATAAGATTTGAGTTCCTCAAAGTAATCTAAGCTACATGTATCTCCAGTAAGTAATTAGTGTAAAATCAGTACAATGAAGATGCGAAAGAACATGAATCGCGTTGCATTGTCTGAGATCAAAATATTTGAAGAAATACTATTGCGTGAATCCGAGACAATGGTTGACAGTATGAACGTTTGGACGGATGATAAATGTTCCTTCTCAGCAAAAATAATGAAGGAAATAACTTTAACGGGTGTGAAACTGTACTTAGACTCTTGTCATCACTTATAATAAGAGATGATACTGTAAGTGTATTAATATTGGCGGTGTACTAATTTTCGCGCTATTAGCGGGATCAGGCATGCGCTAATTCATGTCTAGCGCTAATATTAGACTGAAATGAAAGGCTTTCCTAAAAAAAGTGATATTTATAGTATTGAAAATACCGTAATCACAATGCAACAGAACACAGATAATATATATTTAGTGTGTAAATATGACAATAACTGCATTCCTAACTATCCTTCTGCAGAATTTTTTGAATAGAATAATTTAACCTGTTTGAATATTAGTACAAAAGGCATCTATTTTTGTAAATTAAGCTGCATTTTTTTCTTCGCCATTGTCCATAAACATGGTATATAACACCTTCGGAGTAGATCGCAAGTTTGTTCGGTCGCGCTAATAACAGGTGTCACCATAACATTTCACTGCTTTAAAAACCAAGTGTAAATTTGAAAACAAACAATTATCACCATTCTGCACTGTGTACATGTACAAATTTACAGTATACAGATTAACACTGATTTAAACGAATGTAGATTTTATGTCATACTGTAGACCTATGCATTTTTATTTGCGTGCCTGGTCGATTTCATTACGAAAACCATTCAGCGACCAACTGGCTATTTTAGCGCTAGTGATACTGCGCTACAAGTACGCGCTAATAAGTCGAAACTACTCAATTCAAGGCGTTTGCGCCAAAACTGTAGATATCTGACAGTAACTGAATTTGGCTAAGAAAGAAGAAGTGAGAAAATAGAAATTAAGAAAAACATTAAAAAAGTTAAATTGTTATGAATTATAGATATGAACAGAAGAAATAACAGAATCATGAAGATATATATTTACCTCTGCAGAGATTAGTTGAAACAGGGCTCCATCCATCGGCCTGGCATTTAATTTCAAATTCCTTTACACTTGGAGTATAATATTTATTACAGCTGTATTTGCAAGACGTACCTACTCTTCGTGCACATCCTGGATCCAAACGACCATTTTCAATTTTATCACTACATGTGAATACTGAAAATACAATTTAAATAGGATAGATAATATCAATTAACAGTGTACATTTCATTTGAAATATGTTATTTTTTAAGTGATCGCATAAAGTCCTATAAATTTCGTAGCAAAAACAGTAAAATTGTGCAAACATGTGTTGGCTAATAAATGTTTTGCTGCTTGCAAATCGTGCAAAGTTATTTCTTAACATTTTACACATGAAAATGATGCATATAAGCATCGAATAAATGTTTTGAATGATTTTACACAATTAGGACCTAAATAATAAGTTCTAAATGTTTCTTTTTTTCGGCTTACGATTAGATTTTTGTTGTTAAACCGTGTGCTGTAAATTTGTTAATAATGTAAATGAATGCGTCATCATTTGAACGTACCTGTACACGAGTCAGAAGGATGCCATGTACTGTCATCCTGACAAACGACTTTATCGGTTGTATTGGTGTAACCTTTATCACACTGTACCATACACGTCTCGCCAATTTTGCTTGTGCATTGCCCCATTGTTCTCCCATTTGTTAGAGTTTTGTCCTCACATATTGAGTCTGTAGAATGACATATTGCCATAAGGCCGAATTTTAAGTTAGCAGACTCTTTGGCCACTATTGTATCTCACACAGACGCATGGGATTCCAGTGAATGCCAAAATCGCATGCGGAGAGCACGTAATCAAATGTACATTATCAATTATTATTACGGATACATTGCCTTAAAATGATAAAGGGGTAAAATGGAGACCACGTTTTACAACAATTATTTCAAAATTGCTACCATCCGAAAGAAAATAGTTACATTTTTGGCAACAAGCAGTCAAAATATTCATAATAGAAAGGCTCCGTCGTAAGTATTTTTGTTTCCATCATGTCTCATTTTTTATTATTAACGGTGAGTCTGTTTGTAATTTGCCCGTTAAATGTATGTTCTAAATAAGATAATAGATAAGGGTAGGTTTCTCGTCTAGGAAGCACGGAACACTAAAACACAGCTCAGAGCCACGCATTTGCAAAGTAGGCCCCAACTAAAAGAAGCTGTAACGGAAAAAAATTTACAGACATGTTGCTGAGATAATATCCCTTATTACAAAATTATTTCAAATTGCCACAACAAATGATATGGTAAGAAGTTAAAAACCCTGCATCAATATATATCTTATTGATGTCGAAATTTAATGTGAGTTACTGCAACAGCGCATTCATTTTACTTGTAATCACAGCTGATTTTTCTAAACTGAAATTTACCTTTGCAAAGTTCAGTTGTACGCAGATTCCATCCAGTAGCCTGACAGGTAATCAGCTGCGTTGCGATGCTTGACTTAAAATATTTATTACAGTTGAATCGACACGAAGAACCGATCGTCCTTGTGCATCCATCTTCTAATGCTCCATTTTCAATTTGATCGTCGCACTTGTAAGCTAACCAAATCAACATAATGTTTTTTTTTTTTTGGACATGGGTATAAACTATGCAAGATTTATGATTGTTTGATGCCATTTTCCTCTCATTGCACGAAAGGCTCTTAATTAGTGTTTAATTACGTTCAAAGCAGAATTTAATAATAAAAGTCGCTGAGGGTAGTCAATCGAACATTTAAAAAATAAGTTAAAAAGTTCTGTTGAGCGTAGTTAGGCAATAGTGTTTAATAGTGGTAGTAATTATTGATATTTTACATACTTATGCTATCTGTTTAAAACACCTGCAAAGGAGCATTCATATGGAAGCATGCCCTTTTTAACATTCGATAATTGCTTAACCGAATTCGTACTAATTCTTAAATCTTAAAGACAAGACAAAAATATGTTTTTACTATTTCTATGACGGTAAATATACATAAACTGTATAAAAAGCAGTAACAAAATCTAACTGACATTTAGAAGATTCGATCCTCGGCGTTACTTTATTTCTAAAAGTACTCTAGCATTTTGCATATTAGCTCGTTCAAGCTGTAAAGGTTAAGCAAAATTATGTTTCTCTAGAGTTAACTATATTTTCAGGAGCATAAAAGTCACCAGAAACAAAATTTGCCAATGACGAAAGGCATGACCTTAATCTATCCACCACCCATCTTGTAATTACATTGCATTTTAACTATAATACCTGAATATAGGGAATGATTTAAGACACAAGCAAAGTAGTCCAACAGAAAAAACAACTCAGTCACCTATGTAGCACTTCGTGTAGGAAAATGATAGAAGAAATACGTGCGAAAGATCCATAAGCAAAAAACATGTTCATTGAAAGCAGCCGTTCATACACAACATATAGAGAGAAGTAGAAAATAAACGCAGAAGTCCTACAGGAAAAGCTACATACAGTCAAAATGCCAGAACTGCAACATTTCATGTAAGAAAGAGTACAAAAACAAGGAAAGAGTCCAACAGGAAACGCCGCACTCAACGACCGCAGCCACTAATGCGGCACTTCATGTATGGCAAGAGTAGACATACAGACACTGAAGTCCAACAGGAAACCCTATAAAACAGTTATCAGCCATGCACGAAGAATATAGCACTTCATGTATGGCAAGAGTGAAAATACACTAAAGTACAAGAAGCAACCCCACAAAGACAGCAAAGACAGTAATCAGCTCCAAAGAATATATTACTAGGTCGTACTTAGACTTAAAAGAAAAACATAAGTAATTTGGTATCTTGCATATACGAGTACCTGTACATGCGTCTCTCGGATGCCATACAAGATCATCTAAACAAATGGCTACAGCAGTTGTATTGACAAAACCTGGCTCACATTGAAACTTGCACGTGTCACCAACTTTACTTGAGCATCTTCCAACGATATTTCCATTAGCCAGGGAAATATTCGCACATATAGGTTCTAGAAGATAATATGGATACTTTAAAAATTTGTAGTTTCCAAAATCATCATTACACTCAACATATATATTTTCAACAGATAATGGAGAAAATTCTGTAAGATTCTTTATTTCATTCAATCTATAGTTGTTGATATAATACAATGATTTCCAATGTTTCATAATCAAAGCATAAAGAAATAAAACTAAAATCTTTGTGCGGTTTCTTGTCACATTACTTCGAGCTGACATGTTAAGTACTATTTTGCTAAATAGACAACAACTTATATGAATATAGCAAAAAGAACACAGCATGTTTACTCGAAATAAACGATACATGTTTGAAAGTTCTTAAAGTGCCAAGGATACAAATAATTTTAACACTTCAAATTTTTACTTTTTCTACCTACATGTGTAAGTAATTAATTACATGTTTTGATGTCAGTGGCGATACATCTGCACAACAACTGGTCCCAAGGTATTGCCAGATTCTCTATTGTTTTTGGAAAGTTTAATTCTAAGAATACCGTTCCAGTTTTAGTTCCTCTGGGTAGTTGTTAATCAAGGTCTGCGTTATTGTGGGTTGACAAAATTTTACCTGATTTTTACTGTTTACTCATTATTCAATTTGGAGTTATTTGGTTTAAAAACAGTAGTGTATTTTTATATGACATATCATCTTTAATCCCAAATTTACAGGAACACGGTTTAACCAGAAAGAATTTTACGTGACTGCCCAGCTCGTTTCATATGACCGTTATTCTGCTGACAGTGCAAATAGTGATTTAGAGCTAATTCAATTTCAAAAGAAAATGACAGATGTTTAAAAGATAATGAATCTTAACTAAAATCATAGTTATTATGTAATGCAATATATTACAAGCATATATCCATATAGTACTGTGTCATTGTAGTTGTTATTTTTATTTTTAAATGCATGTGCCTAAAACCTCAGTTTGATCTTTAAACTTCATTTATTTTTAAACCAAACCAAAAAGCAAACTAAATAAATTAATTTGATAAGATATCTAGATATTAATATCATTGACTGGATTGCAACGATAAATTAAACAAGAAAGTTTAATATGCTCTTTTTCTTGAGCAATTTTCCAAAACGTGATGACTCAAAAACTCTTATATTTAAATATACATGTGTTATATGCGTATAAAATATCTGACATCTGATTTTGTATTTGAATAACTTGAGAGTTTCCTAAAACCGTGCCTGCTCGAGTTACCGGCCTTTGACCATATAAAAACAATTAAGTCCTATTTATGATGTTGAAGCTTAAATAAAATATGGAAAGTAGAAGTCATATTGTCACTTCTCTAAGTTTTCTTTTGTTTTCTGTTCATAAGATACTGGAAAAAATTCTTAACATTTATATTTCCAAATATAAGACAATGCCTCTTGTATTATTTTTCATTCTGACGAACACTAAGGATGGCAAAATGACTTAAAGGTATCCGATCTATCTACAAATAAGTAATATTTTGGTGGCTCGTGGCCCATGTCTTTTGATCGTTTGAAAGAGATGCGCCCGCTGTACAGAAATTAGTACATATAATGACCATAGATACTATGCATGAATCCCTTCAATATATTTTGACAACGAAAAAATAAATCTTACACTGTAATAACTGGATTTCTGTTAAAATATCACTGAAAATTATAAAGAAAAAATGTAACATTATATTTTTGTAATGCAATTTATATTTTCTTTTGCAGTAGACAAACTACTTTCAAATGACACTAAAATTACCAGGCATAAATATTTCATATATTTTAAAAGCACTATTAAATACAACTTGCTTATTTGTGGATCGAATACCTTATGTATCTCAATATGCTTTTTAATTTTCGAGATTATAGACAAAATGATTTTGATAGAGTTTCCTTTGTCAATAAACACATGTAGCATTGGACTGCCACTAAGGACAGCCAGAAATTGAAAAAGCTCCTTCAACCATCTCTGGCAACCTTTAAGATAATGTATAGCTTATATAGAAATAAGACCATTTTACAAATTTGCTTAATCAAACAGATTGCATATTAATGCCACTTTGTTACTTTATATGTGAACATAGGACCAGATACCTTTACAAAGAGCAGAGGAATCCGGATTCCATCCGCCAGCTTGACAGGTAGTTCGTCTGTCACTGAATGTTTGAGGATAGTATTTGTTACACCTGTACGTGCACGTTTCACCAAGCGTTCTTGTACAGTCCTCATCCAGTTTACCATTTTCAATTGATTTACTACATTTAAATGCTGAAAAACAAAAACAATGGCAGTATTGATATACCTTTCTTGTTTTAAAGTGACTATGTAAATACTCGCACAATGTAAATGTGCAAAATGAATTAAATCTAGTCTTACATTGGCAGAAGAATAACATCTAATCGTCAAAACTTAAAACAGTAGAATTCTTAAACAAACTGCAGGAAAGTTCTGTTAGAGTTTTAGATTATAAAACAAAACTTTCAAAACATACTTGCAAAGACCATGTTCAACCACAATGAAAGAACGAAATCGACCCTCAAGCTACTAGCAGGTACTGGAACTTTGAGAAAATAGACCATGATTATATAAATCCAGATCTTATATATACCGGTGCATATGTCCTTTGGATGCCATACAAGATCATCTAAACAAACGGCTACATTTGTTGTGTTGACAAAACCTTGGTTACATTGAAACGTGCACGTGTCACCAACTCTACTCAAGCATTTTCCTGTGATATGTCCATTTGCCAGAGAATTATTTACACATACATATTCTGAAAGACACATGGATACTGCTATAAATTGGTATTATAGATATATACTAGTGGCTCACAAAAAAAATTAACCTCAATACAAATAGAACTGTTTATTTTTTATCCCTTCTATTATTAACCTATTGTTTCTATATTTGACAATGATATAAGTAATAAACTAAATAGTTGTGATTTGCATACCAGTTTCCTACAAGCTAACAAGTTGTTAGCTGCTTTCGCTTTGTATATAGAAAATAATGCGAACATAGCATATAAAACAACATTTTAACTCGAAATAAACGGCAAATTTATGAAAGATCCCAAAGTAGCGTGGATGTAAGATGACATTGTACTGGTAACTTAATGTCACATTTAGGAATATTACACATCTATAACACTGTATAATTTGATCCTAGTTAAGCAAAACAGCTGAACAAAAACTTGTCTATCCTTTGTTGTTATTGGAAATTCTAAGAATACTGTCCAGTTTTAGGTACGTCAGAGGAGGTGTAGGTCACTGTCTAAGTAATTGTTATTTGACAATTTGGAGGATCAAACAGATAAAGCACTGGTGCAATTTTTGTTATTTAATATGTGAAAAAACAAGTCTAGATACCTTTACAAAGAGTGGAGGAATCCGGATTCCATCCGTCAGCTTGACAGGTAGTTCGTCTGTTACTGAATGTTGGAGAAAAGTATTTGTTACACCTGTACGTGCACGTTTCACCAAGAGTTCTTGCACAGTCCTCATCCAGTTTACCATTTTCAATTGTATCACTACATTTAAATGCTGAAAAGCAATTAAATGGTTATATTTATATAAACGCGTTTTTTATTCATCATTTTTATTTTAATGTTTTTCAACGTGTATGACATATAAATATTCACACCAAATTAAATGATTCCTTGCATCGGCAGAAAAAGGCATTCGACTTATTAAATTTATAGTTGTATGCTTAAATTCATTACTATTATCTCACCTTATCCTCATAACGGCTTTGTAAAAAACAATACATTAATAAAACTATACTTATACATTTACAAATGTTCAACATACGCGTGCAAAGACCATTTTCTGGTACATGGTATGATCCATTTCCTGTGCAGACAACATTTTCTCTAGTCATAACGAAACCGTCATCGCATTCATAATTGCATTTGTGACCGATTTTTCTTTGGCAGTCTCGATTTAGTTTTCCATTGTCGATAGTGCTAGGACACTTAATCTCTAAATAGAAATTATCGTTTTCGTACAGTTCAAACTATACAGTCTGATAAGAAAGAAAAGTGGATAGAATGTCCTTACACTATTCAATAAAACAAAACCGCTTAAACAAACAGGCTGATAGTGTTTTACTAACTTACCAATAATCTAGCTTCATCATTTAACTTTAGTGAACTTACAAAAGTTCTATTTCTATATATCCTAAAGTGAAGCTATGTCCAGGCATAGCGCATTTTATGACGGCATATGGGAGGGACGGATACCGGATATCAGAATTTAGTTAGAAGCTGTCAATCATCAAACGGGATTGAACCAGTTCTGATGAGCCTTTTTCGAGTGGGCTCTCAGTAAACAAAGAAAACAATTCGACTTTCATAAATTCTTTCTTCATGGCTACATGCTTGGGCTTGGCAGCCAAAATGGAATTAGCTATAAAGTTTCAGATATAGATAGTACATTAACTCATATATACTATATATGTAGTCCACTGACATGGAAATGACTATTAAGCTATAGTGCTTAACGGCGTCGTGTATGAGAAGTCACTTCAGGGCATGGATAAGAATATATAGATCTGTAAATAATTCAAGTTGTGCCTTGGCCTAGAATATTAATGGACAATATTTGGCTTTAATCGTTGATAACGTTACTTTGAAACAAGAATAAAGATATTGTATGTTTACAAGTCTGTCTATGAGTTACTTTATGTTGTATGTGTTTTTCAGTATGGAATTTTAGTAAATAACTATTTCATACTAGAATACTATAACAAGATAGACATTTTTCCCCAGGATTTATTGAGTTATCCCAGCTTTATATTCGAGATTGTTAACTGTAACCATTTCAGAGATTTTAAAACACTTTATGTTCTTTCCGGTTGCAAAACACTATATCTTCTTTCCGGTAGCGTCATATTCTTTCTGTGGCGGAGGAAGGCCTTTTCTCAAAAGTCCTACCTTTTGGCCATTTCTAAAGAAACCGTCACTGTTTGTTAGATTCTGACTATTTGATCTTTTACCTATATTGTTTTGATAATTTTGTAATTCTGCAATTTATAAATCGTAACTTACTTTATCCACAAATAAAGAAGGTCATTTATAATTATGACCATTAATCACAACAGTATCTCATGTGTTGTTTTCTCCTATAAGGATCATAAACACGGAATAAAATAAAGCCTACATTATACACGTAAAGTTTTCACATGCTATAAGGTACAGAAAAGTTTCAGTGCAATAATATTTACCAAGGCATACGTTGTCTGCTGCATCCCATTGTCCGGTGCTATTACAATTTATTTTATAAAGGGAGCTGACTGCTTTAAAACCACAATAACATTTGAATTCGCATGTTTCTCCAACTGTTCGGCTACATGTTCCAGTAATTTCTCCATTTGGTATTGTTGACGGACATTTTACCACAGTAAGAAAGTCTAAGAAATAAAGGAAACTCTTATTCCAATTTGAAAACTGTCTTGGGATTCAATTTTTAAATATTAAACAAAAGGTCGTTAAGTTGTAGAAATTCATTCACATATGGAAACGTACTTCGTAATATGATATTGTATTTTCCGTATGCATGTTCGACTTTCACAGTACAGGTGGTGGGAGCTACATTTTCAGACGTGGAATGCTTAATAAGCATATGATAATACGTTTTTGCACAAATATTATCGAATCTCATCACGGGAAACTTGTATAATTTTGGTTTAAAACTAAAAACAAAACAACGAACCTTAGTAAAATGTTTTACACCCAAGTGTCAGACAAATATTGTTTAATTCAATCCTGCATATTCAGTGCCTTCTACGCGTGTAATCAATTCTTACAATATTTCGTAGAAAAAATATAAATTGAACATGATGAATGTATTCATAGCATATGCGACAAAATATATTTTCTGCTGGTTTTACTGTGTTCTCGAATACAGCTATACACAAATGTCTAATGCTTTTAAAGGCAATTTAAACAAAAGTTGGAAACAGATGAGATATAATAAATACCTGCACACAATTCACTTTCCGGTATATGATACGTTCCATTTATGGTACAAACTGCAATTTCTGTCGTCTTTATAAAGCCCTTATTACACTGGTAATCGCATGGCCGGCCCACTTCTCGTGTACAATTTGAATCAAGCTGGCCGTTCTCAATAAATGATGGACATCTTAATTCTAAAGCAACATATATTAAAGAAAGTGACAAACAGTGTGACCCATGCAGGGGAGGGATATTCTCTCACCTGGACAACAATACGACACCAAAACAAGTAGTAAGAAAATGTATGAGAAGATCTTTTAAAAGTACATAATGCATCAAAGCAAAATTAATTTATATACCTTTACAGAGCGTTTCTGACTCCAGATCCCATCCCACATTCGTGCATGTTAAAACGGTGTCAAAAACTGGCATGAAATTGGCTGGACACCTGTATCTGCATTTGTGGTGAAGGTGTCGTAGACAAGAACTACCAAACGTGACATCAACCTCGCCTGTTTTGCCCCCACTTAGTAAAACTGTCTGCTGAATAAGATCTGTACACTGGTAGACTGAAACGAAGATTGATTTAAAGTGTGTGTGTGTGTGTGTGTGTGTGTGTGTGTGTGTGTGTGTGTGTTCGGGTTTAACGTCTTTTTCAACAATTTTTCAGTCATACAAACGACGGTGTCTACTTGTAGCAGTGAGCACAATGCCCAACTTTATAGTGCTGCCTCACTGGAATATCACGCCGCAGACACGTGGCATGATACCCCACCCAGTCACATTATACTGACACCGGGCTGACCAGTCCTAGCACTATCCCCTTAATGCTGAGCGCCAAGCGAGGAAGCTGCTAGAGCCATTTTTTACGTCTTTGGTATGACGCGGCCGTGGATCGAACCCACGACCTCCTGCACTCGAAGCGGACGCTCTACCACTAGGCTACCGAGGCAGTTATTGAGTAAACATACGATTACCTAGGTAACAGTTGCTAAGGACAGGCAACATTCAAAGAATCCAGCCGCCCGTACAACATTTTATATGTAATAAAATGGAACTTGTAAAATACGTACCTTTGTACACATTTTAAGAAAGAAGGCGAATGCAATAATAAATAATCAAAAGTTACACATACACAATAATGCAATATAGCTCACTCAAAAAGCATATCAAGGTTTATAGCCCGCTAGCTCAATAGGAAGAGCGCAGATCTACGGATCGCACGCTTTTATAAAAGACATTGAGTCTGAAATCATTTGTCCTCCACCGATGATTCATGAGAAGAAGTTGGTTGTTCCTTGCAGAAAACAGGTTTTACTGATACAGAATCCTGGGAAACACTGGTTAGGGTTACTACCCGTCATTACATAACTGTAACTGAGATACTGTTGAAAAACGCTGTTTAACCAAAAACACAAAAACACAAATATTAAAAGGGATTTCGATAAAAAACGCAATAGAAGTCTGATAAATTATAAAAAAAAGTTATCATTTTAGAGCTCACTTACCGTTGGCGCAAGTTCGACCGTCGGCTTTAAGCGCAATTCCATTTTCACAGGCACATGATCTACCAGTCTGAGTCGGAAAGCATATTGTACTACAGTCTCCACGACCATTGCGAGCTTTACATGCATTACTGACTAAAAAACAAAATAGGTATCTTTCTATGTTTTATTGAGTTTGATATTGTGCCACCTGAAGACAGAAACAGGTTGTCAGGGATTATATTCTTTTTTGAAAAAAAAAAACGCAACTGTCATTTTGTCACGTTCTGTCAGAAACCTGGTAATAATAATAATATCTGTCATGTGTTTACGAATCGAATAGAAATATCCGTCCCGAGGGCACCTGTGCATTGGGCGGTAATAAGGCTTGCCGAATTACCGCCCATGCGCATGTGGCCGAGGGACGGATATTTCCATCCGAATCGTAAACACATGACTGATATTTTTTCTTGCATATCGTATACATGCTTGCATTTTATTCTGGCAGATTATTTTTCTTGCATACCGTATTTTACAAAAGGTAGAAATAGTTTCTTTTTAGCACTCTTTCTTATAGTGGAAAATGAACACAAAACGCGGGAAATTAACGTCCGTAAGCAAAAGTGACGCCATGATGTTTTGCGTTACGCACAATAACAAAGTTCCACTTTAGTTAAATATCGTTTGTAGCGTACCGTTATGTTCTTATGGTAAACTAGTGTATTTTGAATCGAGAAATATACTATAAGAAACGGAGAGAAACTATCAAGGTACCTGCATTTATTCGTATTTTACATAAACAATATATTATCAGTGCATGACCCACTAGTTGTCATTAACAGCACGAGAGTCATCTGGCATGGGGGTGCCAGATGGGTTTTGCCGGCATGGGTAAAATCACCGGAAACGCCAGTCCGATGTGCAAGAATGTACTAGTCACCACGACATACTGACATATGTAATAAAATTAACTATCATGTACATTAAGAATTAAGAAATGTTCACTATTTCAAGATGACTAGAAATTCTTTATTTGAGCTTAATGTTCTTTTTGAAATGGTATGAAAAACGTTATTAAAGAGACTTTGTAGTGTAGCATTGAAGGTTCCATGCGCACCGCCTTGTTAACACATCTACAGATGTCTTTAAATTGTTTTTTTTGTACTTTTAGCATGTATAAATATTGAGTTCTGCTCAACCCGGGGCAAGAGGGCATAGACGGCAGCATGCATTTCCATTGCGGTCCATGAACAGGCTCAATAAAACCGAGCCTGCAACATTTTCGTTTTTGTTATGTTGAGCGACCTGTGGAGTTTCCACTTTTTCTATTTTACTTATTATACCTGCTTGTACATTATTGTTCGTGCTGCTGTAAAATGCGATCCTATCAAGTTTTCCTAGGCCCGGATTCTGTCCTACTAAAGTCCTGGTGTACGGTGGTTTCAACTCCACACGAACGACATGACTTAAATATATAAAAATGTATAACTCAAGGAAAAACGTTTTGTAATCAATTTGTAAATGTTTGCAAAGTATCATTATATGTTGTTTGTGTATGTATTTACCACTCAGATAATACGGGACTAAATTATTCTGACCTTTTCTCCTGAGATAAACTGGCATCAATTATTCCGATGACATTTTCAAAATGAAAGAAGGTATTTTTTTCACTTTGTTGTTATGGATATTACCCCTTTCAAGAAGCACCTAAGACAGAAGGAAGCTAAGACACAAAGTGAATATCTATTACGTCACGTACTCATTTCTGAATGCGGAATAATACAAATATTTTCCATCTGTGACAAGGTCTTTGATTTCCTCGAATCGATTGGTCCCCGTCATGTTCACTATAGTAACACAGTCTTTTCCATCAAGATCACAACGTTGTATTGTATCGTACTTTGAATCAGCCCAGTATAGATGGTCATCTATAATTAAAGACTGTTACTGTACACTGCATGTCCGATTTTCAGACAAAGAAGAAATTTATTTTAACTCTCCCTTAGAGTTGGCTTTTAATAATACTGGTTCGAATTTCAAAGTTTTCCTGTTTTGGAAAATATGATATATCCCGGAAAATCTAAATGCGTTAATTTATCAATAAGAGTATATACAAATCATAACTGAATGTAATCTTACTGCAACGTTTTTAAATATACTAAGTAAAATCACTTCCAAAGGCGACTGACAGACATAAATTGCGGGCAGTCAAAGCACTATATACACTCAAAAAAATTCCCAATCGGTCAGTTTGTATTGTATTACTATTTTGTTAATAATGCATGCATTTAAAAGAAATTTCACATACTGACATTTGAAATAGTACTACAACTATTATTGATTACTTTTGGCCGACTCACGGTCTACGTAACCGCTTTAGGCGTTTTGACCAATATAGCATATTTTGCACGTGCAGGGCATGTGCACCAATATGCACGTGTTAATGAGCACTTTCGACATTACTGACGAAAGTCCTACTAGAAAAACACAAATCATCGTGAAATTGATTATCGGGATTTTTCAACAAAACTAAAAGTAAGTCAATTCAATGAATTATACTTGGGTTTAATTTAGCCAAAAGAGCGCGAATGGTAGATAACCAACAATTGAAGGTTCTTGTAAACGGAAATTAGCTTAAAAATGGAAAGAACCATCAAAGTAACAGCTACAAACAAATTATATCAATATTCTTTAGAAATTGCAAAAATAATTACACACGTATCGTAAATGTATCCCGGCTAGCTCGATCGCGCAGCTCTTGTGTCAGTTTCACCATGATATGTGTTTTTCTAGTAGGACTTTTGTCAGTAATGCCATAAAATGTAAACGAACACGTGCATGTTGGTGCACATGCCCTGCAAGTGCAAAATATGCAATTTTGGTCAAAACGCCTAATGCGGTTACTTTGCCTGTGGGGCGCGCGCGCCAAAATAAATTAATAATTAGCTGCAGTACATATTTAAATGTCGATATGTGAAATTTTGTGTGAATACATGCATTATTAACAAAATAGTAATACAATATAAACCGACCGATTAGGAATTTTGTTGAGTGTACATGCGGACTACTCATTACATAATTACACAAGAGTTTTACTACCAGAGGTAATGTAATGCCTCAATACAGTCACCAAGTATCAGTTTCTACATTTCAATCACACAAATGAACAAACTAAAGGGAGGTAACTCACTTATAAAGTCGATTGCTAGACCTTCTGGTTTTTTAACATGACTTCCCTTGATTAACTCAACCCTGTTTTTCCCATCCATGTCTGCTCGGCCCACAGATATTCTTTTGCGACCATAATCGATTGTGTAGTACATACATCTGAATTGGTTTATGATTGTAAATATGAATAATTGCATTTACTCATATACGATCATTATTTATAAGAAGGTGAATGCTTAATACAACTAAGCGCAATCATAATTATTCGGGTATATTCTATAAGAAGGTGAATGCAAAATACGACTGCATGTAATTCCTCATGGAAGAGCATTTCATATAAGAATGTGACTACTAAATACGACTAAGTGCAGATATTCTTATTCCAGTATACAAGTATTCTATATTCCAAATTTTAAAGTAATGTTTTGATGTTAACAAATTAGACGCAAAGGCGTAATATAACCTCCGACCATGATCATTACTCAAAGATCAAACACTCTGGTATTGTTTGTAATATTAACAATTAACAAAAACCTAAAACATATATCTATAAACTAAATCATATAAAGGTGACTCTTTTAAATCCGACATTCTTAAAGTCCATCCTTTCTACTGTTACTCAATTAATACGAATGCACGAGTTTGCAAAAATGCAAAAATTGCAAGTAATTCAAAGAGTAGTGTTGCACGGTTTAACCAGTGGAGAAAATATTACTGTCTTAGAAAAATTGTTACCCTTTTCCTGGATGAACCACAAGATCGCCATTTGTCCAAGGAAAAACTCTATTCAAAACAACGTAATCTCCTGAAGGTGTTAATACTCCAATAAAAGGTTCATTGTTGAAGGTGAAGTACAAGTTTCCTGTAGTCATATCCTTGTCAAAACGATATGGATATACGTAATATCCTACAAATTGTTATGAAATATCTGTTTTAAAATTTATACTGACGTTGGTGGAAGATGGTCTTATAACAGGCACGGGCGGGCACCCGGGCAAAACCACCGAACCAGCTGGAAAACTGTCTCATATGAAAATTTGCTACACTATGTACAGCGAGGTTTCGAAACCACGGAATTGACAAAAATCTATAGTTAAAGACATATCTTTTTATAAAATTACCATGGTATTTGAAGAACAATGACATGTGCATGATACGCATGACTGTATTACTTGTAAGTATGTAGAAATCAGTCATGTATGGCTGGTGAAAACCACGCTTGTACCCAGACAAACAAGTAAACTTCATAACACTGTGCTTTTAAGTAAGATTAAATAAAACAAAAGAGTTAGATGATACATCACCTATATCAGTCAGTATTTGCTGGTCTGTCCCGTTCAAATTGGCGGTGTATATGTTATGGTCATAATTTTCTGACCAGATTATTTTCTTTGTATCAACATCAATAAAGACGCCTCTATAATCATCATTATCGGAGTTTGGCATGGCACTGATGTTACCATTCTCCAGGTTTATTTGAAGTAACTCATTATTTGTCCAATCAGCCACAAGGAGAAAGCTATCCTCTACAAAATCTGTGGAAGAAACAAAGTTTACTGTAAATCTATTCCACAAAGCTCTCAGGTAGGGATGATTCTATATTCCCTAAAGTTAACTACAATTTTACAGTATTACCTACCTTGGGAAAACGGGTCCCAGAAGTTCTATAACTTAGGCAACAGTTAAAAAAATGTTGTAATAATTTTAGGGTACTGGGTGTTACACTTAACTGTAATCTTGATCGAAATACATTCAAACTTGCTTGAGAGACCACGTCTCCTAATCTACAAAAAGATCACATTCATTGACATACCACTTTTTCAGTTTCATTGTTTTGAGTTGTTTACGCAAAATTATGCTATATTAAGAGACCAATTCCCTTGGGTAGTGTCTAAAATAAATTGCACTGTATATTCATATGTAACTCTATGATTAGTTTTGTCTTATCTGTTTTGAGACTGAAAATACAGTTTAGGGATAGGTTCATAAACTTTCAAAGTATGATAAAGAGATATAAACATTTCAAATCTTGCAGCGAATAAAATTTCTAAAAGCGTTATACGTCAACTTACGCAAGTATAAACGAAAACATACACGGTTCAATGCCAGAAGCATTTATCAAAATCAAAGATATACATCACTCGCCGAAGTGCAGCTGAATTACAATTATCATGCCATTAGATTTATCTTTTGTACTGTTACATATAGCACCTACAGCAATGCAAAATTCATTAGCAAATGTCAACACGAAATACTGAAACATTACTACAATCATCCCATCATTGTTAACTAAAATTGACAACAGACAAATACAAATTACTACAAATTACAATGACTGCAACATTACATGGCAATTATTACTTTATTCTTATTGGAATTATAAGTACAATTGTTTGTATTAATGAAAGATAATAGGTAAGGGTAGATTTCTCGGAAGCTACGCCCTTAGAGGTATACGCGACCGGTTATTATAGCCAATACAAACTAATTTAAAAAGATAATAAGTAAGGGTAAATTTCACGGAAGCACAAAGCACCACAATCACAGCCTCAGAGCCACGCATTTACAATGTAGGCCCACAATAAAAAGAAGCCGAAATGGGAAAATATTACAGACGGGTTGCTTCAAAAATCTAACAAGTACATATAAATCTATGCCAAATAAAGAAAGAGAGGGGGGAAGTGGTAGGGGGTAGAAAAGGTGGGTGGGGGTGGACGAAGTTGAAGGGGAAAGAAATGGTACACACTTAATGAATGAATAACTAATCACAGCATGATTTTGCAATAATGACATATTGTTAGCGGCATTCTCTAACAGGCCTCATTTCGTCGTTGACATAATCAAGAAGGTACATAGCTACATACAATACAAAAGATAATAGGTAAGGGTAGATTTCTCGGTAGTACAGAACATCAAACACGCAGCCTCAGAGCCACGCATTAGCAAAGAAGGCCAACAACAAAATAAAGCTGTAATGGAAACATCTTACAGAGGGGTTGCTTTAAAAATCTAAAAAGTACATTTGAATTTATGCCAAACATAGATTGAGGTGGAGGAAGTGGTAAGGGGTAAAAAGGTGGGATGGGTGTTGGGGTAGGAAGTTGAAGGGGAAAGTAGAACCAGGATGAATACACAAAGGGAATGCAACGTTCCTGAATAACAGTTACACTACAACGTAAACCACAATAGCGCAGACATTCATGTACCAAATATTTACACACAACCACACCCAACTAACTAACATAGAAAAACAGACAAGTAAGATACAAGAACACAGAAAGGCACCGCTTTAGACCCACAAGCACACAAATACACCCCTATAAGCAGGAAACAAGAGGGCCATGATGGCCCTATATCGCTCACCTGTTATCATTGCACTTGAGGACAAGAAGGTCCTCAGAAAAAATATCTAAGCCCAAAGGACAGGAACAACAAAGGGAAAAAAATTTACCCCCCCCCCCCAAAAAAAAATCTTACAAGGTATAGATATGTTAAAATACACCTAAAAATTGGAGGTACCATCTATGTTGTACCACAGAAAACTGGTCTCGTGTTTTCCCTACGGCCAATAATAAAAAAGTTACTAAAAATAAGCTATTTATAGTAACAGGGAAGTAATTAAAAAAAATATTGTAAGTGGACAAAAGAAGGATCTGCCAAATAAATCTGTTGACATAAATGAAATTTCAGATCAATATCTTCAGTAGTTATGGAGATATAACAATTTTAATTTGAAATAAAGGGAGGGTATTGACATAAAATCAGTCCATAGTTATCTACCCTGATTGTCTCAGTCCAACTAATAACAATAATGAAATTTCAAATAAGTCCTGTAAGTACTTACTGATATAAATCCATTTTGATTCCAATCAGGGGAGGTAATCAGATAAAAAATAACTCTGGAACCTACGATTGGATCTGATTTGTCATGGAATCCAAGCTTTTTTGTTGTTGAAAATATTTTGGAAGTTTGTATCAAATAAAACAATAAATGAAGTCTCTATATGGCTGCAAAAGCCAAAATAGCCAATTTTGGACTTTTAAGGGGCCATAACTCTGGAACCCATGATGAAATCTGGCCAATTGAAGAAAGGAAGCAAGATCTTGTAGTGAAACAAGTTGTGTGCAAGTTTGGTTAAAATCAAATCATAAATGAAGCTGCTATTGTGCAGACAAGTTCAAAATAGCTAATTTTGGCCCTTTCAGGGGCCATTACTCTGGAACCCATTACGGGATCTGGCCGGTTCAAGAAAAGAATCGAGATCTTATGGTGACACAAGTTTTGTGCCAGTTTGATTAAATTCAAATCATAAATGAAGCTGCTATTGTGCAGACAAGGTCAAAATAGCTAATTCTGGCCCTTTCAGGGGCCATCACTATGGTACCCATAACGGAATCTCGCCAGTTCAAGAAAGAAATCGAGATCTTATGGTGATACAGGTTGTGTGCCAGTTTGGTTAAAATAAAATCATAAATGAAGCTGCTATTGTGCAGACAAGGTCAAAATAGCTAATTCTGGCCCTTTCAGGGGCCATAACTCTGGAACCCTTTAAGGAATCTGGCCAGTTCAAGAAAAGAACCAAGATCTTATGGTGATACAAGTTGTGAGCCAGTTTGGTAAAAATCAAATCATAAATAAAGCTGCTATTGTGCAGACAAGGTCAAAATAGCTAATTTTGGCCCTTTTAGGGGCCATAACTCTGGAACCCATAATGGGATCTGGCCAGTTCAAGAAGGGAACCGTGATCTTATAGTGATACAAGTTGTGTGCAAGTTTGGTTAAAATAAAATCATAAATGAAACCATTATCGTGCAGACAAGAAATTGTTGACGAATGGACGCACGGACGGACGACGGACGAAGGGTGATCACAAGAGCTCACCTTGTCACTATGTGACAGGCGAGCTAAAAACAATCGTGTACCGTCTTAGGATTCCGGCAGCCTTACACTTACTTGAATTGCAGTAACACTTACTTGCATTGCAGTTCTGACTCTCTTATTATTAGTATATCATAGGTAGCATTCGCAAACAGGTATCAGTAAAATGTCATATGCTAAAAATTATAATTACTTGAATTGCAGGTAACATTATCTTTGCTAAGGGTATATCCTAGACGGCATCCGCAAACGGGCGTCATTTCATCATTGGTGTAATGTGTTATGCAGATTTGAGAACACCCACCATCTCTGTATGCACAAGGATCTTAATGTAGAAAAAGTTTGTATTCCTAACTTATGTAAAATTGATATTTTTTTCAATCTTGTGTTTGTTAAGAACTACTTTCATTTAGACAAAATATATGATACATATCAGAACATCCTATTCGAAGTAAAATAAGACCGTTATCTACTTTTAAAAGTATTTAAAAGACTTTTAGATAATTTAGTATTTGAGCCAAATTGTAGTTACTTTCTTAACAAACACAAAATTGAACAACAATTGATAATTTTCTGTCATATAGGCTGATATTTGAGTGGAAGATTTCTTGCACTCAAATTTTGTTTATATCATCACTTTTTGAAAAACAGATTGATTACTACACAGAATCTGTAGGTGTAAAATAATCATATGTGTGTCTGTGTATATGTAAACAGTATTTTATGATATGATGAAATAGTACACAGTTTATGAATGAATAACTAAAAACAGGATGATCTTGTAAAAAATTCTGACTTTCAAATAATTAACTGTTAGTACACATAATTGTGATTGCAACTGCACAAACACAGCTCACAAAGCTAGTTATTACATTTAGAAACATTAAAATGCATTTGATGAGAAAGTTCTACATTTAAAGTTAATATCATTACAAATGGTACCATACTTTAGTGAAAGATCATATACACCAAACACTGCCGTCAAATAGTTAAAATCATGTTTTAAAATCCTTGAAATACGCAAATCAATTATATTTCCCTACTTACTGGTTATATTTGTTGACTGAAGACGTTTGTCTAAAACTTTCATGTCTACAATATCAACAGAGGTGTTTCCAAGGATCCCGTCCTTAAGGAATTGCCTAACGCTCTTTCTGGAGTCGATGTCATATGAATTTACATAATGACCTCCTGTGTTTGTAGGATGAATCCAAACTAAGTAATTCTGAAAATATGTTAACCTTTAGCCTGTTGGCGACTAGCGATTCTGCCTTTGCGACCAGTGTAGACCAAGATAAGCCTGCGCATGGTCTGCACTGTTCGCCGACAGTTTAAAGTTAACAATCAACAGTTTTCACACGGTTATCCGTAGAATGTAACAATTAGAGAAAAAAAAATAAGTATTAAGAACTCTAGTGTTCTAATGGAAAACCACGATGTTTCCACTTGGAATTCGCAATCTATTCTCTTTGAAACCTGCTGTCTTGAAAATATATTTGCTCTCAACATATAATAACTGACCAATTAAAATGACCCTTATTGTGATTGTTAATTAAGAGTATTAACCAATCAAATTGAAGAAAGCGGACGTGGTAACAAAAATTACAAGTATTTGAAATATTAACAAGTTCTTGACAGCAATCAACCCTTATCAGTCAGGAAGTCTAAACATTTAAATTATCCAGTCAGTCACAATTATCTTATTATAAATTTAGAAGCCTTTTAGCACATTCTGGACTATCAAAGATTAAAGTGCATAAATGTGTCAAAGTTGAGACAATAATAAAGTTTTGACAACTGTAATGAAGACATACAGAATTTTCATTATTTAAAACTTTTTTAATAAAAAATATACATTTTTGTGCTAACTGATTTTTAACGATTTTTCTGATTTTTCACTGCACAACATATCCCTTAATGCAAACTATCTATATATATTCAATGTATCCACGAGATTCAGTTAATTTATAAAGAGAGAAAATATGGCCTCTGTGGTCCAAATCAGTTAAAAATTAAAATATCACTACTGATTTGTGAGAACCTCTATAAAATAGTCAATGTTTGTATTCTCCAAAGGGTGTTGCTCTACAGAGGTTTCACTGTATATAATTTATAATATAATTTGGTATTGTGTTACATTTTGTAGAAACTACTCATTTTTACGTTGACTAATTTCGTGTGACGATATCTCTCTTAGAATGGTCGAAATATTACATGGGTATACTAAAATGTTGACGCAGCAGTATTTGATGCGGTGACAATTCATCGGCTGATTAAGAATTCCAAACTGTAGAAAATGAATTATTCACAAAACATTCAATCAAATTTCTTTTGGATTTTAAAAGCAAATGTGTCTACTGTATAGTAATGATAAAGTGGTTATTATTTAAAGTTTGCGACAATTCTAGCAGCTATTATAAAATGCAATTTAAAATTTGACGAATATTTACTAATTAAACCTATCAAATTGTTATATAGCACTTTCTTGCATCTTCTATATGATATACTTATGTATACATACCATTGAAATTGAAGCCACCTTCCAAATTATAAAAGTCTGTTATAGCAGATAGGATATAGCACGACTTTCACGATTTCACGTAAAATCCCATAAAGACATAATGAACGTTTCTTTTAAATGACTTTTCCTCTACTTAAACAGATTACAATTTTAATGCAACCCGGATCAAAGATAATGAACATAAAAACAATTTAATACTGACAATATTTTATTAAAACATAAAGTCATACTTGATAGACGAAAAGGTTAAATGCATCGGTGTGTAGTGAATGGAAGATTAAATGTGTACTCTCTGTATTAAATGATGTACTGTACAGGTATCTTCCCACAATGTAATAGAACCTTAAATAGATAAGATCAAAAATGGTAGATACCAAGCATAAATATTAAAATGATTTCTTGAGCATAACATACAGTTACAATTTAATTTTACAACCTATGGATCATTCTTTTTTTTTTCAAGAAACTCTCGTTTACTGTTTGATGACAGAAATGTAAATATGAAGTAAAAGTAAAGGGTCTTTAATTATTTCATAATAATTAAGCGATTAAAAATTTGTCAAATTTCTTATAAACATTCAAAAAACCTCCATAGTTCTCTTATATATATATACAAATGTATTTAAGCTCGACTGAGATGAAATCGCAACGCTTGTTTAAACCACTTTTCTTCCATGGGCGCTTCCGTGAAGATCATAATAATAATTTTAGCTTGCTTTCAGAAATTTCTTATTGTTTAGATATGTATGAATGCATGTAAAATCGCGAAAATGTACTTACAAGTTTTTGTGACTATCAAATGTAAATGCGGAAATCTCCTGTCTTCCATGTGTAATGTTTCGAACATTTAAACCGTCCATGGTCATTGTTTTAATATAAATGTCTCTATTCGTTCCTGTTATCATTGCTAACATTCTACAAAACAGTATACAAATATGTAATGGTATAAAATTCAAACCTCATATGGCCATGTTCCTTTGAGCATTGCCAACATTCCGCAAAAACATTAATATTATTTAAATGTATGGATTTTGTACTTTCTATGGTCATAGATTTTAATGTTCCAGTGATCATTGCAATACATTCCAAATAAAGATAAGAAGAGTCTAACTACACTGAAATAGTAATGTTCACCAAATCTTCTCTATTCTATCAAAGATTACTTTCCTTTGACTGTAAAAAGCGATTGATGTATGCTTGAAGCATGTCATAGACATTCTAAATACACATCAGAGATCCTAAAAAGATTCTTTGGAAGCACTGAACGCCATCAAACAAGAATAAAAGCAAACTGAGTTTAGATTAAATCGTCAATAAACAAACTTTACGCCACCTAGCACCGGCGGCTTAAGAGAATCTTTATAATCCATAAACGCTTATATTAAAATATTTTAAAATCATTTAAACAGCACTCTCACATAATTCAACTTTGTAAAATCTCTGTTGATAATTTTAAGACTTTTAATTTTATTTCTGGACATTGTATATTGTGTTTCAGTCTAAGAAAATATGAGCTTCATCTTTACTGCCTTCATGTCTTTGGTCATTATTTCCCGTAGTGAGCTGTTCAGCGTCTTGTTGTTAGTACTATGTCAATGTTAAATTAAGAGCAAATATTTTGACACTTATACCTGTGTTCCAAAAGAACCACGATATCTTTGGGATTTGAAATTTTGTTATAGATAACTTTGGACGCCTTTGTTCCAACGTTTACAACCCACACGCTATTTGTATTAGACTCACACCAGTACAAATTGTCAGTGTCCTCTGTGTCATAAGCAAGACCTATAGAATAATACAAAGCTTTATGTCCATAACTTATTTCAGTGGTCAAACTATATGTATTGTAAATTGTCTAGTTTATTCATATCTTACGATCAAGAGTCCGTTTCACAAATATTATTGGTGCAAACAAATGAACTGAGGGGAAAGCTCGTTCAAGGATGTTCGTTTTCAATTTTCCAAGTACCAGAATGGAACAAACATATGACGTTTATGTCGAAACAGTGAAGGAACAGGCTACGAAAAGGGTTTTAAACGTTCTTTATTCATTTACCGGTACTTCAAATCTTATGTGAGATAAAAAAATATCTGATCGTATCTTTCCCTTAAGAGTCTGAAGAGTTACAATATAACTGGAATGCTGGCTTGTAGTGAACACTACTGCCCGATACCTGATTAGTGTTTTATTAAATAGAAATATATTTTCACATTATCTGCACCTAGTAATTTAGAAAATATGCTTTTCTAAATATACAAAATCAAAATACCAGTTATGTTTCCAGTCGTTCTAATGATTGTTTCCTTTACATTGTTCTCAATCGGCAAATCTATAGGTCTTTTATATATTGTATTGCCCTCTGTGGCAAAAAAGAAGATTCTGTTCTCCATGTCCATGTCAAACATTTTGATGAAGCCGACTGGTTCTTCTGAAATAGATATGTTCATACAATATAAATCTATCGCTGCATTTCTATTACACAAGATTTTTACCGCGTTCGAGGAGAATTTTTTTTAAAGAAATGGGAACGCCGATAGGGAAGATCAGATAAACTTTTGCATAGCCGGATGTGTTGATCCAGTTTTAAAACATCTAGATATGCCACAAAAATAAAACAACCAACCAAACAAATACAAATTCATAACAAAATAACCAACAGTAAAAGGTTTAGATTGCTATGCTTCACTGTTTCACTGAAAAGTACCTGTTATTATCTTTGTTCTCAATCGACGCTTCAAAAGTCTTAATCGGAAGTTCATCGGATCTTTTTTCGTAAAATTCTTAAAATAGAATGTACAGCCCTTTTACATTATAAATAATTCACCAGGGATTGAGAAAACATGGGTATATATTAATGAACTCGTGAAAAAGGTAATAACACTGGCATACAGTACAGTGTAATCAAAAAAGTATGCGTTTGAAAATGCTGTCAGAACATAGGTAATATACAACAATGCTTAACTTTAAACATTAATCATGAAGAAGATATGTGACTTGAATATTTACTGCTATGAAAATGTAGTATTTTAGCTCGACTTTTCCAGTTTTCGAAGTTTTTGATAAAGTTAAATACCTTTTTTACTACATGAAACTTAAAGTACTTATTTACTATCAAAGTCTACACCAGAAAAAACAATCTCCATAACTCAGACTTGAATTTTGACAGAGTTACGTCCCTTTTTAACGTAGAATGTTTTAGTTAAAGTTATATATAACGTCCTATATATCTGTTACTTTCGAAAGTATTGACTATTATGTACCGTTTACTGGGAAAGCTCTTATTTGGTGTCGAGCATTGAGAAAAGCCGAGCATGCTGTCTTACGGACAGCTCTTGTTCTAACTTAAGACTTTCTAAACACATTAAATTTGTTTAACCAAAGTCTCAATTAAGGTCTAAAATGAAGATTAACGTCCATTAAAATTGTTCTACTCGATGATTGGAAATTTTGAAGATCTAATTTTGTCTGAATTATCTTGTTACTTTGTCTCATTATCTAAATCATTACCCCATCTACTTTCGAATACTAATGCTGATCATTTGGACAGGAAAAACAGAAAAGTGGCATGCATCAATACGTATTTACTTTTAGCAAAATAATGTAGATTGATGTTATTAAATAAATTAGTGTCTGTTTTCTACCAATTTTCAATGAAATGAATCCGGTTTTTGTAGCAACTCAATTTGGTAAACATTTGAAGAAAATGGCGAAACTGCATAAGGGGAAGAAATAGCTTAAATGCAACTAAATATAAGTATCAAGATATATTATAGACGAAATATATTTATCATGATTTAAGTTCATTTTAGAACAACCTGGGACTGAAATCATAAGCATTTGTATACTGTCGTTAGTCGTCAATCGGTGATCGAGTCAAATATTTTTGATCGGTAAATTGACTTAAGAACTAACTTTAGATTCAAAATATGCAAACGTTTTGAACTTATTGGATTGTGGCGATATGAATTCGCGTACGTCAGTCCTCCCTGATTTTGTATCTGGTGATAATGGTATTGACATGAATGTATTACCAGATAGTTATGTATTTTATTCTGAATTGAAACCGTATTCGATTAGGGTCCTTCAAACAGTTATGGCTTGATGTTACTAGATATGTGTAAGCAAATTGGTCTACGAATCTTAAATGGTTGTTTTGGAAGTGACAAAAATACTGGCAGTTTTATGTAGTAGAATATGTTCTTAGAACCCAGATTTTATTTCATTTTACAGATAAGTTTGAGATTTCGGAACCAAATATATTACCAGATCATTGTCTCATTGATTTTCCACAAGTTTTTCAAAAGCATTGTGTGCGAAAGTGTGATAACACCAGTTGACATCAAAATGAAACTTATAATTTTGTATAGAGCAGCGGTAGAAAAAAAGAAATAGTTTCGGAGAATGTTTTAAATGAACTGCATTGTTTTAATGAACATGTTAGTACGAATAATATATCAGATGATACTAATATACGTATATAACAGAATTTTCCAATACTATTGAAGGAGCAGCATTCCCTCTGTTACAGTGATGATGAGATATGCTTTTTAATAGTTGGAAATGGTATACAGAAGAATGTTATGAAAAAAGCTAATATTCTATAAAATATTTGATATTTATAGACGAGATAAGTCGGACCTGAACAGAGCAAATGTGCTAAACGCAAGATTTCAGTATAAGTCATGTATACATAAATGTAAGATCGTGGGGAAACAGAAAAACTAACCGAGACCAAGCATAAGAATGTTAAATTGTATTGGAATATGCTTAAGAATTGAGCGGGTGTTAAGCAACCTAATATTTTTGTTGATGTGTTTGAAAAATATTTCAAATCTGTTAACAATCCTGTTGATCATTTATCCACACATGATGATGTTTATCACACTATTGAAATATATGAGCATAATGAATTTAAAAATCATGTTTCATGAACTTCATATTCCAACTGAGGAGAGTTGTCTTTTAAAGGCTATAAATCAGCTAAAATATAATAAAAGTAGTGGTCCTGATAAATAATTAAATAAATATTTCATTCATACAAAAAAGTATTTAATCATCATTCTTGTTGTCACTGTTAAACACAATTTTTGAGACATGATATTTTCTCAAAAGGAGGTCAGAAGGGTTTATCATTCCATTACACAAGAAATGTAGTATAAATGATGAAACTAATTAATTTATCATTCAGTGTTTTAAGTGAATCGTTTACTCGTATCTTGAATAAAAGATTGTCTGCATGGGCTGTGAATTATAGTGTTTATATAGAAGTTCAAGCTGGTTTTAGGTAAAAAATGGGAACAACTGACAAAATTTTTGTATTACATAGTCTAATAAGTCATATGTTAAATACAGGTAAACAACTTTTCTGTGCGTTTATCGATTTTAGTTATGCCTTCGATTACGTTGTTAGAGATAGTCTTTGGCTTAAAATGATCAAATTAGTATTTCGTGGGAAAATGCTGAATGTCATTTAATCTACGTATGTAGCTGTAAAGTCAAGAGTGAAATATTGTAACCAATAAAGCGATCAATTTGAATGTATGCTTGACCGGTGAATGCTCATCTCCCTTTCTTTACGCAATTTTTTTAAATGCTATAGAAGATAGTTTGTATAATAGATGGATATGAAGGTATAGATGTACACATTTTTAAAATGTTTCTGATACTATACGCTGACGATAATGTTATATTTGCAAATAGAAGTCGTGAATTGCAAAAATGTTTAGGTGCACTGTATTGTAACAAATGGAAACTAGTTGTGAATACGGAAGGTGGATGGTCCTACCCTAGTGCCCGCTCTTGATGAAATAATGCACGGAGGGGCGCCTGGGGTCTTCCCCTACCATTAAAAGCTAGAAAGTCACCATATAATCAATCATGTGTCGGTGCGACGTTAAATCCAACAAAAAACAAAGAAAAAGAAAAAATATCATTTTTCAAAACGTGGTTGTTTACAACGTAATCTATTGTTCAATCTTAATGGAAACCCAATTGAAATAGTTAACAAATTTACATATTTAGGTATGGTTTTTACAACTGGTCGATCTTTTTCTGAAGCACAAAAAAAAAACACCCACTGGCCAAGCTTTGAAAGCTATGTTTAAAATTAATAAACATTTGTATAAATTTACAGATATCTCAGTAAACAATAGACAGGATTTACTCGATAAGCTAGTATCGCCGATTTTAAATTATGGAAGTGAAGTATGGGGTTTATTCAAGGTAACGCTACTGAACGAGTACACATGCAGTTTTGTAAAAAAAAAATGTATTGTGTGTAAAGAAAACCACGCAAAATGATTTTATATATAGTGAGCTGGGTATGCAGTCTTTTCTATATGTAAGATTTTTCAATATTATAAAGTACTGTATTAAAATTTTACGCTCAACCGATAATAAGTACATTAAAAAAAGTTTATCATATGTTGAAAGAAAGTACAGAGAGTAATCCTAAACTTAAGTGAGTCAGTGGCGCAGTGGTTAGCAGGTTTGACTAGTGTTCAGAGATTTACTTAAATTGGTAGTTTCCAGCAGTACCGGCCTAGACTAGACAGGATGCTGTGAGGGTAATTATGACGCCTGTCGTGGGCTTCGGCTGGAAATAAGTTGTTCCATCCATTCCAGTTGAGGGCTTTCGTTGATTACTCACGTTAAACAAGAAACTTTACTTTTTACTAACCGAAAAAATTAGTGTGCATTAGTAAAAGAGGTACTTTGTACATTTGGTTTTTTATGAGTCCTGGCTATCCCGAGACGTTGGAAACACAAATCTGTTCCTAAGTATGGTTAAACAAAGAATTAAATATCAGTTTATACAAAATCGGTCTGAAAGACTATATATGATTCTAGCAGAGTCTCTTTTTATAGAAGTATCTCTAATGTTCAATTCAAATCTTATTTAACCATGAAAAGTATTTAAAAAACTCGCATTGGTGTTTCAAAGTTATGAGTTTCTTCTCATAGATTAAATGATGAAACGGGGAGATGGTCGAAACAAGTATTCCGTTAAATGAAATTATGTGTACCTGCTGATGACGAGTAGGCTGGTTCCTTATTCCTTATTCCTTTTTCGAATAAGGAATAGGGAACTAGGCAACTAGTTCCTTATTACTTATTCGGAGAACACTATGTAAAAGCAGTGAACTCGGTTCAGCAGCATAAAACGAACATGCTAGATCAAAGCACAAGTGATTAAGGTGAGAAACCGGATAAGGAATAAGGAACTGGTTCCCTATTCCTTTTCAAAATTCGAATAATGGATAGAACGTAGAAAATGAAAATACGTCAATCATAACAATATCTTTCCAAAAAGTGTATGTACATTCTCGTCATAAAATGTTTCAATGACGTAAGTGGTATTTTCCACAAATTAGAAAAGTATGACTGAAGATAGAGGTGCAAAGTTCGAATAAGGAACTGCACTTTTCGGAGACAAAATGGTACAAGCAGTGAGAAAATAATACTTAATCGCGGTTGAAAACGTTTCAAAGCATAACATAAACACATTAGACCAAAGGAGTAGTGAGTAAGATTTAAAAAACGAATAAGTAATAAGGAACTGGTTCCCTATTCCTTTCTCAAAAGTCGAATAAGGAATAGAACATAGAAAAATTAAAATATTTAAATCACAATAATATCATTTCCTAAAGTGTGAATACATTGTCGTCATGAACTGTTTTAAAGATGTAAATGTTATTTTCAACCGATATGAGAGAGTATGACTCAAAACAGAGGTACAAAGTTCGAATAAGGAACTGGACTTTTCGGAGACAAAATGGTACAAGCAAGGAGAAAATAATACTTATTCACGGTTGAAAACTATCCACAGTATATAATGAACACGTTAGATGAAATAAGTAGTGAGTAAGATCGAAACAACGAATAAGGAATAAGGAACTGGTTCCCTATTCCTTTTTCAAAAGTTGAATAAGGAACAGATCATAGAAAAAATTAAATTATTTAAATCACAATCATATATTTTCCAGAAGTGTATATACATTGTCGTCATGAACTGTTTTAAAGATATAAGTGTTATTTTCAACCAGTATAAGAGAGTATGACTCAAAACAAAGGTACAAAGTTCGAATAAGGAACTGGACTTTTCGGAGTCGACATGGTTTAAGCAAGGAGAAAATAATCCTTATTCGTGGTTAATAACTATCCGCAGTATAAAATGAACACGTTAGATAAAAACAGTAGTGAGTTAGATCGAAAAAACGAATAAGTAATAATGAACTGGTTCCCTATTCCTTTTCCAAAAGTCGAATGAGGAATAGAACATAGAAAAATGAAAATATTTAAATCACAATTATATCTTTTCAGAAAGTGTATATACATTGTCATCATGAACCGTTTTAAAGATATAAGTGTTATTTTCAGCCGGTCTGAGAGAGTATGACTCAAAACAGAGGTACAAAGTTCGAATAAGGATCTGTACTTTCCGGAGACAAAATGGTACAAGCAATGAGTAGTAATCCTTGATCGCGGTTGAAAACGTTCCATAGTATAGCATAAACACGTTAAATAAATAAAAGTGAGTAAGGTCGAAAAAAAACGAAAAACGAATAAGAAACTGATTCCCTATTCCTTTTTCAAAAGTCGAATAAGGAATAGAACACAGACAATGAAAATATTTTAATCGCAATAAAATCTTTTCAAACAGTGTATATACATCACCTTCCTGAACTGTTTTAAGGATATAATCAATGTTGAAAACTCATAAACCAACACAGTTTTGTCAAAACATGTTTCGCTTTAATAAGCTTCTTCAGTTGACAATGACATACACAATGATACGTGAAATACGGAAATGAAAAGGATATAATCAGTAGTTTTCATGGATATGAGAGAGTATGACTTATAATAGGGTTCGAATAAGGAACTGCACTTTTCCAAACGACATGGTACATACAATGAGAAAATAAGTCGAATAAGGAACAGAACATAGAAAATGAAAATATTCAAACCACAATAACTTCTTTTCAAAAGGTGTATATATATTATCTTCCTGAACTGTTTTAAGGATATAATCATTATTTTTCACGATATGAGAGAGTATGACTTATAATATGGTATCAAAGTTCGAATAAGGAACTGCACTTTTCCGATCGATACGGTACATACAATGAAAAAATAATCCTTACTCGAGGTTTAAAACGTTCTTGGGCATGAACTGAACACGTTACAATACAGCACGAGTAAGTAAGATCGATGAACCGAATAAGGAATAAGGAACTGGTTCCCTATTCCTTTTTCAAAGTCGAATAAGGAACAGAACATAGAAAATGAAAAAAAAAATCACAATAACATCTTTTCAAAAAGTGTATATACATCATCTTCCTGAACTGTTTTAAGGATGTAATCAGTATTTTCACGGATATGAGAAAGTAGGACTTATAAGAGGGTATCAAAGTTCGAATAAGGAACTGCACTTTTCCGATCGATACGGTACATACAATGAAAAAATAATCCTTACTCGAGGTTTAAAACGTTCCTGGGCATAAACTGAACACGTTACAATATAGCACGTGTAAGTAAGATCGATGAACCGAATAAGGAATAAGGAACTGGTTCCCTATTCCTTTTTTAAAGACGAATAAGGAACAGAACATAGAAAATGAAAATATTTAAACCACAGTAATATCTTTTCAAAAAGTGTATATACATTATTTTCCTTAACTGTTTTCAGGATATAATCAGTATTTTTCATGGATATGAGAGAGCATGACTTATAAGAGGATATCAAAGTTCGAATAAGGAACTGCACTTTTCCGATCGATACGGTACATACAATGAAAAAATAATCCTTACTCGAGGTTTAAACCGTTCCTGGGCATGGACTGAACACGTTACAATATAGCAGGAGTAAGTAAGATCGATGAACCGAATAAGGAATAAGGAACTGGTTCCCTATTCCTTGTTCAAAGTCGAATAAGGAACAGAACATAGAAAATGAAAAAAAATTGAATCACAATAATATCTTTTCAAAAGTGTATGTGCATCATCTTTCTGAACTGTTTTAAGGATAAAATCATTATTTTTCACGGATATGATAGAGTATAGTTTATAAGAGGGTATCAAGGTTCGAATAAGGAACTGCACTTTTTCCAGTCGAGATAGTACAAGAAATGAGAAAATAATCTTTAATCGCGGTTTAAAATGCTCATGTGCATGAAAAGAAACACGTTACCTTATAGCACGAGTAAGTAAGGTTTAGAAACCGAATAAGGAATAAGGAACGGGTTCCCTATTCCTTTTTCAAAAGTCGAATAAGAATAGAACACAGACAAAAATAATGAAAATATTTCAATCGCAATGAAATATTTTCAAAAAGTGTCTATACACGATTTTCTGGAACTGTTTTAAGAATGTAATCGGTATATTTTCACGGATATGAGGGAGTTAACTTGAAATAAGGAATGCACATTTCAAATTCGAGATGGTACAAGCAATGAGAAAATAAGCCTTACTCGCGGTTTAAAACGCTCATGGACATTAAAAGAAAACGTTGCATTACAACACGAGTGAGTAAGATCGAAAAACTGAATAAGGAATAAGGAACTGGTTCCCTATTCCTTTTTCAAAGTCGAATAAGGAACAGAACATAGAAAATGAAAATACTTAAATCGCAATAAAATCGTTTCCAAAAGTGTTTATACATTGTCGTCATAAACTGTTCTAAGGATATGAGTGGTATTTTCCAGGGATATGAGAGAGTATGACTTAAAATGGAGGTACAAAGTTCGAATAAGGAACTAGACTTTTCGGAGACGACATGGTACTAGTAGTGAGGAAAAAATCCATAATCGCGTTTAAAAACGTTTCACTGTATAAGATAAAACGTTAGATCAAAACAGAAGTAAGTAAGATCGAAAAAAATGAATAAGGAATAAGGAACTGGCTCCCTATTCCTTTTTCAAAAATCGAATAAGGAATAGAACATAGAAAATGAAATAACTTTAATCTCAATAAAATATTTTTAAAATGTGTGTTGTGTGTATACACTGTCGTCATAAACTTTTTAGGATAAAATCGGTATTTTCCACGGACATGAGAGAGTATGACTAAAAATAGAGGTACAAAATTCGAATAGGGAACTGGACTTATCGGAGAAGACATGGTACAAGCAGTGAGATTATTATCCTTACTCGCGCTTGAAAACGTTCCACAGAATAACATAAACACGTTAGATCGTAACACGGGTAAGACAGATCGAAAAACCGAATAAGAAATAAGGAACTGCTTCTCCATTCCTTTTTCAAATAGGACACAGAAAATGAAAATACTTTAATCGCAATACAATCTTTTTGAAAATTGTATATACATTGTCGTCATAAAATGTTTTAAGGATATAAGTGGTATTTTCCTCGGATATAAGACAAAATGACTCAAAAGGTGGTACAGAGTTCGAATAAGGAACTGGACTTTTGGGAGACGTCATGGTAAAAGCAGTGAGACAATAATCCTTACTCGGTTCAACAGCATAGAAAGAACACGCTAGATCATAGCACGAGTGAATAAGGAATAAGGAACTGGTTCCCTATTCCTTTTTCAAAAGTCGAATAAGGATTAGAACACAGAAAATGAAAATATTTTAATCACAGCATGGATATCTTTTCAAAAAGTGAATATATATATATACATTCTCGTCATAAAATGTTTCAAGGTTTTAAGTGATATTTTCCACAGATATGAGATAGTATGACTCAAAATAGAGGTATAAAGTTCGAATAAGGAACCGGACTTGTCGGAGACGAAATGGTAGAAACAGTGCGATAATAATCTTTAATCGCAGTTACAAACGTTCCGCTGTATAAAATGAAGACGTTGGATCATAACACAAGTAGGTTAGATCGAAACCCGAATAAGGAATGAATAAGGAATAAGGAACTGGTTCCCTATTCCTTTTTCAAAATTCGAATAAGGAATAGACCACACAGGAAATGAAAATACTTTAATGGCAATAAAATCTTTTCCAAAATTTGTTGTAAATGATTGTCATAAACTGTTTTAAGGATATAAGTGATTTTTAAACGGATATGAAAAAGTATTACTCAAAATAAAGGAACAAAATTCGAATAAGGAACTGGATTATTCAGACACGACTTTGGTACAAGCATGGAGAGAATAATCCTTAATCGCCGTTGAAAATGTTTCGTGCAATGGTATAACACGGCATGCGTTATCCTTACATATTTGCATAAAACCTATTCTTACCTGTATT